>NW_023416322.1:24462154-25062154 GCF_014108235.1 Myotis myotis | reverse complement strand
GGTAAGAGGTATCGAATCCTCCATGCCCCTGAAATTCCTCTGTTCCTTTGCAAGAACCACTGTGTGCCTTTAAAAAAGGTATTTTCCCCCTCTTCTATGCATTGGATCCCCATTCATCTGCAGGGATGGGTGACACATAACATGTCCTATGTTCTTCAAAGTCATCTAGCTCATGAGACTTGATTTTTGGTGGTTTGGGGGAGGAAAAGGCACTTTCAAATTTAAGCTATTGCTATATTCTCATCCTTCCCCTTCTTCAGAAATCTAAACACTCAGAACTCCTAACAGTTCTCTTCTTTCTGCTCAAAGCTTCACTGCTCTAGAAGATTCAGACTATTGCCTGATACCTTTCCTGAGAGAGTGTAGATGTGGTTAGAAATGCCTCTGTATACTTGTCTATCCCTGTGCAATACTGACTAATGGGCTATTGGGGGAAAGCTACACTTGCCCTAACATCAACTACAGTGTACTGCTTGCTCCTACATTTTTTCTCCATTGCTTTCAAATATCTTAAGTTGGAGAACTGTATCTTTGAAATCTTTGCTGGCCAATTCCCTAAGAAAAATGTTTCAGCAATTCCTGATTTCACATCACAGTCCTTTCTTAAATGGGTATGTATCACCTTATTCTCCCCAAGGCTCAGAATCTTCAAACATACCTAAAAATGGGCTAAATCCTAAATGACATAAAGCATTTTTTAAATTTCTTTTTGCTCAATGCTATGCAGCCAACAGTTAGAAAAACTTCTAATAAAAACCTAAAGGATCTCCATTCTCTTCACTAGACCCACAACTTGGACTGGAGCTCAGTGGGAAATTCCTGATAAGCATCAGGGGCTTCCCAATTAGGAATGTGTTTCACCCTTCCTCCATGAAACCTTCCTTGATCACCCTAGCCCAAAGCCATTGCCCCCCCCCCTTGAACTTCTAAAGCATTAATATTCTATAACACCCTTAGATGAATTATAAATCACTGTATCTTATAGCTAGAAGGGACTTTATAATAAATAAATCCATTCTCCTACCACCATTTTTCAGACAAAGAAACTGAGAATGAGAATTCATACAGCTAGTTATTGGGAGACCTAGAACCAGAATCCAGACCTTCTTACTCCTAGTCAATGCCATTTCCCTCCTCAAAGATACACTAACCACCTGTCACTTACCTTATCCCATCTTCCACCATCTTTTTATGTCCCTTCTCTCCATTAGACTAGAGCTTGCATCTCATTCCTTGAGAGCAAGTATTATATTTTACACCTTTTCATTCCACCAAGATGATTTATTTAGCAAAGTTCCAAAAAGGGAAAAAGTACTCCACAGGCATCTGTCAAATGGCTAATTTAATTAAGCTATTTTCTCCATCTAACTCAGTTCTGCCACCAACATTTAGCATTTTCCAATACCTTTCATTTCATGACACTTAGATAAGCCTCTAAAGCCATATGCCATGACAAATTAGATTATCTCCACTTCCATGTCCCTTTCAACTAGCTCTAACAATACTGAGTGGCAATGACAATACCAGACTTACAAAAGACAAAAGGATTATAACCAATAGCAATCTCAGGTACTGTTATCTACTTACCTTGAGTGGGAAAAGAGTGAAGGCTACTGTGCTGAAGGAACAGACTAGTAGCATAATAACCAGTGCTGAGAAGACCCATGGCTTCCAGCATGGCCTCGGTGCTCCTGGAGGGCTTGCATGGTGTAGAGGCATATTCTCCATGTGTCTCAAACTCATTCTCTGCAGAAATGAGAGCTGTGGAAGGAGAAATTCACAAATGATGGGCCAGTGATGCAACAACTTGATTTTGTCCTATGCTAATTAGTAGTGGGTGTAAAAGGCGGGGTTTCCCTTATTCTGTCTTGTTGGAAAAACGATACTTCTAGGCTAAGTGCTGACTCTCATTTGGTACCAGGCCAAATGCGTTCACTCAGCAGAACGGAAGGCTTCATAAAAGCCAACACAAATAAAGAGGATGGAAAAAAAAAAACAGCACGAGGGAAGTTTGGAAGGAAAGTATTCTTTCCCAAAGCAAGAGGAAGTACAGTGTTGTGCAGAATTAAAAATTATTTCCAAATAAGAAATTTATTTCTTGTAAGAAGAAATAAAGTCCAAGATAAGGTCCTTTCATACCTCAGATATTATAATATTGTGAGGCAAGGGGGTGAGAAGCTAGGAAGCCTAGGATGCATGGTTTGGTAAAATAGAGTTTCATTAATTTCTAGTATATAAAATATGTTCCTTCTGAGGTCATCTCTAGCAAGCACCAAGGGTGATACTGGAATTTGATATGAAATACATATAGCCACAACAAGCTTAATTCTCTAAAACCTCACTATTTGGAAACCCTGATAATTCACTGTGGGCATCGAACAGAAATAAAGTTATCATACAAAAGGATACTATTTCACACCCTGTCCCCAGTCTGATCTTACACTCTATTCCAAAAACAAACAAACAAAAAACAACTTCAATTTTATTCCTGGTGCCTAAAATACTGATATACTACAAAATTGAGACAGTCCCATCACTCTCTCTACCTCAGTCATACCATCTGTTAATTGGGATGCCTACCTTTTTCACAGAATTCTAGCACCATGTGATAGAAAGAACATGGACTTTAACTCAGACCTAAGAGGGAGACTTGAGCTGCCCTCCCCGTACCCATGCCCTTACCCACACAGTGGCCTTTGGTGTAGTACTTGACTGCTCAGTTTCCTTCATTATAATATGGAGAACATTTCCACTCCACAAGGCTTTTTGGAGAATGAAGTAAATGTCAAAGTCTTGGCTCAGAAGAGGTGTTCTGGGAGTATTTATCTCTTCTCCACCCTCTTAGAAATGTTGCAAAGACTGAATCTATACTAATAAAAGGGTAATATACTAATTAGCCCAAGGCGACCGGACATCTTCTAGACGTCCAACTTCCTTCCAGACAGTTAGGGGGCGACCAGGCTGGTAGGGGGGCAGTTAGGGGGCAACCAGGCCGGCAGTGGGGGCAGTTAGGGGGTGACCAGGCTGGCGGGGGGCAGTTAGGGGGCAACCAAGCTGGCAGGGGACCAGTTAGGGGGTGACCAGGCTGGCAAGCAGAGGCAGTTAGGGGCTATCAGGCAGGCAGGTAGAGTGGTTAGGGGCAATCAGGCAGGCAGGCAAGTGGTTAGGAGCCAGCGATCCCAGATTGCAAGAAGGATGTCGAGGGGTCCTGGATTGGAGAGGGTGCAGGCCAAGCTGAGGGACCCCCTCCCCCACCTCCTCCACCTTCCGTGCATGAATTTTGTATACCAGGCCTCTAGTCAATTATAAAAGCCCAGAAAATAATTATTTCTTTTTATATTCACCCCAAGGTGTAATTTAGCTAAAATTCATTTAAATAAAAGGAGGTAAGCCCGGATAGTGTGGCTCAGAGGTTGAGCATCAACACATGAACCAGGAGGTCACAGTTCAATTCCCAGCCAGGCACACGCCCAGGTTGATTGATGATTCTCTCTCATCATTGATGTTTCTATCTCTTTCTCCCTCTCCCTTCCCGTCTGAAATCAATAAAAACGTATTTTTAACAAATAAATAAAAGGAGATAAGATGAAAGCATTTTGAAGACAATTTTGTTAATATAACAAAGATTTTGTAAATTAGAACAAAGCCTCGAGATTTAACATCCTCATTTATGAAGGAGGAAGCTAAGAATAAGCAAGCAAGTAATGTGTTGCATCACTGATGATGGGCAGTGGAAATAATACTGTTTTATAACCCAACCACCTTCCCTTAGAACCACACTGTGTACTAGTACAGCAATATTTCTCATTGAGCTGCCAAATTTTAACTGGGCCCTGTTTTACCTTGGTCACCAAACTCTCTCTGAAGAAAAGACCCACAGAGTGACACAGAAATAGTGATTCAATACAGCCATGTTTTTGTGGCTCTGTACTAGATGCAGTGATGCAAAATGAGTAATAAGTAACCTGACTCTGAGAGGGTGAAGTTGATGTTGTACATGCAACTTCTGTATTATATCATGTCTAAAATGCAGATGCAAAACTCTAGAAACGGAAAAACTGCACTCTTTCCTCCCTTCTACTCTGATCTGCTTCCTTTTCTGGCTTCTTTCCAAATTTTAGATGGAACTCCCTCCACTTAGTTCAGTAAACATTTATTCAAATGAGGAACTGTCCCAAATAAAAATCCAGCTCCTCCTTCTGCCCTTTACCAAGGTAAGGCCCTGGCATATCCTGATTATTTTAACCTTAAGAAAGATGACAGGCTTATTTCCAGGATACATTCCAGGGCTTCTTTTCATGAAATGGGGTTCAGAAATGAAGAAACTTCAGGTTAGGACAAGTGACAGAAGAGAAGACTTACTCAGGATTAATGAGTCACCCCTGGTATCTCCTTAGTGTAAGCTAGCAGAATTGACATCTCAGATGTGCCATCTCAGGTTGTGACAGGTGTAGATGAACACCAAACCCAAACTTATGGCCTGTCCCTAGTTCATATACTTGGAATGAGATTTTTTTTTTCAATTAAGTCCAAATAGCAAATCCATGTTGAACATTTACTAGAGGGCAGAGCCTCAAAGAACAGAAAGATTTAGATAAGCTAAAATAGTTAAGAAGAAAAGTTGGAAATGGGTTGTTTGAGAGGAGAAAGGGTGGAGTTATTTCTTGAGGGAGGGGAAAATATTTAACAAGTGTAAACATCTGTATTCAGAAGTGTAAACATCTGTAAATGTTAGAAATGTTAAAAAGAACCCAGTAGTAGAAGAGAAAAGAAAAGAAAAGAAAAGAAAAGAAAAGAACTCAGTAGGAACAATGACGAAACACCAAACTTTTGAATAACCTAGTAGTTTTCATTCAGGAACTGCAAAATGATGAACTTTAGAAAAACTAGCAAGAAAATGTACTCACTTTGTGACAAATATATTTGTCTTTTTTGAAGATACATAGGAAGATGATAGATAGATAGATAGATAGATAGATAGATAGATAGATAGAGAAAATAGGCAGACATGATACATAAATAAGATTTTAATCTTGGAATGTTATGAAGGCAACAACTTATCTGTTAAGATTTATAAATGTCCACTCTATAAAGAATATTGTATACAGCTCATTATGCATAAATAGATATATATGTATATATACATCTATCTATGTATATAGGTATCTCAAAAAATGTATACACACACTTTGAATCATTATAAATGTGTTTATTAAAATACATTTCATTTTCAAAATTAAGCTATCAGCTGTTAAAGTGTGTATACATTTTTGGGGACACCCTGTATATACACATATTTACATATGTGTATGATAAACTCTAACAGATACACTGAGATTTCTCCTATCAATTTCCAGATCACTTTCTCCAAGGAATTAATAATAACCCTATTCAGGGGAGTCTAGGAAATAGTTTGATTTCAAACTATGCTTTTCTTTCATCACATGGGGACCCTCTTCTATGCCCCAAATTGCCTTGTTGTATGCTGTTTTTGCCTGTCTACTTTTTTGGAGCCCTTATTAGTGGTTCTCAACCTTCTGGCCCTTTACAGTTCCTCATGTTGTGACCCAACCATAAAATTATTTTCGTTGCTATTTCATAACTGTAATGTTGCTACTGTTATGAATCGTAACTTAAATATCTGATATGCAGGATGGTCTTAAGCGATCCCTGTGAAAGGATCGTTCAACTGCCAAAAGGGTCGCGACCCACAGGTTGAGAACCGCTGCCTTACTTGATTCTTTGTTGTTAGTCTATGTCTTACTGGCTCAAGTACAGCCTCTGGGTAACAAATCAAGTGGCCATTTTCCATGGAGGCCTTCCTGTGATATCTACCTGCCTTACCACTAATTTTTGAGAAAGGCTGTATGGGGTGATAGTTCCTGACCCTCTAGCCTGAGTCCTCTATGTGAGTGGTTTGTTGTTGTTGTTGGGGGGGCAGAAGTGGGGGGCAGGGTGTCCTTTCTAGCCAAACCAGCATGTGTCAGTATTCTGGCCATGGAAGGAGCATCTTAAACACCATTTAATGGGAAGAATTGCTTCCTGCTTGGAATCTGAACTGAAAATAGATTTTGCATTGTGCAATATGGTAACACTTCCTCTTTACAACGTCAAGCATCGCCCTAGCTGGTTTGGCTTGGTGGGTAGAGCATATGCCTGTGGACTGAGGGTCCTGAGTTTGATTCCAGTCAAGGGCTCATGCCCAGGTTGCCAGCTGGATCCCCTGTGGGGGGCGTGCAGGAGGCAGCTGATCAATTATTCTCTCTCTCACCATTGATGTTTCTATCTCTCTCTCCCTTCCTCTCTGAAATCAGTAAAAAAAACCCAAATATATTTAAAACCTCAAGCATCACTCTAGAAGCCCTAATGAATGGGCATTGCTGTTAGATCATACCTTGCCCAGTATCCCATAGGTCACCAGAGAACTATGCATTTCACCTGTATATTTCAACCTAATTGAAATAAGAGGGTTTAAAATTCCTGAGACTAAGCATCCCCAAATCTCCTGGATTTCCTTGGGCAGCCTGAGAGGTCTGGGGGAGGTATTTCGCCTTAACTCTTCTAGTTGGTCTCCTTATTTGACAAGCTTCTAGGCCAGTATAGAACAGTCACCACATTCACTGCATTCAACACCCAACTGTGGCAAGTGTTCATTTAGGCATCAATGAGACGCTTTCTCTTCCGGTTTTCCATTTTTAGCACTGACTTTACACCATTCAATTTATATAGTCTGGTCATGGCTAGATTTTTGGTTTTGGCACTGAGAATCTAATTGAGTAAAGAAACATTTTGGCTTTTCTGTACTCAATGATTCTAAAACACAGCAAAAGGACATGTTATTTCTTTTATTCATTTAGTAAACATTATTGAATATCTTCTATGTACCAAGTGCAATGTTAGGAACTTGAACACTGATAGACAAAGGTCAGTCCCTATCTTCAAATTTGGTATTGCTTTTTTGTTTGGTTTTATTTGGTTATTTCAGGTAGCTTGGGAAAGAGACAAATATACAGGGCAATACAGGGCGAAGTGTGGTAATAGGATGAGAACCAAATATCTGCCTTTCCTCAGAGAAAGGGGTAGTTTTATAAAGGAGGCGATGTCTAGGCCAGCCGTGGGCAAACTACGGCCCGCGGGCCGGATCCGGCCCATTTGAAATGAATAAAACTAAAAAAAAAAAAAAAAAAAAGACCGTACCCTTTTATGTAATGATGTTTACTTTGAATTTATATTAGTTCACACAAACACTCCATCCATGCCTTTGTTCCGGCCCTCCGGTCCAGTTTAAGAACCCATTGTGGCCCTAGAGTCAAAAAGTTTGCCCACCCCTGGTCTAGGCTGAGATATAGGTCTAAAGAGAGGGTAGCCCCATTATAAATATCTCATATCATCCCATTCCCCTAAGCCAAGCCTGTATAAGGCTTGTGAAGTAATTTCGTCTGGCCCTGCCAAGGCATTAAGGGTTAGTTAATTAAATGTTTGATCAAATATAGCAGGTTAATTTTTAAATTGATAATTTTATGGCCCAAGAATGATGTTATAAATATCTGAATGGCCCTTGGCAGATAAAAGGTTCCCTCCCCTGCCTAAGCTAATGAATGACTAGTCAATAAATTTTCACCATACAATATGTATGTGCTATATATTCATACATAATTTGCTGAACAGCATGACATATAAATATATATTATATATACTGTATGTAGTATATTGGTTATTTAATGTGTGCGTGTGTACATGCACGTGTGTGTGTAGTTTCAAGCACTTTACTTGGCAATGGTGGAATCAGGAGGAGTAGACAGGGTCTCTGATCTTAAGGAATCCATTCCCTTGGAATTGCTGATTCTTTTACATTCCATCCTTCCAAATTTGTATTGAAAATATGTTTCAATTTCCGGCTAAGTTTCACTCATCTTTCTTATATGATTTTATGTAACTTCCCCGGAGTTACCAGTTAATTCAATTCAGGTGAGAATTGGCAGAGTATCTAGAGTTGTTCAGGCTGAGGTACTTGTCTATCCAGTTTGATGGCTTAGCTGTGAATACCGTAGGTAGGATGTTCCAGTAGAATGAGCAAATCTCTGCTGGCATGCTAATGGAAAAAACACTGAATCACAAACAGCAGTGTAGAATGCTGCTAGATGAAATGGTGCCAATGATGGGAGCAGACAGTTTCCATTTGCTAAATGCAGAAACAATCCCATGGAGTTAACTATGAATATTATGCTAAGATAAGGCCTAAATATTTCTACTTTTTCATCACCCAACAAGCCTCAAGGAAATGTCTTTGGCTGAAAGTAAAGGTATTTTCCTCTTCGCACGTACACAGCCTCTTACATTCTTTCCTGGTCCTTCATCTAGTGAATTTCTAGATCATGTCACTAATTGCAACACCGCTGACTGCTGATCTCAAATGTAAACCATAAAAAAGGAGATAAAAATTATGAAGTATAAACTAGTAAACAAATAAGTATTAAAAGCCTGCTGTTCTCCAGGCACTGTGTTTAAAGTTTAAACTTACACATGTTTTCTGAGGCTTATGTAATCTTCACAACAACATTACAGAGTAGTCCTATTAATCCCATAGGACATGGAGAGAAACTACTTAGGACTCTTGATGAACCACTACTATTTCTCTAAGTAATTAAATATTTTCTTAGAAAGTATTGCAGTTCTAGTTCTGGTCCAAGATGGTGACATAGGAGGCTCCTGAACTCACCTCCTCCCATAAACACATTAAATACACAGCTACACACGAGACAGTTCCCTCTGAAGGAAATTCGGAAACTTGCTGAAAAACTTCTGCACATTGAGTGTGTGAGAAAAAAACCTCACACTGAACCTGGTAGGAGAGGAATAAAGGAAGTACAAAACAACTAGAAAAAATTAACAAAATGGCAATAGTAAGTCCATACATAAAACTAATTACTTTAAATTTAAATGAACTAAATTCTCCAATCAAAACAATAGACTGACTGAATGAATTAAAAATAAGACTCATCTATATACTGCCTACAAGAGACTCATTTTAGCTCTAAGGACACACATACAGACCAAAAGTGAAGGGATGGGAAAAGATGTTTCATGCAAATGGAAGCCAAAATAAAGCAGGGGTAGCTCTACTTATATCAAACAAAATTGACTTTAAGCCAAAAACTATAATAGAGTCAAAGAAGGTCTCTATTTTCAGATGGCCTCTATTTCAGAATTAATATTGTTAAAATGTTCATACTGCTCAAAGCAACCTATGGATTCAATAATCTTGCTGAGCTTCCATCCCATGTTGCAGTTGGGTGTAGTTCAGAATTTAGTCAAGATTTAGTCCATTAGTGGAGTCCCACATGGCCATGAGCCACGTGGGTGCAGGGGAGCACAGCCTCCTGCAACAGGAGCCCCAGGAACCTGGTGTCCTGGAGCCAAGAAAACATGGTTTCTTTGTTTGGAAATTGAAATACTCAGGTTTTTGAGCCAGTCAGTGGCCACACCTTTCCTGGCCACTGACTCACTTCTAGGTGTGACTGATGGGTGAACACCTTCCTACATCACTCAGACTTTACTGGGCATGCATCTATCTGGTCTTCCCTCTCCTCCTTTTCTGTTAAGTAATAACCAGGTTATTACACGGCATCACCACCACTGCCTGTGATAATGTTTAGCATGTGACAGGCACTCAAGTCAGTGTGGAAAGAAGGAAAAGAAGCGAGGGATGAAATTTGTGGGCTATGTCTCTAGAATCTATACTCTACCCAGCTAGATTTATTCAGATGCCTAATTATCATGTAATTAAGGGAAAATCCACACATTCTTCTTGGGCCAACCTTTTGTAAGATGTATTACCAGGTAAATCTTTCTGCTGGCTAATCCACATCCTTCCTGCTATGAATATCACCTCTTTTCTACCTTTTCATTTTTTAAGGGCAACGCTAAATAATTTCCTAATATGCTATCCTTTCATGTTCCGGGCACTATGCTAGGTTATTTACCCTGATTAGTGCAAACTCTCAGAACAATTCCAGGAAGTGACTGTTAAGTTTATTCTTCAGATGGGAAAACTGACTGGTCCAAGCCTCCACTCAGCAAGCAGTAAAGTCAAAATTCAACCTGTCTGCCTGGGAAGACTGTGTTCCTCTTTTGTAACAACCTTCCTACACACCTGCCCATGCTTCCTTCTTTATCAACTGCTTATAGTTAGTTAGTTAGCTAGTTAGTTAGTTAGTTAGTTAACAGATACTTAAAAGAAAGTTACTGCATTCCAGACACTGTTTTAAGTGCTTTGCAAGTATTAAATCTTTGTATCCTCATAACAATCTCATGATTGTTAGGTATCATTACTGTTCACCTCTTACAGACAAAGAAACTGAGGCATAGAGACTAAAGTTCTCATTTTACAGATGAAAAAACTTAGACAAAGAGAAATTAAGTAGTTTTCCCAAAGTGAGATTGTTAGTTGGTGACAAAGCAGGACGTCCTTTCAGTTCAGATACCTCTACTTTTAATATAAAAAAATAATCCACTGGGGCGCTAAATTTTACTTGCTACTTTCTAATCAAGAGATTAACAATAAAATAGATATTATAATTTAAGGTTCATCCTCCTGTTTGCTTTGCATCTCTTATAACAGCTTTTAAAAATTTGTTCCCATGGCCAGAGCCAACCTTGATTTTTGCAATAGCCATTTTGAAAATGATTTCTCTAATCATAGTACATCAGAGGAGAGACACTAGAAGAAGCCACATGAGTTAATGTCTTGTTCTTACTTCTTTATGAAGAAGAATTCATAGACATCCCCAGGTTTTTCAGTGACAACACAGGGATACCAAGTGAATTCAGTTCTCTCATTCTAACCCCTATCCATCGGCAGCATCTTCTTGGAGCAGTAGGTTGAACAGGTTTCTGAAACCATGTTGTGCTGCAAATAAGTACAAAGAAAGTTCAATTTTCAAATTATGCAGGAGACTGTAGACAACTTTCTGGCCTCCTACAGGCCTTCATCCTCGTCTGTACGAAGGGCCATCCAGCTCTAGCTGCAAAGACACACTTGCTCCTTCCAGGCAGCATCCCACCATGGCCAGACTTAAACTCAGGAAAGGGATTTCAGAATAAAACTCAAGATGGTCCATCATAAAGAAAGTAAATTAACTTATCTCAAGTTCCTACTGGAGGCTATAATGCCCACTTTCATTTAATTCTCACAAGTGACTTGATGAAAGGAGTCATCTATCTGTTTTGCACACATGGAAACTAAGGCACGCAGAAGTCAAGTGGCTTGCCAGGAGGCCAAGTGCTTCATGCAAGTAACATGAAGCAGAGCTAACATTCAAAGTGGTATGCTGTGGAGAAAGACCCTCCAGTTTCCAGTACAGGAGCCATTAGGACACTTAACAGGAAGGACAGGCATTATCAGGTAAAGGACCAAGTAGCTTATGATATTGGGGCCATATATTGGGCTCTGGATTCTATGACAGCTTTTGCAAACGGGAAGCAAGTGTGAAAAGTGATGTTTCATTTTTGGGTTTTTTTAAGGCCACCAAATCATCTGCAGAGAAAAAGAAAAGCATTTCCTAGAACTATATATCTCAGTGATTGACATGTAGCTGATAATATATTCGTCTATGGTTTTACATAAGACTTAGCCAGGCTGTCCAAATGTATTAAATGACCCTGTATAAAGACAGAGCAATGTAAAAAATGTCATATGAAGATCATCCCGTAGAAGCTGATAATAGTTGGACCCAAGCAAGTCTATTCTTTGGGGGAGAGGGGGAAATTAAAGAAGCTACACTTTCATACAAGCCAGAAAATTAAAAGAAGACCTCCCCTGGGTGATAAATCATTGTCGCTCATTTTGTAGATAGATTATACCCAATCATGACTGAGAAACAGAAAAGTAGGAGAATCAGATTTTATTCAACTTTTTGCATCTGAATAACAATGAGTTAAGTAAACAAATACGTTGTAATAGTCTAGTGTCATTTCTAACTTTTATCCAAGATTGTGTTTCTCAGCACATCTCGAAAGTGTGCGTGCTTACATCCATTGAGCGAATTCCATACTGTTCTGCAGCTACCGTCCTCTAGGGGACCAAGCAGCTGGGATCTATTTACTCTTGCGGGTAGAGTGAGTGTGGCTGCCAAAGCCACAGATGTTCTGGTTGGCTCTAGTGTGTTTTTTTGGATCAAGATGAGCTGAAATGGAACAAAAAATAAATTTAAAAAAACATCAGGCAGACAATTTCCAATTACTCACAAGCCTGAGCAAATATATTTCACACCAATTAAAGGAAGTGAAAGCGTTTCTATTCCTGTTTTTAATTACAAGAAGTATTCTCCCAACATACTTTTTTCTTTCTGAGTTGTTGGTGGGATACCCAATTTCTAGAACTGTGACAAGACTTTTTAAAGTCAACTGATTCTGAATACGACTCAGTCCAAGCAGAAGCTGCTCTTGGACTACAAAATCAAGTATTTGTGAACTCCTAGTAGCAGCTCCAGCAAATTACTAGGTGTACCAGTTAATAATGTGGATTTTTTTCAGTAGATGGAGTTACACATATGTTGATATAGATGCAATTTGATATGTATGCTATTTTGTTGTATTGACAGCAAATTTCAAAACTTCAGGATCAAATTTGCTGAAGGCGTGAACATAGATATTTTTACGCTTAAAAATGTCGAATTATGTGCTAAAAAAAAGAACATTTGCGGGAAGTTTTAATTCATTATTTTATTTTGAAGAAAAAGTTATCATATACTTCGGAAAGCTTATGGTGAACATGCTCCATCTCAAGATACTTGTGAACCCTGGTTTAAACGCTTTAAAAGTGATGATTTCTATGTGAAAGACAAAGAACGTCCAGGTCAACCAAAAAAGTTTGACGACCAACAGTTACAAGCATTATTGGATGAAGATGCGTGTCAAACTCAAAAACAACTTGCAGAAAGATTAAAAGTTGCTCAGCGAACAATTTCCAATCGTTTACAAGCAATGGGAAAGTTTCAAAGGAAGGAAAATGGGTGCCACATCAACTGAATGAAAGACAAATGGAAAACCGAAAAATCATCAGTAAAATGCTTCAACGGCACGAAAGAAAGTCTTTTTTGCATTGAATTGTGACTGGCGATGAAAAGTGAGTGTATTTTGAGAATTCCAAACACACAAAATCATGGGTTGATCCAGGTCAACCATCAACATCGACTGCAAGGCCAAATTGCTTCGGAAAGAAGACAGTGCTCTGCATTTGGTGGGATCAGGAAGGTGTGGTGTAATATGAGCTTCTAAAACCAGGTGAAACTGTTAATACTGATCGCTACCAACAACAAATAATCAATTTGAACTACTCTTTGATTGTGAAACGACCAGAATGGGCCAGAAGACAAGGCAAAGTAATTTTGCTTCATGATGACCCACCATCACACACTTCAAAACCAGTTAAAGACACATTAAAAGATCTTGTCTGGGAAATATTAACACACTGCCGTATTCTCCAGAACTTGCTCCTTCAGATTACCACTTGTTCCCATCAATGGCACATGCACTTTCTGAGCAGCACTTCAAAATGTACGAAGAAGTGGAAAGTTGGGTCTCTGAGTGGTTTGCCTCAAAACAAGAAAAGTTCTATTGGGACAGTATCCACAAATTACCTGAAGGATGGGGGAAGTGTGTAGCTAGTGATGGACATTACTTTGACTAAAGCACTTTTGATGTTTCTTTTGAAATTGTCGTGTTTTCTTTAAAATCTGCCATTATTAACCAGTACAGCTAGTACATGTCACCAGCTACTCTGTACATTATGCAGCCTAAAAGATTGATGCCTTTCAATATACACCAGAGCCCCATTTTCTATACTTACTAACAAATAGTAAATTATTCAAGTGTTTAATTGCCTTAGGGAATAAGAGGCTCACCCATGGGCCCTACAAGGCAATAAAGAGAAAGGAGGAAAGTCACTTTTCTAAAGCATATTGTATTTCCCATGTAATGAGATGGCATACCAAGAAATTAATTGCTGTCATATTTATCTGTACTGAGGACTCAGCTTCAGATTTTCTAAAGTTTTTATTAAGCGAGTGACCAGTTTTGCCCTGGTCAGATGGTTGGAGCATTATCCCATACGCCAAAAAGGTTGTGGGTTCAATTTCAATTAGGGCACATACCTAGGTTTCAGATTCAGTCCCCGGTCGGGGTGTGTACGGGAGCCAGACGATCAATGTTTCTTTCACGTTAATATTTCTCTCTCTCTCTCTCTCTCTCTCTCTCTCTCTCTCTCTCTCTCTCTCTCTCTTCCTCCCTTCCTCTCTCTAAAATCAATAAACATATCCTTGGTATGGACAAGAGAGAGGAGGGAGGAGGGAGAGAAACTAGTTGTGTGTGTTTTTCACAAAGGAAAAGAATGTCTGTTTTATCTGAGGAACACAAACTCACAGTATTTGGGGAGGGAGGAAGGGACATGTGCTGTCAGTCAAGAAGTGTTTACTGAACATAAATTTCAAACTCCACAATGGCACAAGAAGCTTAGAATGACTTATGAAAGATATGTGATAGGAGCACCATTTCCAGAACACGTCTCTGAGTTTTCACATGATTGACCACTCTGCCTCCTTAAACACTTTGTCTTGGTTTCTCTGTCCTACTTTCCAGCTCTCTATTTCATCCTCTTAAGTCTTTATGGTGGGCTCCTCTTTCCTTGTCCATCCCTAGAATATTGGTATTCATTGACATTGGCCAATTGTCCTTTTATCTTCTCATGTGGCCACTGTAAGTAGATAATGTTATCCACTCCAGGGTCATCAGTTACCACCTGTTTGATGACAATTCCCAACTCTATATCTCAAAATGAGCTCCAGGTTCACACATCAAACTTCCCTCCAGTCATCTCCATTTGGAAATCTTATTACTCAATGTGTCCAGAATTGAATGCATTTGATGCCTATTCAACTACTTCCTTCCTTTTGGATTCACTATCCCAGAGGTCCTCAAACTTTTTAAACAGGGGGCCAGTTCACTGTCCCTCAGACATTACACACATGCGCACTGCGGACCCGGGACGAGTCGGCTGCTAAGCCGGACAGGCAGCGGCGGCAAAAACACCCGGCGGGCTGGATAAATGTTCGCCCACGGGCTATAGTTTGAGGACCCCTGCTATCCTAATGAATCTATCACTCCACCCCCAATGAATTCAGTAGCCAATTTTTTATGCCTCTTTCTTCCTCACTGCCTCCTCCTCTGCATAAAAATCTTAAATAACTCTTGACTCCATCACACTTGTCTCAGGTCTTATAATCATTACCCAGTTTAACCTCCACTCTTGCTTTCCTGCATTAATTTATTTTCCACACCTCAAACACCATGATCTTTCTGAAAGAATGAGAGAGAGAGAGAGAGAGAGAGAGAGAGAGAGAGAGAGAGAGAGAGAGAGAGAGAAAGAAGAAGAAGAAGAAGAAGAAGAAGGAGGAGGAGGAGGAGGAGGAGGAGGAGGAGGAGGAGGAGGAGGAGGAGGAGGAGGAATGAGAGAGAAAGTGAGAGGGGAGGGAAGGAGAGGGGGAGAAAACTTGGATTACAGTAGTCTTCCTATGAAACTCTTTTTATGGATCTTCACTTTGTTTTGATAAATTCTGATTCCTTAGTCTGACTGCCAAGACTATGCTCACTTTCCCTTCCTGTTCTCTTTATCAATCTTTAATCTCTAATAACTCAAAACTGTCTTGGGGTTCTTAATTGAGCACTTTCCTCCCTGTGCTTGAGATGAGGCTGTTTGGCTTGGAATACTTTTACCATTCTCTGTGTCCACTTCACCTGGCTCACTCTTCCTTGTCTTCAAGATCACCTCTGCTGGCCATCCCTCCACCAACCGTGCAGTCTAGGGTAGATGTGCATCCCATGTGCTCCAATTGTACTTTGTCCTCTTCCTCTGCGACAGTATATTCTTTGGTTGTGAAGCAAGCTCTGTGCATACCCATCTTCCACCCCAAATGCTGGGTCTGTCTGAGGAGTAGAGAACTAACAGATTGCACTGCATGGAACACCAAAGAGGATTTTAGGATTTGGAAACTGCCACTCCATAAAAACAGTATATACAGAGAGCAAGAGGCCAATGTTGTGGAACTTTTGATGTGATAGTATCTGAATTCGGTTAAGTCAATACTTGCCAATCTATTCTCCTCCATTAACTCCCTTTAACAAACCTTTAATAAAACTCATATACTACTGTTGTCTGTTTACAGCCAAGTATGGGGAGTGATTAAGTCTGTGCTCATGTGGGCTCCAAAATCAGACTGCTGATATTTAAACCCTGGCCCTGCAACTTACTGGTTGTGTGACACTGGGCAAATTATCTAATCTCGATGCACCTGAACTTGATCATTATCTAAGCTGGGGATGAACATGGCACTTATCTGTCTCGGGGGTTATTGTGAGGGCTATATTGTATACATCATATGCTTTGAAGAGTGCCTGGCAAATTCAGGGTTGGTATCTGTCCTGTATACTGTCATATCCTTAATGCTTAGCCCAGTGTCGGGCACATTGTAGGTGCTCTGTCAGTATGGGTTGAGTTCATTAGTAAATGGATAAATTGTAATCATTCCTTCTGCCTAATATATTCTCCTACCTCTTCTCCCCATGTGAGAAAATCCTTCCCCATCTTTTCTTTTTTTTGGGTCTCAGGTATATCATCACTGGTCCATGAAAAGCCATCTTTCTCTTTGTTTTCATCTCCAGTCCCCATTCCCATCCTTTTATCCCCACAAAGACTCATTGTAATATGTTCAGTGTATATCTGTGTATGTTTGTGTATATTGTTAAAGGTATATATACATAAAGGTATATATATATATATATATGTATATATATATATATATATGTAATTTTGTATTTATTTACATAATACAGAATATACATTATAAATATAATAAATATATTTTATAAATTTTATATTTATACTAGAGGCCCAGTGCACAAAAATTCATGCACTGGGGGGGGGGGGGGCTCAGCCTGGCCTGCACTCTCTCCCAGGAGCCCTCGGGGGATGTCCAACTGATGACTTAGGGGAGTGGGCCTAAGCCATCAGTCGGACATCCTTAGCACTGCCATGGAGGCAGGAGAGGCTCCCGCCACCCCCACTGTGCTCACCAGCCATGAGCCCGGCTTCTGGCTTCTGGCTGAGCAGCGCTCCCCCTGTGAGAGCACACTGACCACCAGGGGGCAGCTCCTGCATTGAGCATCTGCCCCCTGGAAGTCAGTGCACGTCATAGCGACTGGTTGTTCCGCTGTTAGGTCAGTTTGCATATTAGCCTTTTATTATATAGGATAAATATACATATATATTTGAAAAATATAGTGTTGCTTTGGTATGGGTGTTTTTAGTTTACTTGCATTAATCTCCATCTGAATTCATCTCTTTTCCACACTCAGGGAAAAGCATACAATACTTCCTGTGTTAGACAGATGGGTAAGACTGTGGCAGAATGTCACATTCCCAGTTAGGAGAGCAACAAAAGGTTTTCTGCAAAAGTGTTTAAAGGGCATGAATGTTTCAGGCACTGTCCTAGGCTGAAAAGAGAGCATAAGGCATGGGGGTTACCTAGCTCTAAAAAATGTGAGGGATATCAACTTAAACATAAAGTGTTCTACTGGAAGTGTTCAACGTTTCTCTCAAGTTCTCTGCTACTCAGTGCTGGCAAAGGGGAACTGGATAACACATGGTGCAGGGGTTGCTGAGAATACAGATGTTCTACCTATAGGCCCTGCACTGAGACCCAGAAAGCCTCAGCAGATCTCCTATGATTGGCAGTTTCCTCTGTTACTACTGCCTAGAGTTGTGGGCTCAGAATCCAGAATTACTCCCATGGCACAGAATCTCCCTGAGTAGAGTCAGCTCAGACCAATTGTTTCTTCTTTTAAAACAAAACTTGGAGGCCCCCACTTCACTACTTCCTGCTTTTATTTTTCAAGAATAGGTTTGCAAATCTGAAGGCCCATTCATTCCTGAAGTAAAGCTTAGCCAACCACACATGCCTTTTTGGAATGTTCCTATCAGCCCATAAAGATGTTGCTGTGGGTGTCTCTTCATGGGCTGTGGTTTACTTATAACGCAAGAGTCAGACCACACATACAGACAGTTATAGAACATTGCCCTACCTATTCCCTACCTTCCTTTCCTGCCAAAGTTTTCCATGTAGAATGAATTAGTGGTTTCAAGCCAATGGTATAGCTTCCACTCAAGCAGGTGGAGCAGACTCTAAGCCCACAAGGCCAATCTAGAAGCCCTATTGTAAGGACTGGATGATCACCACCAGCACATTAAGCTCTACTACCTTTACTAATCCCTTAAGAAAATTGTCAGCCACTCATTTAGGATTTGCAAAGTATTGCCTTCAGATTCATTACATAGCATTTGAGAATATAAATCAATAAATGATATTATGGGGCTCTAGCCCTTTGGGAAAATAACCAGCTCCCCAAGAAATCTATTGATGGGAATGAATAGGGATAAGGTTTATGCATTAAAATGGAAATGTGGGGGGTTTTAAGTATTTGAAGTATGGCAATGTACCTGAGAATCCTGAAAAGAAATATGACTAACACATGGACCAGGCAAGAATATGACTCCAAGGGCAGTAAATGAGAGGGCACAGATGGCATTTTAAAATTGAGTTTCCTACACTGAGGGGAAGCATGATAAAGGGCATATGTTATTTGAGAGTGGAGGGGCTGAGCGACGAGGCTGCTAGTGAACCTAGGATGAGTTCCAGGAAGGAGAGAAAGCAAGATTCCTCATGATAGGGTGAAACTAGCGGCGTCCCATGACTCTGTGTTTGTGACTTAGCATCACTGGGTGTAACTTGGCCCTGGAATTTTTGTGTGCAAGATTTTGCAGAGATGTGTTTCTCAGAATACCATGAGGGAAGAAGGCTATTGCTGATAAAGAATAAAGAATGGAGAAATCATGATTTTAAAAGAACACTACCTCCTTCTTATTAAGACCTCAGCTGGTATCTGTGAAACAGTAACCAAAAGCTGAGAAAAGAAAGGAAGCCAAATGTAGTCCCTCCAGAGTCAGGAGAGCATTGGGGGTTTGGGGGGTAAGGGGAGGAGTTCTGTTGCCCTCCAGTCTGAGAGAAGGAACACGAAGACAGAACAAGGAAGGGCAACCTTGTACCCTTGTACCCATCTTTCCTTTCCAAGGCACAGATTTTCTCTGAAGGACACGAGGAAGAGGTAAGAACTGAAATGTTTCTATTAATGAAGGAATGGTTTTGTTCAGACCCAGAATTTCATTTCCACTTTGACGCTTCTTCTGTGAAGGACCAGTCTCTGACCATTCAGTTCACCACAACACACATTTATCATGTGCTAGGCATTGGAGGTACCACAGAGACTATCAGGAGCCCCATCGTTTTTATTCAATTACATTTATCTTCAATGTTATTATGTGTTAGTTTCAGGTATACAGCATAGTGGTTAGACAATCATATACTTTACAATGTGAACCACCCCCCCCCCACCCACCCTGATATTTCTAGTACCCAACTGGCACAATACATAGTTATTGCAGTATTATTGACTATATTTCCAATAGTCACTTTACATCCCTGTGACTATTTTGTGGGGCTCTGTCTTTTTGAAGTCTACATCTATCAGGGCCTCTCTGCTTGAAGAAGGTTGGTGAGTGAAGCTTCCTGTTTTTGTATTTCTCAAAGTACACCTCATGTAATAGGTTCCTGGGGAAATTTTTCTCAAGGAAACCCTGATGTGGCTGCTGGGGTCACTGCATTCCAACTCCAGTGGAATTAGTTAACTACTTGGGCAGTTTATCAGTTCTGATTGTCTTTCTTTCTTCCTTTATTTATTTTGGCAGTGCTGCAGGTTGGTGCAATGTTGTTAGCTGATAGTACCAAGACCATGGGATTCAGAAAAAAGTCTAAATCAATTCAAATGGGGTGATGCATGGCCTGACCTTGTAAAATGGTTCTTTCTCTACCCTCTGACTTCTAATTGCTTTGTTATTGTGTTCATTTTTTTTCATGAATGGAAAGGAGTTGCCTCACTCTCCAGGTGTGGCTTTATCTTATGAAGTGACTGACTGCTTGAAAGAAACTTAAATTCATGCAGAGGCTAAAAAAGGAATCTGAAGGATTACCAAAGAGGCCTGTGGTTATGAAAGTGAGTCTGTTAAAAATTGATTTTCCTTGCTGCTTCCTCACAGCTTCCTTCCTTGAATTTCACGAGAGCTGTGAACTCAGCCAAAGGAGCAGCTATCGCTTCATTTTTGGGATTGCTGTGTTATCCAGGGCACTCTAGGGGTCTGCTCCTTGGTTCATGTTGAGCCCACCAATATTTTTCCAGATTTAACTCAAATGCACAGCCTGGGGAGAGGAAGAACGAGTCATCCCAATGTATGAGTTGTTCACACCTTTGAGATATGATTTGTCATGTTCTGTTGGAATCGTTGATGCACGTATCTCTCCCACCAAAGGTGAACACTTCCGGAGAAAGAGACTTGTCTTATTTCCTTTTGAGAAACTCCCCTTCTTTTTCCTCACAGAACAGAACACACATTTGGTTCACTTCGTGGAATGAAGAAATGAATGAATAAATATGATTGACTTAGATACAGAACTTGACGACTTCATGTACACTAATAAAAGGCATTTGGATGGTATTATTAGTATGGATGTATTTAGATACATTATTTTATTTGGTTCTCAAAATATTATAAGGTAAGGCAGACATGATTAGCACCCCTATTTTTACAGATGCCAATATTCAGAGGAAGGTCAGAGAATTCTTCACTTTACACAAACTAGTATGAATGGAGCTCAGTAGGTGTGAGGTCAGTCATCCTTCCTTAGCCCCTGCTTTACCTTCACAGAATCCAGGCTTCAAATAACAACACATACTGGGCGTCTCTTCCTGGCCCTCTTCTCTAAGTGTGGAACTAGAGACTCCCTAAGGCCAGAGACATCACAGGAGGTAACGTGGCCTCGGCGTGGGCAGAGCAGCAGAGAGGAGCTGATCACTCAGAGGACAGATGCTCTGTGGAAGCCTCCCGCACAAGCATTGACCCCTAAAGCTTCCAACAGATTTATTCCCATAGAAGATGTAATTATCTCCTTCTAGAATACAGACATCTTCCAGCTATGAGGAAGAGCCAAGAAGCCAGAATTTTCTGTTTGACACTACATCAGGGTCACCACAGAAGGTGGATCTGAAGTTCTCATCCTCTGCACCCAACTGCAGACCCAGGCATCTTCTGAGCAATGCCCCATGCCACAGTTCAGTGGAGCCTGCACTATCTTGTCTGCTGTCCAGTTACAAATTAATCTCTGGTCATCAGTGATTAATGTATTTGAGCCACAGGAGCTGCTGAACCAAAACAGCCCCTTGGGCTGAGAGAGTCTGCAGGGAAAATAACCTGCAGATTGTGTAGATCTGCCTGTGACCCTTGTCATTCTGGCCCCTGTGCTGTGTCAACAGGGAAGCGGGGATGGCCGGGACAGGGTCCTGCTCTGTGCACTGATGCTCCGGAATGATGGAGATCCACACAGCAGTGGTCTACAGTTTGGTTTTTTAGTGTGTTTGTCCCAAGGAAGGTTTTTATTTTATTTTTTTAAAATATATTTTATTGATTTTTCACAGAGAGGGAGAGGGATAGAGAGTTGGAAACATCGATGAGAGAGAAACATCGATCAGCTGCCTCCTGCACACCCCCCACTGGGGATGTGCCCACAACCAAGGTACATGCCCTTAGCCAGAATCGAACCTGGGACCCTTCAGTCTGCTCCATCCACTAAGCCAAACCAGTTAGGGCCCAAGGAAGGTTTCTAAAATGGGGTTGGGATGGGTATGTTCTCGAGAGGCCTATATCACCTGAATACAGCAGCCTGGAAGAAAGGGGAGCCAAACTTTGGAATTTGCTGGATGTTGAGGAGACTTAGAATCATCTCTTAGAGCACCTGTCATCAGGGGAAGAGGCCTTGGAGATAATCAGTTTCAACTTTCTATAGAAACAAGAAAGAGGGCCTGACTCACTCAGGTCATACTCTAGAGCAGGGGTGGGCAAACTTTTTGACTCGAGGGCCACAATGGGTTCTTAAACTGGACCGGAGGGCCGGAACAAAAGCATGGATAGAGTGTTTGTGTGAACTAATATAAATTCAAAGTAAACATCATTACATAAAAGGGTACCGTCTTTTTTTTTTTTTAGTTTTATTCATTTCAAATGGGCTGTAGTTTGCCCACGGCTGCTCTAGAGCCAACAGGGAGAGAAAGGACAAATGTCAGGCTGTTTATATGGTAGGTAAAGGCTCATTCCTTCCTCACCATGGAGATAGGCAACAAACAGCTCTTTTTGGAGAAAAGACCCAGGGAATCCTATACACCACATCTACCATTTGAAGTTCTTAAAAATAAGATTCCTCTGAGTTTTCTGAAAAAAATCTTAGCAGATTTAGTCTCACTTCTCAGTTATAGGGCTCCTCAGAAATGTTAAAGTGATGTCTTTATTCACTTCTGTGGCCATTCCCCCCCCCCCCCCAACCCATAAGCCCAGTCTAACTATGAGGAAAACATCAGACAAACCCCAGGAGAGGGGCACTCTGCAGAGAGCCTGTCCAGCACTCCTGGAAACTGCCAAGGTCATTAAAAACAAGGGGAGCATGAGAAACCATCACAGATCAGAGGAGCCTAAGGAGACTGATGATTGAATGCAATGTATCCTGAGTGGGATCCTGGAACAGGAAAAGGCCATGGCAGAAAAACTAATGAAATCTAAATAAAATGGACAGTCTAGTTAACGGTAATGTAGCAATGCTGGTTCCTTAGTTGGAACAAATGTACCATACATAGTATGTAAGATTTTAACAATAGGGGAAACCAGGTGACGGGTATACTGGAATTCTGTACAATCTTTGCAACTTTTCTGTAAACCTAAAACTATTTTAAAATAAAGCATTTATTTAAAACATTTTTAAACACTAGTAAGAATGGAGTAGGGACATGAACCCAGATATTCTGATTATGAGCACAGTGCTCATGCAATCACACATGGCACTCTGGGAGATAAAAGGAAATATTTGAAGAAGGGAACTTTACTCTGAGATTCATTCCAGAATAGGCAGGCCAGATTTCAACCTGGGTCCACAAAAGATGGTCTTAGCGTTTCTCAGGAAGATCAGGCAGCTCCTTTTTGTTTTGTCAAAGCAGCTCCAAGTTAAGGATCTTTTTGAAGTTAAGGATCTTTGATCGGTTATATTTGAGGCAGCAAACGGAAGGCCAGAGAAGAGGACATGGAAAGACAAATACAATCCAGATTGCCCTTGGAGGGCTTTGGCTGAGGGAGCCATTGGCATTAATCAAAGGCAATGAGATAATTAAACTAGGAAAAGAAATGAAAGTAACCCAAATTAGGAAGAAGTAAAATTATCTCTGTTCACAGATGAGATGATCTTCTATGTAGAAAATTCTAAAGATCCTCTCTCTCTCTCTCTCTCTCTCTCTCTCTCTCTCTCTCTCTCTCTCTCTCTCTCTCTCTCCTTTTAGAGACAATCAGTGAATTCAGGAAAGTTCCAGATACAAAATCAACACAGTAAAACCAGTTGTTTTTCCATACACTGAGCAATTCAAAAGTGGAATTAAGAAAACAGGTACACTTATAATAACATCAAAATGAATAAAATATTTACAAATGAATTTAAGGAAGCAAAAGATTTGTACACTGGAAACTATAAAACATTACTGAAAATATTTTATAAAAATAATAACAAGAGTTGGAAATAATTGATTTAGGAGGCCTTTCAACAGTATTTCTCTTAATATGTGTCAAGAAACTAAACATTTCTTGGGCCATTAATGTTTGTCTTTCTGGCCAAATAAAATGACATGTGTAATAGTACTTAGACATGTGTGAAAAATAATCTGTAGGCCATTTGATTTAAATTAGTACTTTAAAAATGGTACTTAGAAATATAGAAATATTGATAACTCTGAGCTTCTAAATAGCCAGCGAACTCACTGATGTATCAGTGACAGACCCGTGATCCTGAGTTGGTGAGCTGGACATTTCATGCTTCCCTCTCTCTACCTGTCACCTTTTTTTGTAGTATTCCTCAACTTTACTGATATATTTACACATCATAAAATTCACTCAAAGTATGCAGCTCAGTGCTGTTTAGTATATTCATAGAACTGTGCAACCATCACCAAGATTTCATCTTATAACATTTTCATCCCACCACAACAAAAACTCCATGCCCACTGGCCATCCATTAGACTCCCTCTCCCCAGGCCACAGCAACCACTAATTTACTTTCTCTCACTGTGGATCCTGGACATTTCATATAAATGGCATCACACAACATGTGGCCTTTATGATTGGCTTCTCCCACTTAGTGTGTATTTGTGGTTTATCTACTTTATGACGTGTATCAATACTTTATTCTTTTTTTGGGCTGAATAATATTACACTGTAAGGGTAGACCACATTTGTTTATCCATTCAGCAGTGGATGAACATTTGAGTTGTTTCTACTTTTTTGGCTATTATGAACATCCATGCACACATTTTTGTGAGGACATATGTTTTCAATTCTCTTGGGTATGTACCTAAGAATAAAATTCCTGGGTTATATAGTAACTCTAGGATTAACAATTTGATTTTAACAATCATATGAGGAGCTGCCAAATGGTTTCCCTAAGTGCACAGACCATTTGTTAGTGAGTTATGTTTTCTTAATATATTCTAAATACACATCAGACAGAGGATTTACAAATATTTTCTTTCAGTGTGTGGGTTATCTTCATTCTCTTAATAATGTCCTTTAAAGTACAAAATTTTTCAGTTTTTTAGGTTTTCAGTTTTAATGAAATCCCATTTCTTTTTTTTTTCTTTTGTCACTTGTGTTTATGGTGCTATAGATAAGAAACTGTTGCCTAACTCAAGATCCCAAGAACCTATTCCTAAATTTTCTTCTGCAAGCTTTATCGTTTTAGCTCATATGTAGGTCGATGATCCATTTTGAGTTCATTTTGTATACGCCATGAGGTAGGAGTCCAACTTCATACTTTTCCATTGAACATTAAGATGTCCCAGTACTATTTATTTAAAAGACTATTCTCTCTCATTAAATTATCTTGGAACTCTTATTGAAAATCAGTTTATCATATTCTGACACAAAGAAGCATGGAACAAACTGTCTAATCTCAGAGGGAAGGTGGGGTTGGGTGGGTGGGTGGATGGGAAGAGATCAACCAAAGAACTTGTATGCATATATGCATAACCCATGGACACAGACAATAGGGTGGTGAAGGCCTGGGACAGGGGACGGGGGTGGGCTGGAATGGGTCAGTGCGGGGGAAATGGGGATGGGCATATGTAATACTTTCAACAATAAAGATTTTTTTAAAAAAGAAAAAAAATCAGTTGATCATAAATATAAAAGTTAATATCTGGACTCTCAGTTATATTCCATTTATCTATATTTTTGTCTTTATGCCATACTCACTCTTGATTACTCTAACTTTGTAGTAAGATTAGAAACAGGGAAGTCTGAGTTTCCCAATTTTCTCTTTTTCAAGGTTCTTTTGGCAATTCTGTGTCCCTTTCATTTCCATAAAATGTTAGGATTAGCTTCTCAATTTCTACAAAAAGGAATCTAGGACTTTGGTAGGGATTTTAATGAATCTACAGATAGATATGGAGAGTATTACCATTAGAACAATATTTTAACTCTATCAATGCATAAACATTGGATGTCTTTTTATTTCTTTAAATCTTTAATTTTTAACAGTGTTTTGTAGATTTCAGTGTACAAGTCTTGCACCTCTTTTGTTAAACTTATTCCTAAATATATTACTATTTTTATGCTATTGTAAATGGAATTGTTTCCTTAATTTCATTTTTTGATTTTTCATTGCTAACATAGAGAAGTACAGTTGGTTTGTGTATATTGATCTCATATCTTGCACCCTTGCTGAACTCATTGATTGGTTTTAATAGCTTTCTGTGTAGTCCTTAGGATTGTCTATAATACAAGATTATGTAATCTTTGAGTAGAAATAGTTGTACTTCTTTTATAATTTGATACCTTTAATTTCTTTTTCTTACCTAATTGCCCTTGCTAAAGTCTCCAGCAGAAACTCAGGAATTAAATAGGATTGATGAAAGCATTTTTTCCTGATTTTAGGGAGAAAGCATTCAGTCTTTTACCATTAAATTTCCACATATTGTGAATTTCCCAAATTTCTTTTCACTGTTTATTATTAATATAATCCAAATGATGTCAAAGATATAATTAGTATGCTTTTGAGCCATTGAAATTTACTTATCCTTATGTTGTGGTCTAGCATATGATATATTCTGGCAAAAATTTAATGTGCACTTGAGAAAAATGTATATTTTGCTGTTGATTGGAGCACTTTATAGATGTCAGATGGATCAAGTTGATTAAAGTTTTGTTCAAGTCTTCTAATTCTTTGTTGATATTTTGAGATTGAACCTTCCAATTTTATTGTTTAATTCTCTATTTTCCCTTTAATTCTGTCAGCTTTTGCTTTATCATTTTGTGACTTTGTTGTGAGATTCATAGCCTGTTTAATAAAAGCGTAATATACAAATTGACCAGATGACTGAATGACCAGTCAGCGGGGGACGGGACCGGCGTCAGGCCAGCCAAAGCACCTGGCAGAGGGAGGGGACAGCGATGGGGGGGAGGCAGCAGCAACCAGCGGTGGCAGAAGGGCGATGGGGGGTGTGGGGCGGGGCTGTCCCCTAATCAGCCGCCCAGTTGCCCCCCGCAGAGGGAGGCCAAACTGCGGCTTAGGGCCCACTCTCCGTCAGAAGGACATCCCCTGAGGGCTCCTGGACTGTGAGAGGACGCAGGCCAGGCTGAGGGACACCCCCCCAGGGCACGAATTTTTGTGCACCAGGCTTCTAATATGTTTATAATTAACATGTCTTCCTAATGAATTGATGACTCTGTTACTATAAAATGTTTTTGTAACAGTTTTTGCCTTAAAATCTTATTTGTCTAGATTTATTTAGCCAATTCAGCCCTCTTTTAGATATTTTCTGCTTTGTATATTGTTTTCCATTCTTTTGAATTTAAGGCATGTTTCTCATAGACAACATATAAATGGGTAATGTTTTCACATATATTCTGCCAACCTGTGCCTTTTGATTGGAGTGTTTCATCCACTTACATTTACTGTAATTACTTAGAAGATAGGATTTATGTCTGAAATATATATTTTCTACTGTAAAATATATTTATACTATCTTTTTTTATTTATCTATGTACTAACCTTTACTTATGTATTAGCTTTATTTCTTCCTATGGGTTTGAGTTGGCATCTAGTGTCATTTCAGCCTGAAGGGCTTCCATTAGTATTTCTTAATGTATAACTCTGCTAGTGACAAATTTTATCAGTTTGTTTATTGGAAATATCTTTATTTCTCCTCCATTTGTGAAGGATACTTTTGCTGGATATAGAATTCTTGGCTGACAATCTCTTTCTTTCAGTACTTTAAATGTCATCCTACTGTCTTCTGTCCTCCTTCGGTTTCTGATGAAGATTCTTTGTATGTGATGAGGCACCTCTCTTGCTGTTTTCAAGATTCCCTTTTTGTCTTTGTCTTTCTAAAATTTGATTATGATGTGTCTTTATATAAATTAATTTGAGTTTATCTTACAGTTCATTGAGCTTCTAGGGCAGGGTTGGGCAAACTTTTTGACTCAAGGGCCACAATGGGTTCTTAAACTGGACCGGAGGGCTGGAACAAAAGCATGGGTGGAGTGTTTGTGTGAACTAATATAAATTCAAAGTAAACATCATTACATAAAAGGGTACGGTCTTTTTTTTCAATAGTTTTATTCATTTCAAATGGGCCGGATCCGGCCTGCGGGCCGTAGTTTGCCCACGGCTGTTCTAGGATGTGTAGATTACTGTTTTTCATCGAATTTGGAAAGTTAGGGGCCATTATTTCTTCACATATTCTTTCTTCCCCTTTCTCTTTTCTCTCCTTCTGAGGCTCTCATTTTGTGTGTTCATATGTTTAATTGTATCTACAGGTCTCTAAGGCAGTATTCATTTATTGATTTTTTTTTCTTTCTACGCCTAGGAGTAAATAATCTTAATTGGCCTATCTTCAAGTTCATATTCTTTCTTCTGAAACTAAAATTCTCTTTTGAACACCTCTAGTGAACTTTTGTGTTTCAGTTATACTTTTAAACTGATCGTAGTGAGTTTTTTTTTATTATTTCTTTCTCTTTATTGATTTTTCCTAATTGGTAAGATATCATTGTCATACTTTATGTTTTTTATGTTTAGTTATAATAGCTGATTTAAAGTCTTTGTCTACTAAACCCACCATCAGTCCCCTCCCCCTAGTGACATTCTCTCTTTTTTTCCTAGTATGTATCATATTTTTCTTTTCTTTGCATGTCTCCATAATTTTTGTTGAAACTGTATATTTTAGATAATACATTTTATATTATAATAACCGTCATATCAGATCACCCTCCATTCTCAAGTTTGTTATTTTTGCTGGTATTTTGCAACATGTAGCCACTGAGTTCTCTGCTAGGTGGTTTTCTTTTTTATTTTTTTTAATTATTGTTTTTATTTTTAAGCTTGGTTCTTGGGGATTATTCTTGAGTCAGTATTATTTAGTGGTTAGCCAATAATATATCATAATATTCCTTAAATGCTGTGTTGATATGTCTTTCATCCTTTGCCAAGGGAATCTGTATATAAAGGCATGACTTTAAGCTTTAGGCAATTCACTAAACAGACTTAGCTTTCATTTCCTGCTTATACAGGACCTTAACAACCAGGCATGGACTGGAGTGACTGGAACCTTCTCCTTTCCCAGGTCACATCTTATATATCCACATACTAACTTCTAGATACCCAGAAATGTCTTAGAGCATTCTGAAGTTCACTAGTTCTAGTGTTCTAGACCTCTCAGGCTTCCTTATAAATTTCCAGGCACGCTCTTTTTTTGCCTCAACTAAAATAACAGCCTTGAACCAACAGCTCTGATGTTTTCAGCAGATTGCTATTATTTTAGGTAATGTCCTAAGGATAGGGATCTTTTGTTTTTAAGCTAAGCTCTGAGTCCAATCAAATAATTCCAATACCCTGGGCAAAGAAGTTTTCCAGGTAGCTGCTAATTCAGAAAAAATATTGATTGTACCATATGGATGGGGTTTTTAATCAAGTTCCAGTAGTGGTCAGTCCTCCCATTGGTTTTGATACGACTAGCTTTTCATGATAGACATGCTACTGGACTGGAGAGAATAGGGGGATGGAACTAGTGAATGTTATATGACATAGATACCATGATTTTGCAGAGGTTTGGTCATTTCTCTTGAATAAATAATTTTTGGTTTGTTCTGTGGCTCTGGCTAATTTCTAGAGTTCTGAAATGGTTGATTATAGTTGTTTAGTTGAGTTTCTATGTTTTTGTGAGAAAATAGTTCCACTGACTTTCTTGCTCTGTCATTCAAGAACACTTCTCTATTGTAAGTGTTGCCTTTTTTGTCATATCTCTGCTTTTATAATTAGAATAATATGTGGGAATGTTAAACCAGTGTTCCCTTGTCCTTTCTCAAGAGTCGTGCCTGGGCCTGGCCAACTCAGATTTTAGGGTTTCTTTTCAAATTATAGCTTCACAATATGGAAATAATATTCCTTCTTCTATTAAGGGAATCTATGCCAAGATGGAAGAAGTCAATCAATTGCACCTTTTGTCCTAGTGGATTACAGGAAAGAAAAGAGAATTGACTAACTACTGTGAAGAGATCTTTCATTTCTTTATTTTCTCCACTCAGAATGAATCCCAAGAGGAAGTATCCAGTGAGAGTATCCAGATGTATATGCCTGGGGACCCTGGGGAGGGCACTTAGAAAGATGATCCTAAAGTTTCTTTCTTTGTTCCGCAAGGCCTGTGCATGGTACACAACCATGTGACCAGATGTTTAGGTGCTAACAGGATTAGCAGACTAGCTAGGACCCAAGGTCTGAATAAAATGATTACTACATTTAAAGTATATCAATGCCCTGGACTGTGAATTCTAGTCACAGGTGCTCGCATGTTTTCCACAAGATCAAGCTGCACATGAAAGGTCACCAGTCCAGGGAGCATTTCTGAATGGCTGCCCATGACAGAGTCCAGAGGAGGCCAATAAGGTTCTAGAAAATGCTACATGAGTTCCAAACATTTGTTTTCCCTCCTGCCATGAGATGACCCTTGGAAGAAAGCAAGAGAAAGAGGCAGGAGTAGAGGTGGGGAGAGGAAATCTGAAAAGCATTTAACAAAAAGAGACTGAGTCATTCAAATTACACTATTCAAACTGGAAGAGCCTGTGATGCAAAAATTGGGAAATTGAAAGTCTCTGCCCTCACCTCCCAAGAGGATAAAAGAGGAAGATCAGACATGTCATGAAAAATAAAGAAGCTCAGGTTTTCTTTTACATCTAAGTGGAGTTCAAGTACATTTGTGACCCAATTGCATCTCTTTTTCCAAGTCAGACAGAAATATGCTGCTCTCCCTTCTAATTTAACACAGATTTACTCTGCAGCTATTCTCTCGTTCTTCTCTCCTTTCTTTTTTCTTCTCTTGTATTCCCAGCAGAAATGCTAGGGCTTGATCCACCTGGTAGAAGCAAATTTCTGTGCTTGCTCTCACTAGGAATTTCTCCATAAGGACATAGGACCAAGTTTCATTAAGATAGAGGACTCCAATACTTCTGTTTTCTCTGCCTTGAATGCCCTCCATGTCTTCTCCTTCTCCACCTGACTACATGTTCTTGATGAGTCAACTTGAACCTCTGTTTCCTACTCCCCAGTAATGACTCAAAAACCAGTCCCCTAGGCCCCCACAGCATCCTATCCATCTCCATCTTCCTCCCTCCAACATGTGTTCACTTCTCTGTTTTCCCCACTGGTCTGTGAGCTCCTGGAGGGCTATTCTGTGTTTCATTTGCTTTTTCTCAGCTCCTCTTTAGTGCATGGTTAAATAGAAGGCACTGGGTGTTTATTACTTTTGATTCTGTGTCTCAAATTTTACTACTTCGCACTTTTCGTTCGCTCAAATATTGAGCACCTACTATAGGTCTAGCATCACCAACTACTCATTCAATAATAATACCCAATCCCTAAAGCTGAGGGATTTATAATTCTATGTGATAGATAAGTACACCTTCAAAATACAATATATTGAGTATTTTAAGGAAAAAAGTTGTGAGATCAGAATAAACAAAGCCCTAACTTTCATGAGAGATCAAGGTAGACTTCATATAGAAAGACACGTTTTATTTGAATCTCAAAGAATGAGTCAAATTCTACGTGAAAAGTATGGTGGTGGCCATTTAATAGTATATACAAGCAAGGAGAGACAGTTCAGGTTTACATGTTTAACACTTATTATTCCATCCAAGAGCTGAAAGGATGAATATAAGTTGTCTAAAATTCTTAACTATATTTACCATTTGGAAACTAGGAGGTATTTGAATCACAACCCCATGTCATGAGCTTTCAGTACCAACTTAATTCCTAAGTAAAACTACAAACTTCATCATTATGTTTAGATTGCCAATGGCTTTCATTTACCCAGACCATTACAAAGCTGAGAAAGGATTTTTAGTGTCATCTCTTCTACTATCCCTGAAAATGTGGAATCCTTCCTGGAGTATCCATGTCAGGAGGTCATCCCATAGTCTGGCCCATATTCTGGCTATGTTTCCTCTGGTACTTCCTTTAGTAAAATGTGAAAGATGCACATGCATTGCCTAACCCTAAATGTCATCTTTACTCAAAACCAAAGTCAAAGCCAGTGGCATGAAACTGTATGAAGATAATATTAGAAGCACATCTGGATTTTCTAACAATTTCTCTGATTTGAGGAAGTGAATAGGGGTGAGGGAAATAATGATTTTCAGTGTGTAAACTCTTGAATATTAATGTGCACTATACTAGATAGTGTGTGTGTGTGTGTGTGTGTGTGTGTGTGTATGTATTTTATTTGTGGAGACTATACTCTGCTATTTCTCTTTCTCTGGTTGAGTAAACCTCTGCCTTTTACATGCTTTGATGTGTCTGTAATTCAATCACTATTCACCTAATAAATATTCATTGAGCATCTACAATGAGATCTTAACTATCAATGTAAAACATAGACAATAGCAATATAAAGGATACATATCAAAAAAATCTATTTGAGGTGATAATGATACCTACAGTGAAGGCAAAATAATATACATAATACAAGAAGATTATCATAGATGTAACTTTGTAAAACACACAATATTTTATTTGAGATGCTGGGAGTGACTAGATACCAAATCAATGCTAAAGAAAATAGGTGCTTTTAAAATCAGAGAAAGCCTGGTTGGCATGGCTCAGTGGTTGAACATTGACGTATGAACTAGGAGGTCATGGTTCGATTCCAGGTCAGGGCATATATCCAGGTTGCAGGCTATCCCAGGTGTGGGCATACAGGAGGCAGCCAATCAGTGGTTCTCTCTCATCATTGATGTTTCTCTCTCCCTCTTTCTTCCTCTCTGAAATCAATAAAAGTATTTCTTAAAAATAAAATCAGAGAGAGAGAGGAAGAAAACTTTCAGTGGGCTGTATGACGTCAGGGGAAAGAAGTTGAGAGAGGGGAGAGAGGTTGTGGGGATTGTAGCTTGAGCTGAGAATAGGCAAACTGGTGGATGAATGGTTAAATTTGTGGGGAGCAATGGGAATGTGATTAGGAAAGGACATGCAGAGGGCTTCTGGGGAGCCAGCAACAGTCCAGTTTTTTAATTAGGTGGTAATTATATGAGTATTTATTTGTTCTTTGAAATGTTCTCTATGTGTTAAATTCCACAACAAAATCATTTAGAAAGGAGATGGATGGGTGGAAAAGACTCTGTTACATCAAAGTGTTCTTGAAGGCTGTGCCCTAACACTGGGAAATCAGAAATGAGTAAGACATAGTCATGGCTCTCAGGAAGCTCCCATACACAGAAAGGGGTAGTGGTGACTGGAGGTCAGTCCAGAAGGGGAGACTAGGATAAGGTCATGAGCACTTTATGCAAATGCTGCTGAGGCTCTTGAACTTTTCCCAGTCAGTAATAGAGAACCACTTGGGAGTTTTAAGGGGAAGCTGAGTTTTAAGAGGTACAGCTGAGAGTACAATATCTCTGATAGTCTTACATGTTTTAACTTTCTCACATGCATGCTTTCTTCCCCAATAGTTTTTAGCTTCTGAGAAGCTGTGTCACATCTTATATTTTCCAGAATAGTGTACATAATCCTTATGAGTGAACACAGTAAATACAACTTAGCTGCTTTAATTCTTTATGTTCAAATAGAAAGAAGGAAACAGCAATACTAGTTGAATGATTAGACTGATAAATTATCTTAATGTCTTGAGCCTCCTAAAACCTGTTGAGTAGTACTCAATTTTAACAGCATCACTAGGTTAGCTACTAAAGTTTGTTAGGTTCCCAATAGCATTTATCCCGTCTCTATCTCCTTTGATCCCCTTCACCATACCAGGAAAATCTAAAGAGCTATTTATAGCAAATGAGCCTCTGTCAGTACATATCTCTATAAAAATATAATTGCTTGCCCTGACCAGGTGGCTCTGTTGTCCCATACACGAAAAGGTTGTGCTTGGTCAGGGCACATACCTAGGTTACAGTTCTATCCCCAGTTGGGGATGCATAGGAGAGGCAACAGACAGATGTTTTCTCTCTTTCTCTCCCCTCCCTTCCTCTCTCCCTCTTTCTCTCTCTCTCCTCTCCCTTCCTCTCTCTCTAAAATCAATAAACATATCCTTGGGTGAGGATAATATATACATATAATTACAAGGTGAAAAGGAGCCATAACTCTAAGATTTTCTTGTAGGCTCTGGGTGCTTGTTTGCAAGACTGTATTTAAGAGTCACTGCCCAGAAGCCAGGTTTGAGAAAACATTGATGGGAAAGAATGGAAAAGGCAAAGGACCAGAAATCATGTTACTGGTGTCAGCAGTTCCTCACTTGATAATACTTGCATCATGTCTATAGGGGAATTTGAGAATGTAAGTTATTTTTAGAATTTTCTTTTCCATGTTCTGACAAGAACTCTTCCCTTTTCTTTTTTTCTCAGGGGTGTTTTTGTTGTTGTTTTTCTTTTTCTTCTTTTAAGTCAATGGTTTTGAGTGGAAAATGCCCGATAGCACGAAAAGAAGGAAGGAAGCTTCAAAAAAATCTCAGGGATTGAAATCGGGGTTCCAGTTTTTACAGGAACCGTGTCTGGTTCTGCACATGTGTGTGCATGTGTTTTTGAAGTAGAAATGGACCAAAAAAAGAGTGGGTGGAATGCACCCTTCCCTAAAGAAAGACTTTATCCTTCTCTGCTAATCCTCAACCCACTCAGGCTAGGGCCGTGGTCAGCTAACTGCGGCTCGCAAGCCACATGTGGCTCTTTAGCCCCTTGAGTGTGGCTCTTCCTAAGCCTTAGCAGTACCCTAATTAAGTTAATAACAATGTACCTACCTATATAGTTTAAGTTTAAAAAATTTGGCTCTCAAATTTCTATCGTTGTACTGTTGATGTTTGGCTCTGTTGACTAATGAGTTTGCCGACCACTGGGCTAGGGGAACATTTCAGTAAGGACCTAAGGAAAAAAGCCAGATACAAGCTCAGGCCCGATTTGAAAAGCTATATGTGACTACAACTCCCTTGCCTTAAACCAGCAAAAAAAGTGAAGATCAGCTAGTAATCAGGTTTGAAAGCCTTCTTTATCCACCTGGACTTCATGATGTAAACTTCATCAGACATTTATCCAGAAAGGAGAGAAGCATTATCTTGGAGTGGAGTTAGGGGTGATGATAGAATACTCTAAGCAGGTCTCCTCCTAACATTCTCAGGTCCAGGTGTGAAAAAATAAATAGAGACCCACATACCATATTCTAAATATTCGAAATATCTAAGAGGCTAATCTAAGAAGCTGCTAAATTAAACATGTTCTATCATCTTGCATGGATTATAATAGTTTGGAAGACCAAGTTCAAGTTCAGAATTTGCAGGCTCTACTCAGAGTTCTCTGCTCAAATATGATAGCATAGTGAGCTGGTCCCCAGCCCCTAGCCCAAAGTCTGATTCCCCTTTCCATCTTGGGCTCTATCCCAGAGTGTTTTGAGCCATGAACATGTGTGTGGGCACTCCAGTCTGCCCACACCAAAGGCATGAACCAGGAAAGAGTTGATAAACTGGACTTCATTGAAAGATACTGTTAAGAGAATGGAAAGATAAGTCACAGACTGGGAGAAAATACTTGCAAAAGACACATTTGAGAATGAAATGTTATCCAAAATATACACGGAAGGCAATTACACTCTAGTATTTACTCACTGGAGCTGAAAACATATATCTAACACAAAAACCTACAAATGGTTATTTATAGTAGCTTTACTCACAATTGCCAAAACTTGGAAGCACAAGTTGTCCTTCAGTAGGTGAGTGGATAAAGAAGATGTTGTACATCCAGACAATGAAATATTACACAGAAGTTAAAAGGAATGAGCTATCAAGCCATGGAGGGACCTTAAATGCATATTTATAAGTAAAAGAAGCCAACCTAAAAAGGCTACTTACTGTATGATTACAACTATATAAAAGTTTAGAAAAGTCAAAACTAGAGAGACAGAAAACAGATCCATGGGTTACCCGGACTTGGGGGGAAGGAGGGATAAATAGGTGAAGCACAGAGGATATTAGGGCAATGAAAATACACTGTGTGGTCCAGTCGGCATGACTCAGTGGTTGAACGTTGACCTATAAACCACGAGGTCAGGTTTTGATTCCTGGTCAGGGAGCATGCCCAGGTGAGGGCTCAATCCCCAGTGTGGGGTGTGAAGGAGGAAGCCAATCAATGATTCTCATCATTGATGTTTCTCTCTCTCTGTCTCCCTCTCCCTTCCTCTCTGAAATCAATAAAAAATATATTTTTAAAAAAGAAAATAAGTGGGGGGGGGGGGGGCGGATGGGGGATAAGGACACATGTAATACCTTAATCAATAAAGAAAAAAAAGAAAAGAACTCTGTGTGATAGTATAATGATGGATGCATGTCATTATACATTTGTCCATAAAATGTACAATACCAGGAGTAACCCTAATGTATACTGTGGTTTGGGATGATTATGATATGTCAGTGTAGATTCATTAATTGTGACAAATGCACCACTGGTGGGAGAGGCTATGCATATCTGGGGGCAGGGAGTCTGGGAAATCTCTGTATCTTCCTCTCAATTTTGTTATGAACCTAAAACTGCTCTAAAAGTAAAATCTTTTTTTATTTATTTATTTTATTGATCACAAAAATGTGAGTTTATTTCTGTGCTCTCTACTCTGTTCCAGTGACCTACATGCCTGTTCTTGTGCCAGTGGCTTTGTAGTGTAGTTTGATATCAGGTAGTGTGATACCTCCTACTTTGTTTTTCTTTCTCAAGATTGCTGAGACTATTCGGGGTCTTTCGTGGTTCCATATACATTTTTGGAGTATTTTGTTCTACATCTCTGAGATAAGCCAATTAGGCAGATACATGCAAAAAAGAAATTAACAAGAATAAGCTCAACATGGATTAAAGACTTAAATGTAAATTGTGAAATCATAAAAATCTGAGAAGACATAGGCAGAAAAATTTCAGACCTTTTTCATAGCAATATTTTTGCCAATATATCTCCTTACGCAAGGGAAAAATAAACAAATGGAACTACATCAAACTAAAAAGCTTTTGCACAGCAAAAGAAACCATCAACAAAATGAAATAGGGAACCCAATGAATGAAAGAACAAAACAAAACACAGTTGGTACCCCACCCACTCCTATCAGTTTCTATATAATAATTTTTAATCATTTTTAGCATTCACTATGTTACAAATACTTGCTTGATATAGATTATTTTATGCAATACTCTTTATCCCCATTTCAGAGATAGAGCATGAAGAGTTGTGGCCAGAAGGCACACAGGTAGTACTTGGTGGGCCCAGAACTTGAACCCAGGTATCTGGTTCTATAGAACACACTCTTAGACTCTAGACCTCACAATCTTCCCAGATCCTCACCAGGCACAGAAAGAAAAAGCTGCATCCTGATCCCAGCTACTATTCCTGCAACTGAGGCTGATATATTTAATCTCTCTGTCCTCGTTTGTAAAATAGAGAAAATGCTTTATTCTCCCTAGTAGTGGACCAAGGGCCAGAGGAAATAGCTATGAAAAGTGCCTGAGCACACAATGCTGGGTGTTCAATAAGTGTTGGTTCCTCCCTCCCTTCTTTCTTTGGCTACTTGACTGTTTTCTTTGACTCCTGTTTTTGTTTGTTTTTGTGGCTACTTGAATGTGCAATTCAGAGTAATGTTGTGGAAAAGGGGATCTGGCCCCCAGGGGGTCTGCCTAGGGCAGTGATGGCGAACCTATGACACGAGTGTCAGAGGTGACACACGAACTCATTTTTTTGGTTGATTTTTCTTTGTTAAATGGCATTTAAATATATAAAATAAATATAAAAAAATAAGTCTTTGTTTTACTATGGTTGCAAATATCAAAAAATTTCTATATGTGACACGGCACCAGAGTTAAGTTAGGGTTTTTCAAAATGCTGACATGCCAAGCTCAAAAGGTTCGCCATCACTGGCCTAGGGCCTGCAGGTGGGTTCTTGACTTCCTGCAGGAAATTTTTTCACAACAGGAGTCCAGGTGAATTTTGGAGAATGTTTATTAAAGCTGGAGACTGTGAAACAAGGAAGGACTGGGAAAATGAGCCTAGGCTGGGCTGCTTTGGCTCACTAAGAAGTCAGAGAAAAGGGAGCCTTGGAAATAGGTTCAGGGGTAAACGCGGGATGAACTACCACCGCCGCATTGCTGCCCTGGTTGCAAGCCTCATGGTGTCCCTTAGACTAGAGTTTAGGAGATGCATGCCTGTGGGGGAAGAAAGAGGAGGGAGTGGAGGGCTCCAGCATGTGCCTGGGAGGAAGAACATGCACCTGGGAGGAAGAGAATGCAGGGACCTTCTTTTTGAGGGGTCTTAGGGGAGGATCTCAATAGACTATTCATTGGCTTCATGCTCATGTACCAAAAAAGAGGTTTATTCTCTTAACTTCATCTGTCCTTGGCTGTGGTTGACAAGTGGTACTAATTGGATTTCTTCTGTCTCTCTGATTTAAGGTGACATAAAGCTATTTACCCTCTGGTTGGGGAGAAGTGCAAACCACTTAATTTTACTTGTCCTTGGTTAGGGAAGATAGGATTTATGATTGCAAACTGCTGTTTAACTATCTGTTGGTTTTCCTATTTTGCTTGTCCTGTCTTACTGGCCTGTCTCAGTAATAACAGTGATTTTCTTTCTGGCACATTTCCTAACCAGACACTTCTCTCTACCTGTCTTATGTCTTCCATTTCTACTGTGACCACATGATTGCTCACTATGTTGTTTTTTTAACAGCCACCACAAATCCTAGTTTTTATGGGAAGGAGAAGATAGGGTGTAACTTTCAAATGAAATGCAAGGCTCTGCCAACATCTAACTCTGTCATCACTTCTGGAAGTGGTCTTGTGAAGCACAAGCTGTTTTCTCCCAAGTCATCAGTTCTGTTCTGACGCAGAGGGACCAAGTAATGTCCTGAGGAACTCTGTCCAGTTCCTGCTCATTCTGTGGAAGGGCTGGCGTGCATTTATTCTGGGCTGCCACCTACTTTCTGTAACTGAGCCTCTTGTGACTGGGCAGCTTCCTGATTTTAGAGGTGGGTCACAAACATGTCAATGTTGCAGAAGATACCAAGCATGCTTCCTAAAGAAAGGGAGGGACCCCGTTTATTAACACTAGTGGAACACTAGTGGACTCCGGGAATAATTTCCAAATCAGAGTGAGTAACACGCAGAGGGCTTCACTTTTTATAATCTTCTGGGGTCTTTGTCTTACAGATATGGTTCCGCCCCCTTTTGTGGGCTTACAGGAAGGCCCTCAGGTGTTGGGGGTCCCCAGGCCATATCTGATATCTGTCCTGGGGCCAGCGATAATGACCTTCTCCCCCCCCCCCCCCCCCCCCGCCCCGGCAGTGCATTGTTCACAGTTTTTATGGCCTGACACACCTGGCAAGACCAGTTTCCTCCTCATCATGAGAAATAAGGTTGCTGGCACCGAACTACAGGATCCATTATTATTCCCAAAAACTAGCTGTTTTATTCTTTGCTTAAGGTAGTGAAAAGCAAGACCTTTCCATAGAGGTGGGGGGGGGGGGGGTGTTAGATCTTAAATTCAGAGGAGCAGAGTGATCAGGAACAAAGAGTCCACCTCCTGAAGCTATGTCTTCATTCTAAGAGTGGACCAAGAAAGCAAAAGTCTGAGCTGAACTGCTCCTCCCACAGGGCAGAAATGCCAATTTTTATACTAACCCCGAAAGTCCCCTGTGACTGTTTTGCCGGCCCACCAGAGATTCCTCCTGGGCTGGTCCCAGCGATTTGCATCATCCTCCCAGCCTAGTTACATCACTGAGGAGTGGAAGCCCTGGAGGGATCTGATCTCTGCCAGTTTCTCTGGTTTGTTGTTACTGTTCAAAGTGATTACTAGAGGGAAAGGGGGGTGGGAGGAAGGCAGAAGAGGGTAAAGGGGGGATAAATGGTGATGGAAGGAGACTTTACTCAGGGTGGAAACACATAATACAGTATACAGAGGATGTATTATAGAATTGGACATCTGAATCCTGTAAATTTTATTAACCAATGTTAGTTATTCGAATAGATTTAATAAAATTAGAGAGAGAAAGAGAGAGAGTGAGAGATGAAACCAGCCATCTGCTTCCTTCACTAGGCACATTCCTGAGGAGCTGTGGCTACTTGCAGGATTAGCCAAGCAAAGGAGGGAGGCTTGGGCTCGGAAGTGATGGATGGCTTCTTCATTTATGGATTGAGAGCCCAGATCCACCCTCAAAGCTTTGTTAACCTGCTTTTAATTCCCCAACTTAAGGTTGTTTAGTAGCCCGGTGATGTCTCACCTCTCTAATACCCAAATAAGGAGTTGGGGCTACTCTTGGAGAAACTGAGGGGCCTTGAGGTTCAATGTCAAGGTGACCCCGGCACCCAAGTGTGGGCAGTTAGACATGAGCAGAGCAAGGACGATGGGCCAGGTACAGAAGGTCACCAGGACAGAAAGTCTCGGGTGCCTAGCAAAGGACAACTGTAGGGTGGGACCTCACCCCGAGGGTGACCTTTTCTCCCCTAGCATATCATCCCCTGACCTTTGCTCCCTAGAGATAACATCTACGCCTCAGTTGCATTTCAGCTCTAGGCCCAGAAAAATAGCAAACCAGACAAGCAGCCCCATGGCTCCCTCAGGACCAGCTGCATTGGATAATGACCCCCTGCCCTGACACCAATCAATCAATCAATGGAGACCTAGACCCTGAAAAGAGACACCTGGAAAGCTGATGCATATTCTATTGAGATATTCCCCAGGGACCTCCTCTAAAATCTCCACCCTTAAAACCCTTAGGACAGAGGATCCAGTGCACTCTCCCTCCAGGAGCACTGCACCTTTCTCTTTCCCTTCCTCTCTTCCCCTCCCCCCAGGCATATTACCATTAGCTTCCTCACTCCCAAGCTCCAAGGGCCCTTCCTCTACCTCTATAACTTGTTTCGTAAGCCCGTTTCTTCTAAAATTACTCATTCTACCTCTGCAATTTTCCAAATAAATGTTCTCTTATAGTTTGAGTCTTGGCTCTGAATTCTTTCCTGGCCAGAACTCAAGTACCGAGGTTGCTGAACCCAGGTCCAGTCTGACCCCATGGGTCTAACACAGGGGTGGGCAAAACACCTGGTGCTGTTCCTACAACACAAGGTCCTTCGATTCTCCTTGAAATTGTGCAAATAGCAAGTGGAACACTGACTAGTGCCTAATCCAAGGAGGCTTTGCAGGTGCTAATATTTTACCCTCTTCCCTTTTCTTTGAGCTCCTTGTTAATGTACAACCTGAGAATGTTGTGTGTTTTTTTGTTTTGTTTTGTTTTTTCAATAAAGGCTGGAAAGGACAACCCAACATGTTCTCCTTAATCCTTGGTGTACCTGTAGGTTGAGGGGGATTCCAGAGTAAATGTTAGGAGCAAAAATAGAATATTGGGGACTAGCTATGGCAGCGGTTCTCAACCTGTGGGTCGCGACCCCTTTGGGGGTTGAACGACCCTTTCACAGGGGTCACTTAAGACCATCGGAAAACACATATATAATTACATATTGTTTTTGTGATTAATCACTATGCTTTAATTATGTTCAATTTGTAACAATGAAAATACATCCTGCATATCAGATGTTTATATTACGATTCATAACAGTAGCAAAATTATAGTTATGAAGTAGCAATGAAAATAATTTTATGGTTGGGAGTCACCACAACTTGAGGAACTGTATTAAAGGGTCGTGGCATTAAGAAGGTTGAGAACCACTGAGCTATGGTATAGGAAATATTAATCATGCTCTGTTAACCATGATTGCCTTGTGTTGGTTAAAGAAAGGACATTCTGACCTGGCTGGGAGTTGTGTGCCCCCAGGACTTGGGAGTCAACCTTTGAATGCGGTCCATTCTCATTTAAGAAGTGCCTATTATCATGGAAAGATTAACAACCTTGTTCCCCAAACTATGGAGTCCCACCCCACCCTCCTACTTCCCCATGCCTGTAATCCCTACTTCCCCATGTAATCATTGTCCTACCCTATATAAGCAGCTGGCTTATGGGGGGCTGCAGAGCAGATTTTTGTGGATGACCTGCTGCTCTCCCATACTGCTGGCAGTATTGGAATAAATGTTCATATATGATTCAACCCTGTCTCTGCTTAATTGGCTCAAGTAGTGACAGGCAGCACGAACCCATTGATTGTCTGGCTACATAAAGACCTGGATATAAACATCCTGTTTACACTGATCCAACTCCCCAGCACCTCTCCCTTACCTCCACCCACAGCTCCCATCCACTTTGGTTTCCTGCTCAGCTGCAGCCTGCACTGACATCATGGGCTTTCTGCCTCCCTTTGCTGACTGTACAGACTCCTCATGGACACCTGCCAGAGGTGGAAAAAGCTGAGCCAGGTTCTAATGAATGAAAAGGTAAGACTCATCACAGGACACACCCCATGGCACCTATTCCCAAGAGGCTTCCCAGGTATTGACTTGTGCTAACAGTGAAAGGGAAATTTCGTAGGTGTAGGTTTCTACACCTCAACTTCAAACAACACAAACTTGCTCAATCCTGAAACCAAAAAGGTGCTTTGCAGGTAATTAGTTTGTTCTAACTTAATTCCTTACATTCTTTCTTGCATTCCAAACATTGTTAACCAGGATTTGTGCCTTGGGCATGTTGTAGGTAGGAGGAAAATAAATATTTAACAACTGGTACTTTTTGACTGAATGCTCCAAACATAGTACCTTTTTCAAATTAAAGTTATCAGATCATTTCATAAAGCTCAGATCCTGTCTTAACTGCCTCAAAAAAATTTCTTTAATTAAAAAGGAAATAAAAGCCTCAAGGAGGGAAAAAAATCTTTGAACACTTTTTGAGTCAAGGTCAAAGCTAAAAATCAACAGGATGTCTTCTGTCCACCACTGTGTGCTAGTCCAAGGAGGGCTCACTGGAGATCAGAAACTTTTTCTTATTTCTGTGCAGTGTCTCTCACACAACTCTGAGGAAAAGGAGGTGTTAACCAGGTCAACAATGTCATAAAACCCAATTGGAACTGCACACTCAATGCTGCAAGATTCTCAGCCTCTTTCTCATTTCTGCACATATGAGCCTCAGCCTCTCTTGGAGCTCAGTGGCTTTCTCCACATTTGGATAAAAACATGGTCACGGACAGCTCTTGAGTTGGATCTCTCTCTCTCTCTCTCTCTCTCTCTCTCTCTCTCTCTCTCTCTCTCTCTCCCCCCCCCCCCCCCCCCTTCCTCAAACTCAAAAGTGTTTGGGCCGAGAATTTATTAATTTGGCTTAGGAGACCCAGTGAGTGGTCTGCTCTGCCCAGAGATTGGGAACAATGAGTTTTGTTCATAGAAAAACAAAAGTTTTGAATAGCTGGAGTGGGGAAGTAGCCAGTGGCTAAGATCATGAATGATCTTCTATATCTATAACAATGTTGGGTTTTATTTTAAATAGTGAAGGAGTCATACGCACACTGCGATGGAGAAGAGAGGCTTCAGTCCATAAGGGTAGGGGGAGGGGAGGCGGGATTGAGTCCATGTAGCCTCGCATCTGTGCCCATGGACCACAGTGTATTTCTCCTGCTCATCTGTGCCCCATGCAGGATTCAGGCCCAGAGCGGCAATGACCTGGCCTTAGCCAGATCAGCCAGGGTACCTTGCCCTTTTCATTGGAAGGGCAGAATCCTTGGAACACACTTACTCCTGACCCAGGGTAAAGGAAAGAATATTCCTAGGTTCTACTCCCATTGAGGCTTTTTTCTACTCTCTGCCCTGCCAACTGTGAGAGAATGCATGTGAGGGATTCAGTAATAGAGGACAGCTTTCATTTCTTGCCCCAGAATCATTATGGCCTTGGAGTGAGAGGAAAAAAAAATTACCTTTAATTGCATGTTTAGGAACAGCTGCAGGAGTGTCTCTACTTAAGTGTTTGAGAAGGGAAAAGTTTTCCTTAACTGTCTTAGGGTCCTTGGCTGGGCCTGAAAATTAAACTGAAAAAGATAGATTAACCCTTTTCGGTCCAACCTTGAGGCTGACTCGACAGACCAGGAGCTAGGAGCAGGTCCAACGTCGAGCAATAAGAACATTAAAAAGTTCAACATTCAATCCCATCAATTAATTTGGACCAGACTGTTTGAATTCCAAAAATAACATTGGACCGCAAAGGGTTGAAGAAAAGCATAAAATTTAGTGGAGACAGTGGAGCCCGTAGAAATGGTTAATTAAGCCTGAGCGTTTCTGTACTGTACTAGGTTTGATGAAGAGTGGAAAGTTAGGGCAAAACGTGATGGGACAAAGGGTGTGAGCTCAGGGTAGTGAACTGGGAAACTCAGCAAGACCTGTTTATTCAGATTCCTCTTAGAAGCCCTCCCTCTTCAGAGATAAAAATGCTCCTTTCCTCCAGGTATAGGGAGGGCTGCTTCAGATGAGAAGGTAAGGTTACCTGCCAATACTCAATATTCGAAGGCGCCATTTTGGAGTTAACCTGTTCTGAACTCCAGCAAATGACCTCTATCAGAATTAGTCTTGCCTAATTTGGCCTCCGGAAGAATAAAGTCTTGTTGTTTGGTATTGTTTCATTGCTGCAGAGCAATTTGCTTACTGCTCTTCTCCCACGTGTTACTTGTTGTTTATGATTAATGGTTCATGCCTACCAGCTTTAGAAAGAGGACTGAATGGTCCCTGCCACTGTTGAACCACACTGATAGGGTAGAAGCTGGTGAATGTGCACATTCTTTTCTCTCCTTTCACTGAGAACTGACATTCCATATCCACTTCCTACTTTCCTCCTTAATTAGCAATAAACTTTGACATGTGTCATAGATTAATTTGTCTAAGAATTTTTGCTTAAACAGAAGACTGTCCAAAGGCATCCTTGCTGGCCCCGATAGTTAACCACATTGACAGCAAGTGTGTGTGGGTCCACATTAGGCCTGTACCAAAATCATAAATTCAGTCACATAAACCCCATAGTTCCCAGGCTGCTGAGTTTTGTTCTTTAGTAAATCCCATTGCTTAAGGGGGAGAAAATTAAGCATGCAATAAAACCCAGCTTCGACTTCTCCTCAGGATAGTCTCTTTTACAGTGTTTTCTCCTTTCCATTTTTTTTCTTTCTTGATAAAAATCTGCAGTCTTTTAAGTGCAATTATAATACACTAGAGGCTCAGTGCACTGATTCCTGCACATTGAAAGGAAATTAATTAGAAGGTGGCCTGTGGGGCGGGACTGGGAGAGACAGGCTGGACACGACCTGGAGCCAACCTCCCATAGTCCCTCCCTGGGCAGCTGCATGTGGGGCGGTGCCAGGGCTAGAAAGGCTCTTCAGAGTGAGCAAGGTGTCTCCAGCAGGTGGGGTCCCTCAGCCTGGCCTGTGGGGATCAGGCCGAAACTGGCTCTCCGACATCCCCCGAGGGATCCCAGATTGTGAGAGGGCAGTTCTCGGGTGATGCACCCTGGAATCAGGCTCCCTCCTCAGGTGCACCATACAAGAACCACAGCTGCCAAGTCACCGCAGCTCATTAGTTCCTAAGTTAAGCATCTGCCCCCTAGTGATCATTGCACGTCATAACTACCAGTCGGAAGGTTGGATGGTCACTTAGGTTTTTATATATATAGATGGGTTTGTTAGTCCTGCTTTAACATTTTTACTTAAAAAAATTTTTTTGTTTTATTTCATTTCTGCCAATTTCCTTAGGACTTTTAATTTGTTGTTTTCCCTTCTACATAATTAAATTCAATGCTTTATTTGTTTATTTCTTCATTGTTATTTTTAACAGTAAAAGCACTGAAGACTATGAATTGACCTCTGAGTATTTCTGTGATTTCACCCCAGAGGTTTCTGTATTATGAAGAGTTCTAATTTTTGTTATTTTTTCCAAAGTCTGTTATTAACCAATTGGCTTATGTCTCAAATTTATAAAACACTTTTTATATGATTTTTATTATAATGTATCTGAATTCCTGCATCAATAATAGTAATAACATAAGGTATTACATTTCTCATTTTATTACACTGTAACCAGAGGATATAACATGGAGAATTCCTTCTCTTGTTATTTTTTTAGATCCAAGGAAAATAATTCTACTCATTAAGTAATTCCTGGTGCTTGTCTGTTATTTTCCCTGAGAAAATTTTAAAGAAGCAAAAGTCTTGATGATACTCACTGATGTTCACAAACAACTTATATAGGTTCCTAAAACCAAACCAAGTGCACAAATATTTGATGCCATGAGTCTCCCAAATGTCCTTTGACGTGTATCCTGAAGACAAGACATTACAGTCTAAAGAGTTCTATAGTAAATTGAAGGGAAACTCCCCTCTCAGTGAGCCAAATTTTTCGCATCATCTTCTGTTGCAGTATAAAAATTTCCCATATTTTTATGTCCATCTCATACATTCAGACATTTTTCACTGAGTTTATGAGGATTGCTCTCTCATAAAATTATCATTACTCATTGTTTAATTATCTAGTCCTCTGGCCAAATCCTTCCAGAATGATTGATGCCACCATTTCTCTTTGACATCCTATTCTGCAATTACTTGTTTACACTTACTCATCTGCTGCATAGAAGACAAGTATCATGTTTTATTCACTTCTACAACCCCAGGGCCTCACTACTCACTGCAGAGATGTTTGTTGAATTCCACTTATTAAATTTTGAAAGCATTTTTTCTCCAACAAAACTCATATCTACTCTCCATTTCTTTAACCAGATTTTAGAAAGAGATGCCTGCTCCCTCATCTCATTCATGGGGGAGGTATGGGCCTTCATGGGGGCTACTGAGAAAGTTTAATATGTTACCACTATAGGCCAAAGGGGCTGAGGTCTGATGTCCACTCAGAGAATCTCAACTCAGAATATGAACTAAGTGCTCTGGTGGCAAAGACAGGGAAAATGCTGTTATATTGAGATTGGCCAACACTCCCAGAATAGGTCAGGGCAAGGGATGTTGATGGAACCAGGTGTGAGAAGTCACCTTGAGGGCTTATCATATGCAGTCACCTAAAGAGGCAGCAGAACCCTAGTACCAAAAAGCTGGAGATGAACACCAGATTATCAGAAACTACGGAAGCACAAGTAACCATCTAGATTAGAGAAGTATCTGCTCAGCACAAGAGAACTGAAGCCTGAGAGACTTGATCCTAGCCACCAAGTGCTTCATGAAAGACTCTGCTCTAAACATCTGCCATGTTTAAACTGACCATGTTTATTTGCTCAATTCAATGAATGCTTTTTCAATCCCTTTTACACTTCCTGATCAGCAAGTTCTTGGGGAAGGATGAGAAGATGGAGAGGTAAAGAAAAAACCAGCTATGTTCCCTTTCCCACTAAAAGCTTCCAGACTGAAACTGGCTGATCTAGGGAAGGGGGAGATAAGCAATTAGATAAGGATTTGGGATCTGTTTAATATCTTCTCCTGGATATTCTAATTACTGACTTTAGGCCATGTTCATTACTTAAAGTGACCATACCTCCTGGATAGAAAATCCTTGGGATCCACCAAAGTTTTCCTCCAGGAGTAAGAGCTTATGTCCTCTGAATAAACATTAAAGGGGTCAGGAGGAGACAATGAAACTGCCCTCTGTTTATATCGTGAGTTATATGCGGTCACTCTACTGCTTAGACTTCATGCAGTGAGGGATGAAGGGCATTTCTGAAGCCAAGACCTACAGAGGTTATCGGAGCCAACAGAAGGTCAGCTAGGCCTCTTGGTTGCAAAAAGAGAACCTATTCTGGCTAGTTTACGCAGAAAGGGAATGTATAATGGGATGTTAGGTAGCTCAAGGGGTTGGAGACATAAACTTATGGCTGAGTTTCTAAAATCTCCTCCCAGAACCTCACCACGGAAAAATGCTGCCACCATTGACCCCAGAACCAAGCCACTGCCACCTGCACAGTCTTTTCCCTCGCATAGCTCACTGCGGGGTTGTGTGTCTGATTGGTAGAATCTAGTTACATGCCAGCACCATTTTACCCAAAAAGGTGGGACTTGATAGGAGAAAAATAAAAATATGGAGTCTATTCAAAGATGTTGGACAACCACAAAGGACAGATAACCTTGACTCATGGCCCATGAGTACTTAGTATGCCTTTTATTTTAGTTCCTTGTCCTGTTCATTGCACCATGGAGTGTTTCTTGCCTCCCCCCCCCCCCCCCCCCCCCCCAAATCCTGGAAAGAATGTTAGGTTTTGTAGCTCCTCTTGGCAATAGAAGCTTCATGCCTGTTAGGATCCATGAAGATTACGAGTTATAGGGCCAGTTGCCTAACTTTTTTTTTCTGCTTTTTAATCAAAAATCTGAACATTTAGCTATGGCTCACCACATCCATGAAAATTCAGGGAACTCCAACCTACAATGACTTCTCTTTCCAATATAGTAGCAGTTTGTGTCTGTCCCATTCATCAAGTAACATCCATCACTGTAATGTTATTTGACTCTTGTTTACAAAGGCAGCTGGAGTGGAGTGAGGCAAACCCCATTACGGGTTATTTCTCACAGACCTTCATACATACACCAACCATGCCTGATACATAATAAGTATTCAGCAACTGTTTGTATAATCATCACATTTAGAAGCCAGGACATCCCTGAGTAGTAAACTTCTGAAAAAACTCCAAAGTCATCTGTTCAAAGTTTTGCCTTGTTCTCAGCCTGTACCTACCTGTCCCTAGTGGCTACTGGGAGCCTGCCCACAGAATATATCAGCTCAGAGTTTGCTCAACACCCTGTCTCAGTGTCTCTGTATCCCAGTGTCCATCCCAGGTGTGCTGCTGGCTCCCAAGCTCTTTTTCACAATAGTGTTGTTTGTTGGCTTTGTTGCTTCTTTTCCATGGTGTGAATTTCCCTTCAATATTTGCTTATCTTTGCTTGGGGAACCTGGCTTTGGCTCTGTTATGGTTACCCTCATCTGCTTCTGGTCATTGTGGGAGGGGAGCAGGGCAGGAGGCTGGACATTAGCCTGGCCTCTCTGTCCCAGCAGGCACACACATTGCCACCACTGCTCACTGCTTAGCACAACAACCTAATTACCCCAAAATAATGACTCATTTTATCTACCTGATGAAAGCTCCAGGGTCCTTTCCTACTACTTGTCTCTGTAGAATCTAGGCTTGGAGTCCCCACTCCTTGGAGCCCACTCCCTTTATCTCTCCTACCTCCACCATTATTTTCTCCTGTTTGTGAGTTGGTTTGTAATTTTGCAGGATTAATTACTCTGTGTATTAGCTCTCATGATTTTTACCCTTCCCATAGTCTCAAAATTTTACCACCACTATCGTAATAACTATCTAGGTCTATCTGGCCTACCATTTATTACAAACCAGTAGTCCCTTAATCCTAGGTTCTCATTAACACTTTATAATTTGCAAACTTTTTGATTATCTCATTTAGTTCTCACAACAGCTTTGTCCTGAAAATGCACAAATGAAAACAGAGCAATTCAGAGAATTTTGGTGGCCTGTGCAAAGTTGCATGGCCATAAGTGAAGGAGATGGAATCTCTGCACTTCATGCCGTTCAAGTAGGCAAGGATGCTCAGCCTTTCTGCACAGGCTCAAAATCCCCCTCCACATCCTCTCTCCCCATTGGAACAACTATCTCACCTAACAGACCTACATCCCAAATCAAGTATGTTGATTTTCACTAAGTTTTAAGTACCTCCAATGCATACCTCTTTAATACTTTAGTTACAAAGAGCTCTTTTTTATCTTACTAATGCAATAAATTTTAGCATCTACCTGGACACTGGGTAAACCAGCATCGTAAAGCTAAATTGAGCATAGCAGAAGAGAATGTCTAAATTGATTAGTGATGTCTGCCATGCAGGAAAGGGGATGGTGACAGCCTCAGACACTGAAACTGATCATTTCTCCTCTCATTCTGCCTCCATCTTTCCTCTCCATTACCTCTCTTCTGCCAGCCAACTTTGCACTAGTGGGTTTGACACTCAAGTGTATTCGTTATTTCTGATTTTTTAAAGCCTTTTTTTTTTTTTTTTCCTGAAATAGAAGTGTAATTTTTTTTTTTTATATTGCTTAAAGTATTACAAAGGGTATTACATATGTGTCCATTTTATCCCCCCGCCCTAGACAATCCCCTAGCCTCCCCTATCCCCCAATGTCTTATGTCCACTGGTTATGCTTCTATGCATGCATACAAGTCCTTTAGTTGATCTCTTACCCCCCTACCTCCTGCCCCGCAACCCTCCCCGGCCTTCCTGCTGCAGTTTGACAATCTGTTTGAGGCAGCTCTGCCTCTGTATCTATTATTGTTCAAAAGTTTATAATGGTCTCTATTATCCATGAATGAGTGAGATCATGTGGTATTTTTCCTTCATTGACTGGCTTATTTCACTTAGCATAATGCTCTCCAGTTCCATCCATGACGTTGCAAATGGTAAGAGTTCCTTCCTTTTTAGAGCAGCATAGTATTCCATCGTGTAGATGTACCACAGTTTTCTAATCCATTCATCTACTGATGGGCACTTAGGCTGTTTCCAGATCTTAGCTATGGTGAATTGTGCTGCTATGAACATAGGGGTGCATATATCCTTTCTGATTGGTGTTTCTGGTTTCTTGGGATATATTCCTAGAAGTGGGATCACAGGGTCAAATGGGAGTTCCATTTTCAGTTTTTTAAGGAAACTCCATACTGTCTTCCATAGTGGCCGCACCAGTCTGCATTCCCACCAGCAGTGCACAAGTGTTCCTTTTTCTCCACATCCTCTCCAGCACTTGTCGTTTGTTGATTTGTTGATGATAGCCAGTCTGACAGGTGTGAGATGGTACCTCATTGTTGTTTTGATTTGCATCTCTCGGATGATTAGTGACTTTGAGCATGTTTTCATATGTCTCTTGGCTTTCTGAATGTCCTCTTTTGAAAGGTGTCTATTTAGGTCCTTTGCCCATTTTTTGATTGGATTGTTTATCTTCCTTTTGTTAAGTTGTATGAGTTCCCTATAAATTTTGGAGATTAGGCCCTTATCGGATATGACATTGGCAAATATGTTTTCCCACACAGTGGGTTTTCTCGTTGTTTTGTTGATGGTTTCTTTTGCTGTGCAGAAGCTTTTTATTTTGATGTAGTCCCATTTGTTCATTTTCTCTTTCGTTTCAAGTGCCCTAGGAGCTGTATCAGTGAAGAAATTGCTTCGGCATATGTCTGAGATTTTGTTGCCTTTGGATTCTTCTAGAATTTTTATAGTTTCCTGTCGTACATTTAAGTCCTTTATCCATTTTGAGTTTATTTTTGTGTATGGTGTAAGTTGGTGGTCTAGTTTCATTTTCTTGCATATATCTGTCCAATTTTCCCAGCACCATTTATTGAAGAGACTATCTTGGCTCCATTGTATGTTCTTGCCTCCTTTGTCAAATATTAATTGAGCATATTGGTTCGGGCCGATTTCTGGGCTCTCTATTCTATTCCATTGATCTATATGCCTATTCTTGTGCCATTACCAGGCAGTTTTGAGAACAGTGGCTTTGTAATACATCTTGATATCTGGTATTGAGATCCCACCTACTTTGGTCTTTTTCAGGATTGCTGCAGCTATTCGAGGTCTTTTTTTATTCCAGATGAATTTTTGGAGAGTTCGTTCTAGATCTCTGAAGTATGCTGTTGGTATTTTAATGGGAAGTGCGTTGAATTTATAGATTGCTTTGGGTAGTATGGACATTTTAATGATGTTGATTCTACCAATCCATGAACACGGTATGTTCTTCCATCTGTTTATGTCTTCCTCTATATCTTTTTTCAACGTCCTGTAGTTTTCTGAGTAGAGGTCTTTTACCTCTTTAGTTAAGTTTATTCCTAGGTAGCTTAATTTTTTTGGTGCGATGGTAAACGGGATTGTTTTTATAATCTCTCTTTCTGAAAGTTCACTATTGGTGTATAGAAATGCCTCGGATTTCTTGGGGTTAATTTTGTATCCTGCTACATTGCCAAATTCATATATTAAGTCCAGTAGCTTTTTGATGGAGTCTCTAGGGTTTTGTATGTATAATATCATGTCGTCTGCAAATAAGGACAGTTTTACTTCCTCTTTTCCAATTTGGATGCCTTTTATTTCTTCTTCTTGCCGAATTGCAATGGCTAACACTTCCAGTACTATGTTGAACAGGAGTGGTGAGAGCGGGCATCCCTGTCTTGTTCCTGTTCTTAGGGGAAATGGTGTTAGTTTTTGTCCATTGAGTGTGATGTTGGCTGTGGGCCTGTCATATATGGCTTTTATTATGTTGAGGTATGATCCTTCTACTCCCACCTTGCTGAGAGCTTTTATCAAAAATGGGTGTTGAATTTTGTCAAATGCTTTTTCTGCATCAATTGATATGACCATGTGGTTTTTTTCTTTCAATTTGTTTATGTGATGTATCACGTTTATTGATTTGCGGATATTGTACCATCCTTGCATCCCTGGGATAAATCCTACTTGGTCATGGTGTATGATCTTTCTGATGTACTGCTGGATCCGATTTGCTAAGATTTTGTTGAGGATTTTGGCATCTATGTTCATGAGGGATATTGGCCTGTAATTCTCTTTCATTGTGTTGTCTTTACCTGGTTTTGGTATTAGGGTGATGCTGGCTTCATAGAATGAGCTTGGAAGTGTTCCTTCCTCTTGAATTTTTTGTAGTAGTCTGAGGAGGATAGGTTTTAGTTCTTCCTTGAATGTTTGGTAAAACTCCCCTGTGAAGCCGTCTGGTCCTGGGCTTTTGTTTGCTGGAAGCTTTTTGATGACTGCTTCAATTTCTTCCATAGTTATTGGCCTGTTGAGATTTTTAGATTCTTCCTGATTGAGTTTTGGAATGTTGTATTTTTCTAGGAATTTGTCCATTTCCTCCAGGTTGTCTAGTTTGTTGGAGTAGAGCTGTCCATAGTATTTTTTAACAATCATTTGTATTTCTGTGGGGTCTGTTGTTATTTCGCCTCTATCGTTTCTGATTTTGTTTATTTGGGTCCTCTCTCTCTGCTTCTTGGTGAGTCTGGCTAGAGGTTTGTCAATCTTGTTTATCCTTTCAAAGAACCAGCTCTTGGTTTCATTGATTTTCTGTATTGTTTTTTTGGTCTCTATGTCATTTATTTCTGCTCTAATCTTTATTATCTCCTTCCTTCTGCTCACTCTGGGGTTTTCTTGTTGCTCTCTTTCTAATTCTTTGAGTTGTAGAATTAGATGATTTACTACCATTTTTTCTTGTTTGTTGAGATAGGCCTGTAGAGCTATAAACTTCCCTCTCAGGACTGCTTTCATTGTGTCCCATAGGTTTTGGATTGTTGTGTTTTCATTGTCATTAGTTTCCAGGATGTTTCGAATTTCTTCTTTGATTTCATTGGTAACCCAATCAATATTTAATAGCATGCTATTCAGCTTCCAGGTGTTTGAGTATTTTGGGTTGTTTTTATTGTAGTTTATTTCTAATATTATGCCATCGTGGTCTGCGAAGACGCTTTTTATGATTTCAATTTTCTTGAATTTGGGGATACTTTGCTTGTGACCCAATATATGGTCTATTTTTGAATATGTCCTATGAGCATTTGAGTAGAATGTATATTCCCTGGCTTTCGGGTGAAGTGTTCTGAAGATGTCTATTAAGTCCATCTGATCTAGTGAGTCATTTAGGATTGCTATATCTTTGCTGATTATTTGTCTAGAGGACTTATCCAGTGCTGTCAGTGGTGTATTAAAGTCCCCTACTATGATTGTATTGTTGTCGATGTCTCCTTTGATATCTTCCAGGAGTTTTTTTATGAATTTGGGCGCTCCTGCATTGGGTGCATATATGTTTACCAGGATTATATCTTCTTGTTGTATTGATCCCTTTAGTATTATGAAGTGGCCTTCCTTATCTCTTGTTATGGCCTTCACTTTGAGGTCTATTTTGTCCGATATAAGTATTGCTACCCCAGCTTTCTTTTCCTTTCCATTTGCCTGAAAGATATTTTTCCATCCTTTCACTTTCAGTCTGTGTGAGTCCCTTCTAATGAGGTGGGTTTCTTGTAGACAGCAGATGTATGGGTCATGTTTTTTTTATCCATTCAGCCACTCGATGTCTTTTGTTTGGAGCATTTAGTCCGTTTACGTTTAAAGTTATTATTGAAAGGTACTTGTTTGTAGGCATTTCTGTTTTTGTGTGGCTGTTTTCTTTCTGAGCTTTTTATTTCTTATTTTTATACCAGTCCCTTTAGCATTCCTTGCATTGCTGGCTTGGTGGTGATAAACTCCCTTAGCCTTTTTTTGTCTGTGAAGCTTCTTATTTCCCCTTCAAGTTTGAATGATAGCCTTGCTGGATAGAGTATTCTTGGATTCAGTCCTTTGCTTTGCATCACTTTGTAAATTTCCGTCCATTCTTTTCTGGCCTGATGTGTTTCTGTTGAGAAATCATTTGACAATCTAATGGGAGATCCCTTGTATGTAACTTTCCGTCTCTCTCTTGCAGCCTGTAAGATTCTCTCTTTGTCCTGAACATTTGCCATGGTAATTATGATGTGTCTTGGTGTGGGTCTTTTTGGGTTCACCTTGTTTGGGACTCTCTGGGCTTGTGTGACTTTTTTCTTCCCCACCTCAGGGAAGTTTTCTGATATTATTTCTTCTAATAGGTTTTCTAATCCTTGTTCATCCTTCTGTTGTTCTGGTACCCCTATTATTCGTATGTTGTTTCGTTTCATGTTGTCCCAAAGCTCCCTTAGGCTCTCCTCCTGTCTTTTCATTTTTTTCTCCAATTGCAGTACATTTTGGGTGTGTTTTGCTTCCTTGTCTTCTAAATCACTAATTCGGTCCTCCGCTTCTCCTAGTCTACTGTTGATACTTTCAATGGAGTTTTTCATTGCAGCTATATCACTCTTCATATCTTCTTGGGTCTTACTTAAGTTGTTGATTTTTTCATCTGTTTCTTCTAGCTTCTTCCATATGTTATCGATTTTTTCATCTGTTTCTTCTAGCTTCTTCCATATGTTATCGATTTTTTCATCTGTTTCTTCTTGCTTCTTGCTGAGGTTGTCGATTTTTTCCTCCATCCGGTTTATGCACTCTAGGACCCTTATTCTGAATTCTTTTTCTGTCATGTTGCATGCCTCTGTATTACTTAGCTGCTTTTCTGGAGAGTCCTCCTTCTCTTTCCTTTGGGGGTTTCTTTGTCTACCCATGTTTGATCTCACTGACATATCTAGACGTTGAGTCGTTCAGTGGCTGCTCCCTTGGTGGCAGTGACTCCTTGGTCTGCGGTTCCTCTTCGGGCGGTTGTGGTAGCAGCTGCTCTTCAGTTGGCAGCAACTCCTCTGGTGGGTGCTGTTCACAGCTGTGGTGGCTCTTCTGGCTGGTGGGGCGAGGTTTCACGTACAGCTGCTGTTCCTCAGCAGAGGGTGTGGTGCTCAGGAGGTTGCTGTTGCTTGGATCTGCTGTGTTGATTTAAAGGCACAAAATACAACACAACAAGGCACCACGTACCAGGCACTATACACAAATATATTCACGATATTAATAACCCCAAATAAAGGTGAGCACCTGAATTAAGAGAATTAGGGGATAAGGAAAAGGAAGAGAAAAGAGAAAAAAGAAAAGAAAATTAGGGACCAAAAAAAGGAGTGCAAAAATGAAAGTGGGAAAAAGGAGGGGGGAAAGTAAAAGCGAGAAAAGAAAGGAAAAGAAAAAAAAAGAGCGAAAAGAGAGAATGAAGTGGAAGAGGGGAAGAGACTTTTTATATGAGGAGAATACTCCTATAGAACAGCCATTAATCCCAACAAATTCCAGCAACAGATCCCTGGAGATAAATGCAAACTAGAAACAACCAATAATATAACGATGAAAATAGAATGGAGAACACTAATCCCAAAATAAAATAAAGAGAAAATAAAATGGCACTTTAAAAAAAATGGTAAAATGGTAGCAGTAATAATACTGGTTAAAAATAAGAAGGTAGTAATTAAAAGGGTAAAATCAGGTGATGGAAAAAAGAAGAAAAAAAAAAAGAAGAAGAGGAAAAGAAAAAAAAAGAAAAAAAAAGAAAAAAAATTGGTTTCTTAGTTAAAAGGTGAAAAAAAAAAAAAATATTGCAGTTGTGAAGGTCCTTCGGTTCTTCTATTCTTCAGTGTGGCTCGCCTTAGACCTGCCGGGTATTCAGGAGAGTGTTGAGTTTCCCTGCGATACACTGTTCCTCTGTGTTGTAAACCACAGTCCTTATTTTAAAGCAAGCCGCATTTGTTTCCCAGACTGCCTTATTTTGTGTTTAGCAAAGAGTCAGTTTGTGGGTCAGCCTCTGGGTGGCAGTGTTCTGGGGTTGGCCTCTGAGGCTACAGGGCCTCTCTGTCCAGTGGAAGTTCACTGCCCAGAGCTGGCTGCGTAAGAGTTACCAGTGCTGTGTTGTTGCTGGGATTGAAAATCCCTCTATAGGCCAGACCCTGTTAACTCCCAGGGACTGATCAGGTTATTTTAATCCTTGATCTCCTACAGGGTGGAATCTGGGTGTGGCTGTGCTCCTTGCCTGGGGGCTGGAGGGAGGAGTCTCACTCTCCGGAGAGAATGGCTGCCTCAGACGTGGGCTCAGGGGTGTCTCAGCACTCAATTCGCTGCCACCTCTCCCGGCCCCCCTTCTCTCCTCAGTCTCTCCCCAGATTCCACTCCTCCGCACACTCTCCCTCTCTTCAGCACAGGTGAGTGTCTGTATCCGAAATGTCCCATGAACAGGGTTCAGTGAAAACAAACAAACAAACGCCGGCCGCGGAAACGGGGAAGGCTTGGTTTCTGTAAGCTTCTTCTCTTACCGGGACTGCATGGTCTGATCAGCTCTTCAGGCTGCCCCCTTTAGGCTCAGTCCTCTGTGATCACAGACCGAGCTCTCAATTCCCCCGGCAGCGCCAGGGATCCCGCGGTTCTCCTTTCCCCCGTCAGGGGCTGTGCCTGTCCCAAGGGACGCGGCTGTCTGCCACGCGGTCTCCCTCCGACTCTCTGGGCTCAGAGGTCTGGCAAACTTTCCTGCCCAAATCCCTGGTTTTTTTACCTTTCCAGGGGAGTTCTGCTCTTCCCGGCTGTAAACCGTCTCGCCAGCTGAGGAATTTCGCCAATTCCGGGTGGATGTTACTAGTTTCAGCTGCTCACTCCATTTGCTCAGGGACACGACCTGGGACGCGTTTCCTTTTTTTTTTTTTTATCATGGCATTTCAAGAGTATCTAGTTCACAACAACTTTTAAGAGATTTGGCTGACTATGAGCAAATTTGTTCCAGTTCCAAAAAGAACTCAGATACACTGTGGATTTTATTTGTATTTCAGTCCATTCTAACATTGGATTGACTAGGGAGGCAGGAGGAGGTGACAGGTGATAAAAAGTTTTATATATATATATATATATATATATATATATATATATATCTTAAGTAATTTTAAACAAAAGTTGATCTATAAGTCTCAGAAATGCAGCTTCTTGGACCTCCTTTTATAAACCACCTTGTATAATTTCAGAATTCCATCTGCATACCTTCCAAGGAGAAAGTTTAGAAAGGACTCCTTGTTTCCATGACAGAACATAATGGCAGGGATTAAAAGAACTGGTTTTTCAAACTGTTGAAATGTAGCTACTTTATTTGCTCAGTTTTTGAGGGTGGACATTTCATCCTTTGGCCACATTGCAAGAATTATTGACCATCCCAAGCAAGTCCTCTATTTTAAGTGACAATTTATGTTAGGTATCTTAGACTCACAAAGTAAACCATATGCAGTAGAATTTACTCCTGGCCAACAAATATACCCAATTAGGTTTTAGTTCTCCATAGACACAGACCCCAAGATGAGCTAACTTTCAGCAAATTATCATTTCACCAGAATGGGAACAAAGGATATGAAAGTGTGAGTAACAATAAAAACTGGGAAAACAAAGTCAAACTTGCGTAAAAAGTTGATGGTATCAGTGCAGCATCTGGCACATGGAGACCTCTCCAAACTCATTACTCAACTTGACCCTTTGGCTTGTGTGTGGTTTAAATTAGAGACAATGTTTTCCCTGAAGAAATGGTCATCCTCACTTGATTTTTCCGCTAAGCCATGGTTTGTGGGAAGGGGGAGGAGGAGAAAGAGTAAGGATTGCTACGGATAAAGACAGATCGTAGACAAAAGTGGAAATGTTCCATCATTTCTTGCTTCTTGGAAACAGGAGGTGTGATATCAGGAGAACCAAAGGACCTCTCATCTCTTCCACAGGAGCCACACTCTGGCCTCTTTTTATAGGAAAATAGCCCTGTCAGAAGCAGCTCATTCAGATAAATTCATAATTTTCACCGTGGTATGTATTTATTCACCCATTCATTCATTCATTTGTCACCACACATGCACTGACTCTAACCCTGGCTCTAAGGTGCCAGGATTATTATGAGATCTTAGAGATAAAAAGCTCATGCTCTCACTGAACCTAAGGCCTAGTGAAGGAAGCAGATAAGGAACCTCTCAATTACAATTGATACCAGACAAGATAAAAAGTAGAGATTTTATGAGAGTACACAGGAAGGATAATTATTCAGACTTAGAATAAAAGGGAAGCCTTCCTGGAAGAAGTGACAATTAAGACTAGAAAGAAGAACAGACATTAAACTAGTCAAAGGAAGGGACAAAAATATAGTTAAAGCCGAGATAACAGAGAAACAAGTGTAGGGAACTAAAAGTAACCCATTCTGCTTGAGATGTCAGTTTGTGAGGATTGAGGACCAAAGTTGGTAGACATGGTAGAAGATGAGGCTAAAGAGATAGTGAGACACCAGGCCTTAAAGCTGCAGGCATTATTTAGAAATTGTATACAGCTATGAGGAATGGAAGTCATCCAAACAAGGGTTTAAATAAGATAGAGGGATTATTTTTCTCTCATGTAAAACAAGCCTAGGAGTAGGCCAGTCTGAACTATCTCCATGATGGAGGAACCATCAAAGATCTCAGCCCATTCTTGCTTTCAGTTCTGCCATCTTTAATGCAGAATCTTTCTCCATAAGACCATTTTTAAGGTCTCAAGGTGGCCACTTCAGCATCAGCTACTCTGTCTTCCAGTGAAGGAGATGGAAGGAGAAAAAAGAGCCAACAGGTTATAATCCCCCCTGAGTCAGTCCCTTTTTTGATGGAACTTTTCTGGATGCCACCCTTGAAACTTTGGCTTATATTTCATTGGCCCAAACTTAAACATACAACTATTCCTAGCTACAAGGAGTACTGGAAAATATAGTCTCTTAGCTGAGTGCAATTGCTCTCCCTCACAAAATCAGGTTTCTGTTAGTAAGAAAGAAGGAAAAAAAGATGTTAAAGACTAGTAGTCTAGTGGTGCTAGTGGTACCTTTTTCCCTTAAATACAGCTGCTGCTTTAGTAGAGTGTTAGATTCAAGAGAAGTTTTAGATATTATACTGACAGATCTACCCATTCCATACATTTAGAACTTCTTGACACTAAGAATTAGGATGAAAAATTACAGATCTAAAACCCCACGGTTGTGAGAGATGTGGCAGACTTGATACTGGAACCCGTTCTAGCATGCCAGACTGGTTAGGTTTTAAAGGACACCCTTTTGTTGACTTACAGCTAAAGTATATGCAATGAATTACAGCATGCAAGTCGGTGGCAAAGTTTTCATTTCTTTCTTTGTTCACTGCCACATGGCTACTAGAGAGCCTTGTGTTTGTGAAAACTCCAATAAGTCATTTGAAAAATTACTTTAGAATAGAGATGTGGAGTGCCTGATCCATTTGCGATCGTTGGTGAATAAACTCTCAAATTTAATAAAACTATAGTGTAAATCTACATTCTTGAAGGACATTTAAATTGTTCCTTTCTTGGTTCCGTGTTTCTTGTCTCCGAGGTTACTTTATTTTGACTCTTGCATGTCTTGCAGCCCCCCATTCCTTTTCCTGTGACAGCCGAGGGCCATCTCAGCCCCCCCCCCACCCGCCCCCTCCCCGAGAGGGAAGATTTCTTTAGGAAGCTATGGGAATCCTTGGACTCCACTTACCCACTTAAGAATTTCTGCCAAAAGTATAATAAGGAGCGTGACTTATTGAGAGAGGGTTCCTGTCTTATTTATTTTTATGGGAAAACAGTTACTTCAGACCAGACCTTCTTGTGCAATGTGGATCTAGAACTGACTTTCTGCATGTCTAGACTTAGTTTGCAATACTATTTTTTTTCTCCAGTTCCCCCAGCCAGATTTTATTCCTTTTTCTAGTAAGACTCCTGTTGGGTGGAATATGTTATGTTTTCAATTGACACTGATTTAACAGGGCAGTCTGCCAAGCAAGAAGGAAGTCATGCCCCCTTTTTTTGGTCTAAGACCAGCCGGCTTCTTACAGTTGTCTCCTGCTTGTAAGTACATAGCTGGGTTATAAGCTCCGAGTGACTGCTACAGCTTCCTTATATCCTGTACAAGGTAACTTGTTTTGTGTACAAGGAAATTGTGGGCAGGTAATTAGTAGTGGTGTAATTGCTTTTTTGTGGGTAGTTAATTATGGTTTCTGAGGCTTGTCTAAAAATTATATTCATAGGCACCTGGCCAGTGTGGTTTAGTGGTTGAGCATCAACCCATGAGCCAGGAGATCAGGGTTCCATTCCCCGTCAGAGCACATGCCCCAGTTGGGGGCTCAACCCCCAGTAGGGGGCGTGCAGGAGGCAGCCAATCGATGATTCTCTCTTGCCATTGATGTTTCTATCTCTCTCTCCCTCTCCCTTCTTCTCTGAAATCAATTTTAAAAATTTTTAAAAAGATTTAAAAAATTATATCCATAGACATTAACTACCTTCAGAAAACAGTAGTTCCTTGGGGAGCTATTTCCATACTACCAACTGGACCAAAAAATCTATCCTTTAGCTATTGCATCACTTGGGAGGGTGAGAAATATGGATCTAGTATGAGAATTTTATTAACAATATCAGTGTTTCATCTCTGTACCTGTTATGTTTCTTCTAAATAAATCATTTATTCCCCCAAAAAAATTTTCTGGCCAACTTTATACACTTAGCACTGTGCCAAGTATAGAAACTCATCATCATGGTGCTTGAGAAAAATACTTGCATAGAATCGCTATAATGAAAAATAGAAAAAAGTAAGTGTCATGAAAGAATTACATAATGCACTAGTATAATGGGAAGCCAAAAAAGGAAAAAAATTCCTTCCTCCTAGTGGAATTAACGAAAGGTTTATGGAGTTTTCTTTGAGATGAGCCTTGAATGATGATTATACATTTAATTATACATGATACACAACAGACTCAGAATAATGTGTTATTAATATAACTATCATTAATACAGTTAGGAAGAACAGTGTACTAGACTTATTGGGGGGATCATTTATATAAATTCGTAAGTTATATAAATGTCTAACTACACTATTCTGTACACCTGAAACTAATATAATATTGAATGTCAACTGTAATTGGAAAAAATGTAATTTAAAAACATATTTTTAACATACTTCTCCTTTCTCTTCTACCCCTGATCTGTTTGAGGTTGTGGTGAATAAACCCTCAAATTTAATAAACCTCTAGTAGTGTAAGTATCTTCATTTGAAGCCTTATTTTATAAAAACTAGATGTTTCATGATCATCACAAGTTCTTAGGTTGTCTTTATTTTCATTGTCTCATTTTCTAATGGAATCTTCAGGAAGGGTTCATAGAAACAATATTCCCTCAGTTCCTAAAAGTTTAAAACAATTTATCTGTGCCCATTATATTTGAATGTCTCTTTTGCTAGATATAAAAATCCTTGGCTCATATTTTCTTTTCCTTGAATATTTTAAATATGTTTTCCATTTTTTTCTGGCTTAGTGGAAAGAAACTATTTGTCATATATATTTATCTTTATATTTCCAGTACCTAGCATAGTAGGCACACAGTAACACACAGTATGAGTGGATAAATGGATAAAAAATCATTGGTTATTTAAGAAGTGTTAGATTAGAAATCTGCCAACTCTGCCCTGGCTGGTGTGGCTCAGTGGTTTAGTTTATAGGTTCAATTCCCCATCAAGGGCATATACTTGGGTTATAGGTTCAATCCCCAGTCCCAGGCCTGGGCACATGCAGGAGGCAACCAATCTCTCTCTCTCTCTCTCTCTCTCTCTCTCTCTCTCTCTCTCTCTCTTTCTCTCCCTCTCCCTCTCCCCACCCCTCTCACTTTCTTCCCCCTTCTCCCTTGCTCTCTTCAACCACTCTCTGAAAATCAATAGAAAAATTATCCTCAGATAAGGATTAAAAAAAAAAAAAAGAAGCCTGCCAATTCTGTCTCTGGTCTCCTTTATCTTATGAATTCAATACTCTAAAAATGAAAATTCATACACAAAATTACTTTGGACTTTCAGATGTGGGCTTTGTGTAAAACAAATGGCATGTATTTGACCTAGTAACAAAATGAGATTTAACTGTAAATTGAATGAGAATTGTTTATTACTCACCTAAAAGAGTTTAAAATAGTCAGAATGTGATTAAAAGAAGATAAGTAGTATTTATGAAAAATATAAAAATGTGGTACAATTTATCAGTGCTTTTTATTGAATGACTAGGCTTTTTACATATATATATATATATATATATATATATATATATATATATATATATATATATATATTATTGATTTTTTACAGAGAGGAAGGAAGAGGGATAGAGAGAGTCAGAAACATCGATGAGAGAGAAACATCGATCAGCTGCCTCCTGCACACTCCCCACTGGGGATGTGCCTGCAACCAAGGTACATGCCCTTGACCGGAATCGAACCTGGGACCCTTGAGTCCGCAGGCTGACGCTCTATCCACTGAGCCAAACTGGTTAGGGCAATGACTAGGCTTTTGAAGTGTATCTGGGTCATGTATGCATCTACTTCCTGGGGTTTTGAGTCTAAGAAGATCAAGAATAATAGCTCAGCCCTAACTGGTTTGGCTCAGTGGATAGAGCATCAGCCTGTAGTTTGAAGGGTCCCTGGTTCAATTCCGGTCAAGGGCATGTACCTTGGTTGTGGGCACATCCCCAATAGGGAGTGTGCAGGAGGCAGCTGATCGATGTTTCTCTCTCATTGATGTTTCTAACTCTCTATTTTTCCCCTTCCTCTCTGTAAAAAATCAATAAAATATATTTTTTAAAAACCTGAGAAGAACCACACAAAAAAAGGAAAAACAGCTTCATTTAAAAAAAAAAAAAAAAGAATAACAGCTCATTTTCATTTCTCACAAGGAAAAAAATTATCACTAAGTTCCTAGCACAGTGCTTGGAATATAGTAAGAGTAGATCAAATTTATGTCAACTGCCTGCTTGATTTAAATCATGAATGAAATTTTTGTAAATTGAAAGGGTCAAGAAGTGATCATAGAATTATAGAGTGTTACCTCTTGAGATTGATTATAAAGGGAGGACATAAATTGTCATATCCTAAAATATTGTGCATCCTAAATAAAAGTAGAGAGCTGGACTGAAATGACCTTTAGAGATTACTTCCTGGTTACTTCCTGCTTATGTTTCTACAATATTGAGTCTTCCTGTTGATCACTTTTATTTCATTATCATTCTCCTTTTAGCCTCAAACCTCAAAAACCAAGGAAGTTCAAGAGCACATAAATCAGGAGGAAAATGAAAGGTCTTTTCTATCCATCAGCAGTAAAGAGAATGTATATGAAAGTAAAAGTGCTCAGCCTTGGCATGACTCCAAGGAAACCCAAATGCTAAAAGTCTGTGTTTCAGCTCCTAGCATCCCTCGGTTCCCTCCCACAGACAGGCCAGAGGAAGCTGAACAAAGTCAACCAGTTCCATTAACTAAAATGCTGATCAAGGCCATGTTTGACCATGCCCATTACACAGTGGCTCCAGATTCCTCAAGGGCAGGGGTAAAACTGTAGAATGCCCTGCCTGGACACTCAGCAACTCCCTGCCTGCTTCTTAATGCTACCTTAATTGTCCCCCAGGCATCAGTCAACACTTAAGGCCCTTATATCCCATTCCCTCAAGATTGGAATGAACCATCTGACCAGATTTTTTGGAGGGAGGTGGGAGACAAGGGGGTGAGTCAGGAAGGGGGTAGGGGATGGTGGTGGTAAAGCATTAATAGGCTTTACGTATCAGTTCTCCCAAGTAATATTTTTGTTGAAATTTTAACAATATCTTTCCATAGCTTGAGCCCATGGATCATGCATTGAATGAGTGGCTGTAACAACCACCATGGCTTGTTATTAGGGATATTATTGTGGAAGGTTCCAGGGTCCCCACATATTCTGTGATGAAGGTTACTGCAGGGAAAAGAAAATAATAGGTAGGTAGGTAGATAGATAAATAGATAGACAGACAATTCCAAATCATTGACAGAAACTTAATTTTAGAAACAGGATATATTTAAATCCTAAACAAATTAATAAATGTGCAGAGTGATTGAAATTCTCAGGGATTATTTTTTAGTGCTCATAAGATCTCAGGTTGATATTTTAAATATTACTTTTAAACATATTTAGTATTTTAAAGACCACCCAGTACAGTCTTTATTAAACATTCACTCTGAATTTTATAAGACACTCTTTGGGTAGATAAAGAAACCCCCAAAGGAAAGAAAAGGAGGACTCGCCAGAAAAGTAGCTAAGTGAAACAGAGGCATGCAATATGTCAGAAAAAGAATTCAGACTAAGGGTCCTAGAGTTCATAAACTGGATGGAGGAAAAAATCAACAACTTATGTAAGAATCAAGAAGAAATGAAGAGTGATATAGCTGCAATAAAAAACACCATGGAAAGTTTCAACAGTAGACTAGGAGAAACGAAGGACCAAATTAGCGAATTAGAAGACAGGGAAGTAAAACACACCCAAACTGAACTGCAATTGGAGAAAAAAATTAAAAGACAGGAAGAGACCCTAAGGGAGCTATGGAACAACATGAAACAAAGCAACATACGAATAATAGGGGTGCCAGACCAACAGGAAGAGGAACAAGGGTTAGAAAACCTAGTTGAAGAAATAATATCAGAAAACTTCCCTGAGGTGGCGAAGAAAAAAGTCACACAAGCCCAGAGAGTCCCAAACAAGATGAACCCAAAACGACCCACACCAAGACACATCATAATTACCATGGCAAATGTTCAGGACAAAGAAAGAATCTTCAAGGCTGCAAGAGAGAGACGGAAAGTTACATACAAGGGACCTCCCATTAGATTATCAAATGATTTCTCAACAGAAGCACATCAGGCCAGAAAAGAATGGACGGAAATTTACAAAGTGATGCAAAGCAAGGGACTGATTCCAAGAATACTCTATCCAGCAAGGCTATCATTCAAAATTGAAGGGGAAATAAGAAGCTTCACAGACAAAAAAAGGCTAAGGGAGTTTATCACCACCAAGCCAGCAATGCAAGAAATGCTAAAGGGACTGGTGTAAAAAGAATAAATAAAAAACTAAGAAAGAAAACAGGCACAAAAAATAAAAATGGCTACAAACAAGTACCTTTCAATAATAACTTTAAACGTAAATGGACTAAATGCTCCAATCAAAAGACATCGAGTGGCTGAATGGATAAAAAAACATGAAAACATGACCCATATATTTGCTGTCTACAAGAGACCCACCTCATTAGAAGCGACTCACACAGACTGAAAGTGAAGGGATGGAAAATATCTTTCAGGCAAATGGAAATGAAAAAAAAAGCTAGGGTAGCAATACTTATATCTGACAAAATAGACCTCAAAGTGAAGGCAATAACAAGAGATGAGGAAGGCCACTTCATAATACTAAAGGGATCAATACAGCAAGAGGATATAACCCTGAGAAACATATATGCACCCAATGCAGGAGCACCCAAATACATAAAAAAAAACTCCTGGAAGATATCAAGGAGAGATCGACAACAATACAATCGTAGTAGGGGACTTTAATACACCACTGACATCACTGGATAAATCCTCTAGACAAAAAATCAGCAAAGAAACAAAGAAATAAGAAGCTCTCCATATATCTTTTCCCAAAAGCATTAAAAACTTGGCTCTTATGACATTCCTTTTTTTTTATTCTAATGAAAGTATTTTTAAGCTTTAGTTCAACTGGCAATAGGTAGGTATTCACATAAATTGAGTCAAAATGAAAAGGGATATTGAACTTAGGCTTTTTCCCCAATCATAATAAATTATCCTAATTCAGAAACCTATAATATCTTCTTTTGCAAGACATGATCCAACATTCTTAGCTGTGTCACTAATGCCTCCAATATTTTGTCCTCAAACTACCCTTTAATCCTTATCACTAACCATGAACAAACACAAATTTCTATCTTAAGAAATAGAATGTGCTCAAATAAAGGAAAGAGTGAGAGCCATAACAGCAGTGGTACCTCTTTGTCCACAGAAAACACCATGAGAATTCCTACTCCTCGGCCTTTGTGTATACTGTTCTTCCCCTGTTATGTTTTCCTTCCTTTTTGTGGTCCAGTCTAAGTCCTACAAAACTCTTCCATTATGCTTCAGTGTCCTCTCCATTCCTGAATCCCCATAATTCTCATATTCATTTGATACTTTCTGCCTTGTGGAGTAAATGACCTTTGTAAATTAATATTTATTAGGTATTAAGACCAACTATGTTACAGGCAATGTACTAGATACTCTTGTGCTCACAATAACCCAGACAGTATACAGGGTGTCCCAAAAAATGTATACACATGTTAATAGCTGATAGCTCAATTGATGTTTCTTTCTTTCAGATTTAACCTATTGGAATTAATACTTATTCAAAGTATGTATACATTTTTTGGGACACCCTGCATATTGATATCTCCTCTTTACAGATAAGGAAAGTAAGATTTAAGATTTAGAGTGATTAAGAAAAAAAAAAAAAAAAAGGCAAACTTGCCAGGGTCACCTAGTTCATGTACGACAGTCAGGATTTAAAACCAGGCTTCACACACCACAGTCTTTGCACCATGGCACCCTGTGTCATTTTTTTGGCCATTTTCCTTATTCACTGAATTAGGGTGCATCATCTTCTTAATCCAACCAGGACTCACTGAGGCATGTGGGCCTGGTGGGAAGTTGCTATAATAGTCTAAAAAAAGAGTTAATGAAGAGAAGGCAGAATCTACAAACCCATGGGTGGGAACAGAGAGATGGTGGGAGAGAAGGATGACCCTGAGATTTCTGGCTTCTGGAATTATTATGCTGACTCTAACCAACATTATGAACCAGGAGCAGAGATGAGGAAGAGAATAGTCAAATGTGAGTATCCTATGCAGAGATGTTTATTACATCCACCTGGAGTTTCCCAGAGCCTGGGTATCCTAGTTAAGAGCATGGTCTTTGCTGTCAGTGATCCCTGGTCTTGAACCTAAGCTCTACCATTTGTCAACTGCATGCCTTTAAGGATGTTATTTTATCTCTAAGAGTCTCAAGTTCTCATATGCAAAATAAGAATAATAATACCCACCTCAAAGAGTTTTAGAAAGATAGTATTAAACAATACATATAAAATGGCTAATATAATGCCTGGCATGTCATAAGTACTCAATAAATGGCATTTTATTGCTAACTAGAGGCCTGGTGCACGGATTCGTGCATTGGTGGGGTCCCTCAGCCTGGCCTGCAGGGATCAGTGGACCTCTGCACTGCCGCAGCCCAGCCTTACCCACCAGCTGCTCAATCCCGCACAGCATTAAATAGTATGTGAAGTGGCAGGCGGCCGGGGAGACTAAGCCCAGGTGGATGTCTTACCGCTTCTGCTTGTCCAGGCCCCCACTGCGCCTGCCACGCCACTACTCAGGCGCACAGGGGGAGTGTTCGCGGGAGAGGCTCACACTTCTGCAGCCTGGAACGGCACTCCCAATGTAGGAGCACACTGACCACCAAGGACAGCTCCTGTGTTGAGCACCTTCCCCCTAGTGACCAGTGCATGTCATAGCTACCAGCCGGTCATCTGGTCGTCTGGTCGTCCTGTCACCTAGGCTTTTATATATATAGATAACACAGATGATTGCAATAGTGCAGGGGTCCTCAAACTTTTTAAACAGGGGGCCAGTTCACTGTCCCTCAGACCGTTGGAGGGCCAGACTATGGTTTAAAAAAAAACTATGAACAAATTCCTATGCACACTGCACATATCTTATTTTGAAGTAAAAAAACAAACAAAACGGGAACAAATACAATATTTGTATTTGCATGTGGCCCGCGGGCCGTAGTTTGAGGACCCCTGCAATAGTGTGACACCAGAGTAGAAAGCATCTGAGCTAGAGAATGGTTTTAGATATCTTTGGTGTATGCACAATGGCTGATAGCCTAAGAGTCAGTGGAATACAGTTCCAATTTGTTGGTTCCTAGCTCAAACATCCCCAATGCCTCCTTCTTGATTACAGAACAAAGTCTAATTTATCATAGGCTAGCAATTTCTGATTTCTGTGCTCTTGTTCAGAAATTGATTTTTCTGAAATTTTCCCCAATAGTCTGCTTTATACATTACATACACTACATATATCTATATACTTCATCTGCTAAAATGAAACTATGCATTCTCTATATACCTTTAACTTTCTAATCTCTATTTTCTTTATGTCTTCCCTCAGCCTAGAATACTCCTCCAAATACTATTCCCTCCTTCAGGGATGTCACTTCTTCCATGAAGTTCTTTCTAAAGTCCTCAGAAGTACTTAATATTCTTCTTTCTGAAAGTTTATAGAAAATTTTCACATCTCTTTTATAGAACTTGTTATTTTATACCTAAAATATATTTAGATCAGTGGTTATCCAGCTATTCTCCACAGCACCTTTGGGATTCCACATAGGTGGGAGTGGGAAATGGAGAGGCATTTTTGAGGAAAGAAAACAACCCAAACCCAAGCATTTATTCAAGCACAATAGAGCTCAGTTTACTGAGCCCACCTCCTCGCCTGGCTTGTCTCCACTCCCCTATTGAACCAACTGCAACTGACAAGCCAAAAGAGAACTCCCCAGGCTCCCCTCATCAGGAACTTGGTGGATCTACCAAGGAAAGGGAGAGCAGGATAAATAAAATTCCAATACTCTAACCAGTAGTGAATTCTGAAATCATTTATTTGTTTCCATGTAAATATCAATATTATTATTAGGCTATATTATTAATATCAATATTAATACTCTCTGATAATCAGGAAAGCACTAAATACAAAATCAAGGCTTAAAATAGGGGACCTGCCCAGTATTCTTAAGAACAAAATATGACTTAGATCAAGGTTGGATTCCTTAAGTCATTTACTAAGTAGAAAGGCACTAGGTAACAGTTGATGAGGAAAGACTGTTAGCATGTCCAAGAAAAAAAAAAATCCACATAGTAAAAGAAGTTACCTATCTTGACTCATAGCAACCAGTATATGAACACTTAGCATGTATTTTCACACTTTAGCACTATGGGCATAAGATTCTAGCAGTGATTCTCAACCTTCCTAATGCCGCGACCCTTTAATACAGTTCCTCATGTTGTGGTGACCCCCAACCATAAAATTATTTTTGTTGCTACTTCATAAATGTAATTTTGCTACTGTTATGAATAATAATGTAAATATCTGATATGCAGGATGTATTTTCATTGTTCACGACCCACAGGTTGAGAACTGCTGTAAGGGGATCATTTAACAAGGGTGGAAGCAGGATTGAAAAATGGGAAAGTATTTGTCCAAAGTCATTTGGCTAGTATTAGAATTCCAGTCTCCTGACTTCCCATTCAATTCTGTTTCCACAGAATTCTGTTATGTCCAGAGAAAAGTTAATTATCCTTTTGAAGGAGTGACTTAAATGAGACATGCATGTTTTGATGGGTGAAAGGTGGGGGAGTGAGGCTGCTGCATGGCAGAAATATCCCTGTGTGGGTGAAGGAGGGAGGCCAGCATGGAAGAGCAGGCCATGTGTACTCAAAAGGAGTGGGCATTTGCCAGGACAGGCCATGACACCAAAGACAAACATCCCACAGAAGAGTTATGCTTAGAGCTGGAATGTGCACGTCCAGGTGAAATATAGTCAGAAATTCCAAACTTTAAAAAGTAAACATACATTTTCTTAAATATTATCTATAGTCATAAACATTTACTTATTAGATATCATTCATTGAGTAACATCAACTTGCAGACCATAGTCAGCACACACACACACACACACACACACACACACATACTTAAATTCTCTGAGTAGTTGAGACAGATTTATAGAATATTTTGTTCAGAACAATTGGCATAAAGCATTTAGCCCAATGCCTAGTCCATAGTAGACCCTCCATAAATATTCCCTATAGTTATGATTGGCCACCACTAGAGCTTGGTTACTCTTAACTTATGCACAATTTCTCTTATTTAGCTTTTTATTTAGCACTTATGTCTCCACAACAGATTAAAATAGAAGGGTGGGAATTTAATTGGAGATAGACACTTAAGAGGAGATGGAAAACTATGTTAAAAAGACAGAAAAAAATTCAAATGTGATGGAAACCATCTAGTGCAGGGCCATCTTTCTGGCCCAGCACAATTATTGTGATGCCACAGAATCATCCAGAAAAAGGTCTACATCCTGCATGCTCTATTTAAAATGGTAGGGAAACATTGCCAACCATTAAAACAAATTTTAGCCAAAATCTAAGAATCTACAACTTATCTAGAAATTTGCATGTGTTCACAATGCTGTGAGCCTGATACATCAGGAGGAACATTTATACTAAACATAAGGGATCTCATTCTCTTAAAAGCCTTGGCATTAGCTGATTCTAGTCTCAATAATTGATATAGGATCATATGTGATATTAGAATGTTTCTAGATAGAGATCATTGTTTTTCATAAGATACAGTAGGCTCTCAGTGTCTTTGACATAAAGTTGCATCTGATAATAGAATTGCTTCATTTTTGAAACTAGCAATGTGGTGTGCATGTACAAGGCATGGGGCTGAGTGTTATCAGCATAAGCTGAAGGGTGCATACATGTTCCATTGACTATCGGTAGCAAAGAATGTGTTTCACTCCCCAGACTCTTTAAATTCTTACTGGATTTTTGAGGGGGGAATTGCTATTAAGAACATTTGGAGGCTGGGAAAGCAATGTGGTAGAGGAAAAAAAGCCCAGACACAGAGTAATCTTTATCTTCACCAAGTCCTGACAGCTGTTCACAAGTTGATTTTCCTTCTTAACTGCACCCAGTGAGAGGTATTTAGGCAACATGCAGACTGCAAACCAATCCATCCTAGAGAGGCAGCTGCGGTTGTCAGTGGGTCCACACCACTTCCGGCTGATTCATCGCCCCCTCCTTGGTCATCTTCATTTCGACAATGCCAGATGCCAGATTTCCAGCAAATGCTCGTCCAGTGTCTTTTTCAATAAAGCAAGTTTATTATGACCATTTCCTGACCAATAGAAACAATTGGTATCATGAAGAAGAGGCACCTATTTTCTTCGGCAGAGATACCTGACAGGCTTGAGGCAAGGATGAGGGCTAGGTGCTTTAGAAGATTGGAGGATAAATAAAGTTAAATGATATGTAAAATAAGTCTTAAATATCCCTGAGTGGGAGTGGGGGAATCTTCTTCTGGTCACATCCTGTGTAGCCAGAGGTGGGAGCTGATCTGGGATGACTCCCCCACTACCAAGGAAGAACCAGTGTCCTGTCCACCCCCATTGTGTCATTCGAGCTTGGTGCCTGGCTTAGGTGTGGCCATCAGGTCCTCATTCAGCACAGAATCCACCGGGATTTTGATGAATGAGAATTAACTCCCCACCATTCACCTGGATGTCTGCACAGGAGGTATTGTGAGTGGTCACATTCAAGTAGACTTTGTCCTTGTAACGCAGAGAGGCCACGATGATGGAGTCAACAAACGTGACCTTGTCATGGGAGAAGAGGGGTTTCCGGTTTATCCTGTAATGAAGGCTGAGGCTGAGCTCCTGGGAGAAGTAGCCCTTCAGGGAGATGAGATAAAACCCATCACATGGGATGGGGATTGAGTTGTTTTGTATCTTCATGGTTTCCTCCTTGCTTTGGGATATGAGGATGAAACCTTTTTCATTGTCACACTCTAAGGAGGGTAGGACAAGAAGAAATAAAAAAAGAATGATTCCTTAGCACAACTTTGGGCAACAACATTCTTACACATCTAGAAACATATAAAGAGACAGCGATAGGAAGAGATTTTGAGAAGAATGAGAGGAAGCGGGCATTGTGCTTTACCCATGGGATGGAAGAGGAGGTAGAGCTAGCACTGGTACCCAAGACAGTTCCTGATGGGGCTGGAACTCAAGAATGGAGAGATTAAAGCCATTGGCGGTTGTCACAACAGACCTGCGGCAGGAAATGGAGCTTGGAGGTTTCCCTGATTTGCAGAACAGGGAGGGACTGGCAACCTCAGGGCTTCCTTATTCAATAGCTCAATAGGAGCAAAGGGTGCCAGGAGGGCCATTGCTTTGAGCTCTTCCCTATTCTCTCTCCACCTGACTGTGAAATGCACATTTTCACATGCCCTGGGTACTAGACTTCCCAGCAACATTTACTACTGGCTTTTACCAGCAGTTGCTGAAGCTTAATGATGCCGCTGTGCACAGAGTGTCAGTGGGCTCAGGCTCTGCCCGGAAAGAGGCAGATGAAAGAGCTCCAGAACAAAGGCCTGCCTCTCACTTCTACCTTGTCACTAGCTTTTCCTGGGAGGTGCCTGGGGAAGAGCTGCTTTCACAGGAGGAAGAAGAGGAGGGGGAGGAGGAGGAGAAAGACGACACAGAGTGATGGCTTTGGTACCCTTGTGAGGAGCCATTCCAAGGGTAAGCCAAAAAGCCTTAATTTCTTTTCAATTAGCCCTGATATGGCCAAGCAACCACATCTCAGACTCCCCACTCTGGCCCATGTCCCTTGGTAATAGGAAAGAGTAGGTCCCCACTGCTGGACACACAATCAATAATTCTTGCTCTGAACCAGGCCCATGGGGGCATGCTTGAACTGGAAATGAAGACCTCTTATGGAGGGCAAGACGTACTTCTCTCAGTCTCAGGAGAACTTGATAGTGAATAGCCTTAAAGAAACTACTGGTGGCCCTAACCGGTTTGGCTCAGTGGATAGAGCGTTGGCCTGCAGACTCAAGGGTCCCAGAACTCAAGGGTCCCAGGTTTGATTCCAGTCAAGGGCATGTACCTTGGTTGTGGGCACATCCCCAGTAGGGGGTGTGCAGGAAGCAGCTGATCGATGTTTATCTCTCATCGGTGTTTCTCTCTATCCCTCTTCCTTCCTCTCTCTAAAAAAATCAATAAAATGTATTTTTTTAAAAAGAAACTACTGGTGGGTGTTTTAGTGTTAGTCATGGATCCAAGTCATGCTGTCCTGGTGAAGTATCACCTGGCCTTCACACCTGGGGCCTCCCCCAACTCTCATGAAGGTAAAATCTTGACCTATACCAGAATTACTGGCAAAACTAAGGAAGTAAAGCCTTAGTTCCCTTACCTTAAAAATAAGAATAATTCCACCCTAGCTGCTTTTTTCTCAGTGGTTAGAGTGTCAGCCCACAGACTAAAGGATTACAGGTTTGATTCAGGTCAAGGGCACATAATTCGGTTGCAGGCTCAATCCCTGTCCCCAGTTGGGGGCAGTGCGGGAGGCAATCAATTAATGTGTCTCTCTCACATGGATTTTTCTCTCTGTCTCTTCCCCTCCCTTCCACTCTCTCTAAAAATCAATGGGGGGGGGGGGGGAATATCTTCGGGTTAGGAGTAACAAAACAAAAAAAAGAATAATTCCTGCTTAGAGGATTCCTGGAAGGATTAGTAAGGCATCTAAAGGAATTAAGCACAGATTTGGCAACTAATGACTCCCCTTTTCTTCTTTATACACCTTCTTTGTCTCAAATATAAACAACATGCAAGGTCGAGGTATTCCAGGATTTAATGCTTCCCTAAGAAAGGGTGAGATCTTGTGTTCTGGAGGAAATGAAGAGATTCGGAGGGAAAAATTCTTTTTAAAAAAATAAAACTTTCGACAACACTTACTAGTAAATTGTGCTCCGATACTTCGAATTGGAGGATACTGAGGTGGCACCTGAAGAAAGCAAAGAGATATTTTTAGGAAAATAAAATGGTGAAGAAATGGAATTAACAAGTCATATTCTATGAAACAGAAATGGAGTAGACTAGAGAGGGAGCGACTTGCCAAAGACTTGGGTTTTTTCCATGGGGAATAGACCCAGACTGCCAACCTGCCCTCTGGCCTTTCTATAACACCCCTTAAGATAAGTTAGGAGTATTCTGCCCTTTCATGCAAGCACCAAGGTCTGTGCTCAGCCCTGCCAAACTCTCCTCTAGTGTGTTGTTTTAGCTCACTGAGTCCCAATTTCCCATTTTGGATAACAGAGCATTTAATAGTCATCTTGTCAAGAAACCCATTCAGTCGCAAAGATCCACCCCCTCCTGAAGAAGGCTGTGCCAGATCCACCCGCTGTGACCACCGACTTCCAGAATGCACTGGGAGTGAATTCTGGAAGCTTCCTAGCTCTAATGCAAGTGTAAAAGTGTTTTATTTTCAGGGCATACTACCAACTAAAACTAGTGTAATCCTTCAGAGTTTGGTAGATGTGAATATAGTCTATTTTTTACATTGGTTTTCTCCCTTCTCCTTAAAAGCTTGAAAACCTAATTTGAACCCAGAGAGTATTTAACATCAAGAAAGGAGAGAGGAAGCCCAAGGGGTAAAATGTCTACAGTAATTTGATGGGGAAGAGAACAAAGAAGTTCAATAAGGAGCAAACTATAAAGTATATGAAGCAAAAAAAAAGGCAAAAGGCAGAATCATGTATAAAGTATATGACTTTGTATTTAAAAAAATAAAAATATGGCTTGCATGGGCATTGACTCTATCTGAAAGGACACACAAAACACTGTTTGCAAGTGTTGCCTCTGGAGAAAGGAACTGGAAGCCTAAAGTCAAGAATGGGAGTGCCCCTTACTTTTCATGGTCGACTTTTTTTCAATTTTGTACCATCTGCTTATATCACCTACTAAAAAGGGAAAGCGAGAAAAGAAAGCGCACTGTCTCTTGTGTCTGCCAAGAACAACAGCTCTCTCCGCAGGATGCTTTTTGGCTGATGGAGGTGTGGGGAGGAATTTGTTTTCATGCCCTGGAGTGTGTAATCCCTGCCTCCCACTCGCTGGCATACAGGTAGCCGCAGTCAAGTGGATTCCTCTAGTGACTGCCCACGCGGACGAGGAATCCCCTATTTCCCGTAGAAGTCAAAGCACAAGCCTAACCCAGCCGAAACCAACAGGCCTGGGAGGTAGAAGGGAGAGACTTTTCCAGCCCTGCCAATTCATAATCCCCAGGGGGTGAATAAATGCCCCACTGCTCTCTAAGCCAGCAAGTCAGTCCAGCATGAACGGCCACCTGGTTAAATTCAGAGAGTGCAGGGCTCAGCCAGCAGCAAACTGAGTTCTAATGCCAGCCAGGCAGGGATGGTGTCATCATGGGCAAGTTTCACAACTTCTCTAGACATCAGTTTCTCATCTTTAAAAATTACTAGAAGTTCAAGAGATCCCTTTCAGCACTAACCGTCCATGATCCAGGTTTCTGAAGTTGTAACCCTAAGTCAATTTTCATAGAAGAGGAAAAAACAAGGCTTCCTCATCCCCAAACTTACGTCAAGCCCTCTGATCTGAAAGCCCTCATGATTGGATTATTTGGCTATGCAAAAATCTCCACATGGTTTCTGCAGTTCAAGGAAATCTACCACAGTTTTGAAGCGCCCTGATGATGTAAGGGTAGTAGTGACCCACGGGATGTTCTCTGAGACCAAGAGGCTGAGAGGCAACAAGGAAAGCTCACATGACTTCCTCTCTTGGTTAGAGCTACTGGAACTCCAGACTGAAGCTTTCTGTTCCTTGTCCTGATGGTTACTCAGTGTTAGAAATAGACATATTCTCAGAAGTCTCTAACTAGCATCAGTACCATTAAGTTTAGGCAATGTTGTGAAATAAAATAAATGGTCCTTTTTCTTGCTCCCTGCCCTGCCCTAACTCTTCCCCTCACCCTCCATACCTGATTAACTCATGCGGATAACCCCACTGCCCAGAAATACCCCCACAGTGCCCCATTCAAAGTTCTCCATGGCCCGGCTCCAACCTCCTGGTCAAACTTTATTTCCACACATATCCTTTCTGTGTCTTACATTCTAGCCAACCATTTTCTCTAATCTTTTTGCCCTTGAATAAGCATGGTAAGATGAGACAGAGAGCATAGCCTTGAGGGTCAGATTCAGTTCAAATTGTGACTTCTCTAATTTTACGAATTTGGAAACATTATGTAGCATTCCTGAGCTTCAGCTCTCATGCCAGTGAAAATAAGGCATATTGTTATTGGACTATTCCCAGGAGATGACTGTGAAGTTTAAATAAGATAGCATATGTGAAAGCACCCAGCAATTTGCCAAGTGCATGGTAAGCTTTAGAAAATACTTGCTTTCTTAGTTCTATCCAACAAGAATGTCCCTTCATCTCTGGTAACTCTGTCATTCCTCGTTTCTTGGCTTCACTTATGACAGCCCTCACACCCAGGAGGGAAGCCTGAGCCCTGAGTGCTCCCTTTGTGCTCTCGTGATGAGTTCATGGTGAGACTACCACCCTGCCAATCTGCTGTGTGTGCCAACTTCTCTCTCCTCTGAGCTTGACACTGAAGTGGACACAAGAATGGAATGTTAATAAAATCTACCTAGGGGTTCCTCCTCACTCCAAATTTGAATGGGGGTGGGGGCTACTTGTGTGGTATAATGGAAATCATACGGGAATGGAGGGGTGGAGTTGAAATCTTCCCTTTCTTGGTCTCAACTTATCTATAAAAATACAAGGTTCAACTAGAAGATGACTTCTTGTACACTCATGCTTCTGACATGGTCTCATTCAAATATCAGGGCTGTACTCTGATTGTGGTGTGTAGACTGTACTACACAGACAACCATGTAGAGTTGGCTAAGGAGATCTCTGGAGAACTTCTGTCAGTGTAGACTGACAGGAGTTTGGAGACAGTGTGGAGTCTTCAGACATTTCCAGATTGAAGAAGCTTTATTGTGTAGCTTTTCCTTGGATGTAGAACTCCTCTGGGACTTTTGATATTTTCTATTTTGTTAGTCTCTGGAGAAGATCTGAGGATTTTTCTTGTGCTGATATATATAAAAAAGACCATGTTTGTGTGTGGGTAAAAAAAAAAAATCATCTGATATTTACCCTTACGAAAGTATTTGAGGGTCTAAGATTAATTTGAAGTATTTTCATCATCAGTACTGATCAAGATTAAAATATTGGGTTTTAGATAGTTGTCAAAATATTCAGATATATTTCAAAATACTCCAGAGGTTCTCCAGAGAAGATCTCCTCAGCCAACTCTACATAGTTGTCTGTGTAGTACAATTTGGCCCAACCTTTAGCTGGGCTCTGAAGAGGTGCAATTGACCTGACGGTGGGCAGCAGCCCCATGGACAAGTACAAAGTAGACAGGTGCTGCAAGAAGAGTCAGAAGTAGGTCCTTTTCTGGCCTCTCACAGTACCTTGAACACTGAGCTGTTGGAGAACAAAACTGGGAAACATCTGATATCCAGCCTTTACCCAGCAGCCTGTACCATGTTCCCAGGAGCTCATCTTTGGAGAGAGTTTCTAATTCTAACTTACTAGGATGTTGGCAGTTATTTTACTCACTTGGCATTTGTCTTGCGGGTAATTCTTGGCAGGAAGGAATGAGCCTCTGGAAGGTATGAAACCAGAGCATGGGCTCTACCTTCACTCTGTGGGCCTTGCCCTTCCTCACTTGATACCCAGCCACAATGTCAAGATGTTAGGTGGGAGAGGGGTAGTGTGGGAGTCAGTGGAGCACGGTGGGGAAACAGATCTGTGATGGGGACTCCCCAGTTCACCATGCCACCTCCACTGGGATGTGAACATCTCCTCCCTGTGCCTTGGGCTTCATGTCAGAAGAGACCTGAGAGATCATGAAAGCACACCCTCTCCACCTCTCAGGGTGCATCTCAAGGAGCCTCTGCAGGGGAAGATGGAATTTTCCATCCTCAGCCATGGCAGTCAGCTGGGAAGCTAGACTCTCATCCTGAGGCATTCGGTGGTGCTCAGCAGAAACAGCCTCCTTACCAAGGGCAAGGCCTTACCTTCTGATCAGGAAAGTTCAGAACCCCACGCAGAGAGGGGACTAGGAAGAACGGGCAAAACTGGTTCTTTGCCCAAGCAGCCTTCCACATTCAGAAAAACCTCATCCCGAAAGTTACATTTCTTAGAAACGAAGATGTGTGGCTCTGAAAACCATGTTGAATAGAGAATCTATTGGGATCTAATGCCACAAAGAACAGCCATTTTAATTATTATCCCAAACCCTCTCTTTCTCCTTCCCACCCTTCACCATGACTGTCAGCACCTTTCTACTATAAGCTCTCTCTTAACCTTCATTCTCTTCTCTACTACACAATCCATGCGATATCCTAAACACTTCCCTTTTTCTTGTCACAATTACTTAGTAATGGCTACCCCACAGAGAGGACCCTGTCCTCTCTATCTCAGAGAATAAGAACTGCAGTTTCATTGTCTCAGAAGCTTAGCAATTAACAGATTCCTACGAGGGATCTCAGGAATGAACCAAAAGCATCCAACTTTTGCTGTCCTCAAGGGGAAGATTTTCTCATATCTGGGTTTCCCTTTCCACATGAACTGGGGAAATCCTCAAAGTATACCCACAGAGGCATCTGCCAAAACATTTCTAAGAGCTCACTTCCTCACCTTGGTGATTGGGTGCGTCTGCAGCATAACATTCTGTAGCAGCTTAGTTTCTAAGCAACTGGAAGGGTCAGTTACAGTGTACTCACTGTATTATCATACATCTCACCCTGCCTCAATCATAATGGAGTTCAGTTAAGTAAATGTTTGCTGAGCTAAGAGGGAACTTAGCCCCTAAGACTATGCCTGCTCCTTAGTTAGGGACTTCATAATCACATAATATTTGACATTGGCTCTAACCAACACTTTGCTTCTTTTAGTGTCTGCTTTAAACACAGGGTTGGAAACTCTGGGAGGGCAAGGAAGACCATGTCTTGCTCACCATTGTTACCTCTGTGTCTGACAGGTAATTGACACTCTACAGATACTGTTGGGATAAGTAAATGAATCAATGGTTTATAGTGAGCTGAATAGTGTCTCCCACAAAATTAACATCCACCTGAACTCTGTACGTGACTTTATTTGGAAATGGGGTCTTTGCAGATGTAACATGAGATCCACTAGATTAGGGCTGACTCTAAATCTGATATAACTTATATCCTTAAAGCAGTGGTTCTCAACCTTCCTAATGCCGCGACCCTTTAATACAGTTCCTCACGTTGTGGTGACCCCCATTTCATTGTTACAAATTGAACATAATTAAAGCATAGTGATTAATCACAAAAACAATATGTAATTATATATGTGTTTTCCAATGGTCTTAGGCGACCCCTGTGAAAGGGTCGTTTGACCCCCAAAGGGGTCTCGACCCACAGGTTGAGAACCGCTACCTTAAAGAAAGAGGAGAAGGCATTATGCGGTGTGGGCCAAGGATGGTGCAGGACACATGGAGGTCAGCGTCAGTGCTCACAGTAGCCCCAGCCTTCGAATTACTTGCTAGGAGCTGCTTGGTGGTAGCTACTGCCTACACCAGAGCCACTCAGCCCTCATGTTCATCAAGCTCTCTCGCCTGCTGTTTGAGAAGCCAGAAGACAAAGACTCGCTTGTACAGAATTTGCCCACTTTCAGCAACTTGTCCTAGTCTTTTTTTTTTTTTTTTAGAAACGGGCTTTGTGGTTTTCTTTAAAATATATTTTTATTGACTTCAGAGAGGAAGGGAGAGGGGGAGAGAGACAGAAATATCAACAATGAGAGAGAATCATTGATAGGCTGCCTCCTGCACACCCCGTACTGGGAATTAAGCCCACAACCTGGGCATGTGCCCTTGACCAGAATCGAACCTGGGACCCTTCAGTCCACAGGCTGACACTCTAACCACTGAGCAAAACCGGCTATGGCCCTGCATGACCTTTTTTTTTTTTTTCTGCATGACCTTTTAATATGAACCCAGACAAGTCTGTAATGCCTCATGTTTCCTCACTGTAAAACTGCACACAAATATCTATCTTCCTCCGAAGTCATGGTGAAGAAGTAGAAACAAAAGTGGGGAAAACATCTGTAAAAATGAGAGACTGTTTATTACAGGTGACACTCACCCCCTAAAAAAGGCTTTACATTCCTAGTCTTCATCATACCATGTACAGGGTCAGATTAAGATCTGTAGGGACCTTGGAAGCTAAAAACATTAATCAGTCAACACAAATAATTCAAAATATATTTTATATTACTAACCTGTAAAGTAGGTATTTTACAACTTATTTTATAACCCCAAAGGGCTTTTATATTTTTCCTTAATGACTATTTGGATGCTTGTTTATCATTTTTTGTCATGTTCATTGTCAGTTTCCTCCTGACCTTTGTTGAAGAGTTTCTCTGGTTCTCTAGGCTTATGCCCTGGCTACCTACAAGGAAGCCCAGCCCTGAGGGTCCATCATGAAAACTCACTGGACCCCTCTGTTCCCCATATTTGCAATGCAGCAATAAGGGAATGAGACTTTCTAACCACAAGCTCTTATTAAATTAGTATTAGAAGAACTAAAGTGTAGGTCTATCTGTCAATTTTTCTATCAATCAGAATATGTTCTTAAATAGCAGTTACATGTTCTCAAAGTAGAAAAATCAATACAAATTAAAAACCCACCTAAGTTGTATTTCAGAATAAAAGTTCTGCTGAAAAGAAAATAATTAATTACAGTCATCCCCCTTTACCCATTGGGGATATGTTCCAAACAGCCAGGGGATGCCTGAAACCACGGATAGTACCGAATCCCATATATACTACGTTTATCCTATACATACATACCTTTTCATTTAAAGGAAGCACTTTCTGGCTTCTCTTAGGCATAGCAAAAGTTCCAGCATCACTACTCTTGCACTTTGGGGCTATTATTAAGTAAAATAAGGGTGACTTGAACACAAGCACTGCGATATCTCAACAGTAGGTCTAAAATCCAAGGTGGCAACTGAGTGACTAATAGGCCAGGAGTGTCTACAGCTGTGGAGATGCTGGACAAAGGGATGATTCACATCCCAGCTGGGGTTTTTTAATCCTAAAAACTATAGTAAGGAAGTCAAAGTCCATGAAATTAAGGTTAACCCTATGATATGCTTTCTGAGATTTGAGTTATGGGGTGTGTGTGTGTGTGTGTGTGTGTGTGTGTACACATGCTACAAGGAAAACATTTCAGTGGTACAGTGCTTAGGGAAGCGTGTCCTTGAATAATAACCATCATTTCCAAAGCTCTGTAACACATTTGCTCTTCACAACTACCAAATTCCAATTTTGAAAATGATTAAACTGACGCTCAGGGAATTTCAGGAAATTTACTCAGAGTCACAACATTAAAGACTGAACTGAACCAGAGCCTTGTAATTTCTGGCCCAACATGCTCTCCTCTATACCTCAATGACTTGCTCTAAACTTGGAGATGTTTTGTATTTTTTGTAAGGAAGTGTGTTGATTCCTTCATTTAAAAAGATATGGATATTGAAAGTATGAGTGGCTACAAACAAAATACACAAGCCGTAGGATGGTATGGAATTCTCTTTCATCCTAATGCCACCATATGTTCCATTTGTGACCATTGATGTGAAATAACCTTTTGTAAGTCAGTTATTTTCACTCATAACAACACTGTACATGGCTCTTCTCACCTAAATTATTCCAGAAGGTTAATGTTAATTTTCCATGGATGCAGACAGAATCCCTGACGTGAGTGGAGAGTACAGGTTCTCTGAAAGTAGACACAGAAGTAATTTCTATTAAAAGAAATAGGATTGGAAGGGCAGGTGATTAGCCCCGAGGCAGGACTGGGTCTACTCTGTGCCTATAACGAGGGGCTAAAGTCAGAGAAGTGGAATCGGGAGACCATATCCCTAAATCTACATCTGGAACTCGTGTGTGTGTATGTGTGTTTCCATACTCGGACACGTGACATTTCCAGCATGATCCCAGTACAAATTTTTCTATCCTATTTTCAACTTGGGTCAGTACTGTATCAAAATTTTTCATTTATAAAGTATCAGATGAGGCCTCCCTTGTTCTTCCTCTTATACCTGTTGAGTATTTGGCTTCTCAAAAAAGGTTTTCTTATCTTGACTCCTTAAGAAAAGAGCGTAGGCTTCATTAAACCATCTGAGAATGGTTAGTTTTATTATAGCGCCCCCTAGTGCTGCATGAGATTAGACTCACTTTCTTTTTTAAAAATATATTTTATTGATTTTAAAGAGGCAAGGAGAGGGAGAGAGAGATAGAAACATCAATGATGAGAGAGAATCATTGATTGGCTGCCTCCTGCACACCCCCTACTGGGGATCGAGCCCGCAACCCAGGCATGTGCCCTTGGCCAGAATCGAACCCAGGACCCTTCAGTCCACAGGCTGAGGCGCTATCCACTGAGCCAAATCAGTCAGGGCTAGACTCACTTTCTATCTATAGAAATATGTTCACCACAGAACAGAAGCGAAATTTGGAGAAGCAGCAGTTTGGGTAATTTTTCCTGTTTTTTTGTTTTGTTTTGTTTTTTGGTGTGTTTTTTTTTTTTCATGTAATGGAAGGAAGTGTGTTCCCTAGCATGAATCACAGCCCTTTCAAGCTTTACCTTCCACCATTTTGGCCTAGGAACACTCAACTTCAACCATTTTGAACAATCAACTGAACAAGTACCTAGAAAACCTTCCACCCTCTTCCCAACCACTACCATCCTTCTTATCTACTTAAAGACTTTTTACTCTTCCTTTTAATATCAGCTATAGCATTACCTCCTTCCCAGCTCTTACCCTCTCTGGTTTTCTTAACTGTAAGTAGACTATGTGTAATGCCCGCTCAAAAATGCAATGATTCTATACATTATTATTAGTACCCCCTTTAGAGCTTCCAAATACTTAATGACAAATCAGTTCAATACTTCAGATGTTTCTTTGTTATTACCATGGAATCGCTTATGAAATGTAAATTCATTTGCATTGAAAATCATTTATTTGCATGTCTGGCCTTTTTTTTTTTTTTCAAAAAGGAATTTCTAAAACTCTTGTTAGATTACATGGGGATACATTTAAACTGAGTTAATCTGAGACAAGATTTTTCAGGCTAAAAAAAGCTTCTTTTTTCTCCCATAACAATACAAAAAAAAGTCCAAGTTATAGCCTTCATCAAGAAACTGAATTCTAATCAGATCTGGTCAGCTCACTTTACAGTTTCCTCTACTTCTGTTTTACCCGGCAGTAAAAGTGTTGAGAATATAAACCTTCAACTGAAATTTGCTAAAGAATTAACACTAAAAGCCTCACATCTATAAATTGCCATGATGAGGGTGATACAAATCTTGGAAGAGCCTGGCTTCAATAATCCAGAGATACACAAATAAAATTTATAAATTATATTTATAAAAATTATATATATAAATGTGTAAGTTATATTTGTAAGTTGAGCTACTTTTTTGCCATTGTTTCAAGCTAAGTAATAGGTAAAACTAGAAGCCTAATACTTTAAATAATTATCCAAAGAGCATGTATTGTTTTTGGTGACAGAAGCACTCAGTTTTATAATTTGTACCATAGATATTCTTCTAGCATCCACTTCTTTCCTCCTTCTAAATAGGATATTTTGCTAACACATAACAGGTTATTTAGATATGTACATAGTATATAAATAAGCATAAATTACAAATATATATGCAAATTTGATTTCCTTCCACCCCTTCTTAAGAACCAGGAAATTCATCTTAGACACAAAAATCTACTAACTTATATTTTGTATTTCTCAAAATCTCATTCCATTCTCTGAATATATGTATAAAGTTCATATTCATAGAATATTGAGCTGGAAGAGATTTTTCTGATCCAATTGCTTACACATGAGAAAATCAAAGCCCAAAGAGGGAAGTGACTTATATGAGAGGGAAAAGTCTTTTATTTTTCTGACATTCCAAAATGAGAACTTGTGCTGTGCACAGAAATCAACCTAATGTCATGGAATGATGAGGGGAAAGTTAATTGCCCAAGGAATTTAATAGCTACATCTGTGTTTTACAGAGCCTTTCATATAATCAATTATTTCATAAGGCTAAAAATTAAATCTAAAATATGAGGGACATTATTATTATTCTCCAAGTATGTTTTTCCTACAAAAAAAAAAAAATCCAACTTAACTGGGTGAATGATGAGTACTCGGCTCACTTGAGATAACACCCAAATGGAAATTCATTGCAATATTACAGATCACTGCAATATTGTTTTATAAAAGTAGAGGGTTTTTGCATCATCATCTAGCCAATGCTTCAACCAAAATTCCAAACAATTTTATCAATGAGTTTAGAAAGTGTCCCTTTTTCAACAGCTACTCTACACCCTTCTCTCTCAATGTCGCTCTCTCTCTCTCTCTTTCACACACACACACACACACACACACACACACACACACACTGCCACCACCACCATTTCATCAAGTTCCAGGGAGAAATATATATGATCTATTTGTGCTATCCCCCCCCAATAAAGTATATGAGATTAAATGTAAGGATCCATTGCACTGCATCTTATACCAGTATGAGATATTTATGTTAGCTAAAACAGTCTAGCTATAAATAAGAAAAAATTAAAATTCATGTCAAGTCTGTGCCAAAAAATTCCGTATCCAGAGTATATGAGAGTAAGTTTCTTGAGCCACCAGCTCTACTGTACCTCCTATGTCTTTGCTTCCATTTCTGCACCAGGATCAAAGAATGCTCCCCATGAATTCTAGTGTCCTGGAAACCAGCACTCAGCTTTCCTTCCACGCTCGATCACAGAGCTGCTGGGTGACTTGGCAGAAAAGACCCCTCTCCTTCTCAGCATCCCCTGGGTATTTCTAGTCCAGGGCCACTCTGCCACCAGCGGGCTATATGCATCCATTTCACCTTTGGCTCTCTCCTACTCACAGCCCTAGTTGAGTCTTGACTGGAGCCATCTGTCCTGTCTTTTCATCGTCACAGTGTCTGTGACACTGTGGTTATTTGAAAAAGCACTCTCAGGGCTCCCAGACCTGTTGCATGCACTCAGCTGTTCTATTTTTGGTTACGCTCTTTGTTTTCTTCTCGGAAGAGCCTAATTCCGGTCTGCGTCTTAGGCACCCTGCCATGGACACATTGCACCACCCCCACACTCGCGACCCAAATTGCCTATTCTAATTGCACCCAAAGGGTTCTGCAGAGAGAAAGAAAGGCATGATGAGGAGAGGGTGAGTGTGGTGTTCTGCTTGCCAGTCTGCAGACTTGAGCATGACACCTGCTACATTTCTGGAATCGGGGGATGTGAGCCCTCTTTGCAGTACAGTGATCACAACCACACTCTCACCAGCCTCTCTGCACTGAAAACCCCTGTTTCCGGTGGGCAGAGGCAAGCCCAGGCGTCTGCCAGGACTCCACTGGTCTTATCCTAGTTTTGTTTGAGATACTCAGACTCTGACCTGTCCATCAGAAATAAAAGTTCCTATTGTCTAATCTTTACCAGGGACAGACTTTTCTAAACTCAAGCAACCCGCCAGGGAAATAGTATGATCAGACTAGCCTCAACAAGGGAACACGGGCAGACTGTACATTTATTTTCAGTGGAGTTGCCAGCAGTCAAGAACATCCTTAAAGACTGAATAATGTTTGCAGGTCTGAACAAATACATAAGAAAAAAGAAATGTAAAGGGGATCAGAATAAAGAGAAGGGAGATTGCAAGGAATATCTTCATTAGGTGGGGGAAATACAAGAAAGATGCACCCACCACATAATATATTGGATAAAGTATAAAATAGACAAAGTGATGTCTGTACGTTGTAATTGGTAGAGAAAAGCTGTGAGAATATCAGGGTAAGTTGTTGGAGTAAATGTTTGGCCATGTGCGCGGATGCACGGAACACACACATCTCTGCCTTTAAAAGAACTATTAGCTATTTAAAAGAACTTACTATTGATACCTTCAGCATTCTTTGCAAAGCAGGAGCAAATGTCCACGAGTGTCTGTGGGTTTTATGAATACAATGGCAAAGTGGAACTGAGCTCATTTTATTTCCTTTTTATATTAATTCCCTGATCAGACACTAAGAAAATAGGTAAACCAGCTGTATCAATGACTCGAAGCTTCAAAGTGACGGCTCATAAAAAAATACCAGTATTCCTGCATTGCCAAGAAAAAGAGAATAATCCAGAAGCAGCGCCCCTGCCCTACCTCCACTGCGCCCCACCATTGCCACTACTGAGAAAAGGGAAGGAAAAAGGAGACCAGAGGGTGTTTAACCACACTTTAAAATTGCTAGGGGGGGAAGAAAAAAACAAACACCTGGACAATTTGGTTATCAGATTCTTTCCAAGTGACCCTTTGCAGCTATTGGAGCTGCCATCAGCGTGAGCTGGTGGCAACAAGGTGCTGGGTGTGCATCTTACCTGAGGAGCATAAAAGTGCAGGCAGATGTAGGTGAGACACAGGAGCAGCCCCAGCCCCTGGACCACAGAGGCCACCAGCATGAGCTTGTGTGTCTGGAATCTCAGACCTGGCGCGTTTCTCACATTCTCATCCAGGGGCTGAACCCCTTCCATCTTCACAGTCTGGATGCAGCAAAGATGAAAACTGGGCCAAAGGGAGATCTGAGAGAGAACTGATGTCTCCCCTGCCAAGAAGGAGCTGAAGATAAAACCAGGCGTATCAATCAGCAAATCCACAGAGGTGGCAGGACCAGAGATAAGAGGCAATTGAAAGAGCAGAGCGGACTCTCTTCAGTTTTAACACTGCCGCTTTGCAGCAGGCGGGGAACTTCTTTGTGACTAATCTGAATTTCCCCTTTACTTTCTTTCTTCTTTTTTTCTTCTCTGGGCTAACAGGGAGTTGTTTTTGTGGCATCCCAGTTCTGATTTGAGTGACTGTGAAATGGCAGTCATTGACATGTGCACTTTTCTTAATTTCTCATTGCACCAGTAACCAAACTGTGGGTCACTTATAAAGATAAGAAGCATCATCCGTTGATGTGGAAGCTCGTCTATCCCTCCCCCCAGGTGCCTTAAATCACAGAAAATACTTAAGGAAAATGCTGGAAACTAAGCTTTGAAACCATTCTACAGATTTTAGGGAGAAGCACACACAAATCCTTCTCAAAGTGAAAAAAAAGAGAAAAGAAGAAAATAGGATGGGGGATCATGTAGAAATAAAGGAGTAAGATCCTCTAATTGTATTCCATTACAGTGTAATAAATAAGCTAGCATGTAGTGAGCTTCTGTGGTCTTCTTCTCATTTGATCCTTTCAGGTGAAGTTAGCAAACACTTAGATGGTTAATGTTAAGCAAAGCAGAAAAGAAGCAGAAGAGTATCCTGATTTTCCCCCCTTCTGTCCATTTTACTTTCTCCTGAGATGTGCACAAATGAATGAACGGACTCAGAAAAAAAGCTTTGAAGGTTGCTCCTTTCTTTGAAGTCAAGGGTGGACTCGGAACTTGGAAAATAAGAGTATTCTATCAATTGGCAGACACTACTTACCCTTTACCACTGAAATAAATGGCAAAATCATTTATAATATCAAGTTCAAACTGACAAATATTTACTGAGTACATAGTAATAAGCCTAGTGCTGTCCTGGATGACAAAGGATGATGGGGAGGGGCTGATTAAGACAGAATTCTCTCTTCTGGGACAAATGTGTCCCTCTGAGCTCCCCATTAGTCACTAAACAGCTGTTTAAAGAAAGAAGGGAGGAGGAATATTTTTATAATCAACAATAGGAGTTGTTTTAGGCATTTAGTCTTATAGAAAATGGATAGGAGACATATTCCAAAGAGAGCTTGTGGGAAAAGAAAAGTGCATTTATTTATTATTATAGTATTAATCAATTAAAATATGATTTAATACCCTCATGATAAACATTATGCCTTGCATTTGGAGGACGCACTGGTTTTCAGAAGTTCAAGTTTTTGCCTGAAAGATAAGGGAACTGAGACACTGTATCATAGATGCCCAGCCAAAACTAAAAATCAAACTTACCTCAAAATGATCATTCCCATGAGCAAAGTATGTGTAATATGCAGGGTGTGAAGGGGGGAAATGAAATAAAAGTCAGTGCATAGAGCTCAATTTTTGTGTAATTATTAATAGTGATAGTAAATATTAAAGTTGATAAGTACTTATGCATTTATTTTAAAACACTAAAAGAATCACAGCAAAAAAAAAAAAATTCTTTAAAGCTAAGATGCTATTGGAAACTGATGAAAACCAGCTGAAAAAAAAGTGAAAACTATTAGTGCTAAAAACCAAAGAAAATATTTTTAAATGATGGCCAAAGGTTGAAAAAAAATAAAAACACATTTACAAAGTGCAGACTCATGCTTGAGCAGCATCTCTTTTCACTGTTAACATAGCTTCTATGAAGGAAATTTGGCAACGACCATATTTCCTTATAGACAGTGAGAATTGTGCTACAGAATGATTTCCATTTGGATGTTATCCCAAGGAAGCACAGTGTCAACTATATCAACATTTGGGCGGGCACATCTAAGACACAGCTCTCATCTCCCATATCTCAGTCTCCGACTGTCATTTTTTTTTTAAATATATTTTATTGATTTTTTACAGAGAGGAAGGGAGAGAGATAGAGAGCTAGAAACATCGATGAGAGAGACATCGATCAGCTGCCTCCTGCACATCCCCCACCGGGGATGTGCCCGCAACCCAGGTACATGCCCCTAACCGGAATCGAACCTGGGACCCCTCAGTCCGCAAGCCGACGCTCTATCCACTGAGCCAAATTGGTTTCAGCTCCGACTGTCATATTTTGCCTCCTTGTAATTTTTGTTGAAGTTTAAGTAATACTTTACATTTAATTGTTTGTTTTTCATTGAACACATTCTCACAGCCTCTTCACATTCTTTGTGGTAAGACAGGGACTGCACACAGAAAAATAAATGCAAATTGACTTGAAAGTTCCTGGAACCTTTGGATAGATTAGGGAAGTGTTTCAAAATTCATCATTGGGCTGGTCTAGCAGCTGGAACACATGGAATGAAGTTCATCATTGGGCTGGTCTAGCAGCTGGAACACCATCAGAGATACCACTGATGGCATTGCCATCTTAGAGCAACGGCAAGAGTCCTCCATCTTCAAAGCTGGCATGTTTTGAAAGAGATCAAGTATGTTCCCTGAATCTATGGGCAATATTTTAAAGCATCTCACAAAGGTCAAATACACAGACACACCTGAGCAAACCAGCCTTGAAATGGAAGCCTCAGACTTCATTCAAGCAGTTACCTTTCCAAAGATCATTAGTCTCTAAATGTACACCCCTTTTAAGACTACAGAAAAGTAGGGAAAATAAAATGGCTTCAACAACTGACAGAATATCTTCTGTTTAGAAAGCAGCAAAACCTTTTTTTGATTTTGGGTTTTTTGTTGTTATTTTGTTTGTTTGGTGTGAGGTGGTGTTAAACTCTGTACTTTTCATTTGTTTCTAAATCATTGTCCATTTCAACAAGGATGAGCCAGGTCCCTGCATAACGGTGCTGAGGGAAAAGACAGGAGCAGACCATATTCTCAGTCCTCCAGGAGGTCAGAGCCAGGGAAGTGTTGGCTCCAGGTGGCTGTGCAGGAAGAAGGGCACCCGGGGGCGGATCCCATGCAGACTGCTATTAGGACTAGGGCAGCTTCCTTGAGATGAGTCAAGTAAACCTCAGAAAAGCCAGAAGCCATCTGGCCTTTGGGGGAGTGGGAGGGACAGTGCTTGCCTGGCAGGGAGTGAGAAAACGCAGCCTGGTCCAGCAAGCATTTCTTCGTGCATTTCTCATCCAGGTATCTGTGAGTGGAGAGGAGGACGGTGAGGAGAATGGCCCAGGAAGAGGGTGGGAAGCTGTCGCGAATGGACTTCTGTTACTAGTTAAGAATTGGAACTTTATCCTGAAGACATTGGGAGAACATGGAAAAGTTTGAGGCAGAATGAGATATAATTTTATTTTAGAAAAAAAAAATCACTCTGTGTAAAATAGAAATGGCAAGGGGGATCAAAGAGACCATCTGGGAAACCAATCCAGGGGTGTGTGTACCAGCTGAGGCAGCAAGTGGGGTCCCCCACCCCTGCACTCAGCTCCCTGAGCCCTCTATACTGGACAGGGAGTTCATCCTACAGGAAGGGGAGTTTTCATTGTCCCACAAAGGTGTGCTCTGTGGCCCAAGCCCTGAACAAAGGGCTGCCTCCACCCAAACAAAAGCCACTTTTTCTAATTTATAAACTCAAAAAGGGTACTGTTCTAATTCACACAAAGATAGCAGCATGAGTGGGGCAGTCCTCAGGCTTATGTTTATTTAAGTGAGAAATAATAAGCTCCTAAATTCAAGCAGAGAGGATCCTGAGAGGAGAAGGACTATTTTAAGTCAACAGACATTTTGAGGGCCCATCTCTTATTTCACAAGGGGGTCATAACTAAGCTCTGCTCTGACACAGGTGACAGGAGGATGCATGGTGATGGAAACCAATGCATTACCAATGTCAAAAGCCTGATTGACCATCTGTCTTTTGTTGTTGTTGTTGTTATTCCTCACCTGAGGATATATTTTCCATTGCAGAGAGTGGAGGAGAAGGAGGGAAAGAGAGAGAGAGAGATGTGAGAGACACATCAACTAGTTGCCTCCCACATAGGCTGGGAGTGAACCCTCAACCCAAGTACGTGCCCTTGACCAGGAATCAAACCTGGGACCCTTTATGTGTGGGCCGACGTTCTAACCTACTGAGTCACACCAGCCAGGGCAGCCATCTGTCTTCTTAACCTGCTCTTGATCCTGCAGTTCCCATTCTTCACGTTTTCAGCACTCTAGGACCTCAAAACCCCGGAATCAGCTTTGACCCTTCCTTGTCCCCAATCAGTCAAGCTTTGTAGGGCTGAACTGCAGTACAGCTTAGACTTCCCTCCACATTGCTGTTCCTGCTGCTTCTGACCTAAAGTCCTTATTTGGGTCACTTGAACTCCTGAGTTAAACTTCCATTCCCTTTGTGCTTCAACAGGCTTTTAAACCCAGTGACGACCAAGATCCTATCAGGGGCCTCCATCTCAGAGAGGATAAAGTTGAAATTCTTCAGTGTGATATTCAAATCACTCCATCATGAAACCCCAAGTCTCCTCTCCAAACTTACCTCCCTCTGTTTCCTAATTATTTCTGATATATCCTTACCCTTCATCTCTTAAGGGCTGGATGCCTTGAGAGATCGTGAGCTTGCATTGTTCCAGAAGAGATTAAACAAAACTCTGAAGGAACACTGTTCAGGGGATTCTAGCATTGGGTAGAGAATTTGTCGCCTCAGTAGTTCCCAAAGCCTAGCTGATCATCATAATCACTGGGAGTTTTGAAAGATCCAGATTTCCAAACTCGTTACTCTAGAAATTCTGGTTGAATCATAAGGTTGGAATAATGCCTTATGAATCTGTATTTCTACAAGTTTCCATAAAACCCAGATGTGAATCCCCCCCGCCCCCCCCCCCCCCCCCCCCCGCCACATGACCACTTAAGTTCTCTTTCACTGTTACATTTCTGTGATGAGAAGCCTTCCCTGGGCCTTCAGCAAGAATGCAGCTGTTTCCACCAATTTTGAGTGCATTGATCATGCTTCGTCTTGTCTTATAGCTATTTAAATTTATTTCAGTCTCCCCCATTATGTTGCATGGTTCTGAGGTCAGGAGTCCAGTACTGCACTCACTCGCAGGGCTGGGATAGCCTTTCTATAAAGATTATTTGCCAAATTAAATTGAATTTGCTTGCTGCCAATCTGCAGCATGCTACTTTCAGGACAAGAACAGAATGAGAGTCTTAACAAAACTGAAAATGGCACTATTAAACACAGAAATCTCCTGATAGCTGGACTTTGAACTTAGACGTGAAGAATGAGCAAACTTGAAATGTGTACTTTTCATTGAAACCGGATGTACAGTATTGGTTCAAATGCAAATGTGAACCCACATAATGACATTCCTTTTGGGTTTCAGACTCTTGAGACCCTCCCTTGTCAACCCCTTTTCTCCCAGGGCTGACTTTCCCTTTCATTCTTCATGTTTGCTACTTTACTTTATCTTGAGTTTACCCCTGGCAGTTATTTTAGGGCATGATGATAGATTCTAAAACTTAGTGGCACAAAACAGCAACAGAAATGTTTGTGTCTGTGGAGACATGCCCATGAAGTAGTACAACATTATGGAAAGCAAAGCAATAATCTAGACAGATTATTGGCACTCACAAAATTACACTTTAAATTGTGCATTTAAAACACATGTGCAATGCCAAGGACATGTGGAAATTTGTAAGTAGATCTTTTAATTCATAAGTCATCTTTTAATTCATCTTTTAATTCATAATAGAATATAGACAATTTTCTCTCTTTTTAATATATTTTATTGATTTTTTACAGAGAGGGAGAGGGAAAGGGATACAGAGTTAGAAACATCGATGAGAGAAAAACATCGATTCAGCTGCTTCTTGCACGCCCCCTACTGGGGATGTGCCCGCAACCCAGGTACATGCCCTTGACCGGAATCGAACCTGAGATCCTTCAGTCAGCAGGCCAATGTTCTATCCACTGAGCCAAACCGGTTAGGGTGGCAATTTTCTCTTTTAAAAATCAACTGTATTAAAATATAATTACAGACAATAAGCTGTGTCTACTTAAAGTGAACAATTAGATGTGTTTTGACAGTTGTATGTACTCATGAAGCCACAATCCTATACAGAACCTTTATTCATCCCAAAAGCTCATTTTCTTTAAGTAGTAATAATTCTAAAAGCAAATCTAAACTGAATACATAAAACATTCCCTCCTCCTTCCAAAATACATTTATTGGGTATAAATTGGAACCAATGTAAATCGATGATTCTCAACTGGGGGCAAGTTTGTCCCCCAGGAATCATTTAGCAATGTCTGGAGACATTTTTGGCTGCCTGGATTTGGGGTGGGTGCTGCTGCTACCTAGCAGATAGAGTCCAGGGACACTGCTAAACATCCTGTAAGGCACAGGACAGCCTCCACTACAACGAAGGATTATGGGCCTAAAATGTCAATAATGCTGATGTTGGAAACTCTGGTGTAGATGTCCATGTCCTTCATTGACCATGAATGAAGCAATATAGTCTTTGCCTTTACTTATTGTCCTGTCTGAAATGCCTCTCCACCTCCCAACAACAAATCTTTGAGGAGGGTACTACTTTTCTCCCCATTTTGTCATTGAGAGAAGCTGAGGCTTAGCAAGATGAAGTAACTTGGCCAAGGCCACAAATTTTGTACGTGAAAGAGCGGGGATCTCAATGCAGGTCCTTTGACTGTGGAGCCTGTTCTTAAAACCTATGTGATAAATAGTGATTTTTAAATGAAAATATAAGCTCTGTGTCTGGGCTGGGCACTTAGTAAACAATACATTCTGAGTAGATATTAACATGCCAAATGCACAGAGCTATGAGTTTAATAAGAAAAAGTTTCCTATTGATTAGATCTTTTCCCCCTCAAATTATTGGTGAATGGGAATACATGTTTCTTGGATGCCTTCCGTATCCCAGACACAAAATCTTCCTTTCATTTAAACCTGCAGGCATACTCTGCTTGGTTATTACTAACCACATCTTTAACATGAGGAACCAGACTCTCAGAGTAACTTAACCACAATAGTGTTGGGATTTGAGCCAAGATCATCTGGGTTTGTCTGTTTAACTATACCAAACACTCAGTAGATAGTGTTATAAACTGAATGTTTATGTCCCTCCAAAATTCATGTAGTGAGCCCCCATTATGATGGTATTTAGATATGGGGCCTTCATGGGGTAATTAGGTCATGAGAGTGAGGCCCTGGTCTGATGGAATAAGTGCCCATAAAAAGAAGCACCAGAGAGAAGCACCAGATCTCTCTCTCTCTCCCCAAGTGAGGATACGGTAAGAAGGCAGTTACCTGCAATCCAAGAAGAGAGCCCTCACTAGCATCTGACCATGCTGGCTCCTTGCTCATGTCCTTCAAGCCTCCAAACTGTGAAAAAATAAATTTTTGTTGTTTAAGCCACCCTACAGTGTTTTGTTATGGCAGCCCGAGCAGACTAAGACAGCTGGAAATAATAAATACTATACCAAAAGAGCATTGTTTTCTGAACTCCATTCAGGTTTGTCCACACATTTTATTCTGTCATCATCAAGTTCTTCTAAGGAACTCTTTTCTGAATGTACTTCCTATTTTGGAGCTACAGTGAAATAAGCTATATATAGCACATAGAACAATATATCTAGACAGAGTAGACCTTAACCAGATGTTATTGTATTGTGTTTTCTTAAACCTATAAGTGCATTTCAGTGTTTATTCTTTCACTGACATATGTTACATTAGCCACCTCTCACAGTTTTCTGCAAGTCCAATCAGCAGTCTCTCTCTTTTTAAAGATAGAATTCCCTAATCTCCCAATCCCCAGTTCCACTGTATATGGTTACTTCACTCATTTCCACCTCTTTAGGCTGTACTGATAAGTCAGTGAGGTAGGTCCTTTCTTCAGAAAATCATACACCCAAAAAAACCCTTCAGCTTTATGCAAATTGGCTTAGGGGATTCTTCCCAGCCTCTCCTTTCTAGTTTCTGCTGTGTTACTTGGGTAGCATTACCCAATCACACCTCACAGTATGGTCCATATATTTCTGAGCATCCTAGGGAGAGCTCAGCGGCTCCACACATCAGTCCTGGTTGATGGTTGTCACTTTTGCCAGCAGTTCTCCCTTGGAACCATTATTCTTCCTGAGTCTTCTGGCCCCTTGCATAGTCTTATCACCTTGACATCCCAGACGGATCTCTCTATCTCCCTGTTCCTGTTTTCTGTGGATTAGGTCCCCTTTACAGCTACTAGAAACATCTACTCACAGCACTCGAGAACCCAATGCTTCTACCTCGAGGGTCCCTACCCACTTCATCACAGTCTCCAGATGGCAAGGGAAGGGCCCACTCAATGCCCACCAATGAAAGAATTCTAAGACTCCTTATATGTAGAGCCCCCTTGTTTTATGCCCTCTAATTACTAACCCAGGGATAGAAGGGCAGAATTCTATGAGAGACAGAATTCCTCTAACATACAAAGAAAACCACATTAGCTGTTTCCTACTTGCCCCCAACTCTAACTTTTACCTTATAGTAAAGCTCCTTCATAATGCATTATATGTGGGATTCCATTGCTACAAGGTCTTTTCCTTACTGCTTAGAAAAATAAAAGGGATAAAATTTTGTTGATTTGTTTGCTTGATTCATGCTAACAATTTATATAAGCAGTTAGATACAGGAATCCAGGCAAAATGGGAAATTCCTGGACTATTAGAGTTGTACCAATAAAGAAGATAACAAATGGTCAGCTTTGGAGTGTGCTTTGCAGATAGAGCAATGAGACTTACTGGATTACATATGGTAACTGATGGAAATCAGGGAATCAAAGGAATCATGGGAATCAGGAATCAACTAAGTTAAGAGGAAGGCTGAGAAGGAGCCCATGGGGGGAGGCAGTTTGCAAATCAAGAGCTCTGTTTTAAACAGCTCATTATTTAAGCACCACAGAGGTGCTTAAAATGACTCCAAGAGTCATTTCCTTTTCCCCATTTTACAGATAAGGAAACTAAAGCACAGAGAGGTTATGTAATTTGACCAAGGTCCGTTGGCTCACTCACTCTTGGTGATATTTCTCTTTACACAGCTGTGGAAAGGTTAAGGCTGCTGAATTTGAATCCCAGGACCCCCACTTACTAGTTGTACAACCTTTTGGCAAGGCACTTAATTTCTCTAAGCTCTAACTTTTCTCCTCTTGAAAATGAAAATTTCTCTGCTCAGAGTTTGTATGTCAGGAGAGACAAGATAGGCCATGAGCATGACCTAACATATAATAAATGGGTAGTAAATGTTAGCTAATGATATAATCGGTCACTTCCAAAGCTAGGAATATGTAGTATTATCATCCTGGATTTACTCCAACTAAAAGGACCCATCTTGGAGGTATATCTTGTCCTTCCAAATGGCCTTCAGCCTTGGTCTTAGTTTTATTTCTCATTAAGACTACAGAGCAGAATGCGAACCTGATGGTTTGTGGTGGGTACTCTCTGTTATCTACATCTAAAAATTAGGGTGGAGCTGGGGCAGGGGGATTACTAAGTGAAACCTGAAATAAAGCTTAAGTAAAGAAAACATCAGAGGGAAAGACAAGATATGAAAACTCCACCTAAAGGGTCTAAAATGACCTTAGAGAAAAAGTCCCAATCTTAATCAGGGAAAGTTAGTTGCATCAGTGAAAAAAAAAACACACAAAACCACACATGATACAATCAGACAATAGAGATCTTAACACTGAGAAGCCAAAGGTGAAGAGCATTCAAAAGCATTTCCCCCTTTGGCTGACCTCACAGGAAGAACTGGTCCAAAATGAGCAAAACTGTGCAATTCAATACCTAGAAAATTCCTTCCCTGGGCCAACCCCAGAGCAGCAGCCTCGTCCACCATCCCCATGTTCCCCCAACATCAGAGTGCCTTTGGAAATACTATTCTTTCTCTATCATGATAAGCCCTGAATACACAACAGTGAAAAATCAGTGCCAACAGGAGGGGGGAGGGAAGAGGGGGGGTAGCCCTTCTAAAGTCACCAGAATGGTGCATTTTAAACAGCTTTGAAAGCTGTAGTGAGGATGTGACCTTAAGACTCAAATGAAAAACAATCAGAGGAAGCAAGGCAAAGGCAAAACCATGGAGAGACAAGTAGAAATGGCAAAAGTGTAATGACTTTTCTCAGAAGCATGGATGCACCCCACCGCAAATTCAGCCCCACCCCAGCCAAGCATTCTCCAGGTTCCATCCTGGCTACACCTCTGGGGTGGGGTCTCTGCTTCCTGCATTCTGAGGACACTAGTAAAATGGTGATGAGCAAGAGTTCGGGAGACTGGCTGCCCCAGTTTGATCCCCAACTTGCCTCAGCTTTTCAGTCAAAATAGAGGAATTATTGGAGTAATTGGACAAGTTTCTTAACCTTTCTAAGCCTTTGTTGCCTCATTAACAAGTGTGGGAAAGAGTATGGTGATTGTGTCTCGTAGCCAACTTCCCATGGTTGCTGTGAGATAATACTTGTAAAGGACCTGGCACATAGCTTTAAATAAGTGTTTAGACTTCTTGTATCATTTTCTGAAGTTTCATTCTGGTTAGACCAGGATTTCTCATGGGAATGTGTCCTATGAAGGTGAGGATCTGGTCTGAGTAGGGCAGTGATTTCCTCTTGTACATTATTTTGGTCCTCCTTCTTTCTTCCTCCAAACATATCAGAAAAACTGTTGGCAGGAAGCAAATAGAAAAGGGAAGGGGAGAAACTCTGTGGGGTCCGTGTCTTGTTTCAGCAAAAGCTCCACAAGGAGAGAAACCCCAGGGGAAGGAATATGTGGTAGAAAGCATAGAGCCAGCCAGTTCGTGCTGGGGTCCCCCAGACAGTGACAAAGATACAAATTAGGGGGTTTTCTGGGGGCTGCGGGGGAGAAGCCTGTCAACTCCACAGCCACTCTGGAGGGATATACCCCAGCCCAAAGCTCCCTGGTGATTTCCTCCTCAGAAAAGGCAGCCTGGGATCATGGCTAGAACGCTAGACTAGAGGGCAGAGAGCCAAAGATCATAGTAGGATCATTTATTCTCAAACCAGGTCATTTTGTGAGTGAAAGGGAAGACTATTCAAAAGTCTGAGTAAATAGCACACGCCAGCACTATCTGCGCAAGCCAAGACATGGCCACCCTGGTCAGTATTCAGTACTGTTCCACACTACACACAAACGCAGAAGTAGAAGGTTAGAAGATGTATGCTGGGAAAGAAAGAAAAAAGGGTAGGTAAGTGATGGAGGAGGAAACAAACATTTTTTAAAAGCACTACTGGTCTACCAGGACTATGTAAAGCACATTATATTCATAATCTCATTTAACCCCTGCAGACTGGGAATCACAGGGGAAGTAATGTAGGAATGTGAACTCAGGACTGTCTGAAGCTAGAGCACTTCATCCTGTGCTTCCCTAAGCTACCATCCTGGTCCCAGCACTCATGACCCCACTGGTAGGCCACAATGGTAGGCTGAGCTGGGCAGCATGAGCAGATGGACAGAGAGCGTGATCATGGAAGCAAGCCTTCCCACCCAAATCTTGGCTCCCACTGGGCCTGTCCTTCCTGTCACCTGGACCCTCTGCCCACCATGTTCCTTGCCACCACTTTACAATTAATTGACCCCACTGCTCCCCAATCTTCTACTCATCACTCATTCTCTCTGCCTATCTACAAACCAGGCTGGTTCATGGTTCTGCTTTATAGCCACCACAGTGTTTTATTAGTACAGTTCTATTTCCTGCCTATTCTGGCCCGTTATTAACTACTGCACATTCTATGTCTACAAGGCCTGGATGACAAAAGCGGGTTCAATCTTTCCTAATTAATGCAGCCAGTGAACACTCCACAGGCACACCAGGAGTTCCTTTTCCAGTACTGGGAATGAGTCATCCACAGCCTCTTGATGGGCTCTGTGTTTGAGAGATGCATACCTGCATCTCAGATGTGTTACATGTATAACACAAAGCCAGGATGGTAAAAGATTTCATCACATACACCACATCCTTGATGTGGAGTGATTCAATGGGACCAGCCTTGAGAAAGAGACTGAGGTTGTCTCTAAGCTCAATGGGAAAGAGGGTTTTGTCAATTCTGTGTCGCCATGGACCAGGATATGGTCATCCCTGGGATATTCCTGAAATAAGGACCTGGAACAGGGCAAATTCCAGTCCTGGAGTCGGATCTTCCTGCCACATACCCTGGCCAACTGAGCCACCCTTCCCCAGATTCTCTCACATTTAGCCTTCTCTCTATTTCCTGCTTTGCAGTAAGAGAAAAAGCCTTACCCAGATGGGTTCAAAGTCATCCTCTCACTGCACTTCCTTTTCCTAGGCTGTGTTTTATCTAACTTTATTCAATATACTAGAGGCCCGGTACACGAATTTGTGCATGGGTGGAGTCCCTCTGGGTGGCCTGAAGGGATCGGGCCAAAACCTACAGTCCAATGCTACCTGCAGCTCCTACCTGCCGCTCCCACTCATCCCGGCCCCACTGTGCCTGTCACGGGCTCGCGCCCAATCAGTCACCTTTGGGAGAGGCTTGTGCTGCCACAGCAGTACTCACTAGCCATGAGCCCTGTGTCTGGCGCCCTCCCAAGGGGAATGGCCTGTGGGATTGGGCTGAAACCGGCTCTCCGACATCCCCAGAGAGATCCCAGATTGCGAGAGGGTGCAGGCCAGGCTGAGGAACCCCACTGGTGCACAGTCAGGCATGGGACGGACTTTGGGAGGGCTCCAGGGTGTTTCCAGCCCATCTCGCTCAGTCCCGATCAGCCAGACCCCAGTAGCAAGCTAACCTACTGATCAGAGCATCTACCCCCTAATGGTCAGTGCACGTCATACGGAACAGTTGAGCAGCCTTAGCATATCATTAGCATATTACATTTTGATTGGTTGTTTGGTTCTGCCATTCAGTCTATTTGCATATTACCCTTTTATTATATAGGACAGTGATGGCGAACCTTTTGAGCTCGGCGTGTCAGCATTTAAACCCTAACTTAACTCTGGTGCCGTGTCACATATAGAAATTTTTTGATATTTGCAACCATAGTAAAACAAAGATTTATATTTTGGTATTTATTTTATATATTTAAATGCCATTTAACAAAGAAAAATCAACCCAAAAAATGAGTTTGCGTGTCGCCTCTGACATGCGTGTCATAGGTTCGCCATCACTGATATAGGATTTGCAGATAAACTGGCCCATGTCTTTAAAACCTGGAAGAAACTAGGGTAAATAGAATTTAAAAAGAGCACTAAAAATTCTGTTCTAATTCGGGAGATGGAGAAGTTGAGTTTTCTGAGCTTTCTAACTCCAGAAAGCATTTTTAGTGGTGACAAGTGTTAAGTTCTGGAGTCATTCTACTGGAGTTTGAATCTTAGTTTTACAACCCACAGCTATTTGACTTTAGACAGTTACTTTATATCTCTAAGCCTCAATTTCATCATCTGTAAAGTGGGAATAATAATTATACCTATGTCAGACTAAATGTAGCCCACCAATTTTCAAACTTTATTCTAATCTCAGGACTGCTTCATACTCTTACAAATTATTGAGGATGCGTAAGAGCTTTTATTTATGTCTCATATCTATTGATTTTACCACAGCAAAATTTAAAACATAATTTTAAAGCTATTTATTCATTTAAAATTAATCCTATTACCATAAATAACAAATTTTATGAGAAAACTATATTTTCCAAATAATTAGAAGAGTTTTACAATTTAAATGTCTGGCTTGATGTAAGGTAACTAGAATCACATATCTGCTCCTTTGGTTGAAGTAGATGAAGATAACCTAACCAATCACAAAATGTGTAATTGGAAAAGAGAGGGTATTTCAATCGTTTTTAGATATTGTGGATATTTGGATACACAACAAAACTCAACAAGTGGTAGTTTCTTAAAGATTAGTTGCCACATGGACTCAAAAATCATATCAATGAACTTATTATACTGTTACTTTAAGATTCATTGGAATATGTTGCATTTTTAAAGACCCATGAGTGAATTTGCAACATAATCCGTTGGTCATCTTAAAATATTGGTTCATTGAGTTATACAAACCTTCCAAACATTGACCCATGGCATTATGCAATGGCAAAAAAAAAGTCACATTCATTAATATCACCACTGAAGTCACCAGAAAAGTCAAGTATTGGAAAGCTGTCTGTCTCAAGGTGGCAGTTGCAGGTTTTCCAAAACTAACTTTCACTTGAAAGCTTGAGTTTTACTTATTTTGTTTGTTTTGTTTAATTTTGTTTTGTTATCATTGGCAAAACACACACACACACACACACACACACACACACACACACACACACACACACACAGATTCAGAGGCCTCTGGCCCGGCCTTGGGGGGCGCTTGTTGTTCGGCCTGGAGAGGCAGAGGTCGGTCGCTAGCTCGTTAGCTGGGGCAGGACCATCGCAATAGTTGGGCGTCGTGCAGGGCGAGGTTATGTCATGGTGGCAGCCCCGATCAGCCGGCAGGGCCGGGAGTAACGGGATGTCGGGATGTCGCCGCAGAGCTTTTTCCCCTGGATACAGTGCGGGCCGAGTGGAGGCCGGGTCCTGAGGATCCCGCACTGCCCGGAGCCCGCACCACCTTCTCACTTGCATCGACGCCAACCGACCTGACCCAGCGTGGCTCTGCCCGGCCAGAGAGAATGTCGAGCAGCGAGCAAGGCAGCACGAGCCCCTCGGAGCACAGGATGCCCTCCCCAAGGACATGAAGCTGTTGGAGAACTCGAGCTTTGAGGCCATCAACTCACAGCTGACTGTGGAGACTAGAGATGCCCACATCATTGGCAGGATCGAGAGCTACTCCTGTAAGATGGTGGGAGATGACAAGCACATGTTCAAGCAGTTCTGCCAGCAAGGCCAGCCACACGTGCTGGAGGCCCTGTCCCCACCCCAGACCTCGGGCCTCAGCCCCAGCAGACTGAGCAAGAGCCAAGGTGGCGAGGATGAGGGCCCCCTCAGCGACACGTGCAGCTGCAAGATGCTCTTCTACCTGATCGCCACGCTCAACGAGTCCTTCCGCCCGACTTCGACTTCAGCACGGCCCGAAGCCCCGAGTTCAGCCGGGAGCCCAGTCTCAGCTGGGTGGTGAATGCGGTCAACTGCAGTCTGTTCTCGGCTGTGCGGGAGGACTTCAAGGCCCTGAAGCCACAGCTGTGGAATGCAGTGGATGAGGACATCTGCCTGGCCGAGTGTGACATCTACAGCTACAACCCGGACTTGGACTCGGACCCCTTTGGGGAAGATGGCAGCCTCTGGTCCTTTACTACTACTTCTACAACAAGCGGCTTAAGCGGATTGTTTTCTTCAGCTGTCGCTCCATCAGTGGATCCACATACACACCGTCGGAGGTAGGCAATGAATTGGACATGGAGCTGGGGGAGGAGGAGGAGGAGGAGGAGGAGGAGGAGGAGGAACTCAGAGATGGAGGCAATGAGGGCAGATCCGAGGAGACCAGCCCCACGGAGGACAGATCCCGGTGATCTGTATATGAGGAGGAGAAGCAGAGGCCCAGCGTCATCCAGCGTCAACCAGTGCCTGGACTTGCCCGCCTGAGGGGCGCCAGGGCCTCTCCAGCTGCTGGCCAGACCCTGGCACAGCTCCAGCCCCAGCGCTGCCCACCTAGCCCTTTGGTTCCAGCCTATGGACGGCCACTCATCCCACAGGCTCTGCTGCCCACATTGTGGCTGGACTGGACAGACAGCACGGGGCCTGGTGGGAATAGCCACTGCCCTGCCCAAACGAACTGTCTGAGGCAGGGACCGCTGGACCACAGAGTTTATTTTTGTATTTTGTACCCTGAGCGTGCACACTCCAGCCCGAAGGGCCTGAGACCCAGCAAGCAGGCCTGACAGTCGTCCTCCCTGGCTTGGGCCGCTCTTGGTGCCCACCTGTACCCCCACCTCGCCCACTGGGCAGCGTGCACTGAGTGTCACTTTGCTGCAGCTTGTTTGTTTCCAATAAAAGTTTATGTGACTTAAAAAAAACAAAAAACCAACAACTGCCAGTTGTTTTTCTTGAAGCAATTGGCTTATTTTTGAGAAAATGTCTGCCAAACACTCAAGTATAAAAAATCAGAAAGACCAGCTAGCTCTTTGTCAGTCTTCAATGTTTTTTCAAGTAAAAATTGTGTTCCATTGATAAAAACAACAGCCATTCAGTTTCCAACTCGATTGCACATCAGACAATCATATTTCAATATGCAGTGCAAACACTGTACGCCCTTCCCATTTCATCACCTGCAATCCTATAAAGTTCTACACTCAATGAGTCAAAGTTTACTACAATTAATTTTGCTGCTTCATCAGCACACTCCTAAGTAAAACTGTTTTTTTAATGACTATTAAGGTGTGGCATCATCACCTAAACGTATATTAAAGTGACAGCAAGCTCATCCACCATCAGCGCAAATGTCAACACAGTGAAAAAGGCAAGAATATTTTAGTATTGCCATGAAAATAATTTTGACCTCACCGACCTCGTAAGGAACCCCAGGGCCCACAGACCACACTTGAAAACTGTTATAAGATGAGATATTAGCAAGCTTTTTTGGTAAAGGGACAGATAGTAAGTATTTTTTACTTTGTAGACCTTACAGACTCTGCCACAACTACTCAACTCCACCATTGTATCACAAAAGTAGCACAGACTGTACATAAACAAATGAACATGATTGTGTTACATAAAATTTTATTTACAAAAACAGGCAGCAGACAGGAGTTGGCCCCAGGCTATAGTTTGTTAATCCTGGTATAAACCATATGATATAGTGAATAAAAAGTACTTACCACAATACCTGGCCTATAATTTAATTACAATAATTAGTAGTAGCTATGATAAGATTTCTTAGCTCACACACACACACACACACACACACACATCACAGCAGGATTGACAAGACTTAATGATACAATACTGCCTTCTATTTCCTGCTTTTCATCGTAAATTGAATAATCGAGTTAACCCAACTGATTGCTGAAGTGATAGATTCAAATTAAAAAAAAATAAATTATAAGAAGATATTAATTGAAGTTAAGCAAAAATAGATTGAGTTTTAGGAGTTTGCCAATTCACTTCACAGCAAGGCATGGTTTATTGGACAAAGGTAGGGCCAGCTATCTGGAGCTCTTATTAACTAATTTGTAACCTACAATTCTCTGCGCCTCAGTCTTCACATGTTCCAAGTGGAAGACATTGTATCATCAGCTTCCTATTGTTACAATAGCATTGTATAACACACACCACCTACCAACTATGAATGATACATAACAATCACATACATTTAGCTCATGAATTCGTGTGTCAGCTGGGGGTCAGCTGACAAAGGCTTGACTATATTGAGTGGTTTTGGCTCCATGTGTCTCTCATTCTCTTTCTGGGGCCAGCACAGGAGTCTGGGCATTGTTTTCTGATGGCAATGGAGACAGGTACAAGATGGCAAAACAGAAAGACCTGAGGCCTCTTGGGCCGCAGGCTTGGAATTGTTATCCCATCACCTCAACCTCATTCTATTGGCCAAAGCAAGTCACATGTCAAAACAAAATCGAAGTGTGGGAAAATATGTCCCCTTTTCAGGCAGTGGAAGGTCACAGTAACATGGCAAAGACTGTGGTTCTAGAGAAGAACTAGGGCCATTATGACATATATTACAATTTGTATCTAAGATCACTTTCACCTCTAATAAAAATTATAATATATTTTCAATTAAAAGGCTATGTGGTTTGTTTAAGACATTAAGACCCTAGTTTATTTATATAATTTCTTTAAATTCACTTGTGCCAGTAAAAGGAAAGAAAGGACAGGGAGGGGCAATGAAAAAATTATGGAAATGGGGAAGAAGAGTGGCATAGGTGTGGGATGTGAAGAAAGAGAGAGGAGGAGGAGGGAGAAAAAGAGAGGGAGACGGGAAGGAGAGAGATGTGATAGAGAAGGGAGAAAGCAAGAGGATGAGGAAGCAATGTAAGAGGGGAGAAAATAATGACTAAATTTGTTCTTGGAGAATTCCATCAAAATATAAATGGAACTAGCAAAATTATTAGAAGCCTATTTAGTAAAACAGCTTATTCTTAGGAACTGGGTTTTAAAAAGATCTCTATTATGATTCTACCCAGAATGAGCTGCATGGAAAATGTGGCTAATATACACTTTATTTTTAATCATTATGTAAAGCTGGTTTAGCATAAAACCAGTCTAATTACTTTAAACTTGCAAAGCTTTTATTATAAAACAAATAAAATTTCATAGAAAATTATCTATATTTAAAAACTGAAAGTGACATTTCAAATCATACTTCTTTTAACTAAGCTAATTTGCTACCAGTTTCAGATCATATTCATAGCTTTACCCCATCTTTTCACAACATTTACTGATTGGTGTTGGCAGTTTCAGACTTGACGTCTCTGATTTAATACTGAGTTTGATTTTAAAGAGTTTCCACCATATGTTCTGTTATTTTCATCTTGCATGTAATTCCATTTTTATATGTTTTCTTTATTAACTACTTTCTACAATAGAATTTAGTCCCATAAGCAAAAATAAAATTTTTGGAGAAAAAAACGTCTCAAAATTTGTATTTGCGTTAAGGTGCTATTATGACCAAAAGATTAACATATGTTTATAACTAATGACTTAGAAAGCTGGACTCAGCCAAGAATCTGAAACTGTGATGATTAACATTTTCCACCCGTGCAGCCTCTAAACTCTGAAACTGGTTTCAACCAAATCATATTCGGAAGCAAGCGATATGTAGGAGGCAAGAGCACAAACCAAAACTGAAGCATTTAGGTTCCAGCCCCAACTATCCTACTAATTAGAGGACAAGTGGCCAGCGTAGGTCTTGTTAGAGGGCCTTTACATTCTAACTTGCTTTTTACCGGCTGCTTTTAGAATCAGAGAATCACATTAGTTGAGGTTTAGAAAGAATTTTTTGCATTGGGACCCATCCACCATCCACCAACCATACCACTACCCCTCACAAAGGGCTACTCAAATTCACCATATCATTCAATCATTTCAGAATCAGTCTGCTCAGCTCTCCCACATATTACAGATTTGACAGTGGCAGGCTGCAGGCCTACTAGCCAGCTCCCAGAGACAGCAGAACACTGATCACCTCCCCTCTTTTTGTAAGTCAACCTTCCTGAAGGCATATGGCTGCCCCTGTGGTAAGCAGTTAGACAGACATAGCAGAGCAAAGATAATGGGTTAGGTACGGAAGATCAGCAGAGTAGAAAGCCCCAGGGGCCTGGCAAAGGACAGTCATAGGATGGGTGACCTTTCCTTCCCTAGCATATCGCTGGTCATGCGGTTTGGACCCCCTGACCTTTCCTCTCTAGAGATAACCTCTACGCCTCGGTTATATTTCAGCTCCAGGCCCAAAAAAGCAGCAAAACCAGACAAGTGACACCAAGGCTGCCCTCAGGACCAGCTACATTGAATAATGACCCCCCTGCCCTGGAACTGACCAATCAATCAATGGAGACCTAAACCCTGAAAGGACACATCCTGAAAGCTGTTGATTGTTCAGTTGAGATCTTTCCTGGGGACCTCCCCTAAAATCTCCAGCCTTAAAATCCTTAGGATGGAGGGGTGGGGCCCGCACAGACCCAGTGTGCTCTCAGCCTGGGAGCATCCTGGCGCCTTTCCATTCCCCACCCCTTTTCCCTTCCCCTCCTCCACTTAGCATTACTTTCCTCACTCCCAAGCTCCAAGGGCCCTTCCTTTATCTCTATAACTTGTTTCCTAAGCCCATTTCTTCTACAAATTACTTTTTTAAAATATATTTTATTGATTTTTTACAGAGAGGAAGGGAGAAGGATAGAGAGTTAGAAACATCGATAAGCTGCCTCCTGCACACCCCCTACTGGGGATGTGCCCGCAACCAAGCTACATGCCCTTGACTGGAATCGAACCTGGGACTCTTCAGTCCGCAGGCCGACACTCTATCCACTGAGCCAAACCAGTTAGGGCAATAAGTTCTCTTATAGTTTGAGTCTTGGCTCTGAATTCTTTCCTCGCCAGAACTCAAGTACAGTGGGGCCTTGACTTACGAGTGTCCTGACTAATGAGTTTTTCGAGATACAAGCTGTCTCTCGGCCGATTTTTTGCTTTGAGTTGCGAGCTAAAATTTGGGTTACGAGCCAGCTTCAGAGACCCCACCGCTAGTTGGTGCAGCGAACGTCACAGTGAAGGCCACAACATCAGCCCAGCATCACGTGCCTCACTCGTTCACAATTGATTTGACATATGAGTAATTTGAGTTACGAGCTCCGTCACGGAACGAATTAAACTCGTAAGCCAAGGCCCCACTGTACTGAGGTTGCTGAACCCAGGTCCTATCTGACCCCATCAGTCTAACACCCAGTGTTGTTCCCACCGCCTACAACACCCCCATCCCAGGTCCACTCCCCCCATACACCACCACTCAGGGCCTAGCCATGGAACTTTTTCTATTGACCCAGTTTACCTTGTTCTGCAATGACTTGTCTCACACTCTCCTTCCCAGCCCATCCTCATAGCCCTCTGTGCCCAAGAGCAATTTCCTCTGCCCAGGAACTTGCATCTCAGTTACTTCCCCTAATTCTGACCTACAGAACTGTAACCAATTTGTGATTGCATAGTAAGCAGATTTTTATATCGTAACTAGGATCCCATAGTGTCCTGGATTAGGAGGAAAGGACCTGGAATCTAAGCCTTGGGGCAAGAGGCATAGAACAATAGTTTCAATCGCACTGTACGTGCGCACCCGCATGTGGTATTTTGTGGAAGAGCCACACTCGAGGGGCCAAAGAGCCGCATGTGGCTCCCGAGCCGCAGTTTGCTGACCACTGGTTTAGCCTATTGCTCCTGGGCTACAAACCTGCATAGCAGGTCACTGTACAAAACCACCTGGGATGGAGTTTTTATATATATACATATTTTTTTATTGATTTCAGAGGGGAAAGGAGATGGGAAGAGAGATAGAAACATCAATGATGAGCCCTAACCGGTTTGGCTCAGTGGATAGAGCGTCCGCCTGCGGACTCAGGGGTCCCAGGTTCGATTTTGGTAAAGGGCATGTACCTTGGTTGCGGGCACATCCCCAGTAGGGAGTGTGCAGGAGGCAGCTGATCGATGTTTCTCTCTCATCCATGTTTCTAATTCTCTATCCCTCTCCCTCTCTGCAAAAAATCAATAAAATATATTTTTTAAATTAAGAAACATCAATGATGAGAGAGTGGTAAGAGCACTCAGTCTGTTTTTGGAATAATCTGGTTATGCTCCTGCTTTGTAATCCACCCTCCAAACACCAAGAAACTCAGCCAGTCCTGGATCCCTGGACATTCAGACATTTAGACCCCCATCTTTAGACAGGGCAGAAGAAACATAGATGTTGCTTAACAGTGAATTTCCTGGGAAATAGAGGATAGAATTATTTTGCCTAGTATTAGTGTCCTCATTTCATTTTGCTTGGAGGGACTAGAGTACCCCAGAGAAGGAATTTTCCTGGATAGGCAGAAAAATGGCCTGTGAGAATGTTAACTTACGTGGGAAAAGCTTTTGCTAGTGTGATGAAGTTAAGGACTTCGGAAGATTATAATGGGTTATCCCGGTAGGCCCAATTTAACCACAAGTGTCCTTGAGAGCAGAGGACCTTTCCAAGAGGAGATGTGACTATGGAAAAAAGGTCAAAGAGAGATGCAGTATTGCTAGCTTTGAAGATGGAGGAAGGGGCCAAGAGCCAAGGAATGTGGGCAGCCAAGAGAAGCTGGAAAAGACAAGGAAATGGATTCTCTCCTAGACTCTCCAGAAGGACCACTGTCCTGATGACACCTTGAATTTAGCCTAGTGAGATACATGGCAGATGTCTGACCTACAGAACTGTAACCAATCTGTGTGGCTTTAAGCCACTAAGTTTGTGGCTTAATTTGTCACAACAGCAGTAGAAGCTAATATTCCTCTCTAATTTTGGCAAGTCTGAAAATAAAAGGCATCTAGCCATTCCCAGAAGAGAACATGAAAAGTCAAAGATAAAAATCCTAACCATTTCCTATGACTTCCCCTTTGCTATCACCAGCCTCCTTCTGTCATCCTCTCCCACTGCCTTCTCACACCTCACTCACCAGCTCATATGAGGCAGTGGCATCTCCGCCCCTCTCCTCCTTTGATCCCATGCCCCAGGATCTACCAGCCCTTGCTTTCTGTATCCCTGTCTTCACTCCTCGCCTGGTGTGTGCTAAGACTATTTCACAGTCCCCTCTTTTATGTCTCTGCCCTCAGGTTGGTCCCCTGTCATACCACAACAATTCTAATCACCACTCTCTCCTTAGTAGACTGCGTAAAGTTTGTCCTGATTAGTCATTAGGAGAAGTTTTCCAGAACTGGGAGTGATCACTTTCAATTTCAAAACTATATCAGTGCACTAATCTTTGGGCCCACCCTGTCAAAGCCTTTTCTTCTTGCCCTGATCTTAATAAATATTTCATTTATCTATATATAAGAGCCTAAGCAACCATTACGACCAAACGGCCGAACGACCAGTTGACCAGTTCCTATGATGCGCACTGACCACCAGGGGGCAGATGCTCAAAGTAGGAGCTTCCCCATGGTGGTCAGTGCACTCCCACAGCCAACCTCCCGTGGTCCTTCCCCCCAGCCAGTGAACCTCCTGTGGCCCTTCCCCCTGGCCAGCCAATCTCCCCTGGCCCCTTCCGCCCTCTCCTCCTCCCCACCCAAACAGTACCCCCATTGGCCCCAATCGGGGGACTGGCAGGCCAACCTCCCATGGTCTCCCCCTCAGCTGGCCAGCCCCCCAATAGACTTCAATCTCTAGCCAGGCCAAGGGACCCCACCCATGCATGAATTTGTGCACCAGGCCTCTAGTTCAGAAATAAATATTAAACATTCAAATTATAAGCCCAAACTATAAAAAGAATACATTTGGCAGAATAAAATGAAGTCTGTCATTTCAGGAGTTACAATACTAGAATCAAATAAGTACATTCCAAAGAACGTGGATTATTTGTTCTGTTTTGGCTGAGTCCCATATCTATCATGACATGGTAGGTGGGAGGGACAGATCAGCTAGACAGCAGCTCAGAAGCCTAGCTAATATCACTGAAGCAACAGCTTTGAGCCAGAGGTCAGTGTGAAAACATAAGCCCTGAAATTGATGAAAATTTTAAGGAGCATGTGAAACTGTCCATAAGGGTCACAGTGACCTCAGTGGCCCAGGTGACGCTTGGGCACGTGCACACAATACACGCATTACTGTGTACTATATAACATAGCATGCTCTGAATATCTTTGTACTGGGATGTCTATATCACTCTGTGTGTGTGTGTGTGGGTGTGTGTGTGTGTGCGTGTGCGTGTGCGTGTGCATGTGCTGTTTATAAGGCATACATGCTTCTAGAATGTGTTACTCCTTAGTTCTGTTCCTGTGTAATTGGCTCTTTCCTTGCCTATTCTATTTTAAAGGAGCATCTGATACAGTAAGACAAATAAGACATGATCTTGCCGTAACCGGTTTGGCTCAGTGGATGGAGCGTCGGCCTGCGGACTGAAAGGTCCCGGGTTCGATTCCGGTCAAGGGCATGTACCTTGGTTGCGGGCACATCTCCAGTAGGGAATGTGCAGGAGGCAGCTGATCGATGTTTCTCTCTCGTCGATGTTTCTGGCTCTCTACCTCTCTCCCTTCCTCTCTGTAAAAAATCAATAAAATATATTTAAAAAAAAAAAAAAGACATGATCTTAACTTTCTTTGTACGATGATGGGTCATATTAGATTTGTAGTTTTCAAACTAAATTCCAAAGGGCTCTCAGTTCCTACAGAGGAGGGGAAAAAGAAACAAGTGGGCAGAACTTAAAGGGTCCCACCCCAACATCAACCAAAACAGCTTTTGCTTTGAGCTACTTTCTATATGGTTTTCAATGACATTTCTTTTTAAAAAGAAAAAAAATATAGAAATCAGCTCTCTTAAAAAAAGTCTTAAAGCCACTGGACTAAGTGATCAATAAGGGCTCTCATCTGACATTAGGGACAGAAACCATCTGTGTTGATGATAGCATTTTTATTATTTACTAGAGGCCCGGTGCATGGATTCATGCACTGGTTGGGTGCCTCGGCCTGGCCTGCAGGGATTGGCCGAAACTGGCAGTCCTATATCCTCCAAGGGATGTAGTAGTGCCCAAAGTGGCAGGCAGCCAGGGAGGCACCCGAGCTCGGGTCAGACGCCATGCTGCTCCCAGCCCCACTGCGCCTGCCGTCACCACCACTGGGTAGGCTCGCTGCTGCTCCACTGCATCTCTGTGCGCCCATCCTAGGGTGCTACCAGCAGGCCCATGACCGAGAAGTGGCCACGGGCTCATGCCCAGGCAATCCCAATGCCGGTCCTGGTCCAGATGGGGGAGGGGCATGCAGGGGGAGTGTCCGCGGCAGAGGCTCTCCACAGCTGCATTCGCTAGCCATGAGCCCAGCATCTGGTGCCTGTTGGTCAACTGAGTGGCACTCCTGCTGTGGGAGCACATTGACCACCAGGGAGCAGCTCCTGTGTTGAGCTTCTGCCCCCTGGTGGTCAGTGTGTGTCATAGTTACCAGTTCAACAGTCGAACAGTTGCTTAGGCTTTTATATATATAAATTATATGTTTATACTATTTAATTTCTCATGAAGAGAATTTGTTTTTGCAGGGATTATTCTGAATTCCCTGGATTTCCTTATTATTCAGAATGTTCAAATTATTACAAACCAAATAACAACATTCTAACAAGAATTTCTTAAGAAAAAACAAATATAAGTGTGCTGAATATATTTAGCAATGGTGTGAACATGAAATATTTTAATCCATTCACAAATACATATATCAAAATATTAGTTGAAAAAGTCTTTTATCCCCCTTAGAACATAATTGCCACTTGTGATAACAGATGTGCAAATAGTACTACTAATAATAATTATTAATAATAAAAATAATAATATAACTTTGCAACCTATATTCCGTCCTGCTTTCTCCATCCCCTATATACACACACCACCACCAGTACCACTTATCAGTGTTAATCTCTCTGGGTCTTCTGTTGTCCATGCATCCTCTCTCTTTTCAAGCATTCCTAAGTCTAAGACAAGAATGTGGTGGACTTGGAGGTAGCTCCACTTTCCTGAAAGTGACTCATCTCCATTTCTCTACCCTTTTTTCTATTTTTTTTTTTAAATTTTTATTGTTCAGATTATTACATTTGTTCCTCTTTTTTTCCCCCCATAACTCCCCTCCACCCAGTTCCCACCCCATCCTCCTCCCTCACTCCCCACCCACTGTCCTCATCCATAGGTGCATGATTTTTGTCCAGTCTCTTCCCGCATCGCCCTCACCCCTTTCCTCCCCCAGAATAATCAGTCCACTCCCTTTCTATGCCCCTGATTCTATTATAATCACCAGTTCATTCTGTTCATCAGATTATTCAATTGATTTTCAGATTTACTTGTTGATAGATGTGTATTTGTTGTTCATAATTTGTATCTTTACCTTTTTCTTCTTCTTCCTCCTCTTAAAGGATACCTTTCAGCATTTCATATAATACTGGTTTGGTGGTGATGAACTCCTTTAGCTTTTTCTTATCTGTGAAGCTCTTTATCTGACCTTCAATTCTGAATGATGGCTTTACTGGATAAAGTAATCTTGGTTGTAGGTTCCTGGCATTCATCACTTTGAATACTTCTTGTCACTCCCTTCTGGCCTGCAAAGTTTCTGTTGAGAAATCAGCTGACAGTTGTATGGGTACTCCCTTGTAGGTAACTGAGTTTCTTTCTCTTGCTCCTTTTAAGGTTCTCTCTTTGTCTTTTGCTCTTGGCATTTTAATTATAATGTGTCTTGGTGTGGTCCTCTTTGGATTCCTTTTGTTTGGGGTTCTCTGCGCTTTCTGGACTTATAAGTCTATTTCTTTCACCAGGTAGGGGAAGTTTTCTGTCATTATTTCTTCAAATAGGTTTTCAATATCTTGTTCTCTCTCTTCTTCTGGCACCCCTATAATTCGGATGTTGGTACGCTTGAAGCTGTCCCAGAGGCTCCTTACACTATCTTCATATTTTTGGATTCTTTTTTCATTTTGCTTTTCTGGTTGGGTGTTTCTTGCTTCTTTGTATTTCAAATCGTTGACTTGATTCTTGCGATCCTCTAGTCTGCTGTTGGGAGTCTGTATATTATTCTTTATTTCAGTCAGTGTATGCTTAATTTCTAGTTGGTCCTTTATCACAACCTCGAGGGTCTCATTAGATTTCTTGTAGGTCTCATTAAGTTTATCAGCAGTTTCTAGAAAATTCTTGAAAAACCTTAAAAGTGTGGTTTTGAACTCTATATCCAGTAGTTTGCTTTCCTCCATTTCTGTCATTTGTGACCTGTTTCTTTGTCTCCGCATTCTTTATGCTTCCCTGTGTTGATGAAGTGGTTTTCTGTGCTAAGTGTCCACTAGGGCCCAGTGGTTCAGCCTCCCCAATTACCTGAAGAGGACACTCTTGGTGCACCCCCTTGTGGTCTTTGTGCACAGTCTTGTAGTTAAGCCTTGATTGTTGTAGATATCACTGAGAGGAATTGACCTCCAGGCCAGTTGGCTGTGAGAATCAGCTGTGTCTGCAGTGGGAGAACTTCTGTGCTGGAGACACCCCTCTGGGGCAAGACTTGCTTCAATGGGGCTTTGGTGCTCACTGAGTCTGCCCCCTGAGTGTGTCCTTTATGGTTCCATGGAGCTGCAAACTGGATGGTCCCACTCTGACCTCTGGGTACATTGGCTCCTGGATCTCTAGGGAGGTGCTAATCTAGCCTCTGCCTTAGACTATCCAGCAAAAGCCTCCCTGCAGGGCTTGGGCAGGGCAGGTCCCACGGGATCAACAGGGCGGGGCTAGCAGTTATGGCTGCTGTCAGAGGCTCTGCTTCTCAATGTCCCGGTAATCGCTGCAAGCCCCTCCAAGAGAAAGCTGCCCTCGAGTTCCGACCGATGCCAGACAGTCCCGCTTCTCCCGTATGAGTCTGGGTCCCCAGAGACTCGCCCGGAACTGGAGCTCAGAGCCTGAGACTCCCTCCCGATTGAAAACGGCAACCGTGCCTTCAGCCGCCAGCCTGCTCCGTGTGCACCTCTGTACCTTAGTATTTTACTTCCGCACTGAGCCTCCTCTGAGTCTCGGTATGCTTTTCTCTTTCCTTCTAGTTGTAGAATTTCCACTCAGCCAGCCTTCCTGTGGTTCTGGATGATGTCTGTTCATCTTTTATTTGTATTTTTGAAGTGGTTGTTCGAGGCAGCAAACTCCAGTGTTTACCTATGCTGCCATCTTGGTTTCTCCCCTTTTTTTCTATTTCTATAGGGCCTCCTTCTCCTAGGACCCTAATACCTTAAATGTTACCTGCTTTTATCCACTACCAAACCTGGTCTCAAAATAAGATGGATAAACCCTCTAAATTTACATTGGCAACAAGGCCCAATAGCTCATCCCTCCCAGGGGTGGGCACACTTTCCACAAGGCCTTCGGACCAATGAGTCCCATCTGTATGGACTGTTTCCTGGCCACTGAGTGTCTTTGCCACAGGTGCTGGATACCACTTAGCATGAAAACAAAAAGGAGGAGTTAAACATACATGGTAAGGTAGATTAGATATCCTCTGAGGTTTCTTCCAAACATGTGATTCAGTGTCTTCATGATGAAGCAGAACATAGGGTATGTTCTGGAGGAGAAGGGAGGGAAAGGACACAGCTGAGGTACATTTTAATGAGATTTTTATTTTCTTAATATATTTTTATTGATTTCAGAGAGGAAGGGAGAAGGAGAGGAAGAGAAAGATAGAAATATCAATGATGAGAGAGAACCATTAATTGGCTTCCTCCGACCCACTCCTCCACTGGGAATCTTGCCCGAAACCCGGGCATGTGCCCTGACCTGGAATCGAACTGTGACCTCCTGGTTCATGGGTCAACGCTCAACCATTAAGCTACGCCAGCCAGGCTAATGAAATTTTAAAAAGCTTAATAGGAAAAATTGCAAATTCTAGGGGGGAAATGGGCCTACCAAGATTCTCAGTTCTCCATTCATGATATATGTATTCATGAATGAGAACACAGGACAGAAAAATCTGAACCTCAGCCACCTGAAATTAGGGACCACTGAATTCATCTTTCTCCATTTCAGTTTTACCTAGGGATAAACCAAGATTTCAGGCATCTCTAACACCATATGGAATTTTTTTTTAATCAATAAGAAAAGGAAAGGATAGTAGAGATAAAAATGCTGTGTACATGTTTTCAGTGACTTAGGAAGGTACAAGATGATACAATACTTGCCCCAACTTAAGTTGTTCATTGAATTCATTAATTAAATCACTATTTATTTTGCCCCCCTCCCCCATGTGCCAAGCCCTGTGATATTTATGAACAACCAGATGTGGTCTCTCCCATCTCTGAGCTTCCAGGCCAGCAGACAAGATAAACTATTAAACAAGAATTTATAATAACGTGAACTAGTGTTATGTTAGAGGAATTCGAGACACGTATAACATCCTACCTTCCTTGACGTAGAATATTAGAAAATTTCCTGAAGAAAGGAATATGTAAGCCAATGTCAGAAATATGAGTTGGAATTGAATGGAGAGCGGTTCAGATAGAACAGCATAAAAAAGGCCCAGATGGGACAGAGCGTGTGACCCTTCAAGGCACCAAAAACAAATTCATCCTGATGAGTGTAAGTGGTTCGAGACAGACAGGAGAGGCAGGTAGTAGGGGCCAGTCTTATGAAATTTGGAGCTTATGCTGATAGCAATAAAAACCTGTGAGAGGGTGTTAAGTGAGAATGTGACATAATAATATAAGTGATAGAAGGATCACTTTGAGGACAAGAATAAAAGATGAAAGACTAGCAAACAAGAAGGAAAGAAGGCAAGAAAGGTAACTGCAGTGGGTGAGTTGGGGGAAGAGTGGATGATCTTTTAAGAAGCAGAGCTAACAAGACTTGATTAATTAGGTGGGTGAGGGATAGGGAGGGAGTCAGAGGGAAGGATGAGTTTGACTTAGACAACTGTGTGCATGACAGGGCCACTCTTCAAGGTGGGGGACACGAGAGGGTTTGGCACATGTTTGTTTAGGACCGAAAGATAATAAATTCAGTTTTGGACCCATCAAAATTGAGATACATTTTGAAATATCAAAAGGACTTAAGAGTGCTAAAGAGTTGATCTAGATATCAAGAAAAAGGTCTGAGTTATTTTCTGAGGGCGTCCTTCAGATTATCAAAATGCAAAGTTGAGGGAAATAGCCAAAGGTAAAATTTTCTATTCAATTTTTCCAAAATGGCCCACCAAGGGAAAACTATACTCTTGGTATCTTTAGATGGACTACATGTCCCATTCCTTGTGATGTCACTCTTATAGCAAAGCCACATCCTGCACACCAAGGGTGGGAGGACACAAGAAAAGGGCAAAGCTCAGCTGGGTTCTAAAGTTAGTGGGAGGACTTGGGCAGAGCACTCGTGACTGCTGGGAAGTAGCCTGAATCCACCCACTCATTTCACAATACACCCCTTCCCCCAAGTCAAAGCTTATGCACCTGGATGCTAGAGCTTCCTGCCCGTAGCAATAACACCAACACTCAGAACTAACGCTTAGGGCTAGATCTTTCTAAGCCTTAGTAAAATGGAGATAATAACAGTACCTGCTTCACCGATTTTTGCGAGGAGTAAGAGATAAGGCATAATGAGCACTAAAACACAGTACTTGACACATGGTAAGTACTCAGTACACTTGGGTGGTTGTGGCAGTGATAGCCGAGGTCATACTGATGACACATAGGCATTATATGATCCTGAAACTCCTAAATCATTAAATCATCTCATTGTCATGTGTTGTTTTTTTTCATGCCAAGTATCCTTAATTGTATTCTGAGCATTTAAAAATTGATAATCCATATATGGCAATTCCCTGTTCATCAATACAGCTGGTAAGCCATTCAATATCTAACTATTCCATATATACAGCATCTAAAAACTAAACTGAGATTTCTATTTCAATTTTCCTAATTAGTATTTATTTCTTTGTTTTATAAAAAACTTTTAAAGGATTTAACTAATTTTGATCATTTTAGCACATTAATAAAACATAAATTTTAAGTCTAATTTTTTATTTAGCTTAGTGAATCTTGAAAGAAATTTTCAACATTAGAGAGACATTTAAAAATTTTAATGAGTATACTGAAATTTAATAGGGAGATAGAGGTTACGACAGTGATGGCAAACCTATGACACGCATGTCAGAGGTGACACGCGAACTCATTTTTTTGGTTGATTTTTCTTTGTTAAATGGCATTTAAATATATAAAATAAATATCAAAAATATAAATCTTCATTTTACTATGGTTGCAAATACCAAAAAATTTCTATATGTGACACGGCACCAGAGTTAAGTTAGGGTTTTTCAAAATGCTGACACGCTGAGCTCAAAAGGTTCGCCATCACTGGGTTAAGAGAAATTTTTGTCTTATATATACACAAAACTTTCAGCCATAGGGTTTTACTCACTTCAGTATCTCCAGTTTCTTAACACAAATCTCAATAAATATTTTTTGCAGGATGGAAGGGAAAGATGTAGAGTGAGAGCTGAACTTTTACTAGTAAGATCAAATGTCTGTTAAGGGACTAAATTCATTAGGGATTCCACCAGAAAGAATTAATTATTCCATAACATAACTAGGAAAGCCAAAGTTATGCATAAACGATTTAACAAGAGTTTTCAGTGTGTGATCCCTATGCCAGCATCATGTACATCTCCAGGGAACTTTGTAGGAATGCAAATTCTGATGCTCCGCCTAAGACTCACTGAGTCAGAAACTCTGAGGTTGGGGGCCAAGCAGTCTGTTTTCACAAACTCTCCAGGTGATCCCCAGACACACTCAGGTTTTGGAAGCCCTTGAGGAGGAAGGCACAAAGTGGGTCCATAGACTTTTTGGAGCCACTGGGTGTTTCAAATGGCAAATACTAGGTCTTGGTCAAAATACAAGCAGCTTTGCTCCCAGAATTCTGCATTCACCAGGCACATGTCACACCATTTAAGTTAAGTGCAGATTCCATATAGGCATCTGAGTCTCCACTTACCGTTATTTGCCCACCAAAGCGATTGGAAGAGGAATTGTGTTACAGAATGAAGTGGAAAGAGATGGAATTAATCTGTGCACTCAGTGAGGGCAGACAGAAGTGTTCATTATTGGCCCTTCATTTTCTGTGAGAGTGCCTGACAAGTAGGAGTTCAATACCTGTGTGTCAAATGAACGGAGACGGTACACATGTGGGAAGGGCTGATCCAGGTGGCCCCCCCACATGGTCTAAGTGGGAAGTTGGTGAAAAAGACCTAGGCTTGAGTCCCAGTACCAGCCCTTGCAGGTGTGTGACCTTGCATTAATCACTTAATTTAAGCTTTATTTTTCTTACATGTACAATGGAGATGATAACCAACTCTACCCCATACACTTATTCTGAGGCTTAAAAAGAAAAAGGATATGTAAAGGATACAGCGAAGTGCCTGAGACATAGGAAATCATCAATTGATATTAGCTCTTATGGTTATTTTTTTCCATTTTTGTTGTTATTACAGTTGTATTACTTGGAAGAAGTCAAGCCTTGAGCTCCTAAGGCTCTATCCTGTTCAATTGACATTATAAGGACTGAAGCCTACCCCATAATGGCAACCTGGTTTTCCTGAAAAGAATCATAGGAACCTGTCCTTTACTGAAGTCCTTTCTAGAAGGCAGAGAATAAGGTAAGTGCCCTGTTATTGTGTGGCTCTTGAGTTTTCAGGCAGGTTTCAGTTGGCTAACAAGATCAGATACTTTGTTTATAGAGGTATCTCTGCCAAAGTACAGACTCGTCCCCTTTTTGTGATATTGCCAGTCCTGGGCTCTTATGACAGAAAAAGAAAATGGAAAGTAAGGGAAGTACAGAGGAAGAGAAGAAATAGATAAAACTTTTCCTGAATTCTATTTTAAAAGATGAAAAGGCCAATTGTTAATAATTACATTGGTGGAATGCTGGCCTAAGATCCTAACAGAGTAATTATGGATCTCTTGATATATTTCATATAAATCTGATTAGATCAGATATTTGAAGCTCTGATTGTGTGGTGTGTTTTTTAAATACTAATGCCTAAGTCCCACCTCCAGAGATTCAGATTAGTTGGGCTGAGGAGCAGTTTGGGAAAGATGGTAAGAATAGTTTTTCTCTTTTTCAAGCAACCCATGTGGTCATGTCTGACTGAAGTTGCTAATCAAGATCCGTTAGGGAGGAGGTTGGGAGGGGGCATTGGGGTATAAGGGTATATATGTAATACTTTTATCAATAAATATTTTAAAAAAAGAAAAGATCCCTTGGACCTGGACACTCATGTCCATACCAGAATGCTTGCAACAAGGCTCAGAAAGAATGGCTGTACCCGAAAGCGTGTCTTCATACCCTTTTTAGCTCATGTGCTTTATTTTCAGTTTATTGCTTACTTTAATGCTCCTCAAAGTTGTGAATTATCTTCTAAGAAATTATCTAATTGTGTAAGAAAGCAAAAGTCTCTTTATAATATAAAACCTAATTTATGGGAATGTCCTTGCTAACCTCTAGGGGGAGCTCAAGGCTCCTTCTCCCCACCTCTCTTCTTTCCAGTGCCCAAGAAGCTTTGTTTAGGTTTGAGTATCGCTGTCTTTACTTGTGTGTTGTTTAAAGGAGGGAAGGAGGGATGAGAATTTGGGACTAGAGGATAGTTCTAGAAAAGATAAAGGATTAAATCAAAAATACCAAGGCTGAACTTCTTAGTATAAATGGTAGAAAGATAGCAGTGCCTGACTTTGCCTCAATTGTCCATCAATTTATCTATGAAGACTAAAGAAGCATACGAGCAGAAAAATACTAGCAACATAGACTGACTTCTGACATCAATTCCATGGAATTGGGCCAAATTTCTTAAGTGAAGACATAGTCCTTCACAAAACTGCTCTCATTTCAGACATCAACTCAAAGTGCAGACGTCCCTAGGCTGCCCTCACTTCTAACCACTGTTGACAAATTTGGGGATTCCCACTATTCCCTATGGTTTAATAATTCACCAGAACAATTCACAGAACTCAGAAAACCACTGTTTTTATGATTAAAGTATTATTATAGCAAAAGGATACAAATTGGAGCAACCAAAGGAAGACATGGATAGGGTGAGGTCTGAGAGGGTTCCGAACTCTAAAATTTGTTATATCTTCGCCTGATGAAGTCACTGTGCATTGCCCTCCTCCCATACCACAAGTGACAATACGGAGAACATTGCCAACTTGGAAAATAGACCCAAGTTCTGGTGTCCAGAGTTTGGTTAGAATTTCATTATATAAGCACTAGAGGCCCGGTGCACAAAAACGTATGCACTGGGGGTGGAGGGGTCCCTCAGCCCAGCCTGCCCCCTCTCACAGTCTGGGAGCCCTCAGGGGATGTCCTACTGACAGCTTAGGCCCACTCCCCTTGGGCCTAAGCTGCAGTCTGGTCTCCCTCTGCAGGAGGCGACCAGCCAATCATGGGAAGGCACCACCCCCATCACCCATCACTACTGCTGCCTCTGGCCTCCCTCTGCAGGAGGTGACCGGGCTGATCAGGGGAAGGAAACACCCCAATCACACTCCTGCCACTGCGGGCCCCCGTGGCTTGCCTGAGCCTTGGCCCTGCCCTCGCAGCAGCAGCCGTTGCAGCTTTGTCCAGAAGGATGTCTGGAAGGTGTCCGGTCTAGTTAGCATATTAATCTTTTATTAGTACAGTAGGTCCTCAGGTTACGTTGGAGATCTGTTCCTACAGTGCAACGTAAAGCAATTTTCGCCATAAGTCGGAACCCACCTACATAAGCACCTTCGTCACTCATATGGAGCACATACACAGCAGTAATGAAGTAAAACAGTAAAAAAAAAATTGAAAAAAAGATAACAATTCCTGACCTTTACTTATGGTAAATAAATAATAAAAAACATAAATAATAAAAAAGCACATATGTACATACATCGAAATGACAGAACTTTTTTTTTAATAAATACTGTAAATGGGAGATGGTGACATAACCACAAAATGACATACATTGAGTCCGACATAACCCGAGGACTGCCTGTATAGATTATTACTGGAATTATGGGTTGAATTCACCCAGCCCCACTTCCTCTGGTTAATATCACTGTGACTCGAAGTCCCAACCCTCTAACCACATGGTTGGTCCATTAAGCATGGCCAACCTTCCATCCTGGGTCATCTCCTCAGCTAAACTATCTAAGGCCCACCATGAGCCTATTGAACTATCAGGGCTAGCCAAGTATAACAAAAAACTCCCTTTCCTCGGGAAATTTCAGAAGCTTAAAGCAGTATTGGGGAACATCTGGCCTGTGGGCTGTACAAGGCTCGTAAAAATCACTTGGTCTGGCCTTGCCAAGGCATTAGAGGTGAGTTAATTAAATGTTTGACCAAATATAGCAGGCTAATTTTTAACTTGATAATTCTGTATGGCCTGTGAATGATGTTATAAATATCCAGATGGCCCTTGGCAGAAAAAAAGGTTCCCCATCCCTGGTTTAGAGGCTACCTCTAGGAACCAGGGACAAAGACCAGCCAAATTCTTTATATACAGGTCACCCCCTGGCCTTTGGCCGTGGTTCTTCTTATATGCCTAATATTTGGAGTAAGCAGTATGAGGTAGATTTAGGAAGCTTTTGACTCAATGTCATAAGACATCCAACCACCAATCTATCTATATATATAAAAAGCCAGCGACCGTAACACAGTAACGACCATAACGACTGGTCGCTATGATGCCCACTGTGGCCAGCGAACTGGCCCAATCAGGTACATATGTCTCCTTTTTCCCCATTGACCCAAGAGCTCTCTATGTGGTTTGCTGAGGCTGATCCCTGGACAGCATTGCAGCTTTACTTATTCCTCTGCTCAAACCTGCTCTTCTTTCATTCTTCCCAGTTACTGTTCTCAAAAGTATCTTTTAATAAGTACTGCCCACTACTGGATCCTCCCACGCTGATCAAATGTGGGGCCAGCTGGCCAAACGCCACACCCCCTTCCCCCTGGCCAGCCCTGACCCCGACTGGCCCGCCCCACCACAATAGGCCTGCGGCCCCTCCCCCCAGCCAGCCCTGCCCCTGATTACACCCCCACCCCAATAGGGAGCGGGGCTGGCCGGACAAACACCCATGACCCCACCCCCAGGCCGCTGGCCCCCAATCAGCACCCCCACCCCATTCAGGGGGCAGGGCCTGCCAGCCCACCACCCCTCCCCATGGCCAGCCACACCCCCAGTCGGCCCCCCAACCCCAATCGGGGGCAGGACCTGCCTGCCAATTTCCCACGGTCCCTCCGCCCAGCCGGCCTGGCCTTGATTGGCCCCGATCGGGGCGGGCTGGCTGGCCAACCTCCCACTATCTCCTCCTCCTGATAGGACTAGCCCCGATCCGCCCCACTTGGGGCCAGGCATGAATTCATGCACTGGGCCTCTAGTATCAGTATTTTAAGCTTACCTACAATGCAAGTGTTACACCATAATATGGTAGATATAACCTGATATGGTAGATATGACTCAGAAAGTAAGAGTGAAAAGATATTGGCACATTGCTGGAGTCCCTCTCACTAGCCATCTTGCCAGTCTATCATCTTATCCTTTAACCAAATGTCCCTCCAGGCAAGGCCACTCAGGTTTCCAGGCTTCCATTCAATGACACAATACTGCTATGCATGCCCAACTTTTTGGCTTGGATGGTCAGATAACAGTTCATGATGGGCAGCTAAGGTCACATGGTAACTTAATGGCCCATGGTTAAATATTCACTCTCTACTAAAGGCCCAGTGGCAGGCCAAGAGTTATTTCTCAAAAGGAGAGTAGTTATTCACAGAGAATGGCAGAACTTTGTTCCAAAATCCTAAAGGCCTCATTTGAAAGAGAATCAGAGTGGGCAGTTGAAACACTGGAGATATAGGCATTAAGGCTCACACACCTTCACAAGTGTATGAGTGTGCACTCAATATGAGGGGGGCCAAGAGAGGGTTCCCATCAAATAGACTTCTTTGCTTTTGTGCTATATTTGGGGGAAGAGGAGGTGGGGGAGCATGCTACTATGACAATGGTTACATTTTGTCTTTCTCCCTCACATTATCTCAACTTTCCTTTTAGTTAAAGGGGAACTTCCAGAGACTCTAAACAGGATTTATATTTGCCCTGAGACTTCAAGCACAGTTGGGTCTGCTTGGTCATATGGTTAAGTGGCAGACACTGCAGGCTGGATCTGTTGTAGAACCTTCTCTTGTTCTAGGCTGCTCTCAAAAGTAGAAGCCTTTTGGGTCGCTCAGTAAATGGATCAGAGTAACACTCCCTAAATGAGGAATGTATTGCCTTCAAAACCCACTGGGCATTGCATTTTTTGGGCTGTAGGAGGGGCCAGATGCAATATTTATGTCTCACCTTAAAGAGATGTCTTGACAGGCCCCACTTACTGGGTCCCTAGTATATTCACTGAGGTCAACGTTCCATGAACTTTTACCAGATTTATTTCCCATCCACTGACACCCATATGTCTTACCAATACGTGTGGAACAGTTTTTATTTCTTGTTCACTTGGTCCAGTCAGCATAATGTCATCAATGTAATGGACCATGTAAACCACTGTTGAAGGGAAAGGCAACCTGCATACCTGTTGTTGGGTCCGAACCTCTCTACCAGGAACTGGATCTCCTCGATGGAGAAGACATGAGAAGTTGTGGGTATGTAAGAGAGTCTTTATTGTAGCCCAAGTAGCCATTACTATGACAGGAGCTATTAGACAAAGTCGTCCTTCAAAGTAAAGTCCCAGACAGTAGCCTTATACCGGCTAGGTAACAATACATCTTTCCTACAAAGTAGCAGTAGCCTCCAACATAGGAGCTATACAGGAGCCATCCCTAGAGCTACAGCCTCACTTAGCAACCACCTCTGAACTGGCTGCCTGCTGGTTGGTAATATACTTTAATACTAACTTAGACAAAAGAGGCTTCTTACCAAATAGTGACCTCAGCCTTTTGGGTTATAGAAGGGCACACTTGCGCAGTGTACGTACAGTAAGGTAGCTGTGTCCTTGCTTCTTGCACCTGTGTATAGCAAAGTAACTTTAAACACCCTGATTAGGTTTCTCATGTTCAGAGTGGCCTTGAATATCCGGTGTGCTCTAGACAGGGTCCCCACACCTGGGAACGGCTGGAGAGTTGATATACTTCTGACACCAGTTGCCCCATTACCCTCCCAGCACATCATGAGTGACAATACACAGAGTATCGCCAACCAGGGAAGCTAAGCTGGACATCAGGATGATATCATGATATCGGCATATCTGAGTGAAAGAGGTTTCTCCCAAACATGAGATTATACACACCTCATTCCACTCAGGAAAACTCCATGACAGAGCAAACCCGAATCTGGATTGGCACTCCAACCTGGCTCCTTGATATTAAATATTGTTTCATAATATGAGTTTTTAGCATATCCATAGTATTCCAACACAGGGGTGTACCATAGTCTATGTAACCATTCCTCTGCTGATGGGCATTTCAATTGTTTTTAGCTTTCTTCTACTGTATTATTATTTTTTTATCTTTTTTAATTTTAATGTTTATTTTTAATTTAAATACTTTATTGTTTAAAGTATTACATATGTCTCCTTTTTTCCCCATTGACTTCTCCCCGGCCACTCCCACCCCTCTAGCCCATGCCCTCAACTCCCTACTGCTTGTGTCCATTGGTTATGTTCATATGCATGCATACAAGTCCTTTGGTTGATCTCTTACCCCCACAACCCCCGCCTTCCCTCATAGGTTGAACAGTCTGTTTGATGCTCCTATGTCTCTGGTTCTATTTTTGTTCATCAATTTATGTTGTTCATTATATTCCACAAATGAGTGAGATCATGTGATATTTATGATCTTTCTCTGACTGGCTTATTTTGCTTAGCATAATGCTCTCCAGTTCCATTCATGCTGTTGCAAATGGTAAGAATTCCTTCTTTTTTTACAGCAGCATAGTATTCCATTGTGTAGATGTACTATAGTTTTCTAATCCATTCATCTCTTGGATGGGCACTTAGGCTGTTTCCAAATCTTAGCTAGTGTAAATTGTGCTGTTATGAACATAGGGGTGCATAAATCTTTTCTTTTTTTTAATATATATTTTATGGATTTTTTACAGAGAGGAAGGGAATGGGATAGAGAGTTAGAAACATCGATGAGAGAGAAACATCGATCAGCTGCCTTCTGCACACTCCCTACTGGGGATGTGCCCGCATCCAAGGTACATGCCCTTGACCGGAATCAAACCTGGGACCCTTCAGTCCGCAGGCCGACGCTCTATCCACTGAGCCAAACCGGTTAGGGCCACATGAATCTTTTCTGATTGGTGTTTCTGGTTTCTTGGGATATATTCCTAGAAGTGGTATTACTGGGTCAAATGGAAGTTCTATTTTTAGTTTTTTGAGGAAGCTGCATACTGTTTTCCACAGTGGCTGCACCAGTCTACATTCCCACCAGCAGTGCAAGAGGGTTCCTTTTTCTCCCCATCCTCTCCAGCACTTGTCATTTGTTGATTTGTTGATGATAGCCATTCTGACAGGTGTGAGATGGTACCTCATTGTTGTTTTGATTTGCATCTCTCCGATGATTAGTGAATTTGAGCATGTTTTGCTCAAAGTCACTAATATGTCTCTTGGTTTTCTGAATGTCCTCTTTTGAAAAGTGTCTATTTAGGTTCTTTTCCCATTTTTTGATTGGATTGTTTATCTTCCTTTTATTAAGCTGTATCAGTTCCCTATAAATTTTTGAGATTAAACCCTTATCAGAGATAACATTGACAAATATGTTCTTTCATGCAGTGGGCTTTCTTGTTGTTTTGTTAATGGTTTCTTTTGCTGTGCAGAAGCTTTTTATTTTGATGTAGTTCCATTTGTTTATTTTCTCCTTAGTTTCCATTGTCCTAGGAGCTGTATCGGTAAAGATATTGCTACGACATATGTCTGCTATTTTGCTGCCTATTGCTTCTTCTAAGATTTTTATGGTTTTCCGTCTTATGTTTAAGTCCTTTATCCATTTTTGAGTATGGTGTAAGTAGGTGGTCTATTTGGCAATGTAGCAGGATACAAAATTAACACCCAGAAATCTAGGGCTTTTTTATACACCAATAATGAATTCACAGAAAGAGAAACTAAAAAAACAATCCCATTTACCATTGCATCAAAAACATTAAGATACCTAGGAATAAATTTAACCAAGGAGGTAAAGGACCAGTACTCAGAAAATTACAGGGCACTGAAAAAAGAGGTAGAGGAAGACATAAACAAATAGAAGAATATACTGTGTTCATGGATTGCTAGCATCAGCATCATTAAAATGTCCATACTACCCAAAGCAATCTATAGATTCAATGCAATCCCCATTAAAATACCAACAGCATATTTCACAGACCTAGAACAAACTCTCCAAAAATTCATCTGGAATTAAAGAAGACCCCGCATAGCTGAAGCAATCCTGAAAAGAAGAACAAAGTAGGAGGGATCTCAATACCAGATATCAAGCTGTATTCCAAAGCCACTCACTGTTCTCAAAACTGCCTGGTACTGGCACAAGAAGAGACATATAGACCAATGGAATAGAACAGAGAACCCAAAAATTGACCCAAGCCATTATGCTCAATTAATATTTGACAAAGGAGGCAAGAGCATACAATGGAGTCAAGACAGTCTCTTCAATAAATGGTCTTGGGAGAATTGGACAGATACATGCAAAAAAAATGAAACTAGACCACCAGCTTTCTTCTACTTTAAATGACATTTTGATGCTTAAAGATACATATTATTGAGTTGCTTGGTATCAGGCTGCTCAGAAGGCTCTGAGATGCAATGGTGAGCAAGGAGTTCCTGCCCTTAGACATTGGAGACCATTGTGCAAAACAAACTAATATCAAATCACAATAAAATGCAATCGAGAGAATTATCTTTCATATGGCAGGAGCAGTCTTGGGCAGTAATTACCAAGTGGTTTGTTTGTTCGTTTTTGCTTACATACCCCCCAAAAGAAGTTCTAAAATTTATGTTCCCTCCTCACACATATTCGTTGCTGTCTAAAAATTTTGTCATGTTGGAAATTATATAATCCCTATGTTATAAATATTAACATTTTAAAATAATAACACAATAGTTGGAAATTATATAATCCCTACTATGTTATAAATGTTAACATTTTTAAATAACACCTAACTCTTTTATGTTTATGCAACGGGTAGAATAGAAACTTGCTACTCACCATCATCCATTGCTTAAAATACATAAATTTTATCCAATATTTTTATATTTAAAATCTTTCAGTGATTACCCTTTTAATTACTTTCATTCAATAAAATACAGATATTGGTTGAAATTTATTTTTACTTTATTTCTAGTAACTATGAGGTTGCAGTTGTTAAAATTTTCCCTCTGGATTAAATTATAATTAAGATTATTAATAGTATATAATTGATCAAGTAATATGTATAAACAAAATTTTATTGGAAAAAGTATGTTTTAGTGAGGCGAATGGAGCTTTAAAAAAAAAATAGCTTGTAGCCTTGTCCAGTGTGGCTCAGTTCGTTAGTTATATCATCAGCCTGTGCACCAAAAGGTTGTGGATTCGATTCAGGGCACATACCCAGGTTGTGGGCTGGATCCCCAGATGGGATGTGTATGGGAAGCAACTGATTGATATTTTTCTCTCATGTCAATACTCTCTCTCTCTCTTTTTCTTTCTCTCTCTCTTTCTCTTCTCTCTAAAATCAATGAAAAGCATATCTCCTGGTGAAAATTATTTTTAAAAAATAATAACAATAATAATCAATTAAAAAACATAGCTTGTTTATCCTTGGACAGATACTTTATACTAAAATGAGACAAGATCCAGCATCATCTTTATTTCTATTTTAGTTTGTGTATATTAAACTGAGAAATCTTATTTGTATAAATAATGGGAATTGGAGGACAATGACTTAGCAATTTATTCAATTCTTTGGACTTTTTCTGAGTTACACCTAAAATCAGATAATAAGCTATCATCAGAAATTATATTTAATATGCATCATCTGACAACTCACTTTGATCTTATTGTAATTTTGTTGAAAGCAAAGAATTGGAAACCACCTAACTCAGTAAAGAATTTGTTGCCCAGCAATTACAGTTACTCACTTACTCAATTTCTGGGAAGTAAACCAAAAAAAAAGACTTTTACCAATGCTTAACAAATGATTGTTAGTGGTAGCTGTTACTCTCTCCTTTAGTTTGAAACTGGAGCCAGGATGGCCTTTCCAAACTGTTCCAATGGAGGCCAGTGGTGGTGCCTTTAGATGCCGGCCTTGGACCTCCCAGAGAACTGTGAGGTGTCATCGCCCTGGCAAGTCAGTACCTTGGTCCTGAAGGGAGAATCCAAGCTGCCCAGACACCACTGCGATGGCTGATTGTAGGGATGAATTCAACTGGCCACAGGGTGCCGAGATGGAACATTATTTCTGGTTGTACCTATGAGATGTTTCAGATGATATTAGCATTTTAATCCAGGGACTTTGCAAAGCCTATTGCTCCCCCACCCCAGGTGGATGGGCATAATCTAGTGCCTGGGGAGCTGGAATCCAACAAAAGGCCCTCTCTCCCAGTCCTTCAATCAAGGACATCTCCTCTCATCTTCTGTCGGAAGATGGGGATTTACACCAGTCTGCAGGCCTTCAGACTTTCCTACGAACACCAGCTGTCATGGGTCTCCAGCTTACAGGTGGCAGGTCATGGGACTTCTCAGCCTCCAGAATTTCATGAGCCAGTTCCTCATGATAAATCTCCTTTTATTCACATTATATCAGTTCTGTTTCTCTGGAGAACTTTGGTTAACACACACTATAAAAATGTGTGTTTCACATCTAAATATAAACATTTCATGTTATATAAATATTTAAGTTAATTCTACATATAAATATACTTTCTTTTTTTTCATATAAATATACTTTCTACCAAACCTTGAAGCTGCAAGATTAACAGTGGTTATTTATGCAAAACCTCTGCCATATAAACTAATGCCCAACGCAGGTCTTCATTGCCAAACCCATCAGTCAAATCTGACCTCTTTCTGACATTTTTAATTTTAAAAAGTATATTAATACTCACCCCTATAATACCCAGCTCCCTGATGAATTATAATTCTGAGAAAGAGAAAGAAAAAGGAGGTACTGAAACTTGCTCTAGGTTTTACTGAATGAAGTAAGGTTGACCTCCCTAGTTCTTTCTAAAATTCTGCTGTTCACACATGACCCTCCCTCAGGGTCCCTCAGGACCGTATTCAGTGACATTAGCTGGGGGAGGAAAGAGGAACAAGTTATTGAGTGAAAATTATCATTATTCTACTGCCCCACTCTACCATGAATTTAAATTTCATAACATCACACTATAAGGAAAAATACCTTATTTCTATGACATGCTTTGCCCGTAATGTAAATATATGTAAAGAGAAGTATAAATAAATAAATAAATAAACAAACAAACCTTATGGTACCTTGGCCAAAGGCGACTTCTCTGATGCTGATATTTTATTTTTTAAAATATAAAAGAGGAACGGAGAGGGATAGAGAGTTAGCAACATCGATGAGAGAGAAACACCGATCAGCTGCCTCCTGCATACTCCTCACTGGGGATGTGCCTGCAACCAGGGTACATGCCCTTGACCGGAAATCAAACCTGGGACCCTTGAGTCTGCAGGCCGATGCTCTATCCACTGAGCCAAACCAGTTAGGGCTGATGCTGATATTTTAAATGATCCCTTCATTTAGAACTCCCAGAAGTTTTACACACACACACACACACACACACACACACACACACACCAGGGTAATGTAGGGTAGTGAAATTCAGCATGGCTGAAAGGTGGGACATTTTTGGAAAAGAGGAAGAGGCCAGTTGTAAAAAGTGCCTGAGCGAGGAGTTCAGAATATTCCTGTACCAGGTGGTGGAATCTCAGGTTAATTTTAAGAAAGAATATTCTGGACTCCTTGGAAGTTGAGGGTCCTTAAAACTACCCATGACCATATACCTCCAAGTAAGGCTTTACTTATCCTCGTGCCCAGTTTCTATACTGCTGGTCTATTAAGTAGGAAATTAGCAGAGACCCATATAATCAATAGGAACTAACCCATTAAAGGGACATGGGGAAAGTCCTGGCAGGCTACCTCTTAGAGTCAGAAACAGCAGATAAGGTGTCTGTGGGAACTATGCTGTATCAGAGGCTGTATAAGTGGACAGGAACGTTTAGATAGAAATTACTTTTTTAGTGCCATCAGCCATCATTCCCACACACAAGCATGTGCTCATATTTCCTGCTTCCTATCTGAATGATTGCCCATTCTGTCCCTCCAAATCCTTTCCACTCCCCAAGGGACAACTTATATCTAACCACATAACTTCCTTCTTCATCTAATGGTTCTGGAACCAATTCCAATGTGGTTGGGTGAGTGTTTCCCCACACCAGGACTAAACAATACTTGAACACCAGCTGCATGTCCTACAATTCAACTCGGTTCTGACACTATCTACTGGGAGACAGCTTCGGATTCCACAAGTTAAGGACTCAGTCCCTCATGACTGCCCGCTCCCTCTCCCAACTTCAGATGCCGGTCAGAAGCACTTTTGACTAACTAGAGATAGGAAGTTCCAACTAACCCTGCCTTTGTGTGATTAATTTGCTAGAGCAGCTCACAAAACTCAGAAAAGTGTTTTACTTACTAGACTATCAGTCCACTATGAAAGGATATGACTCAGGAACAGACAGATAGAAGACATGCATGGGGCAAGGTATGTGGGAAGGGGCTTCCATGCCCTCTCCATATGCACCACTCCCAACTCAGTTCTCCAAACCCTGTCCTTTAGGTTTACATGGATGTTTCATTACAGAGGCATGGCTGATTAAATCATTGGCCATTGGCAACTGACTCAACCTCCAGCCCCTTCCCCTCCTCAGGGATGGCGGGGGAGAGAGACCGAAAGTTCTCTGGCCAAACAGCCCATCTTTAGGTGTAAGTCAAAAGTCACCTCTTTAATATAACAAAAGAAACTTTTATCACTCTCTGACACTTAGGAAATTGCAAGGGTTTTAGGAGCTCTGTGCCAGAAACAGGGACAAAGGTCAAAGATATATTTCTTATTATGAATCACAATGTCACAGTCTCCATCTTCTCAAACTCCCTGGCTACCATTTGTGTCACAGAACTGAGCACTGGTTCTGGCCTACAGTGCTGTCTTATAGCTTCTGTACACTCCTGGTTTCTGTAGCTGAATTCTGAGCAACTGAGATGAAGCACCATTCCATATTATTCTTCTGTATTGTACTGTCCAATTATGTATTTATCTGCCTCACTCCAAGTCCATGAACTCCTACTAGTAAAAGGGAAAGACTTAGGCTCTAGCATTCTTATTCGCAGCACAAGAGCTAGGCATTCAGAAAATATGTGTTGAATGAGTGAGACTTCCACCTGGATAAGGGGAACGTTAATCAGACCCAGACGAATAACAACTACTATAAATGAATATTTCTCTATCATAGACTTCAGGGCAGAAAGTATTTTCTCTACTTCACAGATGGGAAAACTCAGAGCAATTAATTTACCCCAAGTCACACAGGAAGTGGTGAAGCAGAATTTTATTCCAACGCCATGTCATGCCCCTTTGGCCACATCATACTTCCTTTAATGACTGCTCTTTCATAAATTGTTTTTCATGTTTAGTTGGCAAAAGATTGTTATTACTTGGTGAGACTACCAAGGAAGTGCCGGAAGAAAATGATACCAAGCATTTACTTAATGCAGTGAGTTTTAAAGTCTCACTCTGTCATGAATATCTCATACAAGAAGCTGAAGCTGACCATAAATGATTCTTGAGATGACACATAAAACCAATGCCATCTTCATTCCTTACTACATTCTTAATACATTTGGATCTGTTTCTAAGTTTTGTATTTATTTTTATTTCTTATGTTATACAAATGACTAGTTGCTTCTGGAAAAAGCCTTCTGTTTCCTAATAGTGTAATAAATCTTCCAAATGTTACAAATTTCAGAATTCAGTCCTCCCACAGTTGAAAAAGTTCTGAATGCTGGACTCAGTCCCAACTGGACTCCTCTTTCCACACTCCTATAACAATAGCCACCGTACAATTTTTCTGAGACGGGAAAGGGAAAGTCAGACTTAGATTCATCCCAAAATATAAAGAATAAGCACTCGAAGCCACACTCAGAATATTTTCCTCTACAAGTTCTGCATTTCGTGTTATGCTTAGCAAAGTCTTCAGCCTTCTAAGATTAAACAGATACTTGGTATCATTTTTCTTCTAGCACTTCCATGACTTGAGTTTTTACATGCGCATCTTTAATTCTTCTAGAATATTTTAATTATTTACAAATGGAGTGAAGTAGGGATTAAAATCTATTTTCCCCCTAATGGTTAATTAATTAGCCGCCTCAATAATCTCCATTGATTGGAATTGCCATCTTTATGGCATACTATGTTCTCATACAGGCATGCCCCTTTTTTATGGTGCTTCACTTTATTGCGCTTTGCAAATGTGTTTCTATCAACATCAATGCAACACCCTCAACTAGCAAAAACGATGCCATCTTCAGCCCTAGCTGGTTTGGCTCAGTGGATAGAGTGTTGGCCTGCGGACTGAAAGGTCCCAGGTTTGATTCTGGTCAAGGCCTGGGTTGCAAGCTTAGTCCCCAGTGGAGGGCGGGAGGGCAGAGGGGTGCAAGAGGCAGCTGATCAATGATTCTCTCTCATCATTGATGTTTCTATCTCTCTATTCCTCTCCATTCACCTGAAATCAATAAAAAAAAAGATGCCAACTTTGTGAAGGCTCAGATAATGGTTATCATTTTTAACAATAAAGTTGTTTTTACTTAAGGTATATACATTGTTTTTTAGACATAATGCTATTGCATATTTAATAGGGTACAGTATAATGTAAACATAACTTTATATGTGCTTCACTAGAAGTGGTAAAATTTCAACACCAGTAAGCTGAGAGTTACACATGAATACAGAAATACCTAGAACAACCCTAAGGAAAATATACAATGTGATATAATTAAAACATTATCAATAAATCAGAATGAAACTCCTAAAAAGTGTTATCTATGGAAAGGCAAGCAATAAAGAGGAACAAGAGGCAGAGGGAACAAACAGAAAACAAATAGTAAAATGGCAGGCTTACACACCAACAACAGAAAAGAGCAGGAGAGCAGATTTAAAAACATAATCCAGCTTATACTGTCTACAAGAAATCCACACATCAGGTCATAGACAGGTTGAAAGCAAAAAGGTAGAGGGAAAAGTCGGGTAAATTATCAAAAGAAAAAGCAGGAATAGCTATACTAATACCAGATAAAGTGGACTTCAGAGCAAAGAAAATTACTAGGGACAAAAGGGAACATAACATAATGACATTTTGCTGCTAGTGTATTTGAAATCTTGGGTGATAATGATAAAGGCTGCAGTTGTAAATACACAATCTCAAAAAATGTGTTGAGAAGTCATTGTTCATGCCCTCGATGATACGGCTTTCACCTCAGTCAGAATATGTTTACTCTCCTGATTATAAAATCCATTTTTATATATCAATATACATTATGTGCATACAGCTTGCTAAAGTGGAATAAATTAATATTTACGGGTATTTATAATTTCTAGTCTAAAAAGGTAATTTCCAAAAGCATTATTGAAAAATAATAATAATCAAAGGGGCCTGGGGAGTAGGTGGAGGGATAGATGAAAAAAGAATGGCAGAATGTTGTGGTTTGAGTAAAAGGTTGATTTGATCTGCCATGTCTAACAGGGTCACAGTGACTGCGCTGAGGACAGAGTTTAGGGCTGTGAAGGGGTGAAGCAGAGAGACAGGAGGCTAGTGCAGTACAGAGACGCAGTTGAGAATAATGGTGCCTGAAACCTTATGGTGGCAGAGATACTGAGAAGACCTCAAATTCTGGATATATCCTGAAAGATGTGACAGAGACAAGTCAAGAATGCTTCCATGGTTGTTTTGATTTGAAAATTAGAGGTACTCTAGACTGAGATGGGGAAGGCCATGAGCAGAGGAGGGTTAGAGGAAATATTTAGTTGTTTGATGTGGGGCTTGTTAGGTGTGAGATGTCTGCTATCCCTCAAAGGAAAGATAATTAGCAGATGCTCTGGAGTTCAGAGAAGAGAGCAGGGCTAAGACTATAATTCTGGGAATAATTAGCATCCAATGGCATTTAAAGTCATGAGACTGGAAAAGCTCACCTCCGGAAGAACTAACTATAAATGGAAAAGTCCTGGGTTTTCAAGTGCCTAGAAGTCAGGGACTTGAGGAAGTGGGTCTACAACTGAGAGTGAGGATAGGGAGGAGACTTGAAGAGAGAAGAGAATGTACCAACTATCCATTTGGAGAGTGGGAGAGGAAATCGTCTAGGGAATAGATTGTTGGGCAGCCTACTACTTACGATGAGTGTTCATGAATATTAAATGTCAACTATAATTGAAAAATAAAATATTATCAGAAAAAAATAATACACCCAGGAATGCTCAATACTACTAATATAAACATTGAACATTTTGTGAACTAATCAGTTCTAAGACAGAATTTAATTTAAAAAACATTTTTTAAAATTATGGTCTTAACTGATCTTTAAAAATACCTTTCAGTAGTTTTTTTAAAAGGTGATTGTTCATGAATTTAAAGTGAGACAGGTCAACATGTTGTACATTTTTTCCCAACTACACAGAATTAGATGGGCTTGGGATTAAACCAAGCAAATGAGAAAGTACCGAAGGAGTTGAGGGTGTATAAAAGAAAACATAAAGCAAAAACTATTAGAAATGCAATCGTAGCAGATAGTACAGCATATTACAAAGCTGCAATATATGTTGTTAAATGTGGTACCAGTGTCAGACTGCAGAGTTACCAATGGAGCAGAATGGAATTTTCAGAAACATATGTAAGAATTTAGTATATATTAAAAAGTGGCATTTCTAATCATTAGTGTGGCTATTTGATAAGTGTTATTGGTATAATAGTTAACCAATTGGAAAAAAATGTATACGTTGACTAATCCTCATTTAGCACTGTATACCAAAACAAATTCCAAAGGAATTAAAGATTTAAATGTTTTAAAATTAGAGCATAAAGGGCCTACAAAAAATATTCACAAGTGTATATATAATGTAGGATGAAGATGGACTTTATTCTTTGAGGTACTCATGTGATAAAGGTCACATTTCCAAGAAATTTTTACATTAATGATTTGGGGGGTATGTGGACATAGAATATAGCAAACTGTCAACAGGAAATATGTCTGGAAGCCTGGATTTGGGGTAATCGCATGTGCCTCTGGAAACTTCAGTGTATCTTGCAAACTTTCTTCAAGGTTCTGTATTACTTTTGCTTAGCTTTTATAATACTTATTATTTTAAATTAAAGAAGTGATGTATACTTATAACAAAGGTAAAAGTGAAGAGATGTGTAAAGATAAAATTCCTAATTTCCCTATTTATCACCCCATCTAACTCCATTCCTAGCCACTTGAGATAATAAAATTAACAGCATGGTGTTCATCCTTTTCATATTCACACACACATACAGATGTATATATACCAGTATACATATACTTTATATAGTTTTGTAATTTTCTTTTCAAAATAGGTTCACATTATTAAATATGCATTACTCAACTACTTGCTTCTTTCTCTTTCCAAATCAATAGGTAAAAATCTAAGTTATTCATATGAAGAATGCTGTGGATAAACCATAATTTATTCATACAGTCTCCTTTCGATGAAGAATGAGTGTCCAATTAGGGAACTTACAAACTGCAATAAACATATTTGGACTTTTATCCTTAAATGTTAATGTGCTTATTTCTATAAAATGGAGTTCTAGAAGTAGGAATGCAGAATTAAGAGGTGTGTGGATGCTTAATTGCGAAAGATATTGCCAGATTACTTTCCCAAATTATAACAACTGCAGTAGGCAGAATTCTAAGATGACCACACCATCCTCACCACGTACCTACCCTGCACTAATCCTCTGTATTCTGGATATTGCAGATTCCTTAATTATATTCTATGACCTTCAAATAGGGAGCTTATCCAGGTGGACCTGACCTAATCACATCAGCTCTTTATTTATTTTTTAATTATAGTTGACCTACAATTTTAGATTAGTTTCAGGTATACAACGTAGTGATTCAACGTTTATCTACCTTATGAAGTGATCAACCCAATACGTCTAGTACTCATCTGTCATAAAGCAGAGTTTTCTCCAGCTGATCACAGAAAAGGAAGTCAGAGATTCATTCAAAGCACAGGAAGAATTTGGCTTAAAGATGGAGAAGGTCACTTAAGGAATCTGGACATCTACTGATTGCTGAGAGTAGCCTATGGCTGACACCCAGCAAGGAAATGGGGACCTCAGTTCTACAACTGTAAGAAAATGAATTCTGCCCTAACCAGTTTGACTCAGTGGATAGAGCATTGGCCTGTGGACTGAAGGGTCCCAGGTTCGATTCCGGTCAAGGACACATGCCTGGGTTGCGGGCTCGTTCCCCAGTGGGGAGCATGCAGGAGGCAGCTGATTGATTCTCTCTCATCATTGATGTTTCTATCTCTCTCTCCCTAAAAAAAAAAACAAAAAGAAAAGAAAACTAATTCTGCCAACAACTGGTGAGCTAGAAGGGCCCCAGATAAGAATTGTGGCCCCAGCAAGCACTTTGATTTCAGCACTATAAGATCCTAAGCAGCAACACTGTCCCTGGACCTCAGACCTACAGACACTGTGAGCTAATATGCTTGTGCTGTTTTGAGCCACGAAATGTATGGTGACATAAATAAATATGGTAAGAATTTACCGCCACAATAGTAATGTGCCAGGTACCTATTTTCTTTGTCTTCTTACCAGTATCCAAAGTTACTATATGTGTTTTTTAATTGAGTCAAATAATCTAAAGATGATTTAAAGTATATGGGGGGATGTGCATGGGTTATAGGTAAATACTAAGCATGCCATTTTATAGAAGGGGCTTGAGCATCCATGAATTTTGGTACCCACAGGGGAGAGGTAGACCTGGAACCTGTCCCCTGTAGATACTGAGGTTGGACTGCACAGGTTTACAGAAAGACAGAGCCAAATCTACCCTGTTTCTATGACTCTGATGTCCAGTGAAGGAAATTTTCCTTAGGAAGACACCTCTGAGCTCCAGGCTCCAGACTCTCTCCCAACTCACCTAACCTCTACCGATAACAGTCCCAGAGTGTACACAGTGGTTTCCAATTTCCCAGGACTGGGAAAGACTCTCAGACACCATGATGCCACTTCAGTTCACATAATCTTGCCCAGGAGTGTAGCAAATGAAGCTGAAAGTGAATGAAACAGCAGAGAATAGGAGCAGAAAGGGAAGAGGGGTTAATGAGTCAGAGCCTTCAGGCCCCAGGAGAGGAGCTGATGTCTCGCACAGCTGCATCCCTGGTTAGCACATGTGACCATCATTAATCTATGAACTCAACTTGGCAGAGATTTCCTACTTTATATATTAATTTTTTTAAAAAATGACTAAGTGGTATTAACAAGAAAAAAGGACACTCACCAGCATTTTGAGAAAAGGAGAATAAAACAGGCCGCTGAGCGGATGACTGTGGGGAGGATGACAGGCTAGGGGAAAGAAGTGCAGATTAGTAGTTACAGAGAGGTAAATAGCAGAATAGGGAATATAGTCAATAATATTGTAATAAGTATGTATGGGGCCAGGTGGGTCCTGGAAATATTGGGGAAGCATTCTGTAAAGTATATGATTGTTTAACCACTATGCTGTACGCCTGAAACTAATACAGAATAATATTGAATGTAAACTGTAATTAAAAAATTTTAAAGGTCATTGGGTGAATCAAAAGCAGAATCACAAGGAGAACTGGCTTATCTTTGGCCCCTTCATCCCCAAAACCAGACTCCTGACTCCCTGGGCCTCTGCAAGCACTGAGCTCGAAGCTTTATTTTCTGCGGCTGGATGTGAAGTGTGACACTTGACCACAATGCTGGGATAGGAGGTGACTCCTGAAGGCAGCACTTCCCTCCCTTTCACACAAGGACACACAATTACAGGCCCTAAGAAGAAGAGCCCTAGGTGTTCAGAACAAGTCAGCGCAATAATAATAATGCTTCCAACAGTCCAGGTATTGTGAGGCCATCAGTTAGAGCGAGAGATTCTCTTTGAACCCATTCAACCAGAGTGAAACTGTCTGTGGTTAAAAAAAAAAAAAGAAAAAAAAGCAGCCCTTGGTTTCATGGTCTTCACCTTGCCACCTTCCACAGTGACGAGACAGAAACCTGTCTGGGCGAACATGGGGGAATTCATAGCAGTTGTGATCTGTCATAAAAGTAGCTGCTCCGGATGTGTTCTGGCCAACCAGCTTCTGGTGTCCTGACCATGAGAATATCAGAAAGGGGCCTAGAGGCAGAGCTGAGGGAAAGTGGTCTGAAACCTGGAGTCCTGCCATTACAAGTGTCACCTTTCTAGCCGGTATACTCCCATTTCTAGGGAAGGCTCTGTCTGGGACTAAAATGAGGGGTAAAAGGTACAAGGAAAAGGAGACACTGTCACCTCATGAGTAAGCTATTCGCATAAAGTGGAGACTTTATTAAGTACTTTATAAATGAATCCATGGTGACTTCAATAATGATTAATACTAACTAATTAAGCAGACGCTATGTTAAAATCTTTGGTCTTCATTTCATTGAAAGCATCACAACAATCCTATGAAAAAAGTACTGTTAATGCCCCCCATTTAACAGACAGAAAAGTGAAATTCAGGGACCTTAAGTCCTCTTCAATGACAAAGTTCATCAATGACAAAACTGGAACTGAGCCCTGGTCAGTCTGATTCCAAGACTCATGTGCTTAACCATTGTTTTTATGATTGAGCTCTAAGAAAAGGTTCTTAGCAGAAACAGCATGATGAATGAAAGAGGGAGGATTATACTAGCGGAAGAATGACCACCAAAAATCCCAAGCAGGAGCCCTTCTTGTATCAGACCTAAATGCTGTACCCAAGGAGACTTATTCATTGAAATCCTCTCAGATAATTTAAGTGGGAGACCCCACGTCTCCTTTTCATTTTCTTTAGCCTTTCCAGACAACCTGAAATTGAGAATGTGTTCTTATGTTCCCCCATCACATGGGTCCCATCACATAGGGTCCTTTTTACTATGGCACCAGTACCTTGCACAGTGCTTGCTAGAGAACAGATACTCAGTTAGTTATGAAACTAATGATTGAGTGAATGGATGAATTTTATATCTCTTATACTCTTCTTTCTGATCCTTCAAAATGATGCATTTCTAAGTAAATACATAATAGTAGTAGTATATATGTTAATAGGAACATAGATAGAAGTAAAATATTCTAGGTCTTTTTATTCAGAAAAGGTAGAAGGTAGACTTTGACAATTATGATGGTAACATTTCAAATATAATCCCTAAGAGTAATAGAAACAAAGAGGGGAAATTGGAAGAAAATAAACAAAAATTCAATTAATATAAAGACAAGGAAAAGCATAAAAAGGTGAAAGAAATACAAAGCAAAAGTAAGATGTAGGGGGAAAAGTAAATATATAATAACTTTTAAAATATGATGGCTAAAGTTAATTAAAAGACATATTATTTACTTACATTTTTTAAAATTCAGTTATATCCCATTTACAGAGAACCCATTATAGGCTAGTTATAAGAGAACCATCTAGGACTGTGGGCAAACCATGGCCTACAGGCTGAGTTAGGCTCACTGTCTATATTTTTAATAAATAAAGTTTTATTGGAATACAAGCATGCCATTTGTTCATACTATCTATGGCTCTTTCACTCTGCAACAACAGAGCAAAGTGAGTAATTGCAGCAGAGAATATATGGCCTGCAAACCTGAAACTATTTACTCCAGCACTTTATAGGAAAAAAAAAAAAACCTGTGCTGATAACTGATCTAAAATAAAAAGGCATGGAAAGATTAAAAGATTCAGTTGATCTAGAAGATATTTCTTAAAATTAACTTCTTTGCCACTAACAAAGTAGTCCCAGAAAATAACAAAACATTGCCAAGGGAAATCAAAGAAGACAGCAAAATAGAAGAATATACTATTTCTCCTGGTTCAGGTTGATAGTCCTGAAACTTGTTAAGGTATTTCACTGTAAATTATTCCATAGATTCAGTTCAGTCCTGATCTAAACTCCCAGCACATATTTTATTTTGTTTGTTTTGCTTGGAATTGGACAAACGAATTCTAAAATTTATATGGAATTTTATGGGAATGTCAAAGACCTAGAGTAGCCAAGGCAATCTTGCAGAAGAAAAATAAAGCTGGAGGGCTTACACTATCTGGCATTCAGACATGAAATTGAAGAAATTAAGACACTCTTATATTGGCACAAGAATAAAGCAGTGGTAAAACATAGAGAACCAGTAATATACACACAGTCATCTGATTTGTGTCAAAGATGCCAATTCAGTGGGGAAAGGATAGGCAATTCAATAAATAGTACTGGATCAATTGGATATCCATCTTTAAAATTAATCTTAACTCCAACTTTATCATACATGCAAAAACCTATTCCAAGTGGATCACAGACCTAAATATGAAAGCTAAAACAATAAAGATCCTAGTAAAACAAAATAGGCGAATATCTTCTTGAACTTGGAGAAGTCTACGATCTCTTAAATAGGATACAAAAAGTACCAACCAGAAAAGAAAAGAGTGATATATTGGACTTCCTTTACATCAAGAACTTTTGTTCATTAAAAGACACTCTTAAAATAATGAAAAGGCAAGCCACACAGAGAGATATATTTTTTAATCATACATCTGACAAAGAGTTATCTAGAATATACTTTTTAAATTCTATAAATCAATAAGGAAAAAAAGCAGGCAACCCAAAGGGGGGAATATAAGCCAAAATTCATATAGTCACTTAATAAGGAAAAAAAACGCAAAACATCCAAATGGCCAATAAACATATGAAACTGTGCTCAACATCGTTAGTCATCAGAGAAACGCAAATTTAAAGACCACAATCAGATACTACTACACACCCACCAGAATTACCAAAATTAATATACAAAGAATCCCAAGTATTTGCAAGGATATAGAGCATCTGGAATTCTTCTACAGTATGGTATGGGTAGAAGAGTCAATTGTTACAATTATTTTTATTGAAGATACTGTTTGGCAGTATCTACTAAGTTGAACACATATTCTATAACTTATCAGTTCTACTCTTGAGCACTTATCAATACACTAGAAGCCTGGTACATGAAATTCATGCACTGGGGGAGGGGGTCCCCCAGCCTGGCCTGTGCCCTCTCACAGTGTGGGAGCCCCACAATTGATCGCCCAAAGATGTAGGCCCCACCCACCCATCTGGGGCTCCTCGATGGATTGCCCCAAAGAGGTAGGCCTGAGTCGGGGGTCCCACCTCCATGCCACAAGGAGCCGCGGGACCTTCAGGCCTCGCCGCACAGAGCCACGGGACCCACCTCCACGCCGCACATACAGTGTCAAGCCCCCGCCCACCCGTGCACACAGTGTGAGGGTGTCACGGCATGATGACCACATAGGCCTTTATTAATAGGATGTGAATGCTTATTCCTTCCACCAAAGTCATGTACAAGAATGTTCATAAAAGGGTGATTCTTATGCCTAAAAACTGGAAATGCCCTAAATGATTGTCAGTAATAGAATAAAAAAATATTCACACACTGGAGTACTTCAAAACAATAATTTTAAAAAAACACACACACACACAAAGACCCAAGAACCTTAATAAACCACAAGCAGAATAGACAACACAAAGATAGACCCATTCTGTTACCTACATATATGTGGCCAATTATTTCCAACAAAGGTGCCATGATAATTCATTAGGGAAAGTAAATCCAATCAATGGTGTTGGAACAACACACATCCATTTGTAAAAAAAAATAAACTTTGATCCTTTCATACCATACGCAAAAAATAACTCAAAATAGATCATAGACCTAAACATAAAAGCTAAAAGTAAAAAACTTCTAGATGAAAACATCTTTGTGACTTTACGGTAGTCAAAGATTTCTTACATAGAAAGCAAGACCCATAAAATACAAAGTTGATCAATTTAATTTAAATTAAAATCTTCTGTTCTTCAAAAGAGCAGGCGGGGAGAAAAGCCAAAGACAAGGAGAAAATTTGCAATACATACAACTGATAAAAACTTTTGTATCCAGAACATAAAGAACTCTTACAACTGAATACTAAAAATATAATCAACCCAATTTTTTAAATGGCTGAAATATTTGAATACACATATCACAAAAATTACACAAATGTCTGATAAACACATGAAAAGATATTCCACATCATTAGTCATCTGGGAAATGTAACATAAAACCACAGCTACATACTACTACACACCCACTAGAATGGCTCAGATTTAAAAGACTGACAATAAAAAGTATTAATGAGGATGTATGAGAAACTGAAACCCTCATATTTTACTGGTAGAAATTGAAATGACACAACCATTAAAAAAATACTTGGGTCATTTATTATAAAGTTAAGTTTACATTCACTATAATACCTAACAATTACACACCTAAGTAATGACCCAAGAAAAATGAAAACATATCTCCACACCAAGACCTGTACATGTATGTGCTTAGCTTGATCCATAATAGCCAAAAGCTGAAAACAACTCATCAAGAAATAAATGGATAGCCCTAACTGATTTGGCTCAGTGGATAGAGCGTCGGCCTGTGGACTGGAGGATCCCAGGTTTGATTCCGGTCAAGGGCATGTACCTTGGTTGTGGGTACATCCCCAGTAGGGGGTGTACAGGAGGCAGCTGATTGATGTTTCTCTCTCATCGATGTTTCTAACTCTCTATCCCTCTCCCTTCCTCTCTGTAAAAAATTAATAAAATATATATTAAAAATTAAAAAAAGAAATAGATAAACTACCTAAACCACACCCTAGTGGTCATTTACTCTAAGTTACGTCTGATGTGGTGGCCTTTTTAATAGGCAGGAGAGAAGACTGGAAGGGGACTTAGCGTGAAGTAGGGGGACAGAAGAAGGAAAGAATAAAAGCTTGGGAGGAATCTTGACATCATGGACACAGTGCTAAGCAACATTTTTTTTTTTGCTATGTTAATAGACATGGGGAGATAAGATAAAGGTGTTATTTACCAGCTGCTCTTTAATTCCTCCTGACCACCTTTAGCCAGTGCCGGCCAAGCATCTTCCATGGAGAAGACTGTGTTTGATAATTTGAAAGAGCAGCAAGGAGGATGGTCTAGAATTATGAACAAAAGTGATGGAGAGGCAAAGTTACATGTGAGAACCCAGCATTCACTTGCTCTCAGCCCTGCCTCTCCGGCGGCCACAGAGCCCTGGGTAGATGGCACCCAGAAAAGCAGATGTTGCTACTTCTGTTCTTTCTTAGGAAACTGGAAGAGGATCCACATGTTTCAAAGTCCAGTTAATTAGTAAACAGACACATATGGACACTGGGTTCCAGGCTCTGGAGGCACAATGATGACCAAGAGATTGTGTGTTTGTGTGTGTGTGTGTGTGTGTGTGTGTGTGTGTGTGTGTGTTGTTTTGTTTTTTGGTCTTCATGTCTACCAGAAGAGAAAGATTCAGAAAATGCATGAGAAAGGCCCTAGCCAGTTTACTCAGTGGTTAGAGCATTGGCCAATGGACTGAAGGGTTGAGGGTTCAATTCCAGTCAAGGGTACATTACTCGGTCACAAGCTGGATCCCTAGCCCCAGTTGGGGCTCGTGTGGGAGGCAACCACTCAATGTGTTTCTCTCAATTGATGTTTCTCTCAATTGATGTTTCTCTCTCTGCCTCTCCCCCTCCCTTCCATTCTCTAAAAATATACTCAGGTGAGGATTAACAAAGAAAAAAATGCAAGAGAAAGTACAATAGAGTGCATAAGAAGGGTACCTCGTCTATCCTTTGGGGGAGAAGAGGAGGTGAGAGCTGATTTTCATGAGAAAAATGCTTCCCTTATATTCATATACTGTCTCATGACATGCGATATCTTGTTTCCTTTAAGAAGATAAAGGATGCAGGAGAGGTAGCAGGGAGGTGCTAGTTACCTGGTTACACAGGAAAAAGAGCATTGGTATGGAGGCCAGATTGGTCATAGTCCAAGTCAGGTTACCCAGGCATTGGTGTGGTCCCCTTCTAAGGTAACTCACAGATTTTTTTTTTAAGTTGGTGACAAAGCCAGGGTTGAGTGCCAGATTCATCCAAACCACAATCTGGAAATAACAGGAAATGCAAAATAGGCCTGACCCCAATCTACCCTGCTGCTTTGTTGAAATTACCCTAGTCACCCTGTGATGGTAGGACACCCTGAGTTGCTGGGAGAAGCTCTGGCCACCACTAAACTGGAATCCACGGGTTGGAAAATAACAGTTGAACTCATTTTTATTCATCTTTCTTATGTCTATGTAACTCACATTTATTTCACATTTATTAATATCAGACGTATTTGGGGTATTTATTTAGATGTTTGGTGATGTTTTGGTGGCCAAAAATAAAATATAGGAACTTAACTCTTGTTTACATCATGTAGCCTCTAGCAAAACTGGTTTCATTATGTGTCGTTTTTATTAAAGTCAAAGTTTCCAATATCTTATCCTGGCCAATCACCAGCTCCCAGGGACAGAGCCAAAGCAGAAAAAATGTGGGTCCCAGGAGCAAGGTATTAAAATTGAAGACAGGGTCCATCCACATCTGCCCCAAGCAAGGAGGCTGCAGAAGAGAATATGAAATATGCAATGCGACCTAAATTTCCCCTTAACCAGAAGGGACGGAGGGAGCTGGATGAATAGATGGATTGAGAGAAGGAAGAATAGGGAGAGAAGACAGAAATGCAACAGAAAACATCTGGGGTAGAAGGGAAAACTAGCCACATGTGCAACCAGTAGGGAAATGCCTCTGGTTATAAATAAGTCAACTATACCTCCCTGGAGGACCACATGAAATTTTTCTCTAGTTTTCAACCAAAACTATGGTTGTGCCAATCAGGGTTGAAAAAGCTTAAAACTCAAAGGAAACATTTCCGCTGCTGTGGGTAGTCTGGGGAAGTCCATGCTAACTCTACCCTGTCCTGAAAGGATGTTCACTCACTTTCAGGACAGGGACTAAGAGAGAAAGATTAAAAATGAGACCAAAGCAACCACGACCACAACAAAAAGAAAGAGAGAGAGACAAAGACAGACTTAGAAATGAACACCCACTTGCTTTCAGATGAACAAGTTGAGTCAAAGTGGTGTTAAGGTGATAGATCCTATAGGGTAGCCAAGAATCCCCAGAACTAAACAAATACAGTGGTTTTCTTCTCCTAATAATTTGATTGCTGCAGCCTCTACTTGGTGAGGACAGGAGGGAGAAACAAGTTCTAAGATGCATAAGGATTTATTTAATGCATATAATTCAATCGAGTGATTGCCTGCCTCTTCTGTTTGTTTCTGTTTTGTTGAAAAATTCACTTCAGTTGAACTAGCCTGGGTGAAGTAGGAAGAGGTGGTTTGGGGTATAAGAAGAGATGGTTTGGGGCATCTCTAGAGAACTCTACCTTCCTTCCTCACCCATTCCTTTGCAATCTCCTCCCCACCTTTCTCTCTTTGTGGACCATCCACACTTGTATCTATACTAGCCTCAAAGTCAGGCTCCTCCTGCTAACCAGGACTCTTCAGCCCAAACCGGCCATTTATGAAGGACTTTGATAAGCATCATTTTTGTCATTGTTCACTACAACCATGTGAAAGAGTTGGCCCAAATGTCATTTTTTGCTGTCTTACAGATGAGAAAACTAAAACAAAGAAACAAAATGACTTGTCCAAGAGGAAGGGGCAGAGTTCTGAAAAGAACCCATGTCTTAAGCTCAAGTCTGAGTTTCTTCAAGCAGGTCACACTGGATACATGAAATGAATTTTATGTCAAATCAAATTCATGCTGAAACCTAGCAGCTATAGCATTAGTAACTAAAAGTGATGCTTCCGAACTAACAACGAGACATGATATATCCCCAGTTAACATATTCCACTTTACATATGTGAAATCAGAAACACCAGTCCTTGGAGAACTGGCTGGACTCTAATACCACTTATTTAGTAAGACTTTTCGAGTATTGTAGTGCATGCTGTGGGGTGCCACCCAGATCCCTGCATTCAGAACCAAAGCCCATTCATTGTTCCCCCAGCACTGGGAGTAGGGAGCAGTGGACAGCTCTGTCATTCTCTGCAAACTGCCCTGGCCTGTGACAGTGCTTTGCCTGAGGTCTTGCCTCACTGCAGGGGCCAACCTTTATCCAACCACTAGGGCAGTGATGGTGAACCTATGACACGCGTGTCAGAGGTGACACGTGAACTCATTTTTTTTGGTTGATTTTTCTTTGTTAAATGGCATTTAAATATATAAAATAAATATCAAAAATATAAATCTTTGTTTTTTACTATGGTTGCAAACACCAAAAAAATTGTATATGTGACCCGGCACCAGAGTTAAGTTAGGGTTTTTCAAAATGCTGACACGCCGAGCTCAAAAGGTTCGCCATCACTGCACTAGGGGGATTAGCAATAAAAGCCCAGTTCTCTTGCCTCAAGGTGGAAGGATTCTAAAGGAGTCATCCCAGCTTTAGAGTTATCCAAAGTGTCTATTGGCTCTTATTTGGCCTTTGTTGTAACTGTTTCACATTTCAACTCTTCCCTCTGCATGATCCTACTGCCTTCATTCCCCTGTAGATGTTGCTCATGAGAATATCCTATCTCCTGTGGGAGTTTTCCAGTGAAATCTTATCTAAGACAAGCACAGTGAGGCAGGCTCTCTTAGGTGCCTTTGAAATACTTGGCCTAGTGAGGGAGGCAAAGAAGCAAAGGAGTGGTTACAGAATAGGGTGGTAAATCCACAATGGAGCCACATATCCTGGGGAAGAAGTGGGATAGGGATTTTGATGGTTATAGTAATCCATTTGGGAGAGGAATGTTGTGCAGATATTGAAGAGAAAATGCCAAAGGACTTAGCTGGACAGGATTGAGGCTTGACATGATTTCAGGGAACTGAGGATTTTTCTGCCTATTTCCTTAAAATACTTTTCTACTGGTTTAGAACAGCCTACTTCCTAAATTTCACCATGTTTTATCAGAAGATTCACAGCAGGTAACTCATAAATGCTTTTTGTATTGACGGCTGGATGAGCCTGAAATTAAGGCTTTTTCTGGAACAATGCTACAATGAATTTGCAAAAATAATCTAAATTTATAATCATGAATGCAGAGTTCATTTGTGTTCTCAGACTTGTGATGACTAGATTAATTGGAATTGCAGCATCTCCCCAAAGTGAGTGGGGGTGTGGGGATGGGGGTAGAAAGATATAGTCATGGCTGAGGGTTTCCTCAACTACAAGGACTAAGTGATGCTTAAACCCATCCTCAAATGGCTAAAATTACTATTAGGCTGGTTTCTCCCATTCTCAGGAAGGTGTGTTTTACTAATCTGTTTTACAAGATCAAAAAATTTCTAGGCTCAATAGGTTGTTGGTGGCTGCTCATTATAATCCCCAATCTTTTCCAAAATAGATGACAATGATGATAGACAGATAGATAGATAGATAGATAGATAAAATAAAAACTGAAGTTGGTCTTTAAACCCCCTGGGGAAGACCAAGTAGACTCAGAGTCCACCCATATTAAGGGTTTCTTCAACCAGGAACTTCCTATGAGAAAGAGGAGGAGAGAAGAAGAATAAAGGCAGAAAACCTAGTCATTCAGCAGAAGACAAGAAAGATAGTATCTGCCACACATGTGAAGATTGCACTTTATCAGCCCTTAGCGAATCTCAAAGGTCCCTGGGGCACTTTATTGTCTTGGAGGAATTTTCTTAGTGTAGGGATTTCCCCAAGAGTCTCGGTCAAGTTTCTCACTCTGTAGTTGCAAGAGCCAACTGTCTCACTGTCCAAATGAACTGGACTTTGTGGATCATTGGATGTGCAATGCTATGTGCATGAACTAAAGTATAAGTAACTGGAATTTTTCACTAACCTTTACTTTCAGGTGGAGAGAAATTTGCTCCCCCATCGTCAATAAATAAAATCAACATAATTTCCAGTGTCCTGGAATGAGTAAGCACTCCATCCAAACTGCTCTAACTTCTGTGATCAATCTCCAAAATATTTTTGCTATGAGTTGATCCTCTTTTTACAGTAGCAGCATGTGTATTGGAGAGTATATTTGACCTTGAATCCCAGGTCTGCCAATTACTGTCAGTCTGACCTTGAGCAAGTTACTTAGGTCCCTGAGCCGCAGGTGCTTTATCAGTAAAGCAGAGGTTCTAATGTCTGTGTCGCTACAGTTCTTATAAAGAGCAAATAAACTGTTTGCAAAACACATGATCCGTGGGCTTAACAAATGACAGCCATTGTTATGAGAGTTTTACTCCATATACTCCAAAATACAGCCTTTAAAGAGGAAAAAAAGGTTCATTTAATTACTTGATGTCTAAGTCTTGATATATATGAAACAGTACTGTTGGATTAGTTGAATTATACCATTGCTTTCAACTCAGATTTTCTGATTCAATTATAGCTAGTACTAGAGGCCCGGTGCACAAAAATTTGTGCACTCGGTGGGGAGAGGGGGGTTCCTGGCCTGTGCCCTCTCGCAGTCTGGGACCCCTCAGGAGATGACCACCTGCTGGCTTAGGCCCGCTCCCCAGGGGATTGGGCCTAAGATGGCAAGCAGACATCCCTCTGGCAGCCCGGCAGCCCTCGGGGGATGCCAACTTGCCAGCAGGGAGCAGACCTAAGCTGCAGTCGGACATCCTTAGCGCTGCTGAGGAGGCAGGAGAGGCTCCCACCACCACTGCTGTACTGGCAGCCATCAGCCTGGCTTGTGGCTGACCAGAGCTCCTCCCATGTGAGAGAGCCCTGACCACCAGGGGGCAGCTCCTGCATTGAGCGTCTGCCCCCTGGTGGTCAGTGTGTGTCATAGTGACCAGTCATTCCCAGTCTTTCTGCTGTTAGGGTCAGTTTGCATATTACCCTTTTACTATATAGTATAGAAGCCTGGTGCACGGGTGAGGGCCGGCTGGTTTGCCCTGAAGGGTGTCCCGGATCAGGGTGGGGGTCCCGCTTGGGTGCCTGGCCAGCCTGGATGAGAGGATGATGGCTGTTTGCAGCTGATCACACCCCCTTCACTGTGGGGGTCCTGCTTGGATGCCTGGACAGCCTGGATGAGGGGATGATGGATGTTTGCAGCTGGTCACACCCCCTTCAGGGTGGGGTCCCCACTGGGGTGCCTGGCCAGCCTGGATAAGGGGATGATGGCTGTTTGCAGCTGGCCACACCCCCTTCAGGGTGGGGGTCCCCACTGGGGTGCCTGGCCAGTCTGGGTGAGGGGCTGAGGGCCGTTTTCATGCTGGCGGGCGACTGAAGCTCCCAACCTCTCCTTTTTTTTCTTTTGTTTTTATTCTGGGATTTATTTACCTTCTATGGCTGTCACTGGAGCTGAGAGCCGGCTTTAGCTCTGAGGCTCAGCTCCAGCTCTGAGACCTCGGCTGCTGAAAGCAGGTATCTGGGTTTGTTTGGGTTCTATAATTGTAACACTGTTGTGGTCCTGCTCGCTCCAGCTCTGACGGCTGAAAGCAGGTTTCTGGGGTTTATTTACCTTCTATAATTGCAACATTGTTTCTTAGACTGCAGCTCAGAGGCCGGCAGCGGCAGGCGGGGAACCTTGGCTTCCTCCATCACTGGAGCAAGCAAGCCTCCTGTTCGCTTCAGCTGCCTGGCTGCCGGCTGCCATCTTGGTTGGCAGTTAATTTGCATATCTCGCTGATTAGCCAATGGGAAGGGTAATGAAGTTAATTACCATGTTTGTCTATTATTAGATAGGACTAGAGGCCCGGTGCACAAAAATTTGTGCACTGTGGGGGGGTGGGGAGAGGGGGCCCTCAGCCCGGCCTGTGCCCTCTCGCAGTCTGGGACCCCTTGGGAGATAATGACCTGCTGGCTTAGGCCTGCTTCTGGGTGGCAGAGGGCAGGCCCAATCCCTAGGTGCAGCCCCTGGTCGGGCTCAGAGCAGGGCTAACTGGGGAGTTGGGGCACCGCCCCCTGTCATGCACAGAGCAGGGCGGATAGGGAGGTTGCGATGCCACCCTCAGTCATGCTCAGGGTAGGGCCAATTGGGGGGTTCGGGCGCCACCCCCTGTCACACACAGGGCCCATCAGGGGGGTTGGGGCTCCGTACCTTGTCACGCACAGAGCAGGGTCGATCAGGGGGTTGGGGAGTTCCCCCCGTCACGCACAGAGCAGGGCCCATCAGGGGGTTGGGGAGCTCCCCCCTGTCACGCACAGAGCAGGGCCGATCAGGGGGTTGAGGAGCTCCCCCCGTCACTCACAGAGTAGGGCCGATAGGGGAGTTGGGGCACCGCCTCCTGTCACACACAGAGCAGGGAGAATCAGGGGGTTGGGGCACCCCACCCTGTCACACTCAGGGCAGGGCCGATGGGGAGGTTATGGCTCTACCCCGTCACACACAGAGCAGGGCCCGTGGGGGGGAGGGGGGGTTGGGGCGCCGCACCCTGTCACACACAGAGCCGCAGGGCGATCAGGGGGTTGGGGAGCTCCCCCCTCTCAGGCACAGAGCAGGGCTGGTCAGGGGGTTGGGGCGCCTTCCCCTATCACGAACAGAGCAGGGCGGACAGGGAGGTTGTGGCCCCGCCCCCTGTCACACACAGAGCCGCAGGGCGATCAGGGGGTTTGAGCACTGCCCCGTCACGCTGATCCCGGTGCCAGGAGGCCTCGCGGCTCTGCTGATCCCAGTGCTGAGAGGCATATTACCCTTTTACTATATAGGATAGAGGCCTGGTACACAGGTGGGGGCCGGCTGGTTTGCCCTGAAGGGTGTCCTGGATCAGGGTGGGGATCCCCACTGGGGTGCCTGGCCAGCCTAGATGAGGGGATGATGGTTGTTTGCAGCTGGTCACACACCCTTCAGGGTGGGGGTCCCCACTGGGGTGCCTGGCCAGTCTGGGTGAGGGGCTGAGGGCTGTTTTCAGGCTGGCGGGTGACTGAAGCTCCCAACCACTCCTTTTTTTCTTTTTTTTTATTCTGGGCCAGCTTTAGCTCTGAGGCTTGGCTCCAGCTCTTAGGCCTCTGCTGGTGAAAGCAGGTATCTGGTTTGTTTGGGTTCTATAATCGAAACAGTGTTTCAACTCCAGCTCTGAGATCCCGGCTGGCTGAAAGCAGGTTTCTGGGGTTTCGTTTAGCTTCTATATTTGTAACAATGTTTCAAACTGCAAGCTCAGAGGCCGGCAGCGGCAGGCGGGGAACGTTGGAGTCCTCCGTCACTGAAGCAAGCAAGCCTCATGTTCGCTTCAAGCTGCCTGGCTGCCGGCCGCCATCTTGGCTGGCAATTAATTTGCATATCGCCCTGATTAGCCAATGGGAAGGGTAGCAGACGTACAGCTAATTACCATGTTTCTCTTTTATTAGATAGGATATGAACAAAGCAGATAGAGAAACTATTATTTTATATAGAACTTTAATATGTTTTGATAGAAAATTCAGTGAAACAGAACACTCATTTCCCAGCATTTTGATGAATTAAAATCAGTGAGCAATGAGCTTATACTCAGTGCTCACTGATCCAACCCAACTTGAATAGTAAAATACCAGAGAAGAAAATCATTGTGAAACCAGACCACCAAAAATCAAGTCCATTATTGCCTGTCACTACTGAGCCATAAGCAGAGGCAAAGGGGAATCATTTAGGAGCATTTACTTCATATCACCAGCAATATGGAGCAAGCAGCAGGCTTCATGCTCCCCCCTTCTCCTGCCAGCTGTATGATTATATAGGAGAAAGGGAAAATAGCCGTGTGCAGTGCAGCAGGGGGTTTTTAGGGTTTTGGGGTCTGCAGTGTGTGTGTCTGCCTCCAGGAACTTGAAGTCCCATAACAAGGTAGCTAATCTTTTATGGTGATAAAAACAGCTTAGCCCATTCCTAGGACCAGAGAGAATGGTCATTGTTCCTGAGGCAAACTCCTGGAGGGGGTCAGGGTCCAGACACAGCAACCAAGTTAAAGCATGTCCTGTCCTGAGTCTGCTCTCAAAATGTATTTTCTTTTTTGAGTAATAGGCCCATCCGGGCTTAGAGACGGTCTTATCTTTGTAGCTCTGTTTTTCTTCTCGCAACACATTCTCCAGTGTCCCAGGATCTATAAGAAAACCTCTTGTCTATAATTAGTGAGGTGAATAATCATTAAACAACTGTGGTTCTATTACGTGCCTTTCTGATATCAATTGAAACAATTAATTTGCTTCTCTTTGTGGGTTATGTTGAGGTGTGGAATTTATGAAGAAAAGCTTAAAAAGTTGAAATTATCAAATCCATGGAAGAGAAATAAAATTTCAAAATGGTGTTTATTAATCTAGAAACCTGGGTTCTAGTGCTGTGAGACCATGGTGGAGTCACAGCCTTTCCAACCATGTCCTTGTCTATAATGGGATGGATGACAAACCCACTTGTAGGGCTACCATGTGGCAAAACACAAATGCAGCTAACGCCAGTACCCTAGGCTTTACCACATGTTGAATTTGCATTTACCCAGCTGAGTCTTACAAAAGTGATGCTTTGAAGGACAGAAGGGTAGAGACTATTTCCATTCTGTTTTATAGAAGAGGACACTGATGCATAGAGTTCTTCTGACTCTGGTAAGAAAAGAAACAAGGAAAAGAGAGAAAGAAGGAAGAGAAGGGTCAAGAAGCATATTTGCAAGACACTATTGTTAACCACACTCTCACTTTCGTTAGCTCCTGTGATCCTCTTAGGCACTGTCATCCCATTTTGTCGATGAGGAAACTGAAGTTCAGAGAATTTAAGGTAATGGTTTACCCACAGGTAGTCTACTGGTAAATGAAGACAACAGACATCAAGCCCCACACTCTTCATTTTCACCATATTGCTTCCAAGAAGTGATCAAAGACCAAGAAATTCAGAAGGAGAGAAACATGCTACAAAAAGAATATTAAAATCAATCTTTTTTTTTTAAATCCTTACCTGAGGATATTTTTCCATTGATTTTTAGAGAGAGTCGAAGAGAGAGGGAAAGACAGAGAGAAATATCGATGTGAAAGAAACACATTTATTGGTTGCCTGCTGCATGAGCCCCAACCAGGACCCGGGCCAGGGAGGAGCCTGCAACTGAGGTACATGCCTTAACCAGAATTGAATCCAGGACCCTTCAGTCCGCAGGTTGACCCTCTATCCACGGAGCAAACCAGCTATGGCTAAAATAAATCATTTTTAAGCAAAACTCTTTTCTCACAGATTTAACTGAACTCTGGGGGAAAATGTATGTAGGGTAACATGAGGATTAGGATAAGCTTTGAGGAAGGATTTAGCAACAGATTCAGTTTCCTCACCACTTATGAGGTTTGAAGGACACCATCAGAATATGGTTCAAGAGAGCCGAGGATGGGAGAAGAGCCGAGTGTCTGAGCAGCACTCCCAGCTTCCTCTCTTCTCCTCTCTGCACCTCGCTCTCACTGCCTGCCCGCCCTGCCCCCCTGCCGCCTGCTCGCTCCCCAGAGCAACTTCCACCATGTCCACCTCAGCGAGTTCCCACTTGAACAAAGGCATCAAGCAGATGTACATGTCCCTGCCTCAGGGTGATAAAGTCCAAGCTATGTACATCTGGATTGACAGTACTGGAGAAGGACTGTGATGCAAGACCCGGACCCTGGACAGTGAGCCCAAGAGTATAGAAGAGTTGCCCGAGTGGAATTTTGATGGCTCTAGTACTATGCAGTCTGAAGGCTCCAACAGTGACATGTATCTTGTTCCTGCTACCATGTTTCGGGACCCTTTCTGCAAGGACCCCAACAAGCTGGTGTTCTGTGAAGTCTTAAAATACAACCACAAACCTGCAGAGACCAATTTAAGATATACCTGCAAACGGATAATGGACATGGTGAGCAATCAGCATCCCTGGTTTGGAATGGAATAGGAATATACTCTCATGGGCACAGATGGGCACCCTTTTGGCTGGCCTTCCAATGGCTTCCCTGGACCCCAAGGTCCATACTACTGCGGCGTGGGAGCAGACAAAGGCTATGGCAGGGATATTGTGGAGGCTCACTACCAGGCCTGCTTGTACACTGGCATCAAGATCGCAGGGACAGATGCCGAGGTCATGCCCGCCCAGTGGGAATTCCAAATAGGACCCTGTGAAGGCATTGACATGGGAGATCATCTCTGGGTGGCCCGTTTCATCTTGAACCGAGTGTGTGAAGACTTCAGAGTGATTGCAACCTTTGATCCCAAGCCCATTCCTGGCAACTGATATGGTGCAGGCTGTCACACCAACTTCAGCACCAAGGCCATGCGAGAGGAGAACGGTCTGAAGTACATTGAGGAGTCCATTGAGAGGCTGAGCAAGCGGCACCAGTACCACATCCGAGCCTACGATCCCAAGGGAGGCCGGGACAATGCCCGGCGCCTCACCGGATTCAACAAAACCTCCAACATCAACGACTTCTCTGCCGGCGTGGCCAACCGTAGCGCCAGCATCCGCATTCCCCGGTCTGTGGGCCAGGAGAAGAAGGGATACTTTGAAGACTGGCGCCCCTCTGCCAACTACGACCCCTTTGCAGTGACGGAAGCCCTCATCCGCACGTGTCTTCTCAACGAAACTGGCGATGAGCCCTTCCAGTACAAAAACTAAGTGGACTAGACTTGCAGCCATCCAGCTCCTTCTAATCACTTCTTCATCCAGCGCCCACTCTCGCCCCTCAACTGTCGTAACAAATGTAACTCAAAGGGCAGAATATCAAGGTCTTTTTTTATTCCTCCTGCCCAGTTAATATCTCTTGCTTTCTTTGGCCAGGTTAGCGGGGTCAAGTTCTTAGTCTTTTCACACACACACACACACCCTTTTTTTCCCCTATCACTGAAGCTTTCTAGTGTGTTAGTGGGGAGGGGGTGGGGAAACATAACCGCTGCTTCACTTAATCAGGTGTTTGTCCAACAGGCGTAGCTATCTGGACAGTGAGCATAGTATTTGTGAAGGGAGGGGAGGGACCTTTTTCTTCTTTGAGGTAGCTGAAGGGGGTAGGAGTGCTGGGCTTGTTCTGTGAGTAGGTTACAAACTCCCTTTGGTTGGGAAGTTCCATAAAAGGTTATAAGCAGCTTTCTAATGAAAGTGAGAATTAGGAAAGGGCGGGTGGGGCAGCAGGCAGGAAGCCCTCTTACCTGCCAACTGTGACCCCTTCGCAGTGACCTGCTTCCCTGGCCTGGGGCTGAGTGCCCTCACTGGAAGGCAAGCTCGGCATAAAGGGATGGGATGGGTAGGCCTACCTTCGAAGAAAAAGTTCTCGTTGCTTGGTCCTCCGTTTATAACAAATCAGAGTAGTATTTTTATATTTAAATGCAAAAACAAAAAAATTATATATATGGGTATGCAGTTATGTGTGCTTTTTCTAAAGGACAAAAACCATTCTGGTCACTGGGAGCCAAAGTTGAGGCGAGAAGTCTGATTAGAAATAAGGCTCACCTTTTGAGGGGAGAGGGTTAGGGTGGCAGTGCTCAAAAAGTTGGCTCTTAGGGGCTGTTAAACCCTCACTACCATTTAAGGGTTTCTCTGTGCCCTGCCTGCTCTTCTGGACATGGGTTGGCTAACAGGAGCAAATAGCAGTCACCCGAGCCCCTTGGCTTTGGATTATAAAGACACATGTATGCACAGGGGTTTAGAATTATGAGTTGGCTGGTCAATTTGAGCATGTATGTTACTGACAAGGGGGGTATTGGGTTATTTTCTGGGGGACTAGTATGTCACTAAAGCAGGCCTTTTGATATATTAAAAAAAAATTTTTTTTAAAGCAAAACCAGTTTAGATTTTAATCATATTTGTAGGGATTTGAAGTCTCTTACAGAATTGCTTGTTTGCTTCCACTGTCTCCTTCCTGTCTGCTCCTAGAGGGGAGGGGGACAAGACTGGGGTTAAACACTTGTAATTTTGTATCCTGGTATCTGTTCTGAGTGTGAAATATTCCTTTTTGTTCATTAAGATACTGAGGAGTTATTTTTTTCTTTTATAATAAAAAACAAACAAACCCCACCTCCACACACACACACACACACACACACACACACACACACACACACAAAGAATATGGTTCAAGATCAGCAGTTCTCAACCTGTGGGTTGCAACCCCTTTGGGGGTCGAACGACGCTTTCACAGGGGTCACCTAAGACCATCAGAAAACACATATATAGTTACATATTGTTTTTGTGATTAATCACTATGCTTTAATTATGGTCAATTTGTAGCAATGAAATACATCCTGCATATCAGCTATTTACATTACGATTCATAACAGTAGCAAAATTACAGTTAGGAAGTAGCAACGAAAATAATTTTATGGTTGGGGGCCATCACAACATGAGGATTTGTATTAAAGGGTCATGGCATTAGGAAGGTTGAGAACCACTGTTCAAGATCTTGAAGGGGAGAGTGGATGTTGTCGGAAGCCTGAAAATCCCAGGAATCTACAACAACAATGCCCAGTGAACACCTGTGAACCTGGGAACACCAGTCCCCAAGGGGTGCGAGCACACGGATTTGGAGGAGCCCTGCACCACCTCATGGAAAGGAGAGAGAGAACTACATAACCAGACACTTGTAGAAGAGAGATCATGGGGAGACAAAGAAACAGGCATCACCAGAAAAGGAAATAAACAAAATGGAGGCAAGCAACCTGTCAGAGAAAGAATTCATAGAAATGGTCATAAGGTGGATGAAAGAATGGAAGACAAATTCAACAATATGTGTAAGAACCAAGAGGAAATGAAGAAGAACCAAGAATACATGAAAAATGGCATCGTTGCTATAAAGAACTCAATAGAAAACATCAACAGTAGACTAGAAGAAGCAAAGGACCACATCAGTGAGCTAAAAGACAAGGTAGGAAAAAATACCCAAGCAGAGCAGCTTCTAGATAACAAAATTAAAAAGCAGGAGGAGAGCCTGAGAACTTTGGGATAACATGAAATGAAACAACATCCACATAATAGGGGTGCCAGAAGGAGAGGAAACTGAGCAAGGAATAGAAAACCTGTTTGAAGAAATAATGACAGAAAACTTCCCTAATATAGGGAAGAAAAAACTCACACAAATCCAGGAAACTCACAGAGTCCCAAACAAAATGAACCCCAAAAGGCCGATGCCAAGGCACATTATAATTAAATTGACAAACACCAATGACAAAGTAAGAATCTTAAAAGCAGCCAGAGAGAGACAGAAAGTTACCTACAAAGGATCCCCCATCAGACTAGCGACTGATTTCTCAACAGAAACACATCAGGCAAGAAGGGAATGGAATGAAATATGAAAGTCATGCAAAGGAAGGGTCTGAATCCAAGAATACTATATCCAGGAAGGCTATTAATCAAAATTGAGGGTGAAATCAGGAGCTTCACAGACAAAGACGGAGTTTATTACCACCAAGCCAGCAATGCAAGAAATGCTAAATGTTCTGCTGTAAAAACAAGAAATAGGAAATGAAGAAGGAACACAGGGGTAAAGAATAAAAATGGTGACAAACAAGTACCTATCAATAATAACTTTAAATGTAAATGGATTAAATGCCCCAATCAAAAGACATAGGGTAACTGAGTGGATAAGAAAACATGACCCATATATCTGCTGTCTACAGGAAACCCACCTCAGAAAAAAAGGATGCACACAGACTGATGGTGAAGGGATGGAAAAAGGTTTTTCAGGCGAATGGAAATGAGAAAAAAGCTGAGGTAGCAATACTTATATCTGACAAATTAGATCTCAAAGTGAAGGACATAAAAAAAAGATAAGGAAAGCCACTTCATAATACTAAAGGGAGCAATCCAACAAAAAGAAATAACTCTGGTAAACATACGCACCCAATACAGGAGCACTCAAATACATAAAAAAACTTCTGGAGCATATCAAGAGAGAGATTGACAGCAATACAATCATAGTAGGAGACTTTAGTACCCCACTATCACCATTGGACAAATACTCTAAACAAAAAATCAGCAAAGAAACACCAATCCTAAATGATGCACTAGATCTGATGGAATTAATTGACATCTTCAGAAAATTTCACCCCAAAGCCACAGAATATACATTCTTCTCAAGTGCAGATGGGTCATTTTCAAAGACCATATATTGGGTCACAGGCAAAGTATCTTCAAATTCAAGAAGATAGAAATCATATCAGGCATCTTCTCAGATCACAATGGCATAAAACTGGAAATCAACTACAATAAAAATAATCCAAAAAAATCCAACATATGGAGACTAAATAGCATGCTATTAAACAATGACTGGGTTACCAGAGAGATCAAAGAAGAAATAAAAAACATCATGGCAATAAACGACAATGAAAACACAACCCAAAACCCAAAAGCGAAAGCAGTCTTGAGAGGGAAGTTCATAGCTCTACAAGCCTACTGCAAAAAAAACAAGAAACAATGGTAATAAATTAACTAACCCTACAACTCAAAGAGTTAGAAAGAGAGCAACAAGAAAAGCCCAGTGTAAGCAGAAGGAAGGAAATAATAAAGATCAGAGTGGAGATAAACAAAATAGAGACAAAAAAAAAAAACAATATAAAAGATCAACAAAAAACCAAGAGCTGGTTCTTTGAAAGGATAAACAAGATTGATGAACCTCTAGCCAGGCTCACCAAGAAGCAAAGAGAAAGGATCCAAATAAACAAAGTCAGAAATGAAAGAGGCAAAATAACAACAGACCCCACAGAAATACAAAGGATTGTTAAAAAAATACTATGAACTCTATTCCAACAAACTGGATAACCTGGAGGAAATGGACATATTCCTAGAAAAATACAACCTTCCAAAACTGACTCAGGAAGAATCTAAAAATCTCAATAGGCCAATAACTATGGAAGAAATTGAAGCAGTAATCAAAAAGCTTCCAGCAAACAAAAGCCCGGAGGCAGACAGCTTCACAGGGGAATTATACCAAACATTCAAGGAAGAACTAAAACCTATCCTCCTCAGACTATTCCAAAAAATTCAAGAGGAAGGAACACTTCCAAGCTCATTCTATGAAGCCAGCATCACCCTAATACCAAAACCAGATAAAGAGAACACAATGAAAGAGAATTATAGGCCAATATTCCTAATGAACATAGATGTCAAAATCCTCAACAAAATCCTAGCAAATCAGATCCAGCAGTACATCAGAAAGATCATACACCATGGCCAAGTAGGATTTATCCCAGGGATGCAAGGATGGTACAATATCTACGAATCAATAAACGTGATACATCACATAAACAAATTGAGAGATAAAAACCACATGGTCATATCAACTGATGCAGAAAAAGCATTTGACAAAATCCAACACCCATTTTTGAAAAAATCTCTCAGCAAGGTGGGAATAGAAGGATCATACATCAACATAATAAAAGTCATACATGACAAACCCATCGCCAACATCATACTCCATGGGCAAAAACTAAAACCATTTCCCCTAAGAACAGGAACAAGACAGGGATGCCCACTCTCACCACTCCTGTTTGACATAGTACTGAAAGTATTAGCCATTGCAATTTGACAAAGAGAAGAAATAAAAGGCATCCAAATTGGAAGAGAAGAAGTAAAACTGTCCTTATTTGGATGGCATGATATTGTACATAAAAAAACCCTAAAGACTCCATCAAAAAACAATTAGACTTAATAAATGAATTCAGCAATGTAGCAGGATACAAAATTAATGCCAAGAAATATATGGCATTTCTATACACCAATAGTGAACTTACAGAAAGAGAGACTAAAAAAGCAACCCATTTACAATCATACCAAAAAAAATTAAGATACCTAGGAATAAACTTAACTAAGGAGGTAAAAGACCTCTACTCAGAAAACTACAGGAGGTTGAAAAAAGAGATAGAGGAAGATATAAACAGATGGAAGAACATACCATGTTCATGGGCTGGTAGAATATATATCATTAAAATGTCCATACTACCCAAAGTAATCTATAAATTCAACACACTCCCCATTAAAATACCAACGGCATATTTCACAGACCTAGAACAAACTCTCCAAAAATTCATCTGGAATAAAAAAAGACCCAGAATAGCTGCAGTGATCCTGAGAAAGAAGAACAAAGTAGATGGGATCTCAATAGCAGATATCAAGCTGTATTACAAAGCCACTGTTCTCAAAACTGCTTGGTACAGGCACAAGAACAGACATATAGATCAATGGAATAGAATAGAGAACCCAGAAATCGACCCAAACCAATATGCTCAATTAATATTTGACAAAGGAGGCAAGAACATACAATGGAGTCAAGACAGTCTCTTCAATAAATGGTGTTGGGAAAATTGGACAGATACATGCAAAAAAAAATGAAACTAGACCACCAACTTACACCATACACAAAAATAAACTCAAAATGGATAAAGGACTTAAATGTACGACGGGAAAACATAAAAATACCTGAGGAATCCAAAGGCAACAAAATCTCAGACATATACCGAAGCAATTTCTTCACCGATACAGCTCCTAGGGCATTGGAAACTAAAGAGAAAATAAACAAATGGGACTACATCAAAATAAAAAGCTTCTGCACAGCAAAAGAAACCATCAACAAAACAACAAGAAAGCCCACTGCATGGGAGAACATATTTCCCAATGTTATCACTGATAAGGGTTTAATCTCCAACATTTACAGGGAACTCATACAACTTTAACAAAAGGAAAATAACCCCATCAAAAAATGGGCAAAGAACCTAAATAGACACTTTTCAAAAGAGGACATTCAGAAAACCAAGAGACATATCAAAACATGCTCAAAGTCACTAATCATCCGAGAAATGCAAATCAAAACAACAATGAGGTACCATCTCACACCTGTCTGAATAGCTATCATCAACAAAGCAACAAATGACAAGTGCTGGAGAGGATGTGGAGAAAAAGGAACACTCGTGCACTGCTGGTGGGAATGTAGACTGGTGCAGCCACTATGGAAGACAGTATGGAGTTTCCTCAGAAAGTTAAAAATGGAACTCCTATTTGACCCAGTGATCCCACTCCTAGGAATATATCCCAAGAAACCAGAAACGCCAACCAGAAAGGATATATGCATCCCTATGTTCATAGCAGCACAATTTACCATGGCTAAGATTTGGAAACAGCCTAAGTGCCCATCAAGAGATGAATGGATTAGAAAACTGTGGTACATCTACACAATGAAATACTATGCTGATGTAAAAAAAGAAGGAATTCTTACCATTTGCAACAGCATGGATGGAACTAGAGAGCATTATGCTAAGTGAAAAAGCCAATCAATGAAAGAAAAATACCACATGCTTTCACTCATTTATGGATAATAAAGACCATTATAAACTGATGAACAAAAATACAGAGACAGAGCAGCATCGAACAGACTGTCAGACTACAGCGGGAAGGCCAGGGAGGGTTGAGGGGAGCAGTAAGAGATCAACTGAAGGACTTGTATGCATACATATAAGCATAACCAATGGACACAAGACACTGAGGGGTAGAGGAGGCCGGGGGAGGGTCAAGGGAGAATAAAAAAGGAGACATATGTACTACTCTTTGTAACACTTTAAGCAATAAAACAAAATTTAAAAAAAAATTTTTAAGGATACATAGGCCAAAAAAATAAAAATAAAATAAAATCACATAGTCTTTTAAAAAAAAAAAAAAGAATATGGTTCAAGTTTTTTTGTTTTTTTGTTTTTTAATATATTTTTTATTGATTAAGATATTACATATGTATCCTTATCCCCACGTTACCCCCTACCCCCCCCCGCTCATGCCCTCACCCCCCCCCCGTTGTCCATGTCCATTGGTTAGGCCTATATGCTTGTATATAAGTCCTTTGGTTGATCTTTCCCCCTTACCCCCACCCTCCCCTACCTTCCCTCAAAGGCCCGACAGTCCAATCAATGCCTCTCCGTCTCTGGATCAGTCCTTGTTCATCAGTTTATGTTGTTCATTATATTCCACAAATGAGTGAGATCATGTGGTATTTATCCGCTCTCCAGTTCCATCCATGCTGTGGCAAATGGTAACAGTTCCTTTTTCTTCTTCCTCTTCTTAAAGAATACCTTTCAGCATTTCATATAATGCTGGTTTGGTGGTAATGAACTCCTTTAGCTTTTTCTTATCTGTGAAGCTCTTTATCTGACCTTCTATTCTGAATGATAGCTTTGCTGGATAAAGTAATCTTGGTTGTAGGTTCTTGCTATTCATCACTTTGAATATTTTGCCACTCTCTTCTGGCCTGCATGGTTTCTGTTGAGAAATCAGCTGACAGTCGTATGGGTACTCCCTTGTAGGTAACTGACTTTCTTTCTCTTGCTGCTTTTAGGATTCTCTCTTTGTCTTTTGCTCTTGGCATTTTAATTATGATGTGTCTTGGTGTGGTCCTCTTTGGGTTCCTTTTATTTGGGGTTCTCTGCACTTCCTGGACTTGTAAGTCTATTTCTTTCACCAGGTAGGGGAAGTTTTCTGTCATTATTTCTTCAAATAGGTTTTCAATATCTTGCCCTCTCTCTTCTTCTGGTATCCCTATAATTCGGATGTTGGTACGCTTGAAGTTGTCCCAGAGGCTCCTTACACTATCTTCATATTTTTGGAATCTTTTTTCTTTTTTCTTTTTCGGTTGGGTATTTTTTGTTTCTTTGTATTTCAAATCTTTGACTTGATTCTTGGGGTCCTCTTGTCTGCTGTTGGATCTCTGTATATTATTCTTTATTTCAGTCAGTGTATGCTTAATTTCTAGTTGGTCCTTTTTCATATCCTCGAGGGTCTCACTAGATTTCTTGAGGGTCTCACTAAATTTATCGGCGGTTTCCATAAAATTCTTGAAAAACCTTATAAACGTGGTTTTGAACTCTATATCCAGTTGTTTGCTTTCCTCCATTTCTGTCATTTGTGACCTGTTTCTTTGTCTCCGCATTTTTTATGCTTCCCTATGTTGGTGGAGTGGTTTTGTGTGCTAGGTGTCCTGTAGGGCCCAGTGGCTCAGCCTCCCCCGTTACCTGAGGTGGACACTCTTGGTGCATCCCCTTGTGGGCTTTGTGCACAGTCTTGTTGTAGTTATTCCTTGATTGTTGTAGGATCACTGGGAGGAATTGACCTCCAGGCCAATTGGCAGTGAGAATCAGCTGTGTCTGCAGTGGGAGAACTTCTGTGATGAAGACACCCTTCTGGGGCAAGACTTGCTTCAGAGGGGCTTTGGTGTTCACTGAGTCTGCCCCCTGGGTGTGTCCCTTATGGATCTGAGGAGTTGTAATCCGGATGGTCCCCCTCTGACCACTGGGTACACTGGCTCTTCAAGGTTACCCAGCAGGAGCTATGAAGAGAACTACAGATTCCCCTTCCTTTTTTGGAGTTTGGAGGTGCCCTGATGAGGCCCAGCTGTGAAGCAATGCAAGCTGCTGTGGGGCCTTGGGCCTTCTCTTGGAAGTTCTGGGTCTGTGGCCCAGCTGCAGTTTGTTAGGTAATTTTCAGGTTGCAAAGGGCCAGGGCATTCATATGCAAAAGCCTCTGCTGCAGCCTGGGTGGGGCGGGGTCTCAGGGAATCAAAGGGCGGAGCAAGGAACTATGGCGGATTCTCAGCCCTGCCCTAAGGGGCCGCGCAAGTCTCAGTGTCCTGATAATTTAATTGCTGCAAGCACCTCTGAGGGAAAGCCACCCTCGAGTTCCAAGTTCTGCCCGCTGCCAGACAGTCCAGTTTCTCCCCGTATGAGTCCTGGGTCCCCAGAGACTTCCCGGAACCAGAGTTCAGAGCAGTCGGGAGCTTGTGACTCCCTCCCGATTCAAAAAGACAGCTGCGTCCTCAGGTACCAGCCCCTTTCCGCGCACTCTGGAGCCTCCGTACCTTTGCACTTTACTTCCGCAGCTCCTGGCCCTCAGTGTGCTTTTCTCTTTCCTTCTAGTTGTAGATTTTCCACTCTGCCAGCCTTCCTGTAAGTTCTGGATGATGTCCGTTTTGTCTTTTTATTGTGTTTTGAAATTGTTGTAGGAGGCAGCAATTTCAGTGTTTCCCTATGCCGCCATCTTAGTTTCTCCCTCAAGTTTTGATTAAACCCTGACATCAAAGGTTCCATCATTCCAGAAGGATTCAAATGAGAGTCTGTGTGAAAACAAAGGGATGGATGTTAATTTAAAGTTCTAGTTGTGATCCTTGATCTTTTTTAAATGGAGCTATCTTTTTAAATTATAAAAGGGTAAATATTTTACACATTTTTTAAAATTCAGAAGTAATTAATGTAGAAAGTACCCCCACAAACTCCCCTCATAGCCCCTTCCCCAGTGACAATCATTGTTAACAATTTTATATAGTGCCTTCTCTACTGTATTTGTTTATGCATATATCTACTTTTACCTACATGTGTTCATTGTCTACATACTGTTCTCTAATCATTTTTTCCACTTCATATAGTAGACCAGTGATTTTAAATTTTTTTCATCCTATGGCACACATCAACTAATTTAAAATTCTGTGGCACACACCGATATAGATATAGATATAGATATAGATATAGATATAGATATAGATATAGATATAGATAGATATAGATATAGATATAGATATAGATATAGATATAGATATAGATATATCCAATCTGACCCCCAAAAAAACAGGTATAATTTTGATTCTTTCATTCTAGATGACTATTGTTATATTGACTGTTATCATTTTTTTATTTGACAATCTAAGGGAAAAGAGGTTAGTGGCCCTGACTAGTTAGGTATTGCATGTTTAAAAAATTCTTGCAGCACACTGGCTGAAAATCACTGTGGTAGACAATGTTCCAGGTCAGTAAGGTAGATCTACCTTTTTATTTCAATAGCTGCACAGTGGATATACTATAATTACTATTTTCCTTTTCTTTAAGGATTTAATACAGTACTTTTTTCAGAAGAAAGATATATTGCTCAGCCAACTTTTCATTCTCCTGTCCAGTTTCAACTGCCCATAGAGTTTTAGTTGTTCCCACCATGTAGGTGTGAAAACAGCCATTTCTGTCTTTCCCATAATCTCTGATCACTGGTCCACTAATTCTATGTATGTGAGAAATATTGATATGAAATAAGCATTCATTTCTAGAACAAAGTAGTGTCAAGTTAAAGGTATAGTATCTTCTGCTTCACACAGAACTTGTGAAAAATAAAAATTTTATTGCATGACATTCAAAATCAATATCCCACGGTCAGAGAAGTGATCACAATCTCACTTCATGGCAGAGGTCTTATATACCAAATAAAGGAGTTTTGATTTTCTCCTAAAGGCAATGGGAATTGGTGGGGCATGAATGCACTTGATAGCAGGATCAAATGAATGATATAGGAAAATCTCAGAGGCTGAAGATAATGGCTTAGAATGAAGAAAATCCAGAGGCAATGTGATCCAGTTGCTCATAAGTGAAAAGGCCTTAGTAAGGTATTAAGTATTATACTTAGTAATACTTTACCTTTATCTTACTTTTTAAAGGTATGACCTTATTAAGGTATTTGGAGGGAAAACTGACTCTGGGCCTATAATCACTGCTGATGGAAGTACAAATACAAACTCTGGCCTCTTCTTTTAACTGTCCCTTCTCCTCAATAAATTGCCAAAAAAACCGCCTCACTTCCAAGGTGGTTTCATGATACGGCCTCAGTCCTCACCACGTGGGCCTCTCTCTAGAGAGCTGCTTGAGTGTCCTCATGACATGGAGGCTAGCTTCCTCCAGAGCAGGTGATTCAAGAGAGGCCAAGGAGGAGGTATGGGCTTTAGGACCTAGTGTCAGGGGTCACACAGTGTCATGTCCACATATTCATTTCATTGGAAGTGAGTCCGTCAGTCCATCCCACATTCAAAGGGAGAAGAAGTAAGTGCCATCTCTTGAAGAGTGTCAAAGAATTTGTGGACATATTTCAAAACCATCACTGGAGTCTAGTGTCTAATCCAGATTGATGCACGTTGAGGGCAGAGGGTATGGAGGACTGGGAGACAAAGTTCTCCAGGAATTCACAAAAGCCAAAGGGAGCTCTTCAGCCCTTCACAGACCATAGAATTGGGAGGATTCCATTTAGTTTATCTAGACATCTGAGAAGCAGGGAGGCCAGATGATATTTTCGTTATATTGTTAACCTCCACATGTAATCAAATGTGTTAATGAGATCTAATCCTTCCTGTTAGTCCTCATAAGTTACGGGAACATCCCAAGTATTTCATTATTTTCATGTATCCCAATTTTTAATCCCAACAACAACAAAAAACTGGCACCTTATTAGCATTCAGGGAGTATTTTTCTGTGGCCTCTGGACAGGATTAGACTCATTTCAGTTGGAAAAAGTGAACCTTAAAATGAATCTTTGTGCACCTGGATCCTCTTTGCTGCTCAGGTTTTTGTGAAAGGCAGGATTCCCTCATGTGTAAGGGGGTATTAGACTGAGAAATTACATTATTTGACCAGTTTATTGAACCAGTTGGACACTATATGGTACAGACAGGAATAAATTTTACTTTTTATCACCACTGCCCTGCTTTAAGTTATCTATAATTAATTCATTTACCCTCCCTTGATGAAATCTCAAGCAGCTCTCATAGATTTTTCCAATCACTCTCAGATAATAAAAATGTTACTTTATTCCACCTACTCTAAGATGAACTTATTTTTCCATTTTAACATATCACCCCTGAATCTCAACATCATCTAACAATCAAAATTGGAAGGGTTTTTTTCTTTCCTTTCTTAGTAGTATATTAAAAAATGGACCATCTTATAATCAATAGCATCTTATATTCAATGAAATTTAGTAATCTTTTTCTTCATGTATTAAAAAAATCTTGCCCTAACTGGTTTGGATCAGTGGATAGAGCATCGGCCTGCGGACTCAAGGGTCCCAGGTTCGATTTCCGGTCAAGGGCATGTACCTTGGTTGCGGGCACATCCCCAGTAGGGAGTGTGCAGGAGGCAGCTGAATGGATGTTTCTAACTCTCTATCCCTCTCCCTGCTTCTCTATAAAAAATCAATAAAATATATATTTTTAAAAATCTAATCAAGTGTAGTAATCCAAATATAAAACTTCTCCCTTCTCTGAGCTCTGGCCTACTTCAGGCTTGGAAGTCTATAGTGAGAGAAAATGGGGTGGTTAGATTCCTCATCAGCTCTTATTTCTCCTTCTCCTTTATTCCCCAGCTGATGCTTTGGGACCTTTCAGGGATTGGAGTGAGGTGAGTGAAAAGAAATAAGGTAAATGAAAGTACAATTATGTTTCACAGTACAATTATGTTTTTGTATAGGTATTTTCTCTGTGAGGGATGTTCTAAATGTCATTTTGGTGGGGGGGGGGGAAGAAATGTCAATTTGTTCTTTCTTGGAGTGGTTTTATGGCTTTCTCAGACACAACTTCCATCACTGGGGATCTCTCCCCTACAGATCCTTTGATATACGCTGTGCCTCCTCCAGTGGGTCACTTACAACTTCCCTTGTAGCTACTGGTTTCTTGTGGTCCATTCCTCTATTGTGTTCAGTCCTCTTGGGTGGTGTCCCATTCAAAACAACCCAATACAGTTTCCTCCTGTGAGGCCTTATGGATTCATGGGAAATCCAAGCACCCTTCATCACACCAGAGGCTAGAAGTTGTGGTGGATTCTAAAGGAGCCACTTTCCCTCCGTCTGCTCCAAATAATGGAGCTCAGGCCACTGGCTCTCACTTTTAAAACAAGCCATGTGGAGGGTAGCATGAAGGTGGTGGTATGTTTATTGGTAATAAGTAGGTCTAGGCCCACAAAGTTTCTCAGACTCAGCACTATTGGCATTTTGAGCCAGATAATTCTTTGCTGTGAAGAGTTGTTCTGTGCACTGTAGAATATTTAGCAGCATCCCTAGCATCTACTAACTAAATGCCAGTAGTTCCCTTCCCAAAAATGTCTCCAGACATTGCTGAGTGTCCCTGGGAGACAAGGTGGGTGGGTGAGGTCAAAATCACCCCTTATTGAAAATCACTGGTCTAAGGTATAACCTTGGGAGTGAGTCTAAAGACAGTGATTCTCAAATTTCTGAAATAGTAAGCTAAAGCAGTGCTTAGAACAAAGCATATCTTTAAATGCATGGAAAAGAAGAAAGACAGAAGATCAATAATCTAAGTACCTATTTCAAAAAGCTAAAAAAAAAAAAAAAAAGGAGCCCTAACCGGTTTGGCTCAGTGGATAGAGCATCGGCCTGAGGACTCAAGGGTCCCAGGTTCAATTCTGGTCAAGGGCATGTACCTTGGTTGCAGGCACATCCCCAGTAGGGAGTGTGCAGGAAGCAGCTGAATCGATGTTTCTAACTCTTTATCCCTCTCCCTTCCTCTCTGTAAAAAATCAATAAAATATATATTTTTTTAAAAAGGAGCATATTCAACCCAAATCAAATATAAGAAAAAATAGTAAAAATAAAAGCAAAGATCAACAAAATATAAATAAGCATACAATAGAGAAAAACCAACAAAGCCAAAACCTATTCTTTGAAAAAAAATTAATAAATTTAGATACCCCTAGCTAGAATAATCAAAAAAAGGCACAAATTATTAGTAACAAGCATGTAAAAAGGGTCAGTACTACAAATCCTACAAACATTAACATCATAAAAAAATGTTAGAAACAACTTTTTGCCAATAAATTTGAAAATTTGGATGAAATGCTTAGGTCTTAGAAAAATGCAAAATATCAAAACTGAAACAAAATTAAATAGAAAAGATGAATAGTAATATATATTTAAATAAATTGAATCTATAATTTAAACATCCCCACAAAGAAATCTTTAGGCCTACATACCTACACCAATGAATTCATTCAAGCATTTAAGGAAAAAATAATCAAACTCTTTCAAAGAATAAAGAAAAATAAAAACACTTCTCAATAGGATTTATAAAGCTAGCATATAAGGATATCTTAAAGGTGGGAGGGAGGAATCATAATTTTTTATGAATAGCAATTCTAAAACAAAATAATTAAATTGAATCAAGAAGCATACAAAAGATAATGCATTATTGACAAGTTGGATTTATTCCAGGAATACAATGTTTAATATTCAAAAATAGCATGATAACATCAATAAATCCATAAAAAGCATGTGATAAAATTAAACACTTACTCATGACTTTTTAAAACTTAAAAACAGAGAACATTAAATGTTTTCTTTTTTTAATGGCATATACTGTACACAAGGTAGGGCAGCTCACATGCCCAGTTCTGGTAATGCTGGCTAAAGACAAAACAACAGAATCAGTGGTTGGTACTATGAAACACACTGATAAATTCCCCAGCTCTACCTGAGGCCTGAGGATAGGATGGGTGGGTATCCAAACGTCTCTGTTTTACCTATTCCCCAGGTTCACGCTGTTGATCAAGGAACCACTATATTAAGTGACTGAACTAATCAGGAAAAACTGAGGCTATGCAACAACACCACCAAAATCTCAAGAGCTAAACACAACAAAGGCTTATTTCTAACTCAAAGTTTGCTGTGGCCCAAGGTACTTTGGGGCAACTTCCCTCATGCAGCAGCTAAACAACCCAGAATCTCAGTGCTTCTGCCATCTTCCAGCTGCAACATCTGAAAATGGCAGCATCCTTTGGTTGATTCCACAGATAAAGACAATGCTGGAGGTTCTCAGGCTGGCAATTAAAGATGTTAACCTAGAAATAACATGTTCGTTTTGCTCAGAAGTATTCACCTGGCCCCACCTACCTGCAAAGAGATAGGGAAGTGAAACATTCTCCTGTTCTTGGAAGAAGAGGGCAGGAGAAGAGGGTATGGAAAAGTTCTAAAAGCTTCTACCGAAATGACTCTCCATCTACCTCAACACTAGACGTGAAATCCAGTCTGTTGCCTAGCAGCTCGTTAGAAAAGCACACCTTCTGGGCACTTCCTATGGTTTTGAAAAACAAAGTCCAAAATCTTGACATGAGCTTGATGTGCTCTCAGAGCCCTATGCTATCTGACCTGCCTACCTCCTGGCCTCACCTCCTTCCTGTTTTTCCCACATCCTGAGCATGCTGGTTACACTTGATTTGCTTCCCAGCATACCGTGGTCACTCAGGGTGTTACCTATTCTGGTCTCACTGCATGGACTCTTCCTGGTCTGTTTACCTGATTACCACCCATCTTTGTTTTGTAGGCCCATAGCACTCTGAATTTCTCTGTTGCAGCATTTCTCTCATTTCTCTAATTATTCAACTTTTTTTGTAAACATTTAATGTTCTCATTCCCTCCTAAAGTATGTATAGGAAACATGTCTATCTTTTATTCTGAGAAGATAGCACAGTGCCTAGCTCACAACAGATGCTCAGTAAATATTGACTTACTGTATAATTTCCTATTCTGCTGCAACCAATTAACACAAACCTAGTTTCTTAGAATAGCACATGTATTATTAACTTAGAGTTCTGAAGGTCAGATGTCTGACACTCGTCTCACTGGGCTAAAATTCAGGATCAGGCCAGGTTGCATTCCTACAGGAGGCTCTAGGCTCTGCCTCTTGCCTTTTGCACCTTCCAGAGGCTGCCTGCATTCCTTGGCTCATGGCCCCTTCCAGCAATGGCTTCACTCTGAACTCTGCTTCCAGTATCACTTTGCCTTCTCTGACTCTGACTCTCCTGCCTCCCTTATAAGGATCCTTATGATTACATTGGGCCTACTTGGATGGATAAATCAAGATAATCTCCCCAATTCAAACACCCTGGGGAGCTTTCACATTCGGCAGAGGGCAGGGGGTAGAGGGTGCTGTGACAATAGGATGAAGAGGGTGTCTGTGTGGAAGAACAGTGAGATGGGGGTTATTAGGTTCTGAGTAGGGTGAAGAGATCTAGCTGTAGGTTTGGGAGCCGGTGATGATGGCAAGGCAGGGTAGCAGATGGAGCAGACAAGGAGGGTGACCACACAGCTCAGTGCAGGCTGTCAAAGGCTGAGTGGGTAAGGGAGCAAAGGTGATAACAGTGACCCATCACAAAGCCACTGTGGGGTGAACAGGGCCTCTGAGAAGGTGAGGGGAGCAGAAGAGACAGCCTGGCTGGTGGGGCCTAAGCAGGATGAAGAGGATATTAGCACAGTCCCGGGTTGGATGTCAGAGCCTGAGCCTTATGGACCAAGGAGGCAGTTTATAACAGTCATGAAAAGGAGTTGCAAATACAGAAAGAGAGAAATCTAGAATGACTCTGTGCTATTAAAATTATCACTACTTGGATGGACTTATACTTTTCAAACCTATAGACAGATATAAAAATACGTATAGACATAAAGGTGTGTGTGTGTGTGTGTGTGTGTGTGTGTGTGTGTGTGTGTGTGTGTGTGTTTTCCCTAGCTCTATCCACTGAGAGGACCTGGGAGCAGTGACATCCTAATGCCAATAAACAGACCAATGTCCACATTTTCATCCCTAAATACCATTCTCCACTAAAAAGAACCAGGCTTCTCAAAGGAAATGGCTGGGAAATTACAAGGTGAGCTTGGAATATCTGTGCATTCCAGAAAGTTAGAAAGTACTCAAGGAAGATAGGGACACTGCCAAATCAGGGGCAGATTAGAACCCAATGAATCAAGTAGGAATCCATGAGTCCATACTTATATAAATGAATGGATTAGTTAATTAATTGATTGATTGACTAATAGAGATTGGAGAACATTTTTCCTTACAGCAGAATGCCAAATAGTAAATGAAGAATGAATGATTAAATTAAATTAGAAAATCACTATCTGGCCACCATCATAATACTATTGATTCAGACAAGATTAATCAATGGATGCTAAAACTAATGGGTGAACATTTGATGCAGACTAGGATATTTAAATAGAATCAAATTCCTCCCGCAAAATAGACATTTTAAAGGGAAAAAGAAGGCTTTTACAGTAAAGAAGCCTGACCCATATTCCTAATCAAATGATCAAAGTGAATGTCACCATTAATAAAACAAATTGAAATTGTGCACCACCTACTGGAGGCAGTGAGAAGATCACCACTTCTGTGATTGATACCCCGGGCAAAAATAAAATTAAAAAAGCATTATCTAAATCTACTGATGAAGAGACATCAGACCGATCAAGTTGAGGTCCATTCCACCAAACACCTAAGCCCTGTAATCATATATGGTGTCAACGCCCTGAATGTCAAGGAAAGACTGAGAAAAACTCTCCTGTGAAGACTAGAAAGACATGACAACTTAATGGAATACGTGATCCTGGACTTGGTGAAACTCCAGTGGTGTCTGCAGATTACTGGGTAATAATGTACCAGTGCTATTATGTTTTTTGGTTGTGTTATCGCTATGTAGAAGGATGTCCGTGTGAGGAAATCACTCATTAAAATATCTCTGGGGGCAGGATAGGGCAGGACGGGCGGTGCAGTTGATGACAAGGCATCAATAGTGGTAACTTCATCTTCAATGTTCAGAAAAAGAAAAAGTTATTATACCATTCTTGCCAGTATTCTTTAAGTTTGAAATTATTTTAAAATAAGAAAACAACATTAAATTGAAAATCTTTCAACTCTTACAGGTAAAGCCAAGGACTACAGAAGATAAAACTAGAACTATTATTCCCTGAATGACATTTGCTTTTGGTGATTTACAATATTATTTAAATCAAGTTTTTTTCTGACATAAAAATATAGCTCCCAACTGCACGATTCATCTATAGAATGAAAAGGAAGGACTCTGGTTACCCTAGTGGGAGGATAAAGGGGAAGCAGTGAGTAGAAGATAGTGGGGAGGAGCTTCTGCAACTCTAGCATTATCTATTTCCTGTTCTAGGTTCTGGAACTTGGGTGTGTATCCTTTTTGTGTTCCCTCAAGCTGCACATGAAAGGTTTATGCTCTTTTCTGAACACATGTCACACTTCAATAAAATTAAAAACTACATAATCCCTAATCTTAAAAAATTTATCATCCACCAAAAATACTAGTTGATGACAGCTCTGTCAGAACGGCATGTCCAACACTCACAAATCAGCAGTGAACCATAAAAAGAACCCACAATGAAGCTCTGATTCAAGGAGATTCAAGGCAGAAGGTCACAGGGACCCAGAAGAGTCATAAAATCCACTCACCAGCTCTCCATGTCACCTTATGCAAACGTGGTAGATGGATGCCAAGATGCTATTTTACTCCCAGGTTGTTACTGCCTTCCTCTAATAAGGTGAAGAAACAGTCACAGATGTTTATTGTAATGGGACTTAGTTTGACGCCTTAACAGTTATGAGCATGTCTAAGTGAGCCCACAGAGCTGGTGGCAGTACGCCAAAGGGTGTGGGTAGAAATAAGGAGCCCTTCTTCCATGTGCTGGATGGAATAGGGATGTACCTTCTCCGTCAACATCTGTCTAAGTGTACCAGCCCTTTTCCTCCTCAGCATGAGTAATTCTTACTTACAAATTTCAAGTCCCACAATCAGAAAACACTACAGCCATCAGAAAACACTACAGCCATCAGAAAACACTACAACCATCAGAAAACACTACAGCTGTGTGAGCACTCAGACCCTGCTCCTCAGGTCGGGCTCTTACACCACACCATGGTTCTGCCCTTTTTTTTCCAATTCCATTTGACATTCAATATTATATTAGTTACAGGTATACAGCATAGTGGTTAGACGTTTATGTAATTTACAAAGTGATTGTCCCAATAAGTCTAGTACCCACCTAACATCATAGTTATTACAATATTATTAGCTATATTCCCTAAACTGTATTTTACATCCCTGTGACTATTCTGTAACTAACAATTTGTACTTCTTAATCCCTCCACCTCTTTCACCTGGTCCCCCAGCCCTCCTCCCCTTTGACAACCATCAGTTTGTTCTGTGTCTATGAGTCAGTTTCTGTTTTGCTTGTTCGTTTATTTTGTTTTTTAGATTCCACAAATAAGTGAAATCATATGGTATTTGTCATTCTCTGTCTGACTTACTTTACTTAGTATAATACCCTCTAGGTCCATCCATGTTGTCCACTTCTGGATATTTTCCAAAGAAATCCAAAACACTAATTCGAAAAGATATATGCACCCCTATGTTCATTGAAGTATTATTTACAATAGTCAAGATATGGAAGCAACCTAAGTGTCCATCAATAGACAACTAGATAAGGAAGATGTGGTACATATATAAAATGGAATATTACTCAGCCACAAAAAGGAATGAAATATTACCATATGCAACAACGTGCATGGTTCTGTCTCTGAATGCTTCTCAGACTTGAAACCTGGTGACTTTGTTAAAAATGTGGGTTCAGACTGGAGTTGGGCTTCCACTCGAGTAGAGCCAGTCAGCCTCATTTCATCCATCTGCTTCCCAGGGACAGGGAAGGGGTGAGCTGGCAAACCTTTACATGGACCAGTGAAGTCATTGAGCTTCTTTACAATGACACAGACACTCTCAAAACATAAGCCATGAAGCCTGAGAGAAGACGTGAGTAGTGTCTCCTCCCACTACTGTGGGTGAATGGTTCTCTCCACTTTGCCCTTCTTGGATGCAGAATCCCACAACCCGCATCTAGACCTGGGCTCTGGCACTTACAAGTACTGTGATTTGGGTCTATCTCCTCAACTATAAATTCAAAATAGTAACATAAACTTCGTTCTGTTGGTATTAAGTAAAATTGAGTCTGGGCGGTTTTATATAACTAAGCAATGTTAATGAGTAGTTAGGGCATAGAAAGAAGTCACAATGGAGAGGGGAGGTAAAGAGATATACAGGCAGCATAATAATAACAACAACAATAGCAGTGAATATTATTATGACTCACTGGGTGACAAGCCCTGTCCTTCAGTTTTCCATGCTGACACTTCATACTACCTCACTCTCTGCACCATAACACTGGGAGGCGAGTATTACTATTACCCCCCATTTTACAGACAAGAAAACTGATGGCTCAAGAGGTTCTTTGCGTGCAAGAAAATACAGTTGATACGTTGGTAAAACAGAACCAGAATTGAAATCCAGGTCTGTCACAGCCTTACCTCTAAATAGCAAAATGAGTTTCAAAACCATCTGTTTTATTATAATCACCTGAAGGGCTTGTTAATATCACAGATTCCCAGGCCCGAGTCAAGACCCACCAAAGTGATTCTTACCCAACTGGCCCCAGAGCATCCATCTGAATTTAGGAATCACTGCCCCAATGTGCCGCCTTCCGCTAATCATGTGAGGGAACATCAAATGTTTATGTAAACAGACATGATCAGCATAAAGACCCTAATGAACAGTGATGAGCATGTCTAAGAGAGCCACGTGGTGTGGTGAAAGTGGGAGGCGGGAAGAGGAGGTCAGAAAGGCCTCCCAGAGTCACTGTCTTCATGCCCATCACTGTCCAAATGCCCATCATGTCCCCCCTGTGGCCAATGAGAAGACCTTGGTGCTCCTGCAGCTGAGTCTTGGCCCAGGACTTGCTTGGAGCTGTGTGAGTCCAGCATTGAACCCCAGGTGCTTGGGACTGACGACGGCAGAATGGAGCCTGGTATCCTGGGGTAGAAGTCAAGGAGTAGCGGAACCAGGAGAGAGACTAGTCTGGACTAGCCCTTGAGGTGTTGTTTTTTCCTTCATGAAGGTCGTTAATGCTTCTGTCTGTGACAGGAAGGACCTGGGGAAGTCCCTCTGACTTCCCCCTGCTGATACTGGTCTGAGTTAGCCCCTCTACTAGTGTTGGCTTCCTGAAGCCTCTGCCACTGCAGACCAAGGGGATCAAAACCTTCACCCACCTGAAATGGGTTCAGTCTACCCTAAGCCTGAGGCAGAGGGCAGGTCACTTATGGTCACCCCGCAGACCCTCCTTCGCTAGACTGGGAGAGGGTTCAATCCAGGACACCAGCGTTTTAGCTGTGGTTCTGGAGTAGTTGTGGTACTGCCCTAGCTATGATGACAAGAAGATTACCATGTCCTCACCTTGGGTTTCCTAATCTGGAACATAAAGTGTTTTTTTAATAATTTCCAAAACCCTCTCACGTGTAAGCTCCATGAGAGTATCAGGCTACAGAATAAGGACTCCGTCAATACTTTATGGAGGAATACTTAAAAGAATAATTTTCAGAGACCAGTTGCCCTGCCACACCCTCAGTGGACAGCTGTCGATTTCAGCCACAGCTACAGTGGACAGCTCCTGGGAAGCTCAGAATGGCCTGTTCTGACCATCCCTGCCTCATGGCCTTCCTGACAAATTTATGTCTGATTCAATACCCTTTCAATAGTTCCTTTTGGGCCTAAGTCAACCAGAGTTCATTTATGCTGCTTGAAACCAGGATCCCTAACTGATAACAGCATACTTCCCAGAAAAGTCCCTTTTTATGGTTAATACCGGTGTGCTTGCCACATGGAGAAACCAAGCCTGGACCGAAAGAAGTGGTTTCCATGCCGTCATTTGGTCACAAGGAAGGTATTTAGTGGTAAACAAGCCCTTTACCACCCCACAAATTATATGGCAGGAAGGAAAAGGTAATAAGCTCACTAAGATGTTAGTTACTCATGGGATGAGGTTGTATTAGTTTGCTAGGGCTGCTATAAGAAAATACTAGACACTGGGTGGCTTAAACAACGGAAACTCACAACTCTGGAGGCAAGAAGTCCAAGATCAAGGTGCTGTAAAATGTGGTTTCTGGTGAAATCTCTCTTCCTGGCATACAGCCAGCCACCTTCCTGCTGTGTCCTCGCATGGCCTTTCCTCTGTGTGTGTAAGAGAGAGAAATCCCTGGTGTCACTTCCTCTTCTTATAGGACACCAGGCCTATCAGGTCAGGGCTCCCTCCTGATGACTTCACTTAACCTTAATTACCTCCTTAGAGGCCCTACCTCCAAATAGAGTCACACTGGGGGTCAGGGCGTCAATACATGAATTGTGGAGGACAAAATTTAGTCCATAACAGATATCTTCCCAGTATCGCCGAAGAGGAACATGAGGTTAAAACCCAAGGTCTACATAAAGCCTTTGTACTTTCCAGTCCTGCTTGTGGTGGAAAGGATCAAATCCAAGCAATACTAGCTTGCAGAGCACCAGCCAAGAAGCATGTGGATGTCACAGAGCAGTAAGAAATGAACAAACATGGGGTGCAGCCAGCATGACTGTCAGCCCTGAGCCTGTGGCTGGAATATCCCAAAGACACCCACTGGTGCCTCTCTGAGGTCCAGCTGTGTCCGTGGCTGGCACACTGCCCAAACCTGACTCTCTGCATTCAGAGATCTCACATTCAGGTCCTGACTCTACAATACTTGGTGAGTGCTGGCAAAACCCCCTCCCACACCAAACTTTAGTCAGGCTCCTTAGACCTCTTTTGTCCACCAGGCCTCCCTTGGCCTGCTGAGCCCATTTTTAGCAAAGAATCCTGCAAGCCAGCCAATTGAGAATCCCCCCACCCTTGATAGCCAATCAAGCTCCTTTCTCTGTACCCTGATACTTAAACACGTTCCTCTTAGTAATTTTCCATCCACTCCCTCACCCTGCCCGTTGGCTAAAAGTTCCCACTGTTGCATTGAGAGTCGAGTTCTATTTTCTCACCTACTGCAGTAATTTTGAATAGTCTTCCTTGCCATTTTTAACAAGGGTCAGAATAATTTTTCAGCTTATTAGGGGCAGGACCCACATCTGACATTTCTCTTTCCATGTCTCCACAACACTCAGCGTGTGCTTCAGCTGGTACTTTGTCAAGAGGTGAGTGAGTAGGTAAGTGGCTGAGTGACAGCAATGAACCCCAAGGACTAGCTACAGGGGGAAGCCAAAAGCACCTGATGTCTATGAAGAGTAGCAGGGGGCTCAACCTTGAAACCGAAGGACGGAGTAGAGCAAAGGAAAGAAAGAAGGGAGCCTTGTCCACGTGTCAAAGTCAATTGGAACCACATATACTGTCACTTTGGACCACTCCAGGAGCAAAGGGCCCCAACCTTGATGGTCCCAGTGTCTCCTGAGGGTTCCAGGTCCAAGAGGCAGCATTTGGCAGAGGGACAGACTCTGGATGATTGATCGTTCTGGCCCTAACTCTGCTGCTCTCAGTTGTATGAGATTGAACCTTCTGGTGCTTAGTCTCTCGGTGTGTGGAATGAGATTAACAAGCCTCCCTCTCAGGAGCAAGGAGAGAATTATGTGATTTTTCCCCTTTTTTAGTAACACTTGATATTTATTGAAAAGAATGCAAATGCTGTTTCTAAGGGGAATCAAGGCGCTGGGCTGAGTGCCTGTCTTTGTTTTGTTTTCAGTATGTTTTAGCCCAATGCACACATCCACCAGACTGCTGCAATTATAAAAGAAAAATGGCAGCTGTGCAAAACTGGTGAAGAAGATAAAAGGAATGTGACGCCTTGGCTGCCAGGAGATCTTGGGAGCAGGTAGGGAACTAACCAGGCTAGAAGAATGGCCCCTTTGGGAGTTTATGAGCTGATAAAACCATCATCTTTATTGTCAACTCATCCAAAGTACTACATTTTATCAAGGACATTACAAATGCTATTTTTTTAAATATACATTTTTATTGATTTCAGAGAGGAAGGGAGAGGGAGCGAGAGCTAGAAACATCAATGATGAGAGAGAATCATTGATTGGCTGCCTCCTGCATGCCCCACACCGGGACGGAGCCCAAAATCCAGGCCTGTGGCCTTGACCGGAATCAAACCTGGGACCCTTCAGTCTGCAGGCCGACACTCTATCCACTGAGCCAAACCAACCAGGGCACAAATGCTATTTCTAAGCCACACAGGTTCCTGGTAGAAGGTATTTCATCTCAGCACACATTTTGTAAAATGTGCTTTAACCATCACAACACTAAGATTGTGTCAGTATCTCTATTGTACGAACAGGGCAAAGTGTTTTCTGGGGCAGCATTTCCTAAATAGTGTTCCATGGAATGATAAGAGTCGTGCTGAGACACAGGGTCACAGAGTTAAAAAACAATTCTGTCACCAGATATGTTTGAGAAATATTGCAGTAGAAGATCATGTTCCTGAGCCCAGACAGGAGTCAGAGACCTGGGTTTGAGGCCAGGCTCTGCCAACTATTAGCTGTGTGGTGTTTGTTTGTTTTCCATTTTATATATTTTTTTCTTTATTGATTAAGATATTACATATATGTCCTTATCCCCTTCATTGTCCCCCACCACTCATGCCCTCACCCCTTACACACGCACTATTCCACTCCTTACACACGCACACGTGCACATGCTCACACACTACTTCCTTTCAGGAAGAAAGTCACAAGCTCAACTGAGTAGAAATCCTACTAATCAAGTGTTCTTTCTTCCTCTTCACTCCCTAAACTTCTCCTAAATGAACCTATTTTCATAAACTTTAAATTATTTGCAATGAGATGGATTACCTTTGTAACTCTCTTTTTAAAGCACTTTTAAAAAATGTTGAAGACTTATCTTAGTCATCATGATCTCCAGAAAGTCTTCCCTGACCATCCCAATTAGACACCCTATTCTGAGCTCTGCCTCCCACCCATGCTACAGGACGCACCATGATGCACTGAAATTACCCAAGTGTTTGTATCCCTTGCCTTAACCAGGCATAAAGCACCAGGCGTGCAGGGGCCGTGACTTCCTCATCCAGGTATTCCCAGCACCTCAGTCCATAGCTGGCAGGCAGTGCCTGGCACCAATGGATATATAATTGAATCTGGACATCTTCCCAGGAAAAGAATGCTTGGCAAGGCAGAAATGCTACCCCCTGCCCTGTAGGGTGGGCACTCAGATAGTACCCCTTCCAAGGCTCAGGGAGGTGTTCTTATTACATCCCGGAAATCCCCTGGTTGGGGGGCTTTTGGGGTGACATCCAGTATGTAAATACACAGGCCAGGTCCCCACAAGCAGTGGCAACAGTGCCATGTGTGAAAGTTCCACCGGCAGCAGAGGGCTCTTTCATTAGTCATTTCGATGTGCACAGCTGGAAGGAATCTGGCGAAGCTCAATTTGGCTGGGGGGTAGTGCATTTTCCACTCGTGGGCGTCTTGAAAATTCATATTAGAGAGAGAGAGACCAAAATGGGAAGCCAGAAATGGATGGTGGGGACGCTAAGGCAGCAAATATAATGGAGAGAAGCCTGAACTTAGGTCAAAGAGCCAGGTTGCCCTGCCACTTACAGATGTGTGATAGCCTTGGGCAAGTCTACCTTCTACCTGCTCTCAGGACCCTAACATGCAAACAGAGATACTAATGCAGTGGTTCTCAACCTTGGCTGCACATTAGAATCACCTGGGAATCTTTTTAAAATCCTGATTTCTGGGCCTCATCCTCTGGAAATTCTGTTTCTTTGTTATGGGGTGCGGCCACAACATTAGTAACAAAGAAACAGAATTTTCGGAGGATGAGGCCCAGAAATCAGGATTTTAAAAAGATTCCCAGGTGATTCTAATGTGCAACCAAGGTTGAGAACCGCTGTATTAATGCCTCCGGGAGGCAGGAAAGGTGGACTGAGTTAGTGCGCGTGGAAGCCTGTGCTGACTGCCAGCCAGAAGTCAAAAGTTAGGCATTATTGGGGGGTACACAGGTGGAAGACGGGGTTCATAGAGAGGAAAGGCAGGCGGAGGCTGAGGGAAGAGGCGCTGATCACACCAACTTCAGCCCTCCCTGCAGTGCCTGCAAAGGAGCCTTGGGAGAAGAAGAGATCAAAAGGAACCAGCTCTTCTTGCCATGGCTGGGTGAGGGTCAGAGGCCCGGAGTCACGCCACTCATGTCCCTGCTAGCATAGACTTAGGGATTTTTAAACATTATTTTGAAAATACATTTACTATGAATCCTGGAGCTGACTCCACTGATCACTTTACTCTGGATTGCCTGCCACCTCTCCTGATGTTGACCTCGGTTTGTTCGGTTTATTCCTGTATAAGATGAGAGGCTGGATCTTTGGGGGCCCCACTGCTTTTCTCCTCACGCTACATTTATGCATTGAGACCTGTGTATTGAATGAGCTGCATGCAACAGGATGCAAATAAAATGCACTTTCTTTTTTCTTTTTTCTCTGTCCCTTCAACACTCCTATCTGCATTTGCACTTTCTCTGCCCTTCGGGTGAAAGCTGAGCAATATCATGGACTCTCTAGCCACTCTCAGCTATGAAGTGAAGAGGCCCTTTGTCTTGGTCTTTAAAAAGCCGACCCAGTTCTCCAGTTCTCAATGCAAAGTTTCCCTTAGTGGCCTTTCACTTCGGGCTTGAAACCACAGTGCTAAGGGGAAGGTCATGGACTTCACATTTTCCCTGCTCCGCCTCCCTTATTCTACAACTCATCCTCAACTTCAAACCTTGGCAAAGAGGAGATTTGGGGGAAGGACACAGTTGTTTGTGGCTCTTAATGTCATGACACTGCCTTAATGTCCTCAGGATTTGGCAAAGGTCAAATGCTGACTTTAGGACAGTGCTTAGGCACATTGCAGTAAGAGGGTGTGGCCACCAGGTGGCAGTAAGGCTTTTTGATTTCCTTGCCAGAAGAGCCTACTACCAGGTTTAACGTGGCCAGACTATTTCCTTAGCTAAATATGCTTTCCCTCCTTTTAAGGATGAAATAAAGTAAAGGGAATACCTAAAACCACAAACACATTAACTTGACTAACATAAACTAAATATAATTTTTAAACAAAGATCCTTTGCTTGACCAAACTTTAGTCAGGCCCCTGAATCCTCTCCTAGGCCACCTGTGCATGTCCTTATAAATTCTAGTTTTAGCAAGAACCCTGCCAAGTCGGTTTAACCAGAACTCCCCCCACACACACTCAATATCTAATCACCTTTGATACCTGCTCAGCTTCCTCACGCTCCAGCATCTCTCAGGTGATGTCCAATTGTAGCCAGACAATCCATGGGTCTAGGCTGCCTGTCACTACTTGAGCCAATTTAGCAGATACAGGGTCAAATCATATATGAGAACTCACATTAATAAATCATATTGATTTATTCCAATACTGCAGGGAGTATGGGAGAACAGCAGGGCATCCACAAAAATCTGCTCTGCTCCCCACCATAAGCCAGCCTCCTGTTTTGGGTAGAAGGATGAAGATTACATGGAAAGTAGGCAAAAGGGATAAGAATGGGTATGCAAAATGAGCAGTTTACAGGTAATGCGGGCTGGAGGTTTGCAAAGGCCTATGCCTGCGGGTATGCAAAGGACTGGAGGTCTTCAAAGGGTTGGCGCCTCTGGTTTCTGCAACAAGGTTGCTAATCTTTCCATGATAATAGGCAGCTCCTGGTTGTGGAGGATGGGCCACATTTCCTCCCAGGTCTCCCATGCAACTCCCAGCCAGGTTAGACTGTGCTCTTTTTTTCTTTTTTCTTTTCTTTTCTTTTTTTTTTTCTTTTTTTTTTTTTTTTTTGCAATATGACTCTTTTTTTTTGTTTAAATCTTTATTGTTCAGATTATTACATTAGTTACTCTTTTTTCCCACCATAACTCCCCTACACCCAGTTCCCACCCCACCCTCCACCCTCACTCCCCACCCACTGTCCTCATCCCTAGGTGCACGATTATTGTCCAATCTCTTCCCTCACCCCCACACCCCTTCCCCCCCCCCCCAAGAATAGTCAGTCCATTCCCTTTCTATGTCCCTGATTCTATTACAATCACCAGTTCATACTGTTCATCAGATTATTTATTCACTTGATTTTTAGATTCACTTGTTGATAGATGTGTATTTGTTGTTCATAATTTGTATCTTTACCTTTTTCTTCTTCCTCCTCTTCTTAAAGGATACCTTTCAGCATTTCATATAATACTGGTTTGGTGGTGATGAACTCCTTTAGCTTTTTCTTACCTGTGAAGCTCTTTATCTGACCTTCTATTCTGAATGATAGCTTTGCTGGATAAAGTAGTCTTGGTTGTAGGTTCTTGGTATTCATCACTTTGAATATTTCTTGCCACTCCCTTCTGGCCTGCAAAGTTTCTGTTGAGAAATCAGCTGACAGTCGTATGGGTATTCCCTTGTAGGTAACTGATTTTCTTTCTCTTGCTGCTTTTAGGATTCTCTCTTTGTCTTGTGCTCTTGGCATTTTAATTATGATGTGTCTTGGTGTGGTCCTCTTTGGGTTCCTTTTGTTTGGGGTTCTCTGCGCTTCCTGGACTTGTAAGTCTATTTCTTTCACCAGGTAGGGGAAGTTTTCTGTCATTATTTCTTCAAATAGGTTTTCAATATCTTGTTCTCTCTCTTCTTCTGGCACCCCTATAATTCGAATGTTGGTATGCTTGAAGCTTTCCCAGAGGCTCCTTACACTATCTTCGTATTTTTGGATTCTTTTTTCATTTTGCTTTTCCGACTGGGTGTTTTTGCTTCTTCGTATTTCAAATCTTTGACTTGATTCTTGTGGTCCTCTGGTCTGCTGTTGGGAGTCTGTATAATATTCTTTATTTCAGTCAGTGTATGCTTAATTTCTAGTTGGTTCTTTATCACAACATCAAGGGTCTCATTAGATTTCTTGAGGGTCTCATTACATTTATCGGCGGTCTCACCAGTCTTCTTGAAGATCTCACTACATTAATTGGCGGTCTCACCAGTCTTTTCAAGGGCCTTATTAAATTTATCGGTGGCTTCTAGACAGTTCTTTAAAGACCTTAAAAGTGTGGTTTTGAACTCTATATCCAGCAGTTTGCTTTCCTCCAATTCTGTCGTTTGTGTCCTGTTTCTTTGTCTCGGCATTTTTTATGCTTTGCTGTGTCGACAGAGTGCCTTTTGTGCTAAGTGTCCCAATTACCTGAGGTAGACACTCTTGGTGCACCCCCTGTGGGCTTTGTGCACAGTCTTGTTGTAATTAAGCCTTGATTGTTGTAGTTATCACTGTGAGGAATTGACCTCCAGGCCAATTGGCTGTGAGAATCAGCTGTGTCTGCAGTGGGAGAACTTCTGTGCTGGAGACACCCCTCTGGGGCTAGACTTGTTTCGATGGGGCTTTGGTGCTCACTGACTCTGCCCCCTGAGTGTGTCTTTTATGGTTCCACAGAACTGCAAACTGGATGGTCCCACTCTGACCTCTGGGCTTCCTGGCTCCTGGATCTCTAGGGAGGTGCTAATCTAGCCTCTGCCTTAGACTATCCAGCAAAAGCCTCCCTGCAGGGCTTGGGCGGGGCGGGTCCCACGGGATCAACAGGGCAGGGTTAGCAATTATGGCCCTCTCAGTCTTGCCCTCAGAGGCTCTGCTTCTCAGTGTCCCAGTAATCTCTGCAAGCCCCATGGAGAGAAAGCTGCCCTAGGGTTCTGAGCGATGCCAGACAGTCCCATTTCTCCCGTATGAGTCTGGGTCCCTAGAGACTTGCCCGGAACTGGAGCTCAGAGCCTGAGACTCCCTCCCGATTGAAAACGACAACCACACCCTCAGCCGCCAGCCCGCTCTGCATGCACTCCGCACCTTAGTATTTTACTTCAGCACTGCGCCTCCTCTGAGTCTCGGTATGCTTTTCTTTTTCCTCCTAGTTGTAGAACTTCCACTCAGCCAGCCTTCCTGTGGTTCTGGATGATGTCCGTTCCATCTTTTAGTTGTATTTTTGAAGTGGTTGTTCGACTCCAGTGTTTACCTATGCCGCCATCTTGGTTTCTCCTCTTTTTTTCTTTTTAATATATATTTTTATTGATTTCAGAGAGGAAGGAAAAGGGAGAGAGAGATAGAAACATCCATGATGAGAGAGAATTGTGGATCGGCTGCCTCCTGCAAGTCTCCTACTGGGGATCGGGCCCACAACCCTGGCACGTGCCCTTGACTGGAATCGAACCTGGGACCTTTTGGTTCACAGGCTAATGCTCTGTCCACTGAGCCGAACTGGCTAGAGCTAGACTGTGCTTTCTTTAATCTGAACAATGCAATCACAGTTGACAGAGCATCTATACTAATATAATGGTAATAGGCTAATTAGACCGGGTCAACCAGCCATCTTCCAGACATCTGACTTCCTTCCAGACAAAACCATGGTGGTGAGGGCTGAGGCAGAGGCAGTTAGGGACAAGATCAGGCTGGCAAGGGAGAGCAGGTAGAGGCGAGATCAGGCTGGCAGGGAGTTAGGGGCAAGATCAGTCTGGCAGGGGAGGGCAGTTGGGGGCGAGATCAAGCTGACAGGAGAGGGCAGTTGCGGATGACCAGGCCTGCAGGGGAGGGCAGTTGGGAGCAACCAGGCCTGCAGGGGAGGGCCGTTGGGGGCATTAGGCAGGCAGGCAGGTGAGTGGTTAGGAGCCAGTGGTCCTGGATTGTGAGAGGGATGTCTGACTGCCGGTTTAGGCCCAATCCCACAGTCAGACATCCCCCGAGGGGTCCCAGATTGGAGAGGGTGCAGGCCGGCTGAGGCACACCAACCCCCCCCCCCATGCACTAATTTCATGCACCGGGTCTCTAATGATTAATATTTCTTATAATTATAGTTGATCACCAATATTCTATTTCTGCCCCTAACACAATCACCCTGGCTTGTCTTCAGCAAGAATCCTGTTAGGACAATTTTACCAGCACCTACCTTAACCCTGATATTTCCTCTTAGTGAATTTTCTTTTTTTTTTCCTCCTGCTTTTACTTTTAGTCACATTTATTTTATACTGAATTTAATAAGCATAAATTTATGCCGGTCCATAAGTTTTTGTGTGTTTATCCAAAGGAAATGGAAACAGGATACTAACAAGATATCTACACTCCCATGTTCATGTTCATTGTAGCATTATTCACAATAGCCAGGATCCAAAAACAACCGGTATTGAACAGATAAATAAGAGTGGTGTATAAACACAATGGAATATTATTCCGCCATGAGAAAAGAAAGAAATCCTGCCATTTGCAACTACATGGATGGACCTTGAGGGCACTATGCTAAGTGAGGTAAGCCAGAGGTAGACAGACAGTACTGCATGGTCTCATTTAGACGTGGGGTTTTTTAAGTCTAACTCATAGAAACAGAGAATACAAAGTGGGAAAGGGTGTGGAAGGGTGGAAGAGAAAGGGGGAGAGGGAAGAGAGGTTGGCAAAAGTGTACAAACTTTCAGCTCTCAGAGGAATAAGACATGAGGATCTAATGTAAAACATGATAACACTGTATTGTATAATTAAAATTTCCTAACACAGTAGAACTTAAAGGTTCTCACAAAAAGGGGAGGGATGATAAATATGTGAGATGTTAATTAACTAGTTGGGGGAGGGGGAATCCTTTCTAGTTAGATCTATCAAATTGCCAGGATGTAACTTTAAATATCTTACAATTTTATTTGTCAGTTATACCACAATAAAGCAGAATTTTTTTTACTTAAAATAAGTACCTTTATTAGTATTAACTATTCTAGTAATATCCATTTGTTCAGATTTTGACTAATCACCAGTTATGGAGTTAAGACTTAAATGTGGTATAATTTTATCCTCACAACATACCTAAAAGATAATTATGTATGTTACCCCCCTCACCCCCACTTAGGGTTGCCAGATAAAATATAGGATGTCCAGTTAAATTTGAACTTCAGATATTTACTGTGAGCTTGTCCACACAATATTCAAGGCATCCTTCTTGCATAGAACACAAATATTTCATGGGCCACATTTATATTAAAAGCATGTTGTTTATGAAATTCAAATTTAACTAGGAATTTTTGTTTGGTACTTTTTATTTGGTAAAACTGTCAACCGGTTCCTTTTTTTTATTTGATAAAATTGGCTACCTGACCCCTATGTTCATGGATAAGGAAAATGAGCCTCCTGGAAGACAAGTAACTTGACCAAAGCTCACACCTGGTAAGCAGTGTTGCTGAGCTCTGAACCCCATTCCCTCATATTATGTTGCCCCCTCCTTGTCTGTCCTGGAAGTTTTCATCACCTGCCAGCTGCTTCCATCGTCTGGTAAGATAACCCGTGTCACCATCCCACCTACCCAGGAGGAAACCTTTCCTGCCCAGCCAAGGATCCCCTGAAAGGGAGCCCCCTCCACTAAGTTTACCAAGTCTACCTTCCTTGCAAGTTTACCTCTTTTTGAAAAACAGTTAAAACGCCCTCATTGTTTTGTGTGTTTTTCCCCCTGGTATTCATGTTTCTGTAACTCTTTCAAGGCTGCCTCTAAGTAACCAACGTTTAAATACAATAGCCCAGCTCTGCACAGTAGCAGTATCTTAGCCAGTGAGGTTTATCTGAGGCGCAATTATTGCTAATTGAAAAGAAAAGAAAAAAAACAATAGCCCATCCCACGTTGTTCTTCAGGCTTAAATTACCTGAAAGGTAAAATAGCGATTTAAACCTAAACATAAAGAGGAAGAAAAAAACTGTCATGTCTAAGCTATCAGGATATCACGCTTAGTATTTCTTTTTGTTATTGTTTTTTTTCTAGTCATATCTCCCAATATCTGAATAATAGATTTAAGCAACTGGTGTTTCACTGCTGGGTTTACCAGCTAGAGTGGGACTGTAACCAGACAGAACACCTCCATGAGGTCAAAGGTCATCTCTAGCCAAAAAAGTTTGCCACAAAGGAGCACTTAAAGTGCTTGAATTGGTGCCAGGCAAGTATTAAGCACCCAGCAGGTGTGAGCTAGAGTTACCCTTATTTTCAATTCCTGAGGATTGTACTGATGGTAAGATCAGGAATCGAGAGTTTTGTAACTAAGAAACCATAAACAATGCAGAAAGAGAGAGTATGGTGGTGCCTAGAGGGAAAAGGGCCTGGGAGAGAATGGACGACTCGCCTTCATTCAACAACCACTTTTTAAATAACTGCCAGGCCTGAAGGGTGGAGAGCCTGTGCAACAAAGAATTACCCAGTCCCACATTAGTCACTTTGGGTTTGAGAAGCCTGCCTGACAGGCTCTGACTACATTCAGGAACAGCAGTGACATTATAAAGGTGCCACGATGAAAAGGAGAGAAAGCTTATCCCACCACTTACGAAGTCATTTTAACAGAAAATGGAACCTGAATCTGACAAAGCCTCTTGAAATGTATATACAGACTAGATGCGTTATGATATTAAAGAAGTGTTGCTAATTTGGTGAATTGTCTTGCAATTACTATTTTAAAAGTAGTTCTTATCTATTAAAACTACATGTTGAAATGTTCACAGATGAAATAATATGTCAAATTTGCGTCAAAATGATACAGGTGAGGAACTGTGTGAAACCAGATTAGGCCATGAATTGATCATTGTTGAAGCTGGACAGAGGGCACATGGGGAGTTATTCTCTCTCCTTTTATACATGTTTAAATTCTCCCATACGAAAACATTTTTTAAAGAAATATTATGCAAATATCTGTTTCTATGAGAATTTCATATTTTTCAGAAAGAGAGAAAATGGCCTTCTCCCCTTTCCTATAGTCCCTCATCTCTCCAAATGACCTGGTCACGTGCTACATGCTTAGAAATGTGAGCCCCATCAAACAGAAAAGAAAGCATGCCCAGAATTTGCTCACCGGTTGTTAAGTGCTAAATAAATAGAAACCAACCCTTTGCTTGTGAAGAGAGAGTAGCTGGGAGGGGCCCTTGGTAACGTAGCCCAAGGAGGAATTGATCCCCCAAAGGCTGACGCAGCACTGGGCACAGGGTGAGCCATCACCTCTGCCACCCATGAGAAAGAGAACACGTGGCTCCCTGACCTTTGGATCCCCAGCACCTGGCACTGTGCCCGGCAAATAGTGGGTACTCTACCAATGTTTTTTAAAGGCTGGGAGGAGGTTGATGCAGTGGATTTAGATTTTTAAAGAAAATGAATGAAATGGCTTACAGAGCTTTAGTGATGTTTTCCAGTCCTCCTCAGATATCTTTGTTGCGGATCCGCCACAACTAAAAAGTGACATCACCACGTCACCGAGGCAGAGGAAGGGGCTCCCTGAATTAGCAAGAACTTTCAGGCAGGTGCTGGGCTGAAGCTGTCAGCTGCTGCTTTGCCAAAGAAATCTTATACTTAAATAGCTACTCCTCACGAGCCCACTCAAGTGCGACAGGTTACTTTTAACCTTCATCACAGCCCTCAAGTCAGAGTGCTGAGTCAAACCCAAGCCCCCTCCACCCTCCCCACCTTACAGCCTACAGATCACCTGTGCAGCATCGATCTTATGCTCAGTGTTCCTATAAAACACACACACAAATAAATAGAGTGAGAGGGAACTTTTGGAGGAGATGAGCATGTTTATGGTTATATAGAATTTTTAAAGTTGATGTTCTTCCTAGAGGTCCAGCAACTTCCTTGATGACCTCAAGGAAATAAGAAATTGTATGGCCCTTAATGCACATTGCTATATTATCTCCAGAAATTTTCCAGTTTTACCAGAATCAGATAAAACTGAAAATGTCCCCTTGCTAATCTGAGCAGGTAAGAGTATTTATGAATTGAACGTGCACTTCTTTGACTTGCCATGAATTTGAGTGATTCCTCATATATTTATTGGCTAGTAATATTTCTTTCTTTGTCAACTGCATTTTTTGCCTATTTTCTATATTAAGAATAATAACACTTTAACTTACTAAGTGGAAGTGTTTTTCCCAGCTTGTCATTTGCTTCTTAATTTTGCTTATTACATGTTCTGATATATGGAATTTAAAGGTTTTCCATCTATGCAAATCTATTCCTTATGGTTTCTTCATTTACACTTGGGGAGTCTTCCAACTCAAAGATTATACAGTAATTGTGTATGTTTTCTTCTAGTCATTTTCACACTCTATTTGCTTTATATCTCACGTTTACATTTTAAGTCCCTAATCCATATTGGATTTATATCAGTTTATGTTCCAAGTAAAGTGAAGATTGGGTTGTGCTTTGCGTTTTAAGGGTTGGCTTTGTATGGTGAACCATGGCCATCTTCATTTTTGAAGTTATTCTGTGTCCAAAAGCTTTGGTTCCCTTAGTAATTTTTAAGTACAGAATTTTTTGGCACACCCTCTTCAGTGGAGTAATAAAATGTTCTCATTATGAAAGGAATTCAAGCAATTACAGCCGAAGCCTTTTTACTAGTGTCTCTGACCAGGTACATTTCAGGGTAAAGAACATTAACTATCCGTCAGTGGCCAGCTGCTGTCCCCTGGGGCTTCTGTGAGTGAGTCCTTCAAAGGGCTGCAAAGAGTTGAAGGTGGTGTTCTACCAGCAGCATCTGTAAAGGCGTGTTGCTACAACTCCCTGGAAAGGTCAATCCCCCGAGGGTGCACAGGTTTGTCCAAGAGCTTAGCATTCGTACAGGAAAGCTGCTCAACCAAAGGAAAGCATGATTCTCTGAGAAGTTAGACATGTTTAGCTGACCTGACCAAAGATTTCCAGCAACCTACTGTCTACACAGCAAAGCCACGGAGCAGGAAAAACCCCTCCCCCAACAAGTATGGAACCACATAAAGAACATCAACTTGAATGTCTGAACACCTGTCCTTCCTCCATCACTGATGGTTCAACCTTGGGTAAATCACTTAATGAGTGTGTTTCCTCTTCTAAAATGGGTGAGCTCAAAGATTTGTTGCAAGAACTAAATGAGAAAATCCATGTGAATGTCCTGTGTAAACTGGAAAGCTCTGGTCAAATATTGGTAGTGATTAATGAGCTTATGCTTGAACTTATTCTACTTTTCTTGCAATGGATGAAAAGGCAGTGCTGGCTGTACTGATCTGGCCAACCCATCCTGGAAGAGCTCTCTGTGAGTCTCTCTCTCTCTCTCTCTCTCTCTCTCTCTCTCTCTCTCTCTCTCTCTCTCCCTCTCTCCCCCCCTTCCACTCTCTATAAAAAACCAATGGAAAAATATTCTCAGTGAAGATTAAAAATAGAAAAACACACTCACTCGTGACCGCCCCAGCCCACCCTCCCCAATCATTCTGGGCCATTCCCTTCCTCTCTGCCCTGTCTCCAGGTTCATCAGCCACCTTCCAGTTCATTGCTTAGAAGACTTGCTTAGCCTCCGGGGTCTTCTTACATATCAGTTCCCTCAGCCCATCACTTCCCTTATCCCAGCCGAATAAAGACCTAAAGGACGAGAATGTTACATTTCTACAGTAGGTTTCAGCTCACAAAAAGGAGATTCACATTTTCCATGAATTCTTACATTAAAACATAGTGAAGTGGGCAGAGCAGAGATCACTGTTCTCTGTACAGATGAGAAAGCTGAAAAGTCATCATCTTTCCCAAGCTCATGGGGCTGAAAATAATAAAACCAGATTCAAGTTCAGATCATCTGCCTCCAAGTTCACAGCTCTTTGCACTATTTCCATTTAGCATGTAGTTTTGTGTACCTACTACGTAACAAATAAATGAGGTCATGAGGGAGATGTAAAACACAATTCCTGACCTAAGAGAGTCAAACACTTGAACCTATAAAACAATTTGAGACTGTTCGCACCATCAGAACATGCTGAGCTGACAGACTAGGAACTTGGGGTCAGAGGAGAGCGTGTAGGCGTACAGCCAGGAGAAGCTGGTACAGAAGGTGAATTTGAGTTCTGCAGACCAGCCCTGAGACCCTGTCCATGCGGAGGAGGAGACTTGAGTTCACTGTGTCCCCTCTGAGCTCATCTCCTTGACTTTCGCTGATGAAGACATTTCAGAACAAATCAACAACAAGCTGTACATGCAAATATCTGACACTGTTACAACTCAAAGAACTCTTCTTACCCAGTTATTCCAGGATGAGTCTGGCGTCCTCTTGTTTCTTTCTACTGCTCTTCCATTTTTTATCTACAGCATTCAGTTCCTATTGACTCAGTGGCACACAACAGTTTTCTTCTCCTTGTGTGGCCTTGGCACCCTTATCAAACATTATTTGACCATATACAGAGGGTTTATTTCTGGCCTGTCTTTTTTGTTCCATTGTTCTATATGTCTATCTCTATGCCAGTAGCACACCATTTTAATAGCTGAGCTTTGTAATATGTTTTGAAATCAGAAAAATATAAGACTTCCAACTTTGCTCTTCTTTTTTTCAAGATTATTTTGCCTATTTAGGGTGCCTTGAAATTCCAAATGGATTTTAGAATGGATTTTTCTATTTTGGTAAAAAAAAAAAACAACAATAATAATTGGAATGTTGATAAGGATTGCATTGAATCTGTAGATTACTTTGGGTATTATTGACATCTTACTAATAAGTCTTCCAATCCATGAACATGGGATGTCTTTCCATTAATCTGCGTCTTTAGTTATGTTTTATAGTTTTCAGTGTGAACATGTTTTAAATTTTAAACACAAAAATTCCAAGTGGCCACTCACAATAAAATAATTTAAGTTCTGTTACTTTAACTTTATGATCACTGAGCTATTGTTATTTACTTTGAATCTCTGTTTAAATGCCAGGATTATTCCTCAAGAGTTGGAGACAGAAAGTGCTCTAGAAGACAACTTGAACCACAACCAATTCACTCCCAAAATAAATGAGCTCTGCATATATAGAGAATAAGTGGAGAATTCTCCAAATCAACTTCTATGTAAAATACTTTAAAACTAACGAATAATTAAAATGTGCTCATCTGGACGGTATGTGCATGTGATTAAAACTCAACAGTAACTGCAGCAATGGTTCAGAATTTAGACCAGCATCAAGATTTTTCTGGGGGGAGTATTTTATCACTAATTTTGCTTAGTGATCTTTGCAATAACAACAAATAGACTGATATTATTACCATTATCTTTCAATTTTCAGAAAATGCATGGCTTAATTTCCTGTACATGGGGAGGACTTCTCCCACCACCACCTTTAGTTCTCCCCTAGCATTGGGTCTCAAGGAGTTTGAGTTTGGAAGCTCACAGGCTACTTAGCATTAAGGACTTGGTGGGTTATCTTGCACCCTTCAGTATCAGGCTCCTTTGCTTCTACAGTCCCTGCCACTCTCCACTCTCCTGGCTTCTGCTTACCTAACCTGACCATCTTTTAGCTTCTACCCCTACTATGAACCACTGACTGAATCTATTGTCTTGCCTTCCAGCCACCAAGAGAGAATCCAGTAATAAAGCACTTGGTGCCTGGCCCCATCACAGGCTGTTAGCCAGTCTGTAGGTTCATTGCTACGGTGCCAGTCTCCAGTCCTGTGCAATCTCCAAAGGCCAGCAAGTGGCAGGGCCATTTGCTCAGCTCTTCTTGGGGGAAAGGAGGGAGGGAGCCTGGGCCAGGTGGGCATGCAAATTGGTTCCTCTCAAAAACACTTCCCTTTCTCCTGTGTTTCTTTTTTCTTCCCTTTCCCCATTTTCATCTCTCCGACAGTCTCTGTATAAATACAGATATGAAGCTTCAGAAATGTATATTCACCGCCTGCTCTGTAAACACAATAAATTCTTTTCTCGATAGGATGGGGGCTCTTTTGCTTAACTAAAAGCAGATGAGAGAATTGGTTAACCTAACTCGCCGTCTTTCAAACCATTTCAGGTTGGCTTTTGGTCTTTATCCAATTATTATATCATGTTTTTAAATCTAATCCTGTAACCATTTATGAAAAATTTTCTGCCCCCCCCCCCCCCGCCCAAAAAAAGTCATTATTTGTGAAACTTACTAAATAGTCTCTTTCAGAGTACACAGTAAACTTGCAGGGTGCTGAATTTGGGGCAAGAAGTGTTGGAATTTACTACTCAAAGCCCCTCTGTGAGTTACTCATCATCTAACATTTTAACATCTGCTGTCTTTTCATTTTTGCTCCCCCATTTTTTACTCTGATTTCTCTCCAGGTTGTGGATGTCCCGCAGCAGATACAGGAGGGAGGAGAGACCATATTCATTAAACACAATAAAGAAGAGCAGTGGGGAGATTGTCTGCCCTTCTCACATAGCAGGTAGATGGCACTGCCTTGATCAGTATATGTTCCAGCCCTCCTATTTTTTTCTGAAAAGAACATCAAATTTAACAAGAAAGTTTATAAGAATTGGTTTTAAAAACATAACCCCACCTCCCTAAGATTAATTTCAAGTTCCATTTATCTCCTCCCACGTGCATAAGAATTTTTGCCTAGCTACAATTCTAACCAGGGACACATTGCTCTTTTATTCCCAGCTGCAGGCAGACAGGAAATTGCTATCGTGGCTGCAGGAAGGTAGCCAAATGCTCCTCTGGTCCTTTGTGCAATCTAGCCCCACGCCCACCCTGTCTAACAGGTCACAAATGCTTACCACTAAAGTAGGGCCAAACCTTTAGGAGTTCCCAACCTAAAGAGCGACATCACAATACATAGCCATTCTCCTAAATGGCCACTGCCCATCCTTTCACCTTTTCCTTTAATCTGCCCAAAGCAGTAAGGACAGAAGAGACTCAGTCAGCCAGGAGTCATGGCTCTCTGAAGGTCCTGCACTCCTTCCTTCCTGTCACGCAGGAGGTGGTTCTAAGGACAGAGAGGCCCTCCCTAACTGGGTCAGCTGCATGGAAACTTCTTTTTCTGATCCCAGAGCCTCCACCCACTCTGCAAAGTAAATGTTTTCCTCATTTCTAAATAGTCTCTTTCACAGTACACAGAAAGCCCAGCTTTCCCTTTTCCACATTCTGGTCCCTCCCTCCCTGGAATGCCTCCCTCCCCCTTCTCCTTTTCTCCTTTCCCAATATGCCTCCTGCAGCCCTTGGGAGAGCAGCTTATCTTTCCCCTCTAGAAATGGAGTTCTGCGCACAGAGCACCCACCTTCGGTGGAGTGCAGAGGTTAAACCCAACTACCCACAGGGGCCAAGAAGTACAGAGGTTTCTTCCAACTCTGTTTGCATATTAAGTACACAGGATCATTCTTACTTTTACAAAGAAATATGCTCTACCTTGTTCCTCCTGGAAACACATGGCTGTCAGGCAACCTTTCATTTTCACAGTGTTGACAGAGATAGGGACATGTTAGGGTAGGATTCATTTTCCTCCTAATTCCCCTCTAATAAAAGTAACAGTGTGAGAGGGGAGCTAAAATGACAATAGACAATGTCAGTAAATGTTGGAGAACTTTCTGAACAAATAGGGACAGACAGTGCCAAGGTGGCTACTCCCCAGCCAGCATTTGCCAAATAGAACATGGGCCCAGCGTGGGTAGATCTTGACATTTTAGGCAGGTATCCAGATATTTTTGTGAAAAATCATGTTTTTAAAAAATGTTGACGGCTAATTCAAAAGAATTGAAAACGTTTCAAAGATTAAAGTAGACAAGTTTTGCAAGAAGCAAGAGGATTGCGGGGTGCAGTCTGTGGCACTGTAAATTCTAACAGGCTCTTTCTTATTTCATTGTACTTGCTCAATTTACAACTGTCAGTTCCATAACTATGCCCTTTACAGAGATCACTAACCTGTTCCTGTATTCATTCTCCATATTTGTGGTAATAGCTTTGTCTTCTAGTCTAGCTCCACAATACTGCTAATAGTGCCTCAAGGTCAAATTACTCTCCTTTTCTTCTCCTTCTCCCCTACAAAAGGAGGTAAGACATAGAGTTTTTAGAACCAAAGATTGGAGTCAAATTAATTTAGAGATTAAATTAGAGTAGTGTTACAGTTTTCTTGAGTGGTTAGGAATTTTAGCAAGAATCTTACTGCAAGTTCTTGCTCAGAAGAGAACTGATCAGCATGCACCCACACACATGAAAACATTACTGTGCTGAAAACAGAAATCACAGTGAGTCACTTCTAACACTGCCATGTACCTCCCTTAAGCCTGAGAATTTTCCCCACTTCTGAACTCCAACCATTTGGAGCCCTCCCCCTATCAGCAGTTATTCTGCATTTTTATCATTACTTCATGCCTGCCGCCTTCGCCGTAAGAGCAGGGACTGTATCTCCATTGCAGCACCAGGCCTGGCACAGTGCCTCGCCTCTAGCTGACAAAGCAAGAGTTATTGTGTAAATTATCATCATCCAGATAATAGCTACCATTTCCAGATCACTTACTATGTGCTAAGTAGTTCACCTAAATCAGTGGTTCTCAACCTTCTGGCCCTTTTAAATACAGTTCATCATGTTGTGACCCAACCATAAAATTATTTTTGTTGCTACTTCATAACTGTAATGTTGCTACTGTTATGAATTGTAATGTAAATATCTGATATGCAGGATGGTCTTAGGCGACCCCTGTGAAAGGGTCGTTCCACCGCCAAAGGGGTCACGACCTACAGGTTGATAACCACTGACCTAAATGATACTGGAGGCTTTCCCAAATCAAACCATCCAATCCAAAGCAGCACCAGTCACCACTAGCACACCTTATTTTATTCCTCTGAATAGGATGCCTGCTACCTAATATATTTTTATTTAATTATGTCTCCCCCCACTAGAATGAAAGCTCCAAGAGAACAGTCATCTTGTCTAAGTCGTGCTTGGACAGAAGATCACAATAAGTATGTTTTAAATTTTACATTTAGATTTCAGAATAATTGTATTATTTTATAGTTCATAATGAGCTCTGGGAACGGGGAGTGGAATAAAAATGAAAACTTTAGTCACATTCCCTCAAGCATAACATTGGTGCGAGAATTTCTGCTGCAATCAGAAAGCCACTTCCTCTGACCTAAGGTCCTCCACACATCTGGATCTTGCCACATCCTCCGATATGACACTATTCATGATGGCTGGGCGGGCTGAAGCTGCCCGATTCCAGACGCTCACACTGTCAGAGCCGGGAGTGCAGGTCGTCCGTGGTGGGTGGGTGGGCAGGCCCTCCTGCGTGGATTCTGCGCCTCCGGGGTCCTGGGGCGGCTGTGGGATTCTCCGGGTTGGGACCCATTCCTACTGTGCTGCGCTTTTTCACCTCCAAAGCGCACACACACTGCAGGGTCTAATGCTGCGCACCCCGAGCCTGCCTGGGGCGACCTCACCTAAAGGGACACGCACGCCAGCGCCCACTGGCTCCAGGGATGGTAAGAGAGGTGGCGGCGATCTGGCGAACCAGAGCTGGCCTGGCCTGGCCCCGCCCCGCCCCGCCCCCGCCGACTGAGGCCCCACCCACCCCTCCAACGACCAGGCCCCGCCCACCCCGCCCCTCTGAGCCCAGCTCGTTCCGAGGTAGCACCTCCTCCCGAACCCGCCGGCGGGTGCGTGTCGCTGCTGCGCCTTCTCCTCCGTCACCGCTGCCGCCATGCCCGGAGGTCTCCTTCTCGGGGACGAGGCTCCCAATTTCGAGGCCAATACGACCGTCGGCCGCATCCGTTTCCACGACTTTCTGGGAGACTCGTAAGTGGCCACCCCGTCGCCCTGCCCTGGCCTCGGGCTGCGCTCCCATCTGAAGGTGTCTCCCCTGCGTCTTCTCCCTTCGTCCTCCGGCCGCTCGGTGCCTGCCCGCCGCCACCTCCCCGCACCGGTTCCTGCACGTGCCTCTCACTGTGCGTCCCCTGCCCCGCGGCGGCCACTGGGTTCCCTCCCGCGTCCCGCCCCAGCATGCCCAGCCTGGCTCCAGGCGGGGAAGGGGGAGGGGAAAGAAATCGGGTTTCCGCAGGTCCCGGGACCCGGAGCGCGGTGCGGAGCAGGGTTTGTTGCTGTTTAACTCGGTTTGTAAGTTGTGCAAGCAGCATGTCCAGCCAGGCCCGGTGGGGACTGAAACCGGCGGCCTCGGCGGTCACCTCCCGGGACCCCTGCCTGGATTCGGCCCCCTCCCTCCCTCTGTTCTGGAACTTGCGCCCGGGGGAAGGTGGGTGTGAGTCCGGGGACTGCTGCTGGCAGAAGGGCTCTGCCTGCTGCCTGGGATTTGCAGGCTTCTCGGCGCAAAATGTAAAGTTTAAAGCCACCAGCTGCCGGATAAGCGGCCGGAAGACTTTTTGGCCACAGCCTCCTTCAGTGGCCAGGATAAGATTTGATAAGAACTTTGGGAGGAACCAAGAACACTCTGTGCATAGGTGTGTCCTTCATTCCAGAGCTTGCAACACTGTGAGGGAAGGGCTTTCTGAGGCTGTCCAATTGCAGCGACCTCTTCTTGCCAGGACACATGAACCTCTGCTGGCTGTGACCCTTTGTTTCCCAGTGGTGTGCCCCTCCCCCTCGCCTAGCTTCCAGCAGCACATGGCCTGGCTAGAGCGATACAAATTGGTGACCTGTTATCTGGCAATCATACCATTATGACTAGGAGTAAATTGCTGTCACCCTGGTTTTATAGCTCCTGGATCTGCAGACGTTAAGTTGCTCAGCTTCAATCAGAAACTTCCCAGACATGTCTAGTTACATGATGGTTCTGGAGTTCAGGAGCCCTGTGGTCTTCTGAGGCTTAACAATTCCTCCCTGGGTTTGAATCCTTTTATATGTGGTATCCAGGTATGTATATATAGAGAGAAGGAAGTTTTTGAGATTAACCAATGATTGGACAGGGCTGTTCAGAGAACCTGGGAGAGACTCTATACCTTAGGCCTGTGGTCAGCAAACTGCAGCTCGCGATCCACATGCGGCTCTTTGGCCCCTTGAGTGTGGCTCTTCCTAAGCCTTAGGAGTACCCTAATTAAGTTAATAACAATGTACCTACCTATATAGTCTAAGTTTAAAAAATTTGGCTCTCAAAAGAAATTTCAATCGTTGTACTGTTGATATTTGGTTCTGTTGACTAATGAGTTTGCCGACCACTGCTAGACGTAGGAGTTACCCAACCCCTTACAACTCTAAGTCCATTTCCAGCCTCTCATCAAGGGAACAAACAGTTTGTGAAAGAGAGGGCTCAACTAGAAAATGATGAGAAATGGAACATTCGGACCCTGAAGGCAGGAAAAGGCTTCAGAAACACAGACCAAGGCCAGTCTATACTCAGAATCTAGGTATTAGCATTTCTCCAAAACCCCATGGTATTTTTCAGAGTATGTTCCTTCCCATTCCACTCTCTGTCCTCACCCCCACACAGCATAGGAATCTTACCAGAACTCTTAGGCTGTATGAATTAAAGATAAATATTAACATAAAGCATAATTACTATAGCAATAAGTAAAAATGCTGTCACTGCCTCAGCTAACTCCGCTTTCTTGGGTTTTGTTGTTGTTGTCATCACCATAGTTTATTGGCCTCTAGATCTCTCTTGATTTGATTAAAAATGGTACCATCTCTGGGAACCACCAGTGGAAAAATGAGAAAAATACCCACATCTATAAAAGACTATATAAGCCCTGGCCAGTATGGCTCAGGTGGTTGAGCATCATCTGGTGCACTGAAAGTTGCTGGTTCGATTCCCAGTCATGGTACATACCTGGGTTGCAGGTTCGAGGTTGGGGTGTCACAGGTCAGGGTGCATTCTGAAGGCAACTGATCAGTATTTCTCTCACATTGATGTTTCTCTCTCTCCATCTTCCTCTCTCTCTAAAATCAGTGAAAATATGTATTTTTTTTTTAAGGTTGTACAAGTCGGCCCCACCCCCAAATGACATTTGAGCTCTTTATGTCATTATAGTACATGGATTTTTGCCTAATATAATATTTTCCAAACTCCATTCTGTATGCAATCTCAATTCAGACTGTCAATTTTTGTTTCGGGTGTTGTTTTTTTAGGGGGGGAGAAAAAAATTAAAATAACCATAAAATTTCACAGGCATCTACTCCATCCTCCTCTCCACTCCCCCAGACAATGAGATACAACTAAGAGGTTTGGGGACTGTGTTTGGTGAGTTTATTGAGCCTTAATCGCTGTTTCTTTACGTATGTGGTGTAAGCAGCTTCACAGCTTTTTCACTAAACAAAAACGTGTGTTTTCCTGAAGTTTTCTGGGGGGTTAGTGAGAAGGGACTGTTCCCTTAAAGGAGGAAACCTATTGTCTTTTGAAAATGAGGAAGGAAGGAAATGGGATCATGTAATTAACTCTCACCAGCAGCAGTGGGGAGACTCTGAGGGGAAGGCAGGCCACAGTCAGACATGCCAGAGTTTATTCCTATTCCTAGCTGAGTGGTAAACTGGAGTTTGGCTTCTCCGGAAGGAGAGAGGGTGTGAAGTGATTCAGAGAAATGGTCTCTTGACTGGAAATGGAAGGAAAACGCCTGACTTGCCTCATTCATCACCCCGTTAACATTTCTTCTCAAAAGTCTCGTCTGAACCCTAAACAGACAGATCCTTTTCCATAGAACCTAAGGCCTACATTTTACTCAGAGCTACATTATTACAAAAGATATGTATCCCCCTTGTTGCCCTTTTAAAAAAGTAGACCTACCACACACCTCCACAGTGTTAAAGATATTACCTTCCTTCCCAGTCTTTCCATAGCCTCCTCCATCCTTTTTGTAAGAAAGTCTTTTCCTTTCCCGAAGCCTTGGAGTTGAGTGACAGCTGTGAGTGGAAGGGGGTACCTTCATTTCTGCTTTGTTTTTTGTGCTTCGGGGAACTTGGCAAACTTGGTGAGCTCAGCTTGGCATCTAAGCTAGATCTAGTAATCTAGGTTAGGGTCCTGCTTTAATTTTGTAAGCCCCTGGGAGTGTGGAAAACCGAGAGTTAAATTTCCCTTTTCAGTAGAGTAGTTTCCATGGTCACCAAAGAGCAGGAACTGGGACTCCAAAGATTCTTGGTGGCTCAGCTTAAAGCATGCTTAAAATCTCTACAAGTTTAACTTCAGGCAGTGATGCTCTAGATAATAGTATTTACCTAAAAATCTGTAGTTCTAGAATCTACATTGTAGTTTATCAGGTTTCTACCTACTTGGTCTGAAGCAAGAAGAAAAAGAAACCACAAATGAAGAGATAGGTAAAATTCTCTTTGAGACAGCATGGAGGGACCTGGAGAGTATCATACTAAGCGAAATAAGCCAGTCAGAGAAAGACAAGTATCATGTGATCTCACTCATATGTAGGATCTAATGAACAAAATAGATCCAGAGACATAGAAGCTTGGAACAGACTGTCAGTCTCAGAGGGAAGGCAGGGGTGGGTGGGAAGAGATTAACCAAAGAACTTGTATGCATATATCATAACCCATGGACACAGACAATAGTGTGGTGAAGGCGGGGGGGTGGGGGGGGATGGAGAGTAGTGGGGGGGGTTAGAAGGGGTCAATGGGGGGGAAAGGGAACATATGTAATACTGTCAACAATAAAGTTTTTTTGTTATTTTTGTTTGTTTTTAAAGCTGTGACAGCTAAAAAAAGAGAGATAGGTAAAACTTTGAGAGTGCTGTTTTGTCAAGATGCAAATATTGGTTGTCCTGTAAAGCTGTCTGATAAAAGGTTTTATAGCCATTCACTTCAAAGAAGCCACGTGTCAACTTTAATTTTACATATAAATAGAGGATACCAGCCTATTTATTTTAGATTACAAAATCTGTTTATTCATGTAATCAGCTGTTCGTTTGGATTCAGAGACTTTGGGAACACCCATTATTGGAGCTGAATGTTGGGCTGTGGTTAGGGAAAAAAAATAAAGAAGAGGGCAAGAAGAAAATAAGTTATTTTAATAAGCTACTTGGTTTGAGTAGCACAGGTTTTATTAGTTGAAAAGGAGTCAGAATGACTCAAAAGAGGCAACACCCTTAAATTAGTCTTTTAAAATATTTGTCATCTTGATTGTAAGCATTCATTTTTTGAAAGAACATCATTTTTTACCTCAGATTTGTGACTTCCCATTCTGCATGCTGGTGATAACCTTGTCATTCAGTTGTGACCTTTGCCTTCATTGCAGATGGGGTATCCTCTTCTCCCACCCTCGGGACTTTACCCCTGTGTGTACCACAGAGCTTGGCAGAGCTGCAAAGCTGGCACCTGAATTTGCCAAGAGGAACGTTAAGCTGATTGCCCTTTCAATAGACAGTGTTGAAGACCATCTTGCCTGGAGCAAGGTAACGTTTCTATGGCTGTGCTTTGAGGTTATAAATGGTAGAGTAGAAATAAATGAAGTTTTACTGGAGGGGGTGAAAGAGAGGACGCAAGTACATGCATGTCCTTTAGTTCAGACTTGAAATGCTTTGTTTTCTGTGTAGATTTCACTCTAGTGATTTACCTTTGACTTGTCCTTGAAGTCTGTGTTCAACTCTCCATTCTTATATTTCCTTTGAGTTTTGTGTTCTGTTCTGTTTTGTTTTTGTTTTTTTAATATCTCTCTTCTGGTAGCTTAATGTCTGAGTCAGGGTGTTTTTGAGGCAGGGATCAGATCTATAAAATTATCTTTGCATGTGGTGGTGTTTCCAGATGTGATGGACTTAAGGAATGCATTATTTCTGATGGTTTTTATATTTGGAAACCCAGAGGCACCTTGGATTGGTATCTGATACTATACTATTCGGCTTATAAAGAGGTTATTGCTGCTTTCTTAAAGCAGTAAAAACAAGCTGCATTTTAACAGACTTGGGCATGAAAAGAGTCAATGCTTAGCCATGGCCAAGTGGCTCAGTTCATTGGGCGTCATCCCATATATTGAAAGGCTGCAAATTTGATTCCTGGTCAGGGCACATACCTAGATTACAGGTTCAATACCCAGTCAGGGCTTGTGCAGAAAGTAAAGGATTGAAGTTTCTCACATCAGAGTTTCTCCCCCCGCCCCCTTTAAAATCAATAAACATATCCTCGGGTGAGGATTTAAAAAGAAGAAAGAAAAGGGGCTATGCTTACAACCTAAATATAGTACCCTATTGCTCTTCCTATCAGTGAATAATTGGGATGGGGAGTGTTTGTTCATTCATTAAAATTGCTTAGAGAAATTACTATGATTATGGTCCTCTTCCCTGTCTTGCAATAGGATGGCTTGCAACAGATTGAATTCAGAGGATGTGCCTGGTTTAGATTTCTCTTTCCCCTTTGACCTGCCTTTTAGGATATCAATGCTTACAACTGTGAGGAGCCCACAGAAAAGTTACCTTTTCCCATCATCGATGACCGGAATCGGGACCTTGCCATCCTGTTGGGCATGCTGGACCCAGCAGAGAAGGACGAGAAGGGCATGCCTGTGACGGCGCGTGTGGTGAGTTATCAAAGTCCATATGGAGTCCTCATGACTGGCCAGGCTGTATGGCCATGTAAATGCTTGGAGCACCTAGAGCAGCGGTTCTCAACCTGTGGGTCACAACTCCTTTGTGTGTCGAACGACCCTTTCACAGGGGTCGCCTAAGACCATCGGAAAACACATGTATAATTACATATTGTTTTTGTGATTAATCAGTATGCTTTAATTCTGTTCAATTTGTAACAATGAAATTGGGGGTCACCACAACATGAGGAACTGTTTTAAAGGGTCACAGTATTAGGAAGGTTGAGAACCACTGACCTAGAGGAAATAGGCGAATATATGTTAATGTCTACATATTTCCTCAGGGAAATAACTGTACTGGTAGCAATCTCACTGATTATGTGTAATGCTCATGCTAAATTTTTAGCTAAAATTTTAAGCTGGATAATTCATAGCTTATGGAAACCTACTTCTAGAATTGAGTAATCTTTCCTATATCTCTCCTGACAGCCTCTCTTAAATGGGATGGATCATGTCCTTCGTCCTTGGGCACCTCTGGTTTTGAATTCTAGTTAGTTCTGTCCTCAAAACAGACTTAGTCCCTCATCTGCAAAAAGTACAACTACGTGAGGGCCAGTATCCATTCCCATTTAGTATTATTTTTATGATAATCACCCCTATTTAACATAGTACCAGCCGGAGCCCTTTCCTGGATTCAGTTTGCATGTCAGTTTTTCTTACTGGGACAACCAGAACCAAATATAATCTCCTTTTAAGTGCAGAAAAATAACATGAACACTGATGTATACCTGAGGCTAATACAATACTCTAGGTCATTGTAATCGAAAAGCTAAAAAATACATATTTTTATAAAAAGGGAAATGACATGGAGAAGAAAAGTGCCTGGGTTCCTGCCCCCCTGTGACGTTTGGTGTGCCGTTTTAGATATTGGGGAATTTTTTCGTTCGCTTTGCGTTTATACCTTCGAACCTTTGTCATGACAGGCAAGCATTCCAAGAGGCTTTCATATCAAAGACCTTGTCCTATTTAAGTGTCTGTGTATTTACAGGTGTTTGTTTTTGGCCCTGATAAGAAATTGAAGCTGTCCCTCCTCTACCCCGCGACCACCGGCAGGAACTTTGACGAGATTCTCAGAGTAGTTATCTCTCTCCAGCTGACAGCAGAAAAGAGGGTTGCCACCCCAGTTGATTGGAAGGTAAAGATGCTAAAGGGCAGGTCCCCAGCGCACCTGAAAGGCCTGTGTGGCTAATGTCCAGTGGCCACCCTCGGGCTCTCTGTTTCCAGCGCGCAAGTCCACTGGGAGGATTTTTCCTCATGGCTGAGTTTAAGATTTGCTATTCAAAGTCTTTAACACTTTTATATAAAACACAAACTCCCATGTTGCTTTCTAGCTTTTAGCTTATTTGGGCAGATTAATTGGTCAGAATGATTCCCTTTCCTAATAAAAGGATTTTTTAAAAAACTTTAATCCTTCCCTGATGGCAAAATATTTACAATAAAACTTAGATTGGCCACTTAAGTCCTGGCTGTAAAACTTTTGGTGTCTTACTGTCCTGAAGTATTTTCTTCTCTTAAGCTTCATTAAACCTCTGTAGAATTCTGACACTTGTTTTCACGCTTACAATCTCTAGGATTTCTGCAATATGTAAGACATGGATAATATCACAAGAATATTTTAACTTCGCTACATTTTTAAAAATATGCTAACCTGAATACCAGTTTTTGTTTTTCTGATAAGTATATCAGATAAAATGCTGTGTCCATTCCCTGAGCATACATTTATTGAGCCCAGATATAGCCATGAACAATAAAGTTCCAGACCTCTTAGACTCACGTTCCAGTGGTAGAGACAGGCAATAAACTAGCTTATAGTGTATTAGGTGCGCGGAACAATGGGGAGCGGAGGGGAGAAGGGGAGTACTGTGGTGGGAAGGCTGGCTTTCTGCCTGGCTGTCAGGGGGGCCTAGTGCAGGAAGCTTTACCTGAGGGTGAGCGTGGCATGTTGGAGGACCATGGTAAGTCAGAGAACCTGGGGATCTAAAGTTCATTCTCGCCTTCAGGCTTTACCATTGGATTTCACCATTCTCCATGTCTGTCCGTAGGTTGGAGATAGCGTGATGGTCCTCCCAACAATCCCTGAAGAGGAAGCCAAGAAACTCTTCCCTAAAGGAGTCTTCACCAAAGACCTCCCATCTGGCAAGAAATACCTGCGCTACACGCCCCAGCCGTAGGTCTCACCCTGCACAGTGAGACAGCGGGTGCCAGCTGCCAGTCAAGTGTCCTACAGCAATTCCATAGAAACATCCCACTATGATCACAGCCACGGTCTCTAGGTTGCTGTCCTCCTGGCTTATTAAATGAAAATGGCACTAAACACCCCGTGGGATTCTTTGCTTCATGCCTTCACCAGCATTCTGTTCTGTTCCCATGCCTCAGCCCTCTCTCCTGGCTCTCTAAAATACAGTCTGTATTTGAGACTCACATCATATTGGATCTCTGCAGGTTTGTGATCAGCAACGTAGGATCCACTGATAGTTGAAAAGCTGCTTTGCTCCAGCCCGGAATGACCATCAGGTTTTTTAGCTGTTCTAATCAAATCCTCTCTTCCATTACACATTTTGGGGAGCAGCAGAACTTGAGGTTCAGTTTCCTCTGTCAATCTGTAAGTATATAACCCTAGCAGTTAAAAGTAACCGGATATTCTTCAGTACTCAGTGTTTTGATCACAACTAAGGGGAAAGATTTCCATTCTGTACTTTTACAGGAGAGAACTGAAATGGGATGAGCAGGGGGAAGGATCTTTACATTTTTTTAAAAAAATATTTTATTGATTTTTCACAGAGAGGAAGGGAGAGGGATAGAGAGCCAAAAACATTGATGAGAGAGAAACACCGATCAGCTGCCTCCTGCACACTCCCTACTGGGGATGTGCCCGCAACCAAGGTACATGCCCTTGATCAGAATCAAACCTGGGACCCTTGAGCCAAACCGGTTAGGGCTAAATATTTTGCTAAGAAAAATTTTCAATACATTTCTACCAAAAGAGGGAGAAAAGGCTCCACTTACCTGCTGGAGGTGTGAGCAGAACAACAGCGCCACCTGCCTCTCACAGCAGGTATATTCGTGTCAGTGCTCCGCCTTGCTAACACTGAAAAGGCTCCCCCTGGGGAGGAAGGGAGGAGAGGATGACTGAAGTTGTTTGTAGAACTATTCTTGCTGAGGGTGGGGCAGTACTTTCTGAATGTTGCTTTTGGGGGATCTGGCAAATAAATCCGTTGTTAAAACTAGATCAGAGAATTCTGTTGTCACATTTTGAAATACTCGGTTAGACCCGTGTCCTGAGGGCAGAGGCTTCCTCACTGGGATTGGCGTTGATGCTTCTCTCCGGAGACAGATATATAAAATTTCTAATGACCATGGAGGTGCAGCTGGCCTCATGTGACTTCATCACAGCACTTGGCCCACTTTGCTTCTTCGTGGTACCTGTGTGGGTCCTATAGTCCCTTGAGTTTGTGACCCCCAGGTGTAACACACCTAATGCCTTAATGGGATTGCTGAGCTTCAGAATTTGAATCTTGAGGATAATGATGCACATAGGTATGCTTTTCTGGAAAGTACTAGTTACTCTGAATTCACGTCTCTTGGACTTATGCTGTGCTAATAAGGCCTCAGTTTGGAAAAAAGTGTCACACACCTGGTACAGTCTCTTGCACGTAGCCCTCTATATTTTTATTGAGTAAAATATGATCCCTGGTGCCATGTGTCAGAGAAGTCGTTAGTTTCCTTTAAAAGGTGGATGACACTAAGAAGGTTGAGAATGAAGGTAAAAATTCCAAGTTTTCACAGTATCCTGGGGAATGCTGGTCTGAAGGAGACCTATGACTGGCATCCTGTTTCTCATCTCTTCTCCAAGTCACAATATATTTTGCCTTCAAAGAACTAATACTATCTGGTACATCTACTCTACCCGTAATGATGACATCAGTATAAAAACGCTTTAAAAGCTCAAAGGAAAGGGGCTCGTGCTGTCAGATTTAGTTCTGGCTCTACCACTAAGCAACCATGAAGTCATGAAATGGAACAAGTTTCTTTCCAAGTCAATGTTACATAATAAATATGCATTTCTAGGTAGAAGTGGTCCGAAGCATATTTTTATTTTTATTTATTTTTTAAATATATTTTATTGATTTTTTACAGAGAGGAAGGGAGAGAGATAGAGAGTTAGAAACATCAATGAGAGAGAAACAGCTGCCTCCTGCACATCTCCCACTGGGGATGTGCCCACAACCCAGGTACATGCCCTTGACCGGAATCAAACCTGGGACCCCTCAGTCCGCAGGCTGACGCTCTATCCATTGAGCCAAACCAGTTTCGGCAGCCTAAGCATAGTTTTAACACCCTTGGGCATGAAGATTAGAGTTCCCCGATAAAGAACTGTTGCCCTCAATTTTCATTGGAAGAACAGAATAAATTGCATTATGCATCCAAAGATTTAATTGAAAGGTAATATATGACCATGGTGGCTATGAGAGAAGCATAAGGAATTTGAAAGTCCATGCAACTTCAAAGAATAAGCACAGACTAATCTACGTTAGTAAAATGATTAACTTGTGGCTCCTGTGTGGTCTTGCCACATATCTGATTTCACCTCTAACCTCCACCCTCAGGGTAGGAATTTGCATTGAGCAGCTCAGTGAAGGGTTAAGGAGCCAGAGTGGTCTTGCCTAAATGGCCAACTCAAGATGCCAATTTTGGTGCAGTGAACTGGTGTTAGTGATTTACTCCATTAAACCATGCCCCTTTGGGGCAATGCAAATTGAGGCAATATAACTGATTCTAGCTTAGTCAAGGTGCATGGACTGGGTAAAAGGTCATTACCACCTTCTCGTCAGTGATTGGTCCAAAAATGAGCATGTGACTCAGTTCTTGGGGAGGAGACAAATACAGGATTATCAGCATTTCTAGAATAATTCTCACTATTGGAAGCCATTCTTTTTGGTCTTGCATTGAATATGAACAAGAAAACATGGAAGCCTGGATTGCTGCTGGGAGAGGGAACCAGCCATGGAATAAGACAAAAAGTCAATAGGGTAAAGAGAAAGAAAAAATCTGCTATCACCGAGACTACTGCCCACAAACCATGCTACCTCTTGACTTACATAAGATATTTCTGTAGTGTTTAAGCCTAACGGATGTGCATGGTGAGGTGCCTCCTAAGTGACCTGGAGGGCAGGCATCTGTTTTCTGCTAGTTTATTCCCTGCACTGTAGATCTCAGGCTTCAAAATGCACTAAATGATATGAGGAACATGTTAAAATCCAGGACCCACCCCAACACTGATTCTATAGGTGACCAGAAGTTCTTCATTTGTAACAACCCAGGTGACTGATGCCGAGGACAGCAGACACCCAACATCCATTTCCCATTCTTTACTAAAAACAGTAGGTTATGTTAAGGTTGGCAAGGTGAGGTGCCAGTTAAAGTTCATTTAATAGGTGTGGGCATGTGACTGTGCTTCCCTCAGTGGGGTCCCTTCCTGACTAAAAGGCAAGGCCACCTACAGAGAAAGCTCCTTGTCTGACTGAAACGCCCACCGGATACCTGGAGTGACCGATGATTTGCCATCTGAGAAAGTTGCTGGCCAAGGATGGAGGAGAAGGCTGCAAGGAGCCTGGGTCCGTGCTTATTCCTCAAGCCACAGCACCAGCCATGTTCTGCCTGTTGCCAGGTCTCTGGTTACATCAGAAAAATGAAGCCACATAGGTTTCTGTAATGTGCGGCTACACCCCTATCTGCTGACGCGAGTGCTCCACAGCCACTCTGAGAAATACTGCCTACGTGCTTGGTGTCCAGAAAGTTCTTCATAAATGGTTATGCTTGACTTTTTCTCTTGTTTCTTTCTATTATGATTTTCCCTAGAGTCGAGATTCTTACATTCTTTCAAAGTTTTGTTGAAATGAAAAAGACAATGGAATCTAATAAGTACACCATGAAAATCAACTTTATTTGACTTTTAAAAATAAAATGAAAATAGTGTCAAACAGTACAAGGCCAGGTAAGATTGTTAACTTCTCAACTTTGCTTTCAGTAACTAAGATTATGGAACATAGATCTGTTTTTCAAGAGTTACTAAATTGGGGAGGGGACAATAACTTTGGAAAATGTTACGGGAGCACTACTTATAGCAGTATCACAAATCAGAGTTTAGATTCTGTGCTTTAGATAGTAATATATTGTACAATGCTTTTAATAATTTGTAAAACACTATAACGTGCTCTCAGCTGGAGCAGGGTTCTGTTTGGTGGGCCATGAGTCTTGAGACAATCTTAACCTGAAAATTTTTTGAACCACTCAGGTTCAAAATGCAACTACTTAAAACTGGAGCTTTTGCAACAGCCCATCAATTGCTTATTAAATCAATGCAGCAATAAATTGTTTCAGCAACTTCTAAGTAAACTTCTCATCAGATGACCCTTCCGCACGTGAGCCAGGGTATTGGCTCAGTCTGAAACCTCACTTCTTCATATCGTGTTGGCACCATTAGTGTCCTTTTCTATAATGAGATCCAGTGTCCAACTACAAAAGAAAGTCCAAAGTAAAATATTAGACTTGTGTGCATTTCAGAAAAAAACTAATCAACTTAAGCACAACCAGAAAACTTAGGAAAAGTTTCCATTTTATTATCTGGAACCTTCCCTCCAAGGACTTGGAGTGATACATTGTCAGTAAGTACATGTACATCTCTATACCATCCAACCTCAGCTTGTAAAGAGATACTACATTAATTCAATTACAGTAGTCGATCTCTTAAGGAAAAGAGAAATATTAGGAGCATTGAATTCCAGTTAACGTGGTGACTGATTATAGGGTAACAGGAAACTTTTTTCCTAAATCCGAATGAGAATTTTTTAAAATAATGGAGGTGGACCAAAACAGTGACAAATGAGGAACCCAATTACTTGGCTCCCGGTTAGGTTTTCCATTTGTGAAATAGGGTTTCTATAAGAAAGAGGAGAGGATGACGCCAGGCTGACTGCCTAAAAAGAACTACGTTGTTTTGTTTAAAAGGACTATTAACCATAAGTTTTGTCAATGCAACTTTCTGTCCCCAAACAAACACACTGCAAACCACCTGGGTTGTCAGAAATGACAATGGCAGGACCAGAACTTCTTAGGGTAGCTGCCTGGTTGGGATATGGTGGGCTTGAAGCTGCATTTGTACAGCTCACCATATTCAAGGGCATGTTTATTTGGCACCATCTTTGACACCATTACTGCCGATTTCTGCATTGGCCGAGTGCCCTATTGTTTTGTCAGAGCAGCCTTCCTCCCCACTCAACAGTGGGCTCGTGCCCAGATGAGCTTTGTTAGGTGCCTAACAGACCCCTTGAGTAATGTGGCTACCCTCCTCCCCACCAGACTGGCCTCTGTCTGTCCTGGCCCAGTGTGAGCAGCCCTCTCCCTCCCCAACTCTAGGCATGACTTCAGCACATCTTGGACTTTTCTAAATTAGCCCTGATTGCTGAGGAAAGTGGGAAAAGATGCTGGGGCCAAACGTAAGTGACTCTGTAATAAAATGTTTTGGGGTCTCTTGTTTTATCTTAAAAATTCATGCAAATTTGTCATCCTACTCCAGAATATGTTTGTTTTCATATAAAAATGTTTTAAATAATCTAAGTGAAATGAGTTAACTTTTTCTTTTAAAAGATCATCAAATAAAATTGACACTCTAGGAAGGTACCCATGATCAGCTGTGGCCCCATGTGTCCCCAGCACAGCATCCACACATCCATGGGAAAGGCACACTCCCAAGGAGAAGCATCAATACTTAGATGTTAATGGCCCTTCCCGCCCCTAATCCCAGAGACCTCTACTTTTGAACTAAATATCAGGGGAAGGGGGTGGAGGATGGAAAGTGGGAAAGGTGGGGGGGGGGGGGAATGGGGCAAAATGGCAGCTTCTAAAAATAGTCTATAATTTTAATTATTAATTGACTCAGGTGAGCTTGATCCAGTATTTTCCAATTCAGTGAGTTTCCACTAAGAGTCTCTTTTTCACCACCTACATTTTGCTATTTGACTTCAGCGATGTAGTTTCATATTCACACTAAGAAAAGTCTGACTCAAGTACCAAGTTTGTTACCTCATCTTTTCTCTTCCAGGTTTGATCTCTGCTGGTCACTTGAGGACCAGTGTTGACTGAGCCTGTTCAAACACATGCATCAAACAAAAATTAAATCCGGAGTTTAAGAATAAAAGTAGCAGAAGAATATTTTAAAATACCAATTTGCTTTCTCCTTGTAGGTCTCCCTTTCTCTTCCCTGTTAAATGGGCTCTTCCTTCCCACAGGGAGATTTGTTAATAGGCTCCCAAAAGTCCAATAGGGGACTGAGAAACTCAAATGACAGCAGGCAGGTCACACGTGATTAAAGTGGGCTGGATATAAGACAAGAGGGAGTGGTGTGGACAGCACCTGCTTCCCCAGTGGGAGCCAGCTGGCACTCAGCTCTGATTGTTGCCACATACAGAAATGGGGACTGAGTGTTGGCAGATGTTCTGATATTTTCGAGAGAAGCTCAAAATCTGGATTTTTTTTTAATGTGAAATTTCTGGATGTTTATACTTGGCAACTAATTTTAAAATTGTAAAAGAAAACATGTGCAGGTCAAATGCAGTGTACCGGCTGCATCAGTCCACGGGCTTAGCATATGTGACTTCTGTCTCAAACTCATTGGGGAATACAGAATGATATATTTCCCTCAGTGTCTCTGGAATCATTCAAGGAAGGAGAGAGGCCTGCAGGCCCCGGAAGATAGGACCTATTTCCACATCCTATCTCTGACTCAACAGCCCTCAGGGTGTCCTGAGGCTTGCCATACACCACTGTGTCCCATGAGTAATGTGGAGCAGCTGAGCTAGAGGCCAAAGGATGCAGTAATGGTCATCGCGGTGTTAGCCAGCTCGGGCAGGAGGCCCAGGAGCAGAGGGAGCTCCCAAAATCAGATGCTGCATATAACCCCAGAACAGGGCATGGAAGGTGAGCCCTAAGAATGTCTGAGTTGAACTTGCTACTAGGGGAGAAGTGAAATTACATGTTGAATGTCTGTCTCTCCTCCCCACAGGGGTAGACACCTTGTTTGGCTCACTCACCGACTAGTGCCTGGCACAGTGACCAGCACACACTGGGGTTGCATTTTATAAGAATTTTGCAAATGAGAAATAATGAGATATAAACTAATAGAATGTCACTTTCGGCACACAATTTAAGTCATATATACCGCCCACCCCCCAATTAACAATTGCATCATGTCTAAGTTAGCAGGGTCACACGAATTGTGAACACTGGAAATGGTGCTAAGTAGAGGAGTAAATTAAGGAGGACTCTTCAAGCTGGGGCAGCTGGGAGAATGATTATGGGGCTCTGTAAGGGGAGGGGGGAATGCTGAGCATTGAATGAAATATCTTGATGTATTTTCTCTAGAGCAAGGCCTTCCTATCTAGTCTTTGTTTACTGCTTAGTACCGGGATACATAAAATGGGGTACTAATACCCATTCAGTGACTATAGTTAGTTAGTGACTATCAAAGTACACCTCAAAGCAGGTTATCTGAGTTGTAGCAGTGACCATGGTTTGGAATTCTCATTGGAGAAGGATAAGGTCCCAAATTCCCTTAGGTTGTTGGGAGCAAACCAGCTCCCCACACCAGGACCCACTGAAACCTTCCCCATGCCCACTCTTCCCCAATGGTGCTGTGTGGCTCCAGGTTCCCATGGCAGAGTGAAACATAAAAGCTGCTCCCCGCACCTAGCAAGGGTTTGAAGGGAAGGTCATAGAGCAGAGGAGCCACCTGATTTCAGCGTCTAGAAGTCTGATATGTGCCCTCCCAGAAGCAATGTGGCTGTCAGGGTGGGCCCAAGAATGGGGGTTGATGATAAGCCCATACAATACCCTCAACTCGTTTACATTTATCAAAATTCCTTCCCAATGCTTTTCCAACCACTAAAGGGAAACCCCTTACCTATGATCTTGGAATCACTGGAAACTTTGACAGGCTCAGTTGCTTGGATAATCAGTAGCTTGCTTAAATCTGAAGTTCCCTGAACCTAAAGGAGAAAAGTCCAAATTGGTCAAAAGTGCATTCTTTGATCTCTAAGCTGGCTGCTTCCTAAACTTTCCAAAGAATATTAGAAATAAGCCAAAACCTAGAACTGGGCCTTCAACCTAAACTCTTTCTCATTTCAAATCCTCTTTAACGTTGCTTCAAAAAGCCTTGTACCAGCAAATTATTTTTGGCATATTTATAGACATCAGGAATTTTCTGCACATTACTTGTAACTGGACTGGAAATTCTCAGTTTAAAACAGAAAACCCATAATCCACTGAGTTACTTTTACTCCTTTGAAATACAAGGGCTCAGGACCCAGCCTTCCCACGTAGCAGGATGGTCTTCTTTTCTTAGAGTTTTTGCCCACAAAATCTGCCCTCCCAGAATGCAAGTAGTGGAAAAGTAACAATAACTATCATTTCTAGGGAGAACCAATATGGCGGTGTAGGCAAATGCCTGTACTCGCTGCCTCCCACAACCACATCAAAATTGCAACTAAAATACAGAACAACCATCATCCAGAACTGCCGGAAAGCTGGCTGAATGGAAGGCCTACAACTAGAGAAGTAAAGAAGAAAGCGCACTGAGACTGGTAGGAGGTGCGGACTTGCGGAGCGGCAGGTCCAGCACCCACCTGCTGCTTTATTAATTGGGAGGGAGATTGCCTCTGCGGAGGCCGCCCATGAGGAGCAGGAGGTCCCAACTCTACACCAGATGTCCAGCTGGGGAAAGAAGTCCCTATAGGCTGTAAAATCCAGTGGGGATTGGGGCTCAGTGACACAGAGGCTGCTGGAGACGCAGCTGCTCCTCTTAAAAGGCCGGCACCACGAACTTAACTTATAAGCTCCCGCTTCTCTGAGTTCCAGTGCTGGGTGAGGCTCTGGGGGACCCAGACACATACTAGGAGAAACCAGACTGTCTGGCATTGGGGCAGGAACTCGGGGGCGGCTTTCTTCCAGATGGAGGTGCTCGCAGGGGTCATTGTTCCTGTGCTGGGACCTCCCTAGTTGCAGGGATGACTGGCAGCCATTTCTGTTTGCTCAGCCCTGGTGATTGATTCCCTGAGACCTCGCCCCACCCTGTTCCTTTCTCTGGGGACCTACAGCCCCACACCAAGGCAGACAACATGGTGAGCAGAGAGCAGGCTGATCCCAGCTCTTACCTGCCCCTCAATCACAGCCTTGTGCAGGGCACAACCTGCATGCAGTACACAGAAGTCCTGGGTATGTTTTGACCATTTTGTTAAGGGCAGGTGAGACCTGCAGAATCTTTCCAGGTTAAATTTATTTTTAAGGTGGTCAGTTGAGTATTAAAGCCACTTATGCAGCACCGTGGAATGCAAATGACTCTAGAAATGATCCTTCTTACCTGCTCACAGGTTTTAGATAAGATGCAAGGTGCAAGGAATGGTGCCTCTGTCTTTGTATCCATCACACTGCCATACACGACAATCACCAACTTCATGGTCGCCCAGTCAATAGTCATCTCGTTACAGTTTGATAAAGTCTCCACGTATGCCACATTGAGTGCCACACACCTCTGGAATGTTATGTCCTACAAAAAAATTACAATTTTCTATAAGTCATACACAAGGTCATACACAATGACACAAGGTATCAAAACGAGAAAATTCAACAGCAATACCGTCATAATATGGGACTTTAACACCCCACTGTCATCAATGGATAGATCTTCCACACGAAAAAATCAAAAAGGAGACAGCAATCTTAAACGACACACTAGATCATATGGATTTGATATTTACAGATTATTTCATCCCAAAGCAGCAGAATATACATTCTTCTCAAGTGCACATGGGATATTCTAAAAGGTAGATCACATTTTAGGACACAAAAATAAGTCTTAACAAATTCAAGATTGAAATCATACCAAGCATCTTCTCAGATCACAATGGCATGAAACTAGAAATTAACCACAATAAAAAAAACACCTCAAAAAACATTCAAACACATGGAAGCTAAATAGCATACTATTGAACAATGAATGTGCTACCAATGAGATCAGGAAGAAAGCAAAAATTACCTGGAAACAAATGAAAATGAATACACAACAACCCAAAATCATAGCATTAAGGCACCTCAAGAAACAAGAAAAATCTCAAATAAACAATCTAACCCTACACCTAAAAGAACTAGAAAAAGAACAACAGGAAAAGTAAGTAGAAGGAATGAAATAATAAAGATATCAAAGCAGAAATAAATGTCATAGAAACTAAAAAACAATATAAAAGATCAATTAAACCAAGAATGGCTCTTTGAAAAGATAAACAAGATTGATGAACCTTTTACCAGACTCGTCCAGAAACAAAGAAGATCCAAATAAAATCAGAAATGAAAGAGGATAAGAAACAACTGACATCACATAAATACAAAAGATTGTAAGAAAATATTATGACTGACTATAGGCCAACAAATTGGACAACCTGGGTAAAATGGGCAAATTTCTAGAAACATACAATCTTTCAAAACTGGCCGAAACCGGTTTGGCTCAGTGGATAGAGCGTCGGCCTGCGGACTGAGAGGTCCCAGGTTCGATTCCGGTCAAGGGCATGTACCTGGGTTGCGGGCACATCCCCAGTAGGAGATGTGCAGGAGGCAGCTGATCGATGATTCTCTCTCATCGATGTTTCTAACTCTCTATCTCTCTCCCTTCCTCTCTGTAAAAAATCAATAAAATATATTTAAAAAAAAAAAAAAAACTGAATCAGGAAGAAACAGAAAACTTGAATAGACCAATAACTAATGAAATTGAAGCAGTAATAAAAAGACTTCCAACAAACAAAAGTCTTAGACCAGATAGCTTCAAATCATAGGCAAATTTTGCCAAACATTCAAAAAGCACATATCCTTAAACTACTCCAAAAATTCAAGAGGAGGGAAGACTTCTAGGCTCTTTTAACAAGACATTCAATAAAGTCTAGCACTGATTTATTATTAAAACTCTCAGCAAAGTGGGAATAGAGGGATCATACCTCAACATATTAAAGGCCATATATGAAAAACCTCCTGACAAAATCATACTCAATGGGCGAAAACTAAAAGCATTTCTCTTAAGATCAGGAACAAGACAGGGATGTCCACTTTCACCACTCTTATTCAACACAGTTCTGGAAGTTCTAGTCACAGTGATCAGACAAATAAAAGGCATCCAAATTGGAAAGAAGTAAAACTCATTATTTGCATATGACATGATACACATAGAAAACATTAAAGATTCCACCAAAAAACTACTAGATCTAATAAATGAATTCAGCAAAGTAACAGGATACAAAATCAGTATCCAGAAATTGATGGCATTTTTATACACCAATAATGAACTATTAGAAAGAGACTTAAACCCTTAATCACTGAGGCACCAAAAACGTAAGAAAATTAACAAATATCTAAACTTTTGCAACCTGAGAACTGTTCAAATTCTGGAATCTAAACTTGTACTCTTGAAACTTATAGAGTCTTATTAATGAATGTCACCCCAGTACATTTAATTAAAATAAATAAATAAGTAAATAAATTCTGGAATCTCCAAAAGAGAGATTCTTCTTTAGAAGATCAGACATAATTGTCCTCTCTGTCTTTGTCACAAAAATATGAAGTGCATTTTGTAAAAAATACAGTCAATCACTTATATTTTAATCTTGTCACTTACCTCATCGACAAGAGCTGATTCAAAATACTGATAGGCAGTGTTGAGAGCAAGCTTTAGCCATATTTTGTATTCCAGGGACGGCCAGAAGACATCAAAGCCCTCATATAAATCCTCCAGGGAGATGAAGCAGGCCTGAAATGACAAGATGTCATGCAGCAAGCTCAATTTGGAACTAAATTACAAGACCATCAGAAAACAAGATGCCTGTCACTTTCATCTTTATCAAACTCTACCATTTAAAAGCACTGTATTATTGGAGAAGTTGTTTTTTATGTATAAGGCAATACAATTTATAGTCCAATTAAAGCTATGGACTTACTAGTAGGCCAGGAAAATCAATACCAGTCAATAGCTAAGATAAGGATATGGCTCATGAGCCCAGGATCCAGGAACTAAGCCACATAAGTTACCTATTTTTATTGCCACAGTAGATAAAGTAGGCTCATGTAAAGTCTGTTTCCGAGGCGAAAGGCTTCCCTGCATAAGGAAGACTACACTTCCAGAATTCACGCTACATGAACTTCAGTCAATTCAATTCAGTTTTGTGACTAAATTCATGCCTCCTATCCTCTTCCAGAAATGAAATGGTATGAAACTGATACAGCAACACTCCCTCTATGCCACACACCCCTGAGACTGGTCCCTCTCGATTGCATCAGAGTCCCAAAAGCTTGAGAATTCTGTGTAAGCAGAAACTTTGGCTCTCTTCTATTTGAAACACCCGCCACACCCTCAGCTAGTAGAATACCAGGCTACTTATTTGTTGAATAGATAACTTCCTACGTAGCAAGTGAAAAATGAAAGAAAGGGAGATTCAGAACAAGCATTCTTTAAAAACACTGCTTTTGTATGATGGTCTATACATGCCAGGCACTTCACATAGGTGTTTTCCTAATCTTGGTAACATCAGAAGTGAGATCTACTCTCTTTTAATGAACGAGGACACAAAGGCTCACAGAGGTTAAAAATACCACACTCCAGATGCCACAGCCAGGAATTCAGATGGCAAATGTGCCTTCCCAGTTGCTGGTTGAGGGACTAAATAATATATCAGAATGCCAAGGAAGCGAACATGCTAGCATTCGTCATTTACTTGAGGAAGTGTTCATGAATAACCTACAATGTAGACAGAACCAGGGCCTTACCTGTAAAATAGTTTCACAGATGGCAGTATATTCAATTTCACGCTTAAGCAAACAGCTCAACTCTCCAATTATGTCCCCACAAGTACAGTACTCTGTAAATAGGGTTTGGGACTGTCTAGTCATCCTATGGACACTGTCGATTCCAAAGGTAGGAGGTGAACTATGCAGCTGCAAAGGGAAATCCCAAGTTAGAAACCCTTGACCAGACTATAGGGTCTCCCACTCTTTCTTGCATTCATTACAATGGAAGGTAAAGGTGCTTTATGAATCCTCTCAGGTGTGAATTGGGCTTCACAAAAATCACGGTTTCTTTCACATTTAAACTCTCGGAGGCATGGATTATTTCTGATCTTTAGCTTTACAATTTTCTCCTTATAAACCTTCCTTATGTAAAATCTCACACAAAGTAGTTATTGCCATCTGCAACTAATGTCACTCCCCCTGAGTCCATTAGATATTCTTATTGTCACAAGCCAGTGCCTCAAGTGAAAAAAACAAAAACAAAAAAACCCACACCTTTTGATTCCATAAATGTATAAATCGGACATCTGAATTAATTCACCTCCGAACCAAGCAGTTCAGTAAAAGCCTGTCTCCCTTTAAGGTGCTTAAGAATAGCTACCAGGAAACAGCAGAAGAAAACGTTTTTAGGGTGAACACAAGATGGTTGAGTTCCCCCCAGGAAAAGAACTGGTAGGCACAAGTGGGGGAAGAAGAAAGGCATCAGACTTTGGGAGGAAACTGCAAGAATCAACCAGAAGGATTACAGAATTTCCCAGAAAGTTTAGCTGTAAACATCAAAGACAAAGGTTATTTTTCCGGACACAGGAAATAGGAAACAAAGCGTCACTGAAGAAGTTGCTGTGACAACTGTACCCTCTCTGAGAGATCCCCATTCAGACTCCAAAGAGCTTGGACATTTTTTACATTTAATTTTGAATGCAGTTCAAAGGCCCCTTGAGCAGTGAGGAATGTCCCTGCTCTTTACAAACCAAGGAAAGAAGATAGCATCTGTGGTAGGCAGAATTCTAAAAAGCCAATTATACTTGAGTCTAGGTACCGCTATGAAGGGATTTTGGAAATGGAGTTAAGATTACTGACCACCTGATCATAGAGATGATTCTGGATTGTCCTGGTGAGCCCAGTATAATCACACACGCCCTCAAAAGTAGAAAAGGAAGTAGTCATTCAAAGAGATGTGACTGTCATCTAAGATCTGGGAATTATTGGGGTCAGGAGCTAGGGCTCACCCATGCATTCAGCTAGTAGTAATTTGGATTCTAAAGGATTCCTGTCCCCATCAATCTACTGACATCTTTCTTTTTCTTTGGTCACTAAAGCCTCCTACTGGTCAGATTAAAAGTTGTATTTTTCTATTCTCGTCCTATTTGACCTCTGAGGGGATGTGACACTGTGGTCCATTTCCTTAATCCTGACTCATTTTCTTTAGGTGAGTAACTCCACCACTCCAAGTACTGGGTTCCTTAATCGAACATCATGGAAAAGACTGCTTCCTCCCAGGATTGTTGTGAGGAATAAGTAACAGTTATAAAAACAATTTGTAAAATGAGAAGCACCTTTCAGATGTTAGGTATTAGCATCATCTCTCAGCTGTGGTGCTCACACTGGGAGAAATGGTTTCATTTGGTAAAAAGACTATGTTAAAATTTTGAAACTTTCTTGATTCCTAAATTTCTCCTTATGCTATAATTACATATTGCAAATACATTTTAAATAAAAAATAAATAGTCCCTTACAATTGCCATTCCTGAAATAATTAGGTAGATTCCTTGTGGCATTTCACCTTCTTTACAAATAACATCTCCATAGTCAAAATAGGCAAGTTTGGCTCGTTCCTGAAGTAAAAAAGAAAAGAAAAAGTCAACACAAAAGCTTCATAGTCTACTTTTCTCAGTAGAAATATTTTAAAGCAAAAATGTCTTTCAAGTTGCATGAAACCACAAGTTATATTATTTGGTTTGTTAATGAATTATAATAATGTGCTGACATAACGCATTAACCTTTAGAAAAAAAGGGAGAAGCAAGCAAACCATAGACTTTGTGATTAGTAATCAGCACAGTGACTGATAGAAACACCCAATAAATTCGAGGTTGGGTAAATGTTTACAATAAAGTGTGATAAGAAGACAGACAGGACGCCCTGGAAAAATCCAGAAAGGCCACAGGACTGTGTCTTGAGTGTCCAGGGAAGACTTTACAGAGGAAAGAACAGCTAAGCAGAGACCTGATGGAAGAGTTACACATGGCCAAGATTCGGTGAGCCGAAGACCATTCGGGCAGAGGGTTCAGTATACGCAGAGAACAGAAGCAAACCGAGTATCTGCTTGGGGTGAGCAGAGACTCAGTATGTCTCAGGCAGGGAGCGGTGGTCACCTGGACTCAGTTATCCATTAGGCCTCAAGAGGCACAGTGACTAGGGTTCACAATCGTTTTAGGGACTCAGCAATACTTTCGTTTCTTTTAAAATCAGAAGGAATGAAAGAACTTTTAAATAGAAGAGAATGTTTTAACACTAAAACAGTTAGTACTGGTCAATACTAATAGTCATCTTCATGTGAATACAGTCAGAAAGTATAATTTTGGGAACTTTTTTATGGAGGAAGAGACCCACTGAGGCAAAAGAGTGCAGGGCCCATGAAGAGTCATGATGCAGCCTGGGTGAGGCAGGACTGGGAGCTGAGCCAGAGCCAGGTCTTGCAGGATCTGGGAGGCCCATTAAAGAGTCCAGTTTTTTCCAAAATCAGGGGGAAACCCCTGAAGGGTTTGTAACGGGAGAATTATGGTGACAGATTTGCATTTTACAAAGATGTGTGAGAAACATATTTCCAAGTCATTCATAGTAGTTATCACTAAGTGTGGGATGGAAGAGTGAACAGTCCTCTCTTTTCAATTTACTTCTGGGTTATTTGAAAATAATCATGGATGACTTAACGATTTTTTTTTTTCAAGTTCACCTAAAGCCATTTACCCAGAGTATGGATTATTCAGACCTTGTTTTTCTACCATTGTCTTCTGGCTTACCTCTATAGAGTATGGGCTTTTAGTAGACCACACCTGTTGGAGGATGAAAGAAGGGAGGAGTGGTGAAAATTAACGATGGGGGCTGTGATGGAGACCAAGATTGAACTTACAGTCTTCATTAGGAGGTGTTTTATGTTTCTTTTCTCTGTGGATTTCAGTCATCCACACAATCCCTGGGCTGTGTCTAATGAGAATAACGCCCCTGTGCTCCCAACTCATTACCATTTTTATCCAGCGGAAATCAGATTTAAGTGGCTATCAAGAATCAGCATAGGAAAAGGGCCACTTAAAGAGAGAGGTACCTGAAAGGGATAGAGAAAGCCCAACAGTTTCGCATAGGATGGAGGGGAGGAAGATTGTGCCCTGCTCATAGATTCACCTCAGTGTCTGTGAATCATTAATTTATGGAGTTTTCTTCTCACCCCATTGTTCCCCATTCACCATTGGATCATCAGTTATAATTATACTTGAGAAAATTATTACCTATAAAGAACCAAATTCTAACTTTGGTTAGAATTGGATTTTTGAAAAACTAAACAGTTTCCATAAAAGCAAGGACTTCATTTATTTTGTTCACTGCCATATCCCCAAACATAGAATAGTTTCTGGCACATAGAATAGCTTCTGATAAATATTAGTTGGAAGAGCCCCAATTCCTAAAGCAACACTCAGTTGACTTTAGACAACACACGAACTCAAGACTATACCACAGTCCTCACTATTCCCTATTACACTACACCCAGCTGGTTTTACTTTTTATTTTAAAAAATTTTAAATTGATTTCAGAGAGGAAGGGAGAAAGAGAGAGAAATAGAAATATCAAGGATGAGAGAGAATCATTGATCAGCTGCCTCCTACATGACCCCTACTGGGGATGGAGACTGCAACCTGGATGTATACCCTAACTGGGAATCAAACCATGACCTCCTGGTTCATAAGTCAACATTCAACCACTAAGCCATACCGGCTGGGCTAGTTTTACTTTTATATTATCTTCCTGACCTGTATAGTCATTTAAATTTGAGGACCTTGCTCTAAAAAGTCTTTTCCAGAGTGGTCATCTGGAAGTCCAGACTCTACAACATAAAATAAGATGGGATTGCTAATGATCAGGTAACAGAGAGAGCTCATCCTGAGCAGATAATCCATTGTAAGAAAACAATCATTGCTTTTTAGGCTTAAAATGAAATCTACTCTTCTAGGTTTTGCTAGGCCTCCATTTGACTTATCCTTTATTGGCCGTTACAGGAATCTTGCTTTAAATTTTGTAGTTGTTAATCTTATATTAGGGAGTGGGAAAAACTAAAAATAATTATTAAACCTGAGCCAGAACAGAAGACAGAAGCTTTACCTTGAAGAACTCAATGAGAACATCTTTATTTTCCAGCCAAACAATATTATGAAGATATTTGTCAGGAGTAGGGGGCGGGATTGACATTGGAAAGTTATTCAGTGCTTTTATTTTTGAAAGAAGTACCTAAAAACAAACAATCAAAACAAGGGTGATCAGATCCTATAACAGAAAAGGTACACTTGGTTAAAACTGAGGAAATCTAAACAAACAACTGTTATGCAAACTTAATCTTGATTTTTGACTCAGAGCTTCTCTCACCGTATTTAAATTGTCCTCTAACTTTTTTGTCCCTATTCTCCCCTCATTATTATTTTCACTGATGTCTTATCTCATATTCAATTTATCATCCTTATAATCCAATTAACACTTACATTCTACCCTGCCTTAATCTTAAATTATCTAAACTTCAAGGTTGATTACTATATGATTTAATGCCATGCTCTCTCCATTATCTTCATGTGTATGATTTGCTTCTCTAAACCCTTCTAGTGGAGGATACCCTGAGAAGCCCTCTCTGGCTTCCCCCACCAAGTAAGAGATAACCACTTATCTCCATATTCCCAAGGCATCTACAGGTCTCCCTTATGGAACTCATTGCATTATAGTAGAAGTAGTAGTTGTACTTCCGTGTTTCACCCTCCATATTATGTCACTTTTGTTGATTGGATGAACAAGTGACTGAGTGAAAGAATGAGGAAGAGCCCATGGATCTTAGGAGACAGTGTTGTATCCATTAACTATCCCCATCTCCTCAAGAGTCCATAACAGATAGTAAGTATCCCATATATATTTACTTAATTAAATCGAATAGACTTACCTACCTCCTTATGACCTGGGATTGATAATTATATCTCTTTGGCTGACAATTTGACAATTAGCAGGCATTCAATTAGTAACTGTGGAATGATTGTTTACCCGTTACCTTTCTAAACAAATCGACAGGAAAAAATAAGTCTCTCTCCCCATAGGGATTATTATTTATTTATGGGTATCAAGCATTCAGTTGAATCTCATATAGCCTTCAAAGTGATAAATGAAAAAAAAATGATTGTTTACCCGTTACCTTTCTAAACAAATCGACAGGAAAAAATAAGTCTCTCTCCCCATAAGGATTATTATTTATTTATGGGTATCAAGCATTCAGTTGAATCTCATATAGCCTTCAAAGTGATAAATGAAAAGAAAAAAAAATACAAAACACAATGCGTGCAGAGGTGTAATTTGAAGAATACTCTAAAGTAGCCCTTCCACTCTCTAAAAATCAATGGAAAAATATCCTTGGGTGAGGATTGAAAACAAACAAATAAGTAAATAAAGTCACAGTACAGGTTGGGGTGTCAGGCTAATGGAATCAAGCAACATAAAAATTGCTCCGTTACCTTATTCATCTCGATGCCCTCGTGCTTATCGATAATGCCTCTGGAGCAAAGGAAGGCGAGGTGTTTCAGAGACTTGGCAATCACGGTCTGGATTGCCTGCCTGGTCTTCAAAGCAATGACCACATCACGATCCTCGTGCTCTATTAGTCCTGATGCGAATAAACCTCTCAGTAAGCAAACCATGCAATAGCCACAATGACTAATATTTGTGTAATAAATAGTTTGTGATTTCCAAAGTATTTACACAACAGCCTTTTTGTTCCTGTCTCAGACAGGACTGGTGAGGCTGGTAGAACCAGAGTTATTTTCATCTCCATTTTATGGGTGAGAAAACCGAAAAACGGCTTTCCCCACTGGCGAGGAGAAAAATCACTCGTGCTGCCTATTCCCATGGCACTCCTACCTGGCCCATTATGAAACTCGTTCCATTGCAATATTATTCTTTTCACCTGTCTCATGGATAATTTTATATAAATTACATATTGTTTGTTGGCTAGTTGAATAAATGACTTGAGATCAAAGAGCCCCTGGACTTTGGCTGGTGAGTCTTTCTGAGATCAAATCCCTTTTTTTTTTTTTCCCTCTTTCATGAACATGAGGAAGTATGGACAGGACCGGGAGTCAAGGCTAAAACTGTGTCTATTCCATCTTTGTAATCCTAGCATCCAGCGCAATGCCTGACACCTGGGAGGTACTGGAGTCATTTTTCTAACTAAAATGAGAAGAGCAGTCAAATGAAGGATACGATGATCAAGAGCGGAATCTAGTGTCAGACACGCCTGGGCCTGAGGCCTAGCTCACCACTTACCAGGCAAGTTAACTTCTAAGCCTCAGTTTCACCAACTATACATGAAGATGACAACAGTATTTACCTCATAGAATAATTATAAGCGTTAAATGAGATAATGTATATAAAGCCACTAACACAGTTCCTGGCATAATTAGTATTCAACAGTCCGTTGCAGTAATCATATGGGAACAGGCACTCCCTCTTATAGGACTGAATCAAGGAAACTTTGTAATATTCTGTACTAACCTAAAACATAATGTAAGACAGCAGCTCCTAGGCCCCTAATCTTTCAAAGCACAGAAGTAAAAAATCTATCGACATGAAAATGGCAGCAGTGGGCCCTGGATTTTCTGAGACAGCTCCCAAATATTGACCTATTGTCTCCGAAGTTCAAATTTCAGTCATTAGACCACATTCTTTCTGTTTTGATTTGGAAAGTCTGATCTTTAGAAGCCCACGTGGCGTCTTACACTGTGATTATAAATGCAAAGTGGTTTTACTTGATTACTTTTATAATAACTTCCATGTATTAGGGGCCCACAATTTTCCAGGCTCTCTACCAGCTCTCTACTTTTCACACACCGGAAGCCTGGTCCACAGCCCCCTCAGGAGGAAAGCAGACCCAGGAAGCTTTGTATAGGATCCTAGCCGTGTGTTGTGATTCAAGCAGAGCGACCACAGATGCTCAAGAAGTGGCATCCCGTGCGGTCTCACACTCCTGAGTAGCCTTGCAAAGTAAAACAAAGCCAAACACCCTCTGTGAAACAAAGGTAATTTTCAAATGTCTTTTTCTTACAACCTTAAAGAATCTGATCCTTAATACACTTCCCACACTTCTCATTCTTTCCTCTGGGCTCCCACAGCAAATAATAGAACTCTAACTTTCTGCAGTTAGCTACTCATAGGCACATATCTGCACTGTTTGCATACCTGGCTCATTACATGTGTTCAGTAAGTGCTTGTTGGATGAGTAAATGGGTGATTGCAGAATTGAATGAAAGCATGAATTTGTCTTCATTTGGTTAAATTACGGGATGGTGGGCCCTAGTGCAAATTAAGCCTGAAACATTGCTGGAGGCAAAAATGACAAAACTGAAGCTGTCCTACTTAGGGCACATCATGAGAAGGCAGGGTTCTTTGGAAAAGACAATAATGCCGGGGAAAAACAGAAGGCAGCAGCAAAAGAGGAAGACCAAACATGAGATGGATTGACTCCATAAAAGAAGCCATAGGCATGAGTCGAAAGGAGGTGAGCAAGCAGGGCTGTTGAGGATAGGACATCACTCATGTGTAGTAGGGTCACCAGGAGTTGAAGCCAACTCAATGGCACGTAACACACACAGGGAATCAGATACTCCAACGACCTACCTAGTTCTTTGATAGCATCTCGTTTGTTGGTTTCTAAAATTTCATACAATTTCTGTAAGAAGTTAGGAAAAAAAACATTAATTTCTTATTATACCAAGTGCATTTCTAACTTTAAAATCTGAGGGGCCCCTAGCTGGTTTGGCTCAGTGGATAGAGCATCAGCCTGTGGACTGAAAGGTCCCAGGTTCGATTCCAGCCAAGGGCATGTACCTTGGTTGCGGGCACATCCCCAGTAGGAGGTGTGCAAGAGGCAGCTGATCGATGTTTCTCTCTCATCGATGTTTGCTGGGGTCCAACCCCAGCAGGTCCAGGGGTCCCCAAAGGTGTGGACGGAGTCGGCGAGTAAGGAATGACACGGAGACAGCGTTCAGTTGTTCAGCAGCCTAGCCAGGATCTCCAGCCAGGATCTCCAGCCAAGTTCTGGTCTGGATCTCCAGAGAGGTTCTGCTTAGGATCTCCAGCCAGGTTCTGTGTCCACGTTCTCTTGCTAGGTTCTCCAGCCAGGTTCTGTAGCCATGTTCCCTCGCTAGGTTCTCCAGCCAGGTTCTGTCCAGGTTCTCCAGCCAGGTTCAGTCACCAGGTTCTAGTCAGGTTCTCTTGCCAATTTCTGTAGTCAGGTTCAGTCCAGGATCTTTTGCCATGTTCTCTCCAGCGAAGTTCTTCTGTCTGTAGGTTCTGTGTAGGTTCTGTGCCTAGGTTCTGTCTCTCTTGGTTCCGTATTCTAAGTTCTGTCTCTTGCTGTCTTATTACATCTGTATTTATACCAGTTGATTCAATCCTTTCAATCTCTATTACAAAGGTTAGGGCGTTTCTTATCTTCATTCCAGGGAGTAAAGATTATGTAGCTTAAGCATGATTGTTCGTAGTTAAAGTGATTAATTACCCGCCTGGCACTTAGTTAAGAGGTTTTATTCCCTCCCTAACTTCAGGGTAAAATCCATACTTGGGGAAACAACCTTTCTCAGAGACCTTGGTTAAAACACATAGTGCCAAGAAGGTGAGCAAACATTTTAAGAACAGCATGCCATATATGCCAGGTCCTTTGAAACAGCAAGCATGGACCGGCTCCCGGCAGATGTTTCTAACTCTCTATCCCTCTCTCTTCCTCTCTGTAAAAAATCAATAAAATATATATTAAAAAAAAATCTGAGGGGGGAAGTACAGTAGTCAAAATCTCACTCAGTTTATGATTTGGGGAAGATATTTGGCTCAGTTCTGCCCTCTGTGTGATTCTGCTGCCTTCCCCACGCTCACGCTCATGTTACAATGAATGCTGTGCTTGCCCAACTAGTATTTCTCAGAAAAGATTGTTGTGCACCGCACACGCACCCAGGAGAATTCTCAGAGATAGAGCCCCACTAGGGGAGAGCCAACTGAGCAGTCATTTGGGGAGCCAGTCTATTGGGAGCACAAAAACAGTGGAATTAATGAGAAGAATGTGCTGTCAATTAGTTCATGCTTCCTACTGATAATTCCTGACACGCATAGCTCCACTCCGGGGTCACCGATCTCTGTTCAATCATACAGTAGGTGTTCGTCAAATGTCCCAGCCAGCACTCTTCATGGAACTACTCTCTGGCTTTGAGTCTTTCAGGAGCTTGCACTTGGACACACCAAAACCCCTGTGACCTAACAACTGAAGTTTCCTCAGACTGCCAGGCACAGGTGACTGAATTTCTGCACCCAGGCAATGCGTGGCATGGTGCTAGTTACAGAGAACAGCTGTTGGTCATCTCAAGTTTAATCAGTGTCAGTAATGAGAATATGCTGTGATTGTGTTGGTTTTAGAAAAACACATGTAATAAATCCCTCATTTTGAATATGAGAGTAAGGTATACAATTTTTATTAGGTTTTTCTCCTCTCCTGACAACATTGAATCAATATTGGGAAGATGTCAAACTACTGGCCTGACCAGGGCAGTCACATACTGTGGTCCAACCCCCTTCATACCAAACAGGGCCCACAGCAAACCGTAAGATGGCTGCAGAACGACCCTGCACAGGAGCGTGTTGGAACCAATTCTGCCTACAAAGAGAATATAACCGTGAGAGCCTGGACACAATGTGACTTCTCTAAAGGAGAGCGGCCACGGCCTGGTTTCTTGAACACGTAAGTAGTTAGGTTTCGTTGTTTGGGTTTTGATGTTTTTTTTTCCCATAAGACCAGTACTAGTCTCTTACCCGTGGTCGGCAAACTGTAGCTCGCGAGCCACATGCGGCTCTTTGGCCTCTTGAGTGTGGCTCTTCCTAAGCCTTAGCAGTACCCTAATTAAGTTAATAACAATGTACCTACCTATATAGTGTAAGTTTAAAAAATTTGGCTCTCAAAAGAAATTTCAATTGTTGTACTGTTGATATTTGGTTCTGTTGACTAATGAGTTTGCCGACCACTGCTCTTACCTGATATATTGATTCTCTGCTAGAAATCTGTTTTATCAAAAATTTGGCATCCTCTTGGCTTTTGACATAGCCTTTGGTGATACTATACATCAAGCTGAGGCGCCTCTTGATCTGCACATCCACAATGTTGATCAGCGTTGGGATTAATAACTGCAATAATGGAGAGGGGGAAACCTGAAAACGTGACGAGGCAAAGCATGCTCAACAAATCTTTATGCTAGGCTTCATTCAAGAATTGTAAGGTTATATCAATGACAAAAACGAAGACTGCTACCTAGCAGAGAGTACATTGAACATACAGGAAAAGGTGATAATGCTGTGAGGAAAAAATAAACTTAAGCAGGTAGAGAGGGATCAGGAAGATGGGTTGGGAGACTAGGCATACAGGGCGGGGGTGGGGCATGTTGCCATTCTATGTAGGTGGCCAGGGAAGATCTTCTGTGTAAAAAAGAGAGATTTGAGCAATGACTTGAAGGAGGTGAAACTATGGACCAATCAGTTACCCATAGAGTGTTCTAAGGGAAGAGACAGCTCCTTCCCTCATTTATTTCAAAATAGTGAGGTTTCTGCCTGGCTGGTGTTGCTCAGTAGTTGAGTATCGCCCTATGAACCAGGAGGTCATGGCTTGATTACCAGTCAAGACATATGCCCAGGTTTTGGGCTCAATCCCCAGTAGGGGGTGTGCAATGATTCTCTCTTATCATTGATGTTTCTATCTCTCCCTCTCCCTTCCTCTCTGAAATCAATAAAAATAAAAATAAAAATAATTCAGTGAGGTTTCTGAACATATTTAACAAAGAGTGTAGGAAAAAAAGACCCAATATTTTAAAATGTGAAGTTTTACCTTGATCAGAGGAATAAATCTAATTATTCTTGTATACCCTAATATTATTGTAAACTGAATAAGAACCAAGTTTTCCGGTCTCAATTTGACAAAGTATACACAAAAGCTATCAGTAATTCCAATAATCAGGATACAAAATTCCAGAGTATTCCAATGTTGATGAAAATATTTCCTTTTCAAAATTATTATCTGTTTAGAAAACAAATAGAACATATGTCATTTCATACTACCTATACAATGTTGTATGTGAAGGGTAGGGGGGAGTCTTAAAAATTAACAGTTACATTCTCAACAAATGAGTTATATTCCAGAAATTGGGTTTTAAGTTATTCATTTGGGGAATTCCAAAAAATTATTTTTAATTTTCAACATAAAAAATCATAATTTAATTCAAACTATATAATTCTCTAATTAATCTGAAGTGCCCAGAACAAACCATGAAAAATATCGATAAACAGGTTCTTTGTAAGACTATTGATAATAATTAAAGTGTGAAAACAATCTTTTGAAGTAAAACATAGTTCTCCTAATGAGGACCTAGCAAACCAGTTTGTTTTTATTTGCTCATTTATTTTTTTGCATCATTACAGAGAGAAATTGAGGGAAACATCCTGTCTGAACATTCAATTCTTGTCACTTGACCTTTGAGAGTCTGTTCACTTTATGATAATTGCTGTATCTGATATCCAAAACTGTGGCTATTATACTGATTTCATTATTAAACCCAGAAAATTAAAAAAGATTAAAATTCTAGGATTCTATCAACTGTTAGAGCAAGTGGCTTCTAGTATCAAGTTATTTCAAAAATATGACAAAAATAAATTTACAATATCTGAATTTTTTTAATGGGATATATTTCTATTTAAAGCAGTACCTTTAATGTTGACTGTAATACATATAAAAATATAAAATAGTAGTTTACTAATGTCAGAGACATCTCATTTAACTTTCTTGGCACTGAAGTTAGATGAATTATCAGAGGATAAATGTACATTAATGATATAATATGTCCTGCATAGTCAAATTCTTCTGAAAATACAATGTGATATATAAATATCAGAAATTTATTATTCCTGAAAAAAGAGAGATCAAGTGAAATGTTAGATCACTTTAAAAGTATAACAAGATGGAAAGTTCAACATTTATTTAAACAAATCATTAACAGTAATTTGAAGAAAGTGTAATATAAAATAATAAATAAGAAAAAATCTAAAACATACTTTCTATACATAAAAATCATAGTGCAGAAATAAAAATTTGGCTCTGTGAATCTATGTCAGGCATAGAAAGTATTTTTAAAAATCAAGGTGAATGTACATAGGAAACAGTGAAAAGATTTATAGATTGAAAGCAAGAAACAAATTTAGAGAAAAAAGTAGCATTGTTTAAAATTAAGGACAGGGCCCAGTTGAGGTGGCTCAGTGGTTGAGCATTGGCCTATGAACCAGGAGGTCACAGTTTGATTCCTGATCAGGGCACATGCCAGGTTGCAGGCTCAATCCCCAGTGTGGGGCGTGAAAGAAGCAGCCCATCAATGATTCTCTCTCATCATTAATGTTTTTATCTCTCTCTCCTTCTCCCTTCCTCTCTGAAATCAATAAATATCTACACTAATAAAAGACAAAGATGCTAATTGACCATGCCTTCGCTACGCCCTAAGCCACGCCCACCATCCAATCAAAGCGACTGTATGCAAATTAACCCAACCAAGATGGTGGCCAGCAGCCACAGAGCTGGAGCAAGCAGGAGGCTTGGTTGCCCAGGTGGTGGAGGAAGCCAAGCTTCCCGCCTGCTCTGAGCCAGCTGTGACCTTCGCTCATGGCAACAAAGTTTCAATTATAGAAGACAAATAAACCCCAGATACCTGCTTCTAGACAGCCTCCACTGGGAGCTTGGGTGGCTGGGGGTTGTGGCCAGCCTGAAAACAGCCATCAGCCCCTCACCCAGACTGGCTACACCCTCATGGGGTGAGGGTCCCCGCTGGGGGGCTTAGTCAGCCTAAAACCGGCTCTTAGTCCCTCACCCAGACTGGCCAGGCACCCCAGCAGGACCCCCCACCCTGAAGGGGCTGTGGCCAGCCTGTAAACTGCCCTCAGCCCCTCACCCAGCCTGGCCAGGCACCCCAGTGGGGACCCCCACACTGAAGGGGCTGTGGCCAGCCTGCAAACAGCCATCAGCCCCTCACCCAGGCTGGCTAGGCACTCCTATATAATAAAGGAGTAATATGCAAATTGACCCTAACAGCAGAACGACTGGGAATGACTGGTCACTATGACACACACTGACCACCAAGGGGCAGATGCTCAATGCAGGAACTGCCCCCTGGTGGTCAGTGCACTCCCACAGGGAGAGCTCTGCTCAGCCACAAGCCAGGCTGATGGCTGCCAGTACAGCGGTGGTGGTGAGAGCCTCTCCTGCCTCCCAAGCAACGTTAAGGATGTCTGATTGCAGCTTAGGCCTGCTCCCCGCTGGCAAGTGGACATCCCTCGAGGGCTCCCTGGCTGCCAGAGGGATGTCTGACTGCCAGCTTAGGCCCAATCCCCCAGGGAGCAGGCCTAAGCCAGCAGGTGGTCATCCCCTGAGGGGTCCCAGACTGCGAGAGGGCACAGGCCGGGCTGAGGGACCCGCCCCCCCAGAGTGCACAAATTTTTGTGCACCGGGCCTCTAGTCCTATATAATAAAAGGCTAATATGCAAATTGACCCAAGACATGGCAAATAAAACTTGAAGAAGCCAAATCTGACCATCATCTGCTTCTTCCTACCCCTCTCTCCTGGAGAAGTCAGGATCTGCTGAAACACAATGGCGACAGGCAAGCAAGCACTCTGCTCAGTTGCCACTAAGCCAGTAACAGTTGATCATAATGTCAGTGTGTGTGTTTTAAATAAGAAAAACCAAAGTAAAGTATTCTGACAGTGTAAAAAGGTCAGATTGTCAAGTATATTGCTATGAAAGGTTCACAATACTTACCCATATGGAATAAAAAATCCCGTATCTTTATGATATTCCAAGAGAGTTAAAATTTTTTTAAACTTTATAAGCCAACTTCTAGCTTTTACATAAGTTGAAACATCATAAATACTCATGAATCTAAGAGAGAAACATATGCATATGTTAGGAGAAAGAGCAAGCACTAGCTGTCCTTGGGGGTAATCTAAAAGGAAAAGTTATACTCTATGTAATGTCGATTTATTACGCGTGCTGAGTGCCGAGCCTCTGTATCCATCCACTGGCCACTCATGGTCATGGGACAGGAACATACTTAGCATCAGACTCCTGCTGTGTCTGTTCCTGGAACCATTCCTGACCTGAGTACAACAGAATTAAGACTTCTCCAGACCAATTCTTTGGAGTTCGGAATCAAGCTTCCCTTTGTCATGCCTTGCTAGCCCAAACCTCTCCAGGTCCTTCAGGCCCTAGCTTTCCCCCAACTTTATCCAGGAACTGATGCCAGATCTCCCAGATAGATTACCAGGCTGCTAAACCATTAGCTGTCACCCAGATGGGATCCCCTATCATTGTTGCCCTGCAGCTGTGTCTTGAACCATCCATTGCTTCTGTTTGCCAGTACTGTGACCAGGTATCAATGTATCTCTGAGATTCTGAGCCTTTCCCACCAGGTTTAATTGCATCTATCAGCTAGGTCAATTCCTCCAGAGCCTGCTCTACCTCATGGAGTGTCTAATAGCAGGCTCCAGGCTTTCCTACCTCTCATAGACAGTAATTTAGTGAATTTGATATAAAGACAAAATAATTATAATAGCAATTGAAACTATCTGGGTGCTCTTTCATGACTCTCTTAGCCTGTAATTTAATTACATTGTAGTCAGATCTTCCTCCCAAATCTCCTAATGTCACCAACCTTCAGGGAGGGAACTGTAAACAACTCAAATAGGAAATAGACAAATTGATGGATGGATGGATGGATGGATGGGTGGACAGGTAGATGGATGAGATAAATAGATTGATCAATCAGGACATTTAACTCTCAGTTCATTTATTCCTTATCACAAATTAATTCAATTTTGGAAATATCAATTAAATAAATACTATACTTACTTTCCTTGGATGGGACAATAGCTTTTGGTTGCACCAATTAATATTCGGGCTGCCTCTGTATCAAGGATTCCATCTTGACACTGTTTTTCAAAGCTACTCTAAACATACAATTTTAAATAAAAATTACAAAGGACCAAAACATAAATGCAGTAAATTCTGCTTAATCTTTATATAGCCCTCACTATTATTATTGAATTCATTACAATTAAAGTATTCTTTTACCAAAAAATGCTATAGCAGGAAATACATTTTATTCAATTTAAATATTTACTGAATATTCAGTTTTGCAAAGTACTGTTCGGGATGTTTTAAAAGATACAAAGGTTCCTAGCTTCAGGAAACTCAAAATTTGTACTATTCAAAGAGTTTACTTTAGTAATACAAACAGCTTCAGTAGCATCATCTTTTTAAAAAAATACATTTTATTGATTTTTTTATAGAGAGGAAGGGAGAGGGATAGAGAGTTAGAAACATCGATGAGAGAGAAACATCGATCACCTGCCTCCTGCACACCCCCTACTGGGGATGTACCCACAACCAAGGTACATGCCCTTGACTAGAATCGAACCTGGGACCCTTCAGTCCACAGGCCGACGCTCTGTCCACTGAGCCAAACAGTTAGGGCAGTAGCATCATCTTTGTACAGCAGCATAGATGATGCAAATTATTTATTCAAAGGGTAACTACCCCACAAAGAACTATCAATAAATAAAAGCAAACCGGGAGAGAATCAAGATGGCGGCAGAGGTAAACACCTGTACTTGCTGCCTCTCACAACCACATCAAAACTACAACTAAAAGACAAAACAACTATCATCCACAACCACAGGAAAGCTGGCTGAGTGGAAGTTCTACAACTAGAAGGAAAGAAAAAAGCACATTGAGACTGGTAGGAGGTGCGGAGGTGCGGAGGCACGCACGGAAAGGGCTGGCAACTGGGTGCGCTGTTGTTTTTTTCAATAGGGAGGGAGATACAGGCTCATGATTGCTCTGAACTCCAGTTCCGGGTGAGACTCTGGGGATCCAGACTCATATGGGGAGAAACTGGACTGTCTGGCATTGGGCCGGAACAAGAGGGCGGCTTTCTCTCAGAGGTGCTCAAAGCAATCATTGTTCCTGTGCAGGGGCACTGGATGCAGAGATGCAGGGACCTCTCTCGTGCAGGGCTGACTGGCAGCCACTGCTGTTTGCTCCACCCTGGTGATTCCCTGAGGCCCTGCCCCACCCAATTTACAATCCCACCCAAGCTGTGCACAGCGGCTTTTGCATATGAATGGCCTGTTCTTTCTCCGCCTAAAACCTGTCAAACTGCAGCTGGGTCAGAGAGCCCCACAGCTTCCAAAACAAGGCCCAAGGCCCGGAAGCAGCAGCCTGCCTTGCTTCAGAGCTGGGCCTCATCTGGGCACTTCCAAACTCTATACAAAGACGAGGAATCTGCAGATCTCTCTGTAGCACCGGCTGGGTGGCCTCAGGCAGTGGTTGACTTTGCACCTCCTTGGAGATCCAAGAGCCAGTGTATCCAGTCGTCAGTGTGAGACCATACCAGATTACAACACTTGAGATCCATAAGCAACACACTCCAGGGGCAGACTCAGTGAGCAGCAAAGCCCCACTGAAGCAAGTCCTGCCCCATAAGGGTGTCCCCTCCCGCCCATCTGCGCGTGCAGCTCCTCCTGAGTGGTCGTGATGCTCAGCTAATTAGCATATTCCCTGTTTATATAGATAGATAATTATAAAATTTATCTTCTCTTTTTTTCTTTTTCTTAATCCTTACCGAGGACATGTTTATTAACTTTAGGGAGATAGAGGAAAACATCAATTGTCTGCCTCTTGGTGCTCTGACTTGGAATTGAACCTGCAATATAGGATATGCCCCAACCGGGAATCAAATCTGCAACCTTTTTGGTGTACGGAGAACAATCCAACCAACTGACCCTCCTGGCCTGGCCCTTTTGTCTTCTTGAGCTGTCTCCCTTTGTTATTTATTTTTGTAGTGGTTTTCTTCCATTCCTTTCTCTATATCTACTCTACATTTTTTTCTTTGTGACTACCCTGAGGCTTACCTAAAATATAGATATACTAGCTAGACCAGCCATGGGCAAACTACGGCCCGCGGGCCGGATCCAGCCCATTTGAAATGAATAAAACTAAAAAAAAAAAAAAAAAAGACCGTACCCTTTTATGTAATGATGTTTACTTTGAATTTATATTAGTTCACACAAACACTCCATCCATGCTGTTGTTCCGGCCCTCCGGTCCAGTTTAAGAACCCATTGTGGCCCTCGAGTCAAAAAGTTTGCCCACCCCTGAGCTAGACTGTATTCTTATGTCACTCCTCAGCCCCAAAAAATGTCAGGAGAAAAGTCCTCCCTTTTAGTTGCCATGGATATTAAACTTGGAGGTTAAAGTTACCTCCTGGGACTACTTCCTTCCTCACTAAACTTCCTCATATGCTGATCATGCACTCTTGCCTTATAAATGTACCCATCGCTTCTACTCATTGTTCATAATGGATTCATTGTAGAAGCTGCAAATATTCCCAAGGCCTAGGCTTCAGAACGTTCCCAATATCACTTTCCCCACATTTTATTAGTTAAAACAAGTGACAAGAGCAGCCCAAATTCAATTGAGGGAAGTTACTAGATAAGAGACTTCCCAACTCTGAGAAGGACATATCCATTAATTGCAATGTGTGAACTTTATTGGAATCCAATTTAAAAATATAAACTAAAAATATGCATTGGTCATATTTATCAGACAATTGGAAATCATTGACTTGATATTTGATGCTATTAAGATCTTACTAATTTTAGGTCAATATATTTTTTATAATACTTTTTAAAAGATTTTAAAATTTAGAGATACATATTAAAATATTTACAGATGAAATGACATGATATCAAAATACTATGGAAGGTGGGGGAGTGAAAGAAGGTGGGAATGGGGTAGGGTTGGTCCTGTGTGGATGGGTTTTTAAAGAGCGGTACATGGGGGTTCATTACACTATCATACCTACTTTTTTATATGTTAGAATTTTTCATAATAATATGTTTTAAAATAAAAGTAAAAAGGACTCTATAAATAATGAGTATTTTAAATACTTGTAATATTGACTAACATTTGTCTTATTTAGAATGTAGCCCCAATTTAAAATGTGCAATTTGATAAGTTGATTTAACTTGATTTTACCTAGAAATCTTCCTATGTTTATAGTAGAACATTTAAATATTAAATTAGAAATATTTTAGGAGAATTTTTGATTCACTAGATTTATTTTAACTTATTAGATTTATAAGAATTAAATGATTACTTGAAATAATTTTCTATAGCCCTAACTGGTTTGGCTTAGTGGATAGAGCATCAACCTGCGGACCTAAGGGTCCCAGGTTTGATTCGGTCAAGGGCATGTACCTTGGCTGTGGGCACATCCCCAGTAGGGGGTGTGCAGGAGGCAGCTGATCAATGTTTCTCTCTCATCGATGTTTCTAACTCTCTATCCCTCTCCCTTCCTCTCTGTAAAAAAATCAATAAAAATATATATATATATTTTTTTAATTTTTCTATAAAAGATACTCAAATATTTGAGGATATTTACTTTACTAAATATGTAAATTACATCAAGCATAATTCAGATCCCCAAAAAGTGAACTATTAAAATCCACTAGATTTAGAAACAGAATGAGATTTGTTACTTGAACTTTAAAGCCTAAAGAGATTCTTAATTTTTATTTTTAACTTTCATAAATAAAGCATAAATTTAACAACCAATAGACTATCAAATGATGAAAAAAATGTTTCTCTAGTCACCTGTAAACCATAAGTAAGAATTAAAAGCATTGCAAGAATAAAAACAAACTTAAAAGCAGATTATGTGAACAATACCAACCATTTGTATGATGGCTACATGCAATCTGGCTTCTTCTATTAAAACTTCATCAGTTGGGGACTCCTGCTCTTTTTCGCCAGTCGAAATGTGGTGAAACTGAACAGCATTAGACTGTTTTAAAAGCATACAGAGGTAAAGTTAAAAGCAAGTGAAAATGGCCAAAACTGGTTTGGCTCAGTGGATAGAGCGTCGGCCTGCGGACTGAGGGGTCCCAGGTTCGATTCCGGTCAGGGGTATGTGCCTGGGTTGCGGGCACATCCCCAGTGGGAGATGTGCAGGAGGCAGCTGATCGATGTTTCTCTCTCATCGATGTTTCTAACTCTCTATCTCTCTCCCTTTCTCTCTGTAAAAAATCAATAAAATATATTTTTTTTTAAAAAGTAAGTGAAAATGATTAGTCACTCAGAGATTTCAATACTCAATCAGAATTGCTCAAATGAAGGACCATGTGCATGTGGATAACCTTCTACATATTGTGGCAAAGTAACTATTTATTTGGGGAGATTTAGAAGTGAAATTCTTCCCCCAAATGGCCTATGCTTGACTGTTCTTTTGTTTTTTCTAATACTAATCTGGGGGGAGATCTCTCAGTTCCTGAACTGGTTAGAAGCATCAGCTTGAAAGTCCATTCATAATTATTCAATCAGCCAATTGGTGAAAACACTAATTCTCGCATATTTGCCAAATGGGTTTAGATCACCAAGACAAAATTCAAAGAAGTCTTCTCACCAAGATAGCAAAGCTAGTAAACATACCCCCTTCCAAGTTTTCTGACATTTCATTAGCAGAATTAAGTTTCTTATAATAAATTAAAGCAAGAGAGGCAGACCCAAGAAGGGAAAGAAGCCAGGCATCAACTCACAGAAATTCTGTATTTAATCTTCGATTTTTCTTCTACTAAGGTCCAATTAACATTTGTCAAAATTTTCTCTGTTTTAAATAAAGTTATTGTGTTCTGTATTATCTCCTGGATGTGGTCAATGGCATTTTGCATGGCCATCTGTCTTGGAAGAGAGATTACACACAAACCTGTAACAGAGAAAGCGAGAGCTTTATAGAATTCACTGATGGCTGCCATGGGAAGCAGGAACATTGCATGATGTGGTGAAATCTTGGCATCGCCTACATAGCTTAAGGCAAAGACAAGGTTTGGTCCAGAACTTTCCAGAAAATCACCCAACTATTTGTTTCCTTTTGGCTGTATAGCTTAACTTAATCTGACTCAAGTGCTAAAGAATGTTTCATTAGTTTCCTTTCATTCCCTATAGCTATAGACGTGACTCACTATTTCAAGGCACCAATGGATATTTCTCAAAGTGTGGAGAACTCCATGTGTCTTCTGTAGGCAGAAGGGCTGCTTAAACTATGCAAATTCCTGGGCTCCATTCCATACCAGCAGAAGCGGACTGGCCTGGGAATATGCATTTTAACAAGTTATGAGTCTTATAGATAATAAAGTTTAAAGGTCACTGCAAAAGACATCTCTCAAATTTAACATCTCTCTTTCCTTGGCCAGCAAATCTAATGTCCAAAACTTGTAGCAGCTTGTATTTGCTTAAAGTATGAATGTGAAGTTATAGGTATGAGGCTCACTTACCAAAACGAAGAATGTAATTAAGTGAGCTTAGCCTGCTTGCTCAAAGGTCCATCTCAGTAAAACAATTTTTTCTTCCTAATTGCATATGAAATGCCTCATAAATGGTTTCACAATGTTTCTGTTTAACTTTATGCCTCCTCTATGGGCACTGTGTTCAACTGTAGTGTTTGAAATTCTGGGGATTCAAAAAGGTCTGGAGGCATATCCCTGTCAGTTCTCTATAGTCCCAACAAAGATGCGTTTGACTATAGTTAGAAGCTTTGGATTTAAAATACCCCTGGCTGAGACCACACTGGACGAATTTATTCATGTGCCTAATTACATCCTACCCATGTGATGGCGCCACAGCCCCATCTGGGAAAGTTGCTCTGGGGAAGCATGAGTATATGGGGGAGCAATAAGTTTGAATGAATGAACATGTTGAAGATGATCTCTGTCACTGGTTCCATGCTTTCTAAGAAACCTTATGGATTACTAACTTGGTTTATCAAGGGAAATTGGTATTATAAGCCCTAGCCAGTTTGACTCAGTGGATAGAATGTCGGGCCCACAGACTAAAGCATCCTGGGTTAGATTCCTCAGGTCAAGGGCAGATATCTCAGCTGCAGGCTCAATTCCCAGCCCTGATGGGGGCGCATGCAGGAGGCAACCACTCTCACATCGAAGTTTCTCTCTCTCTGTCTCTCCCCCTCCCTTCCACTCTCTCTAAAAACTCAATGGAAAAATATCCTCGGGTAAGGATTAACAACAACAACAACAAAAAACCTGTCCCTACAACCCCAACAATAATCTGTTTACATTATTTTCCCCAATTAATTAATGAAATATAGATATACGTTACCTAATGTCCTGGCTAAATGAATCATCATGTATGAATTTATTCCCATCGTCATTAATGATAGTACTTGTACATAAAATATAATCTAAAAAAACAAACAAAACACAAAAATACTTAGAGCCAAAATGTTAGTAAGTTCTCCAAAGGGAAACGTTGTTCAGTTAACCACCAACAAAATGCTACCTTAATCCACATTTTTAATCCTGCCTCTGATAGGTAAATTGAGGCTAAGGGTTGTTTTGTGAGCACTGCATGAATACAATATACTAGGGCAGAAATTAGTTTTCAATCTGAAGGAGAAAACAAAAGATGTCATAGTTTCTGGGAGAGAGAAGAACCCTGAGAGGCAGCAGCCAGGAAACCAGCACAGACCAGGTGGGGGAGAGACCCCAGCAACAGCAGGCGGTGGGGACCACAGGTGGGACAGGGCAGTGTGCCTACCACCAGCATTTCCTGCAACTGGACAGGTGACTCTGCAGGAGGCAGCTGTGCTGGGGTCTGGAGAGGGGCCGTGCAGAAGCAGAAACACAACCACATTTGTAGTTCTTGGCTCTGCTATTTTTCCCCCATGTACTTTGGGGCCAGTTAAGCACTCTGAGCCTCAGTGTCCTTCACTGAAAAATGGAGTTAATAGCAATATATCCTTCAGGGAGCATGTCCCAAGCTTGACTGGTAACAACAGAGCTCCTGACGTGCTGGTTAAAGACACCAACTCCCCTTCTTCCATGCAGACTCTATTCTGTAGGTGGGGGTGGAGGGGCACAAAAGGGATTCTGAACATCAGACAGATTTGGGAAACACTGTAAAATGATACTCAAATGTGAGTTAACATGTCATTGACTTGCTCTGAGGCCAATTTCTTGCACAAAAGAAAACTGAAGGATTTCAGATGTTGGTTATTATACTTTTCCTTTGGAGCGTGGAAAGGTCCAAAGTCTTGGCAAAGCCACAGGCTTGTTTGAACTCCAAATTAATTCCCAGACCATTCCCGCAGATCTGAAGTGCGAACCCTCAGGAAAGAAGGTGAGGAATATGATACTCCATTAAAAAAAAGCACTTCCCCCTTTGGGAGTTAGGGACCTGAGTTCTTTCCCTAAAATGCTCTTCTCTGTTTTGAATTCTCCACATGCAAGATGGAGAGGGTGAACATTGCTCACAGAATGAAGATATCCGAAAAGCACTGCACTCCGGGGGCTTCCAGGACAGGAGCGAAATAGCTAAGAGGAGGAAATCCTGAGCTGGGAAGTAGATGACAGCAGGAAACTGTATATCTCCCTCCAGAGTCAAGTTCCTTAGGCAGGTGTTCTTAATTCATATTATTCAAGTGCTTTTCTCCCTCCTAGGGGCAGGTTTGAAATTCATCTGACTGGGAGGTGCCAAGGGTGTCCTGGAGATTTCTAGAATCTTCTAGCAACTTTTCCAGCTAGCTCACACAGTACTGTCGCAAATGACGAGGTGCCTTAACGTGGTCAGCAGATGCACTAAGATCTTTTGATCTTCGCATAGATGCTGCCACCACCAGGTTGCCCATTGGCTAGGCCCGTGGTCGGCAAACTGCGGCTCGCGAGCCACATGCGGCTCTTTGGCCTCTTGAGTGTGGCTCTTCCTAAGCCTTAGGAGTGCCCTAATTAAGTTAATAACAGTGTACCTACCTATATAGTTTAAGTTTAAAAAATTTGGCTCTCAAAAGAAATTTCAATCATTGTACTGTTGATATTTGGCTCTGTTGACTAATGAGTTTGCCGACCACTGCTAGTACATATTCAAGTAACATTTCAGGTTTTACTCTAATGGCTGTAGGGATTGGACTGCTCTAGACAGGGTATTTTTTTTATGCTTTCTGACATCTATTAAAAAATAGCATTTATATGCTCAATGACATTTATTGAGCATTTACTAAACATCCTCAACTGGAAATGGAGGCTCCACCAGTTTAGGGAACTTGCCCCAGGTCACTCAGTCTGTGAATGGCGGGCCAGGATTCGATCCAAAGTCCATCTGTCTCCCATGCCCATAATCTGTATTTGACTGTTGGTCCCTTTCACATTGCCAACAGCAGTCAAGTTTCCTCTGCAGGTTTCTTTCTAGTTGAAAGAATGTATTTTTCAAATCTAATTTTTAAAAGGGTTAACTTTATTATTGGGTACAATGACAAGTGCTACAAAATTAATAAATATGAATAATCAGGAGACATGATTTTCCTACCATTTCTGGCGACTCCACTTTTTTATCAGACAGATTATAAATATCAGGAGCCAAGAGCAAGTTAAAAACACCTTTGATACCAGACCATGCTATCACAACTCCCCATCTCCAATTATATTCATAACTCGAACGCATCAGAATAGGGCTCACCAACACAATAGTAAGCAATCTGGGGAAAGAAAACACATTTTGAAGTCACACCTTATGTATTGTTATTCATAGTTGAAACTATGTACTAAGTACTAAATTTCATATAAAAATTTTCAGGAAAGAGAAGACAATCCACTTTATTAATAAATTGTTCAAAACTTTCTGGAGCTAACCAAATCTACTATCTTGCACATAATACTCAATCTTGAAAAGTAATGCTAGAAGTTCTATACAATGTAAGGAATTATCATTTACACTAGTGTGTACTGTTTCGATTTTGGTAGTAAATTCCTATAGTGAAACTTCTTCCAATAACATCAACGAGTTCATATATTCCCTGAAAGGCATTGTCTGGATTCAGAAATTAGCCTGGAGGACATACAATCATGGCCAAAAAGTAACATCATTATAGACACATTAATAAACTTGGCTCAACCACATTTTTCTTGTGTTCTCACAAGAATCATACACTAAATGCCACATATATCATTTCAATTTGCGCCTTATTTCTCTATGGATAATTTTTCTATAGGACCCCGTGCCAAAATTTAGAATCCATCTTCAGGGACTCTGCACCAAAAGGATATCAGTATTGTCCTTCAAATAAGGTTTCAGTAGAAACAAAATTGATATGTTCTCAGCCTCAAAAAAATACACTGTGTCTCACTTGCTAAGCTGGGAATTTCACAACACAATTTAGACAGTTCCTGTCACTGAGAAACAGAAAAATCTACAATTACCATTTATAATGTCTGTAGTTAATTTGGGCAAACTCCTTGGCCTTGCATTTAAGCTGTTTGCAAAGTAATTCTTACCAGTCTTACTAAACAATCTTTCTCTAAAATACCAGTGAGTCCAGCCAAGATAGAACAATGTGTGCTGTGTCCTGGTAACAAACACAGAGAGGCAGCATAGCAAAGCTCTGGAGTAGGTCTACCGGGTTCACATTCAGGCTTCTTTCACTAACTCTATAAAGCTCAGCATGTTACTTAACCTCTCTGAGCCTCAGTTTCTCCTTCTAAGGGTGTCCCAAAATTCACGCAAGATTTGAATTTTATGCCATTTATGCTGTAAAGTGTTGCCAGAGAAAAAAAAGGATAGCATGACAGCTGACAGTTCAGGGTTATTAAAAATGGAGCGCTACACGAAAGAATAATGCGTTTTCATTGTTGAGCAATATTTTAAAAATAATGAAGGTTTGGCAGCTACAGTTCGCAATTTTCGTGCAAAATATGGTCGGAATAGTGATTTAACTTCATCAACTGTGAAGAGATTAATTAAAAAATTTAGGGAGACTGGATCAGTTAGTGATCTTAAACACTCTGGCGGTCCTTCAACAAGTCGTTTGACACAAAACATCGAAGCAGTTCGTGAGAGTGTTGCTGAGGGTCCAGGGACATCAATTCGGCACCGTGGTCAAGAATTGGACATTTTGAGAAGCTCTCTACAGTGTATTCTCACGAAAGATTTGCATCTTCATGCTTACAAAGTTCAACTGACTCAAGAACTGAAGCCTACTGACCACGCACAGCGAATAGAGTTCATTGAATGGATTATGGAACAAGTGGATGCTGACTTTTCGAACAAAATCATCTTCAGCGATGAGGCTCATTTTCATCTTGATGGCTTGGTTAATCAACAGAATTGTCGCATTTGGGGTTCAGGAAATCAATGAGTGATTGTTGAGAAACAAATGCATCCACAATGTGTCACTGTTTGGTGCGGATTTTGGGCTGGAGGCATCATCGGACCATTCTTCGAAAATGCAGCTGCTCAGGCAGTAAGAGTTAATGGTGCTCACTATCGCGACATGATAATCCAGTTTGCTATTCCATACATAACCCTATACTGTATACTTTATGAATCAATAAAAAAGTTACAATTTTTAATGATAAACCTGTGTTTTCTATCAAAATTACTTCTTACGTGAATTTTGGGACACCCTTATAAAAATGGAGATGATGGGGATGATAATTATACTTGCCTCCAAGGATTATTATGAAGGTTCAGTTACATGGGACAGCATGCATAGCGCTAGAATGACATCTTGAACGTGGCCAGTGCTCATTGCGTGCGCAATGATGATTATGCCCTGGCCTTAGTTTGACTCATCCTCTCTGAAATGTTCCTCTCAACAAGTCTCTTATGGAAAGCCCACCCATTTACTGAGGCCTCTGCGGATGACTCTCTCCATTGAAGCCTTTCGTCTAAGGTGGAACCGTAAGTTCCCATAGTATCTCTGAAACTCACTAACCATTCGACCTTGGACAAGATACTTTGCCTTTCTTTAGCCGGTGCCTTCATCTATAATACAGAGATAATAGTTCATATCTCCTAGTGCTGTAAGGAAGACGAAATGAGATCATGGACATGTAGCTGAGACAATGTGCAAAAAGCCATGTGTCTTTCCTCAACTCTCTGACCACTCTCCACTTGCACATGGGAGAAAGGTGGAGATAAAGGTGAGCTGTATCCACTACCTCCTGAGTGACAGTGACTATCTGAGTGGCATGAAGAAGCCACATTCCAAGAGAACATCCTGTAAAGTGAGTACCCTTGGCCAGGCCTATCCTGAATGGAAATAACAATGTTTCAAAGACACTGTCATAAATTCTTATGGTAGACACGACTACCAGGAGTGGACTACCATGAGTGGGCCATGGCAGTCTAGAAAAAGCATGTTTGTGGGGGTCAAGTTTAAATCCCAACTCTGCCTTTACCAGTTGGGTGACTCTGAGCAAGTTTTTAACCTCTCTGTGTCATCTGTGAAATGATGAAGTAACACCTACCTCATTGGATTGTATTCAAATTAGTGGCCTAATGTACATGGTAACTGCTTAATAAATGGCTTTAGCCTAGCTATGGTGATAATAAGTGATGGTGAAAGTCAACGAAAACGTTAGGAGCCATTAATCTGGTCCAGTGATGCTCAAACTTTTAACAAGCATGTTGAAACAGCTTCCAGAATCTCATCTCCAGAGATTCAACTCTGGATGATGATTGGGATGGGCCCATCAATTTGCATTCCTACCAAGCTCATGGGTTATGCGGATGCTGCTGTTCTGCCTTGCCCCTTCTCCTGTTACAGGTGGAATCTTGACCAGTGAATAGACACCCACACCCCTCGTGGCTCAGCAAGCTATCGCCAGGACTTTGACCACGATACAGGCTTCCCGGCTGCACATCCAGAGCTTTTCTGTGCTGGAACCCACTGCTTCCCAATTGTAATTATGAGCTTGGAAGACCAGGAAGCGAACTTTAAAACACAATTCTTACCTTACAAAGTTCACTGTGATAAATAAGACCAACGTGAAATTTAGTGTGTGAAACTTAAAATAGTTGTTTTCTCCACATCCAATTACGATGCCAAAGAAAGTGTATATTAATTGTTGGAACACAGATGTAAACATTATTAAGAACCTAGGGTGAATGGAAAGGAAATCATGTTTAAGTAGCGTGTTTTTTAAATAGCTTCCTTCTCACAAAGCAGCAGTTGCCATGTATCTGCCACGCTTGTCCTGGAAAAGCTCCTTGCCTCTATCACTGTCACAAGCAGCATCAAAAGTATCTGTGGGAACTGGAACCGCCCAGTTCCATGTTCTCCGTGGCCCTCATCGCACCAACACCCGTAGGCCACCTCTCTCAGCAACGTAATAAAAGCAAGGCAGAAAGATAAGGATACCGACCCCCTGCCCCACCCTCAGGTCAGTGCTGTGGCAGTTTTGCTGAGATCAGCTGGCAGCATATCAATTGGGGGCCTGCCACAGCCACACCTGGGTCACCTTGACTTTGAGAGAGCTGACTGGACCCACCTCCATGCCCACTGCATAACTTCTTCCTTTGCGATCCGCATGGAAGAGCCTTACCTTGAGGGTCTCCTGTCTGCTTCTACTGAATTCCTAACTTCCTGCACCGCTAACTCTACTTCTGTGTTCTTCACAAAACCATGCTAAGCGCTGTCTCTGGAGGTGATCCTCCTCTGAATCCCTCCAGTGCCCATGACCTACACCATTTGTAAGCAGAGAAGAGCAGTAAGGATCACCCAGATTGCTTTCCAAAAACCTACGTGCGGCCCCACCCACCTTCAAAGGCTCTTACGGAGTAGACCAGAGCACAGAGGTTAGGGCCTGGGGCTGGGCTGTGTCCATGTGGTGACACGCCTGGGGTCAGGGCCAGGTCGGACCTCTACAGGCAGATCTCAGATCTCACCTCCTCTTGGACCCTCTAATGGGACTTTCCCCTTCAGCTGACTTGGTGAGACCCACCTACAGGGAGCCCAGCCTCCCTGTATGTGAGTCTCAGTTTCCACACTTAGGAGGCCTCCTGTTAGCTGCAGGTATAAGCCATGTGCTCTGATCCAGCTTTACTCCAATTAAGCAGACAGTCTGGTTCTCTGTCTGAATCCAATCTTTTGATTCAGTTGATTCAGAACTCCTAGAAGGGCCCTAGCCGGTCTGGCTCAGTGGATAGAGCGTCGTCCTGCAGACTGAAGGGTCCCAGATTCAATTCCAGTCAAGAGCGCACGTACCTAGGTTGCAGGCTTGGTTGGGGTGCATGCAGAAGGCAACCAATCAATGTGTCTCTCTCAACATTGATGTTTCTATCTCTCTCCCTCTTCCTTCCTCTCTGAAATCAATATAAATATATTTTTAAAAGAACTAGAAGGGAAGGGTATGAGTGGGACTGCAAATCCCAATGCTTAATTTTCTGAAAATTTAGAAATGAAGAAATAACTGAGTAGAATGCTTTTTAAAATGTCTCTACAGGACCTTAAAAATACATACCTTATATATAGTAGGATCCCAATGAACATATAATTATTTTCACTTATTATTAGTTTCTTACATCAACACACCCACCACTTAACAATGAGTGTCTTCTGAGAAGGACTTATTTTCATGGCCCAAACCTAAGATACAATGTTCGGGTCATAGCAGACATTAAACCAGCGGTTCTCAACCTGTGGGTCGCGACCCTTTTGGTGGTCAAACGACCCTTTCACAGGGGTCGCCTAAGACCATCCTGCATATCAGATATTTACATTACAATTCATAACAGTAGCAACATTACAGTTATGAAGTAGCACTGAAAATAATTTTATGGTTGGGTCACAACATGAGGAACTGTATTTAAAGGGCCAGAAGGTTGAGAACCACTGCATTAAACAATGATTGGTTGAATAGGTGAAAGAATAAACAATTAAATCAAGAGAATAATTTAGAATGATGCTGACAGACAGCACAACTGAGCTCAGAAACTGTCCAAATTCAGACAAAAAGTATATGTTTTATGAATTAGTTATTCCCAAGCTTCTGGACTTTAAAAGCCAATTTAACAAATTTGCCAACTAGAGCTATTAAAAAAGTACAATCTTTTATCACAGGACTTTCATAAAAGAAAGAACATTTTAAATACCAAAAAGGTAGGAAGGCTATAATTTCAGAACAATGCATAGTCTTTACATTAAAAAAATAAATCTTGCCCAGCTGGCATGGCTTAGTGGTTGAGCGTCAAGCTATGAATCAGGAGATCACAGTTCGATTTGTAATCAGGGCACATGCCCAAGTTGCGGGTTCAATCACCATTTGGGGCACATAGAAGAGCAACTGATAGATGTTTCTCACATCGATGTTTCTCTCTCTCCCTCTCTCTCTCTCTATCTCTCTCTCTTCCTCTCTCTCTAAAAATCATGCAAACATATCCCCTGGTGAGGATTTTTTTTTTTTTAATGAAAAGGTAGAAAAAAAGTTATAAAAAGGGAGTTTTATTAGTATCCAGGAAGTGCAGGGCCACTTAAGCACTAAATTTCTATGAGATCTATACCAAGCACACAATAGGAGACTTACTTAGTTATTATTATCTCCATCCTCGGTTTAAAGCTTAAGGAATCTAAATTCAGTCCTACAGTGATCAAAGCGACCATCCCTGACAATTTTAAAAATTCCACTAGGAGAAAAAAATGAATAAAGTTAGTTGCATTCAAATCTGCACATTGAGGTACTTTATCTTGAGTAAAGGACTGGTGCGGAACATAAGAGTAATATTTCTTGGAAAGTTGCTTCAAGGGATTGGCCTAATCCTGTAGCTCAAGGGTATCCCTTCTGTAAATGACCAGATGATAAGTAGTCTTGGTGGGCCAAGTGGTCCCTGTTGAAACTACTCAACTCAGCTGTTGTAGTACATAAATGCCACAGGGAACATGTAAATGAGTGAGTGTCCAATAAATCATGACACAGGAACTTGAATTTGAAATAACTTTCCCATGCCACAATATATTTTTCTTTTGAGTTGTGTTTTTTTTAAAACCATTGTAAAATGTAAAAACTATTCTTGGCTCGTGCGCTATGCAAAAATAGGAATATTTGATCCACGAGCTGTAGTGCCAACCCCTGCTGTAGATGGTCATTGAGGATAGGGCTAATAGAAAAATAGTGTAACAGCCTCTGCCCAGCACCTCAGGGGTGTCCTAGGGGTTGTGGTCCAAGTGGCTGCAGGTCCTGAAGCTGGCAGTTCTTTTGCATGATACAGACTCCCCTGTAACTGTCATTCCTTGGGCTCTAAACAGCTGTGTCAGTATAGTCTAGGGCAGGAAAAGCAGCTACAAAGGACGTTTGAATACCATAAATGACAACAGTTCTAGGCTGTAGAGCAGTGATGGCGAACCTTTTGAGCTCGGCGTGTCAGCATTTTGAAAAACCCGAACTTAACTCTGGTGCCGTGTCACATATAGAAATTTTCTGATATTTGCAACCATAGTAAAACAAAGATTTATATTTTTGATATTTATTTTATATATTTAAATGCCATTTAACAAAGAAAAATCAACCAAAGAATGAATTCGCTTGTCACCTCTGACACGCGTGTCATAGGTTTGCCATCATTGCTGTAGAACCTTCGGCTGGAACCTTATAAACATCGGGCAGAAAGAAAGGAAAGGAAGTGCTTTGGAGCAGGGCAGAGCTGGTTGCTCTGGGAAGGTGACCGCCCCACTTTCTCCATCCTGCATCTGTAAGAGAGCAATACCTCAGAGACCTGCCGTGAGCATTAAATTCGTTAATGTGAAAAGTGCTCAGCGCACTTTTAAGAGAATGAATAAATGATCATCATTATTCTTATTATGCTATCAGTTTTTACAGCCTGGCTTTACTGCTGAGTAAATCAACACCGTTCACTAATTTGAACAGGATTTTATTTTTCCTTTGTTTTATCTCATCCCTTAAATCCGCTTTGGATTTCTTTTTATATACTTTTAAACGGAATTTAAGATAAGTAACAACGACAGTAAAACCAGTTGTGCTGGGAACTGTGATGATAGGGAAAATGTCTTTCAAAATCTTATTTCCAATTTCCTATAATTAGTATTACTAGATTTTAAAGCTCATCATAGTCTTTTTCAGAAACAGTCACTGCTTAGAGACAGCATCTGCAATGAGGGAACCACTGAACAACTTTATCTTAAAACTGATGTCATCTTATTTAGTGTAATCCCATTGCTATAGGAATATATGGCACGAATGCCTACATTAATATAAGCATGTACATTTATTAAATGTATTTTAAAGGCTGAGGTGCATGCACTCAGCTCTCAAACAGGTCAGAGCTGCCTCCAACACACCAGCATGAGCGAGCCACATGGCACACTTTATCTCATTACTGCCTGCAATCCTCCTACGAAGGTAGTGTTACTGTATCCCTTTTACAGATGAGGGAATTAACTCAAGTTTAGAGAGGTTAAGAAACATTCCAAAGTCACGAGCTAATAAATGGCGAAGCTGGGATTCGAACTCCAATCCGCCTAACTCCAAAGCTCTTCACAGACGAACATTTGTGTATTCAACCAGCATGTGTTCAATTATTAATGGACATATGGCAAGCGCTGGGCGTGGCTGGGGAAACATAGAAAAGAGAAGGAGTAAAGAGGAATGAGAGACAGCCTCCACCTCAAAGAACTCCTGGTCTAGGGGAAACACTGGATACACTAAATTAAAAATACTTCCTTCAGACATTTAAGGCATCCATAAAGGATTCACAGGAAGTTGAAGGAAATGCCCCTCCAGTGAATGTGTTCTGTAAGTTTTACTGACTGATTCAGGACAGTGAGCAACACCCAGGGGCGCTTCTTCGGTGTAGAGCAGCGGTTCTCAACTCGTGGGTCGTGACCCCTTTGCAGGTCGAACGACCCTTTCACGGGGGTCGCCTAAGACCATCCTGCATATCAGAAATTTACATTATGATTCATAACAGTAGCAACATGACAGTTATGAAGTAGCACTGAAAATAATTTTATGGTTGGGTCACAACATGAGGAACTGTATTTAAAGGGCCAGAAGGTTGAGAACCACTGGTGTAGAGGAAGTCATGTTTAGGTAACAGGATATTAATTATCTCTTAATACCAAGGCCTTTTGTGCATGGAGTCTGTCCCCTGTGTGAAGTGAGGGAGGGCAGCCGAATTTGCCTGTGTCACTAGAGTCTCTATGGCTCTCTGGGCCTGGTGACCTGGGTGAGGCCAGTATACTAGGAAACTCTCCCACTCTCACTGGACTAGACTGGCAGGTGATGGTGGGAGGTGTGCCGATGTGATTACTCCACTCTGTCAGACACACACGTGCCTGATTCCTCCCTCTCCTTTCCTGCCCTCTCGCTTCAGGTGAGGGGCGCCACGTCTACAGTCCCCATCGGTCTGGTGCTTGTTGAATTAAAGACTTGAGCACCTCCCCCAAGGTTCTCCTTTGAGAGGTGGGTTGCTGAGGGTCAGAGCAGGAATCGGGCAGAGCTGATTCCTCTGCAGGGACTGCCGATGACTAATGTAAGGTCCAACGGTGGGGCTCAGAAAGAATAAGAGAGTCACCACACAGAGAATGTGGAAGGAAGGGACGAGGAGTTGAAATTAAGGGGATGTTAAGAGAGACCAGGGAAGAGCTGGAGGTGGCAGGAAGATAAGATGACAAGATGCACAGAAGAGCCACAAGGGGGAAGCGGCTGGGAAAAGGCAACTGGATTCAAGGTCAAGGGAAAATAGAGATGTATGAAGTTCACACTGAGGACAGCACTTTTTGTATTTGGTTCTGCCTTACCAATGTAGAAAGTCATGTACACCATTGAAACGCAAAGAATGATGCTAGTCAGCGTGTTGCTAAATAGGTCGGTCAGAATGAACTGAATGATTCTCGCACTCCAATATCCAACCAGTATGCTCCCGAAAATGTGGAAGATAAAGTCCAGGAGTACATGGAACTCTAAAAAGAAAAGAAAATGAGAAAAAAAAAAAGTTGAACTATAACTTTTGTTTCTTTTGTTGATGGTATTTGGGTCTACCCACTTCGGTTTGCTCATTTTTTGAGTGGAGACCTTGATCTTCAGCAGATGGGAGTTTCCCATGAAAGGCTGACGAGAGAGACTCTCTGGAGATATTCCCTCGCCCTCTGCAGCCTGAGGTTTGTTCATCCAAGGACAGCCCCCAGGAGCCAGTCTGGCAGAGTTCTGTGAAAAGCCTATGACAAGCTGGAAAGTGAATGTCCATCCAAAAGATACCGGAATGTCCATTCAAATTCAAATGTTTTACAAACTATGTCAGGGCCAACCAAACCTTGTCCAGGACCCTCACCAACCTGCAGTCCCTTTGTGGCCCCTGCCCCCAGCCCGGGTGGCATCTGAGAACTAGAGAGGGAAATTTCCTAAAGTCACAATAACTGGGGACAGTAGTGACAGTTAGTCAGCAGGTTTCAGGCAATGCCACGGGCAGTTCTAAACAACAAAGATTGCCCCATCCTACGTGCCTGTCAAGAAGCACTACCAACGCCTCTGTATCCCCAGCATTTCTTTCTCCTCCTAGCCCTCTCTCTTCCTACATTTCAGGAGGATGGATGCCTTTTGCTTCTTCATGCTGTGATTGTTTTCCCTTTCTGCTCTGCTCTGACCATATCTGGAAACCTCGCGAGACCATGTGCTCTACAGCCCAGTGAACTTGAATCACATGAATCTGACTATTAGTGCTTCAAGGCCCTGACACTCCAGTACTGCCCTGAGCCATTCTGCTTTCACCAGCGCCACGCCAGATCTTCACATCCAGCCTCTGAGATCTGGGTTGATCCAGGAAAGAAGGAAATCTGAGCCAAGCGGGAAAATGTGTGTGTTTGTGTGTGGGTGTGCACCCACACATGTACATGTGTAAATGCATATTGAGGGAGATGAAAAAATTTAACTCTTTCCCCCCTAGTGTCCAAGAAAAGACTGAGATGGCCTGTAGTTATTTTCTTGTTGCCCGATATACTATTTTAATTGGTCCAAGAGTAAGTATAGAAAAAGAGGTAAAGACATCTCGAATGTGCTTTAATTTCAGTATGAACTGAAATGCACCTGGCAAGCACAATTTTAAGAAAATATACAGACCAAATAAATAAATAAATAAATGTTCCTACCCCTAAACACGAACATGTGAACTAAGTTGTTCCGAAGAATTCCAAAAAAAATGCTTGTGACGCCACAGATGATCATGGATTCTCCTCGGATGATATCAGTATACATTTTGGAAATGCCTGGAAAAGGAAATATGGTCCATGAAAATGATGCTCTTGCACAAGAAACACAAAGACAGAAGAGAAAACATATGCTAGAAACAAAAGAAGGCAGCCATGCCTGGGATAGGTCTGTAAGACAGTCACAGTCACCAGTTTTGTTTTGTTTTTAAATATATTTTATTGATTTTTTACAGAGAGGAAGGGAGAGGGATAGAGAGCAAGAAACATCGATCAGCCGCCTCCAGCACGCCCCCCACCGGGGATATGCCCGCAACCAAGGTACATGTCCTTTGATTGGAATCGAACCTGGGACCCTTCAGTCCACAGGCTGACGCTCTATCCACTGAGCCAAACCGGTTAGGGCCGTCACCAGTTTTTAATTCCTCCACTGTGCCTTCTATATCTCTAATGGCAAAGGGACACAGCCATGGTGCTCCTTGAAGTGTCCATGGACTCAAGCCAGGTTTGAGCTTCAGACTGAGACAAGACACTTCTCAGGACACTACATTTGGCTTGAGTAAACATGAATAATTTGACTCAAAAGAATCACATCTTAGAAATAAGTACAACATGCAACCCAGCTAGTCTACTCTTGTACATGCATTGAAGAGAATTGAATGTGTCCACACAAAAATCTGTACATGAATGTTCACAGCAGCATTACTCATAATAATAATAAAAAGTAGAAACAACCCACAGTCCATCAGCTGATGAATGGATAAACATCTGTAGTCTCTCCCTACAATGGAATATCATTCAGCCACCAAAAGGAATGAAGTTCTGACTGATACATGTTTGCAGCTATGGATGAACCTTATAAACATTACACTAAGTGAAAGAAGCCAGACACAAAAATCACACATTGGTTTGATTTATATGAAATGGCCAGAATAGGCAAATTTGTCTTACTAGGAAAAAAGGTTATTGGATCCAGAACCCATGTACCACCTGAGCATTTTTGACACAAAGAAAATACCAACTAAGAGCCAAATACTTTTGCTAGTTTTCTTTTCAAGAAATAGAAGGCTTTCTATTCTACTCCTTTGCTGAAAACATTTCTTAATATGGAAGCTGCAATAAGTAATTATAGTATATAGTGTATTATAGCCACTTAGAGTCAAGAGACTGCAAAAAAGGGAGCAGGAAGAGAAGGAGTTGAGTAAAACAAGGGGGAAATGCCAATGACTAAAAGAGAAGGACAGATGAAGAAAAGATAGAAAAAAATTGTACTTGGAAAATAAAGAGAAAGAAAAGAGGACAGGACCAGATTCTTTGAGGATTTAGAATATTACCATCACAAGTGTCTTAAAACCTCCTATGTTTTCCCAACTGTAAGGATAAATGGGTGTAAAAATGGGAATATCACTTGCTAGAAAGCTTGGAGGCCTCCCACTCCAATCATAAGGCAATATATTTCCACAAAATAGAACCACTGCCTGAAAATTGGTTAGGGACATATGTCTGAGTCCGAAACCAAAACCATAGCATCTAACCATTTCATGTGTGTATTGCTGAGTTAATAAAATGTGACAAAAGGGAGATATTTCAGCGTGAAATCATCTTTTACCAAATAAGATAAGATGGGATGCTTGTATTGAATAACATAGTTACCAGACTATATTCTTACCCCGTTTCCTTTAAATCAACCACAGCCACCTGCCCAAGGTTAGCTCATCCAAAATGGAGTTCCAACAAGAGGTAGCGAGGCCTTGAAAACGTTTCAGTGGCATAAAGCACAGTCTCTATAGCTGAGAATTCAGTAGAACGGTAGAAGAATGCTAATTTTTATCACCTTCTTTTTGGGGGAAAAAAATCCTTTGAGATTAGAATTGGTGTTATTTAACTCAGATCCTGAGTGGCCTTATTTGCATTGTGCCCTTCAAGTCAACCAAGGCCCTAAGAATAGCAGCCTAAACATCTACTCCGCGGGATGCACAATTTGCGCAAGAAAAATATAATCAGAAGCAGGTAATTTATCATCGTTTCTTCGAGGTATCGGAGAGCAGGACATCCTACATACCGATCGTTTTCAGTGTGTTCACAGAGTGAATAGGGTCGATGATGCCCAGGGTCATGCTGAAGAGCAGGCAGCATTGCAGATCCCACGAAGCCTTATTGAATTTTATAACCACGTACCCGACTATGATGAATGCCGTAGAGAAGCTGATAAATCCTGTTAATAAGACCTGTGGAACCAATTCATTACATAGTATTAGTTTCAACAGCTAAAAATAGCATGACTTCCATGTACTTACGGAAGAATCAGATCCTGGTTACATATTTTTTGTTGTTATTGTTAGTCCTCACCAGAGGATATTTTTTTTTTTTCATTGCTTTCTAGAGCGAGTAGAAGGGAAGGGGAGAAAAAGAGAGAGAGAAAGAGACATTGACATGAGAGAGACATATCTACCAGCTGCCTCCTGCACGCACCCCGACTGGGGCCAGGGATCAAACCTGCAACCAAGACACATGCCTTTGACTGGAATTGAACCCCTGGCCCCTCAGTCCACGGGCCAACACTCTAACCATTGAGCCACTAGCTAGGGCTGGTTACATCCTATATAATAAAAGCATAATATGCTAAGTGTCCAACTGACCAGTTGACTGTTCATTGGACCACCCAACCAGTTGCTATGATGCACACTGACCACCAGGGGACAGACACTCTGACCAGTAGGTTAGTTTGCTGCTAGGGTCTGGCCGACTGGGACTGGGCAAGAGGGCCGGACACACCCTGGAGCCCTCCCGAGGTCCCTCCCTGGTTGGCCAGCCTCCATCGGCGCCGATTGGCCCCGATTGCCAGCCAGGCCGAAGGACCCCACCTGTCCATGAATTTGTGCACTGAGCCTCTAGTATTTTATATAATTCCTCTGGAAGATCACTTCAAAAGGTAATCTAGTTTACCCACCTCAAAGAAACCATCCCTTCCAAACAAGTGAGAGTCTATCTTATTGTGAAAAGATCAATTCCCTAATATTTCTTGTTCTTCCAGCTCAAGAGTTCTCAATATCAAAATGATCTTAAAATGGGATGCAAACTTCTCCTGCGGCTGTGTAAAACATTTCCTGGTTTCCTCAGTATCACCATCTGCTGGGCTCCAGGTAGAAAGAGAAGGACAGCAAAGGGCCAAAAGTACATGCCAGCTGGCCAGGATCCCTGGTTAAGGACATTCTAGAAGAAACCTTATTTAGCAAACCTCTGTATAGTACATTCCAATGGCCAAACTCTTCTAAGGCTACCACATATGTCAGAGATGCTAGATAATGTGGTACTTATAGTGGGCCCACTACCATACCAAACAAACAGTAGTAAGTTCCTGTTAGTGAGGGGAAAGGGATAATACATACCAAATAGGCAATCGGCAGTGGCTGCCTCAGAAACAGAAATAGAATGGAAATAGAAGAGACAAAAAATATATAAAGAAAAGTGAATCAACTTGATTGAGAAGAGAAGAAAGCGTGAGAAAAAGCAAAGGGAAAGCATGCTCACTGCAGAGTACAAAAACTATCTGGGAGAAATAAAGCCAAATCTATTTCCTTTGATTTTTAAAATTTTATCTTTAATTCAAAAACAGTAAAATTCATTCTTTTGGGGGTACTGTTACATGAGTTTTGACAACCGCATGCAGTCACTTAGCCACGACCACAGTTAAAAACAGAGCAGAGCCCTGGCCGGGTGGCACAATTGGTAGGAGCATCGTCCCAGGCACCTTGAAAAGGTGGGTTCAGTTCCTGGTCAAGGCACATACCTAGGTTGCAGGTTCGGTCCCCAGTCCGAGCATGTGCAAGAGGCAACCGATTCATGTTTCTCTCTCTCTCCCTCTTCCTCACTCTACAATCAATTTTTAAAAATCTTTTTAAAAATAAACCAGATCCATCACTCTCAAAAATATCCCACACTGCTTTGTAGTTAATTTCTTCCCTCATCCCCAGTCCCTGGAAACCAATGAAGTGTTCTCCAAACCTAGAGTGTTGCCGTTACTAGAAGGAAGGCGTATGAATGGAATTGCACAGCATGTGGCCTTTGAGTCTGAGTTTCTTTCTCTAGCATTTGAAATTCTTCCATGTTGTTCCTGTCAATTGTTGTTTTTTTGTTGCTGAGTGATATTTGATTACCATACCAAACTTCATAAGTAACAAAACAATCTACTGAATAAGTTCAGACCCTGTACTCAACAATTAGAGAATATACATTTTTGGAAAACAAACAGAACATTTTGGAAAACTGATCAGGTACTAGGCCGCAAAGCAAATCTCCACAAATCACAAGAGTTGATATGCAAAGCACATTCTCTGGCTACACTGTGGGGAAAGAAATCATAATAAAAAGCCATATTTGGAAATTTTTAAATAATTTCAAAATGATTAACAGGTTAAGGAAAAAGTACAATAAAAGGTAGGATTTGTATGATAATAAAAATGCTAATAATCAAATCATGTGGGATTACACTAAAAGAGTAGTTATAGAAAAATTTAAAACCTTAAATGTACAAAGTACAAAAATAAGTAAGCTAAAAATCAAACAACTACTATCTAACTCAAGATGTTAGGGGAGGGGATCAAAACCAAACCAAAGAAAATAAAATGTTATTTGAAAGGAAAAATAAATTAGTCTGGCAAGTATGGTTAAGAAAAAAAAGAGAGAAGGCACATAAAAAAAAAAAAAAAAAAAAAAAAAACCAGTCTTAGCAACAAAAGCTGTATCTACGGATACAGTTGAGATTAAGTCAGCTGTGAAATTAGAATCCAGGTTCTACCATTTATCGGCCTGTTTGTGACCTCTGAACCACAGTCTGTTTATACGTCAAATAGAGATGATGTTTACTCAATCACAGTGGTCCCTCAGCAAATAGTCATCCCTCCTCCCTCCCCTCAACTCTCTCCAATTACTGGTTCTGCAGAATGAGGAAGGCACAACAACTAAAAGTGTGGGATTTGTGACTTAGTACCTTTCTTTACAGACAATCATATTCTCGGTCAACATGAATAAGAATTGACCATAATTTCTTTTTTTATATATATATATTTTTATTGATTTCAGAGAGGAAGGGAGAGGGAGAGGGAGATAAAAACATTAATGATGAGAGAGAATCACTGATTGGCTGCCTTCTGCACGCCCCCCACTGGGGATGGAGCCCACAACCCAGTCATGTGCCCTTGACTGGGAATTGAACTGTGACCTCCTGGTTCATAGGTCAACGCTCAACCACTGAGCCAGGCTGGCTGGGCGACTATAACTTCTTTTAAAAATGTGTTCTTACCTGCCAAAGCACATTCTTGAGGATATAAAAGTCCACGTCCAAGGCAGCCATAAATATAATTAAAGGTGAAACATAACAATAAAGTGAAAAACTTGGAGTTCTTAGAAGAGAATAGACAACTTGGTGCATCTAAATCAACAAAAGCAAACAAATTAGTTTGCTGCCATTTTGAAGTATTAGAAAGTGGGTTGAAGGTCTGTCAATCAACATATTTTAGGATAATCCGATTTGCAATGTATGAGGGATGATCTGCAAGGCCAGTCCTGGAGGCCAGGGGTGAGATTTCTTGATCTGTTATATGTGTTACCCTATTCAGTGAGAATTGTGTGGGCTTGGGCTGCAGGCATACTGCTTATTTAAGTAATCAGCGTTTTCAAAAGCGAAACCCCTACCATTGGTGATGTCTGAGATGATTTTAGGTGGTCCACAGATAAGTATTTCTTATTAGAGATTTATTCTAATTTGCATTAAGGGGGGGGGGGAAACCCTTGCACAGACATTTGCTCAGGATTTAAAAATCTTTCAGGGTATTGAACCAAGATGGCGGCATAGGTTAACGCCGGAGTTTGCTGCTTTGAACAACTACTTCAAAAGTGAAACCAAAAAACGGAAGGGACATCACCCAGAACCACAGGAACGCTGGCTGAGTGGAAGTCCTACAACTAGGAGGAAAGAGAAATGCATAGGGACACTCAGAGGAGGCGCAGTGCTGAAGTCAAATTCTGAGGTGCGGAGTGCGCGGAGCGGGCTGGCGGCGGAGGGCGCGGTTGGCGTTTTCAATCGGGAGGGAGTCGCAGACTCTGAGCTCCAGATCCGGGCGAGACTTTAGGGACCCAGACTCAAACGGGAGAAGCGGGACTGTCTGGCTTCGGTCAGAGCGAGTGCAGCTTTCTCTCTGAGCTTTGCAGTGGGTGCTGGGACTCAGAGAGGCAGAGCCCCTGGGGACAGGACTGAGAGCCGCCATAACTGCTCTCTCCGGCCCACCCTGTTGATCCTGTGCGACCCGCCCCACCCAAGCCCTGCACAGAGGCTTTTGCCGGATAGCCTCAGGCAAAGGCTAGATTAGCACCTCCCTAGAGGACAGAAGTTCTCTCACTGCTGACACAGCTGATTCTCATAGCCACTTGGCCTGGAGGTCAAACCCTCTGTGGAATTAGCTACAACAATCAAGATTTAACTATAAGACTGCGAACAAAGACCACTAGGGGGTGCACCAAGGAAGCATAACAAAATGCGGAGACAAAGAAACAGGACAAAATTGTCAATGGAAGATATAGAGTTCAGAACCACACTTTTAAGGTCTCTCAAGAACTGTTTAGAAGCCGCCGATAAACTTAATGAGATCTACAAGAAAACTAATAAGACCCTCGATCTTATATTGGGGAACCAACTAGAAATTAAGCATACACGGACTGAAATAACGAATATTATACAGACTCCCGACAGCAGACCAGAGGAGCGCAAGAATCAAGTCAATGATTTGAAATGCGAGGAAGCAAAAAACACCCAACCGGAAAAGCAAAATGAAAAAAGAATCCAAAAATGCGAGGATAGTGTAAGGAACCTCTGGGACAGCTTCAAGCGTACCAACATCAGAATTATAGGGGTGCCAGAAGATGAGAGAGAGCAAGATATTGAAAACCTATTTGAAGAAATAATGACAGAAAACTTCCCCCACCTGGTGAAAGAAATGGACTTACAGGTCCAAGAAGTGTGGAGAACCCCAAACAAAAGGAATCCAAAGAGGACCACACCAAGACACATCATAATTAAAATGCCAAGAGCAAAAGATAAAGAGAGAATCTTAAAAACAGCAAGAGAAAGAAACTCAGTTACCTACAAGGGAATACCCATACGACTGTCAGCTGATTTCTCAACAGAAACTTTGCAGGCCAGAAGGGAGTGGCAAGAAATATTCAAAGTGATGAATACCAAGAACCTACAACCAAGATTACTTTATCCAGCAAAGCTATCATTCAGAATTGAAGGTCAGATAAAGAGCTTCACAGATAAGAAAAAGCTAAAGGAGTTCATCACCACCAAACCTGGATTATATGAAATGCTGAAAGGTATCCTTTAAGAAGAGGAAGAGGAAGAAAAAGGTAAAGATACAAATTATGAACAACAAGGAGCAACTAAGATGGCGGCATAGGTAAACACCGGGAAATTATCGCCTCACACAACAATTGAAAATTACCGCAAAGGACTGAGCAAACATCATCCAGAACAACAGGAAGGCTGGCTGAGTGTAAATTCCACAACTAGAAGGAAAGAAAAGCACGCTGAGAGCCAGAGGCGCTGCGGAGGTGAAGTGCAGAGGTACGGCGGCACGCGCGAGAGGAAAGGGGGTGGCGCCTGAGGACGCGGCTGTCTTTTTGAATCACAAACTCCCGACGGCTCTGAACTCCGGTTCCGGGAAGTCTCTGGGGACCCAGGTCTCATACGGGGAGAAGCTGGTCTGTCCGGCAGCGAGCGAACTTGAGGGCGGCTTTCCCTCAGAGGTGCTTGCAGCCGTTACCGGAACACTGAGACGCGTGACTCCGGGCGGAGAATCGGCCATGGCCGCTTTCTCCGCCCTCTGACTCCCAGAGACCCCGCCCCACCCAGGCTGCGGCAGAGGCTTTTGCATGTGAATGTACCTAACTGCAGCCGAACCAGGCAGACCTGGAACTTCCAAGAGAAGGCCCAAGGCCCCGCAGCGGCTTGCATTGCTTCACAGCTGAGCCTCTTCGTGGCTCCTGCTGTGTGGCCTCAGGCAGAGGCTGAATTAGCACCTCCTTAGATCCAGGAGCCACTGTACCCAGTGGTCAGAGGGGGTCCATCCAGACTGCAACTCCTCAGATCCATAAGGGACGCACTCAGGGAGCAGACTCAGTGAGCACCAAAGCCCCACTGAAGCAAGTCTTGCCCCAGAAGGGTGTCTTCAGCACAGAAGTTCTCCCACTTTAGACACAGCTGATTCTCACAGCCAATTGGCCTGGAGGTCAATTCCTCCCAGTGATTCTACAACAACCAAGGCACCAAGAGTGCACCAAGAGTGTCCACCCTATGTAACTGGGGAGGCTGAGCTACTGGGCCCTACAGGACACCTGGTGCACAGGGCCACTCTATCAACAAAGGGAAGCTGCCAAAATGCGGAGACAAAGAAACAGGTCACAAATGGCAGAAATGGAGGAAAGCAAACGATTGGATATAGAGTTTAAGGCCACGGTTATAAGGTTTTTCAAGAATTTTATGGAAACCGCCGATAAATTTAATGAATCCCTCAATAAGTATAGGGAGACCATGGAGGACATGAAAAAGGACCAACTAGAAATTAAGCATACACTGACTGAAATAAAGAATAATTTACAGAGATCCAGCAGCAGAAAAGAGGATCCCAAGAATCAAGTCAAAGATTTGAAATACAAAGAAACAAAAAATACCCAACCGAAAAAGAAAAAAGAAAAGAGATTCCAAAAATATGAAGATAGTGTAAGGAACCTCTGGGACAACTTCAAGCGTACCAACATCAGAATTATAGGGGTACCAGAAGGAGAGAGAGGGCAAGATATTGAAAACCTTTTTGAAGAAATAATGACAGAAAACTTCCCCTACCTGGTGAAAGAAATGGACTTACAAGTCCAGGAAGCGCAGAGAACCCCAAACAAAAGGAATCCAAGGAGGACCACACCAAGACACATCATAATTAAAATGCCAAGAGCAAAAGATAAAGAGAGAATCTTAAAAGCAGCAAGAGAAAGACAGTCAGTTACCTACAAGGGAGTACCCATACGACTGTCAGCTGATTTCTCAACAGAAACCATGCAGGCCAGAAGAGACTGGCAAGAAATATTCAAAGTGATGAATAGCAAGAACCTGCAACCAAGATTACTTTATCCAGCAAAGCTATCATTCAGAATAGAAGATCAGATAAAGAGCTTCACGGATAAGAAAAAGCTAAAGGAGTTCATCACCACCAAACCAGCATTATATGAAATGCTGAAAGGTATTCTTTAAGAAGAGGAAGAAGAAAAAGGAACTCTTACCATTTGCCACAGCATGGATGGAACTTGAGAGCGGATAAATACCACAGGATCTCACTCATTTGTGGAATATAATGAACAACATAAGCTGATGAACAAGGACTGATCCAGAGACGGAGAGGCATTGATTGGACTGTCGGGACTTGGAGGGAAGGTAGGGGAGGGTGGGGGTAAGGGGGAAAGATCAACCAAAGGACTTATGTGCAAGCATATAGGCCTAACCAATGGACATGGACAACGGGGGGGTGAGGGCATGAGCGGGGGTGGGGGGGGTGGGGGGTAGAGGGTAACGTGGGGACAAGGACACATATGTAATATCTTAATCAATAAAAAATATATTTTAAAAAAAATAATAAAAAATAAATAAAAACAATGGGAAAATTTAAAAAAACAAACAAATTATGAACAACAAATATGCATCTATCAACAAGTGAATCTAAGAATCAAGTGAATAAATAATCTGATGAACAGAATGAACTGTTGATTATAATAGAATCAGGGACATAGAAAGGGAATGGACTGACTATTCCTGGGGGGGAAAGGGGTGTGGGAGATGCGGGAAGAGACTGGACAAAAATGGTGCACCTATGGATGAGGACAGTGGGTGGGGAGTGAGGGCGGAGGGTGGGGCGGGAACTGGGAGGAGGGGAGTTATGGGGGGGAAAAAAAGAGGAACAAATGTAATAATCTGAACAATAAAGATTTAATTTAAAAAAAATAAATAAATAAAAATCTTTCAGGGTATCTATAGTGTATACGATGTGTGTCATATATATTTCTATTATACTATGTTACCCATGAAGCTGGCAGTTAGAAAAGAGGAACCATGCTTCGTCATAGCTGCTGCTTTTTAGAACCAGAGTCTCCACAGGTATTGGAGACAACAGCCCGGAAAAAGCCAGTCTATGTCCAGGGCAGGAGCCAGGGCAGGGCTCCAAAGGAAGACGATGAAGAACCCAAGAATGCAGTCACATTGTCCACACTTACAGATCGGTGCTTTTTCTCAAGCACCTCTAATGTGTGTCTCCTTTACTGAATAGTATTTCATTTTTAAAGACGTTACTACCAGATGATTGTTTTTCAGCAGCTGTTCACATAAAAAAAATCCATGCATTCAGAATGGGCGGGAGTAGATCTTGTTTTGTGTCTCTGTTTTTTTATTTACTCTCTAGCTTCTGGTACATACATCACCTGAATAAAACTGTAGGCCAGGTGTCCTATCACAAATCCTGTTAGAGAGAGAACTGCTAAGACAATGACTTCAGAATTCTTTATAAAGGACCTCAGGAATCCTAAAGAAATAAATGGATGTGTTATTTAGACATCATATATAGTTTCAAAACAGTTTCATATCCCCTCGCTCTAGTTATTTAATTTTAAAGTTACTCTGAGTGTCATATAATTATGAATAAATAATTAACAGGGAAAAAAACTTCCTCTGAATGTCATTTCATTACAAATGCTGCCTCTTAAATGTAAGATACACATAATGAGGTATCTCTTACAGGTGAATTTGGAAAATACTGGAGTGCCAAAAACCTCCTATTTGCGCACCCCGTGTCACTTACCTATGGATCTACTGATGAGAAATTATGAAAAGTCAAACTCCCTATCTACAGAGTACACTATATATTAATAATTACTCATCCTGAGCTACAGCCGCATAGATTCCATAATTTTCCTAAAAGCCAGAAGTACTATTAAACTGAGTTCTAACCACAGTGAAAACTGCCTTCACCGGGTAAGTAACAAAAGATACTTGCTAACTCTGTCTGTGTGCATTTTCGTGCCTTGAAACTCCACTCTAAGATTCACTGCCTCCAGACATAAAATATAGGCTATAATCCAATTAATGTGTGCCTCAGGTGACATTCACTGGCATCCCAGCTCCTGCATTTATTGACAGTGGGAACTGCAGGTCAAGCCAAATCAGTAAATATTATTGGCTGCTTCTTACTTGTAAGGCCAGAGGAAGATATGTTCCTCGAACTATTTCTGCAATGCCCTTTACTGGTGGAGCACTTATCTCTTTGGGTTTATCGAAGATCTAGAACTAATGAAATTCATGGTCACCGGACCTCCCGGTAGCAACAGGAAACCAGGTCATTAGTGAATATCTTAAAGACCTAATACAATGAGTAAAATGGAAGGTTTTTTAGGTGTGTTCGCTTCATTGTTTGCTTCTTTATAGTCTTCCTAGTTCCAGGAAGGATTTTTTAAAATTCTTTATTGTTTAAAGTATTACATGAATCTCCTTTTTCCCTCCATTGACCTCTCCCCTGCCACCCCCTCCCCCAAGCACAAGCCCTCATCCCCCTTACTGTCTGTGTCCATTGGTTTTTCTCATATGCATGCATACACATCCTTTGGTTGATCTCTTACCCCCTAACCCCCACCCCCCACCCCCTGCCTTCTCTCATGGGTTGTACAGTCTGTTCAATGCTTCTGTATCTCTGGTTTTATTTTTGTTCTTCAGTTTATGTTGTTCATTATATGCCACAAATGAGTGAGATCATGTGACATTTATCTTTCTCTGACTGACTTATTTCGCTTAGCATAATGCTCTTTAGTTCCATCCATCCAAAAAGGATTTTAAAGTGGCTGACATTTTCACCAAATAAACATTTTTAAAGGGAACTAGAAACTTCTCTAATCACTAGCATTGAATGGGGGAACCAAGCACCTGCGTTTTTAAATGCTGTTTTATGTGAATGAATATCGCTCACCATACCTGCTGAACTCTTAATCACTGTTTAAGAGGCCCTTCCCTGGGAAACCTTTCCTAATTCCTCAGCATGGTTAGTATGGGTGGTTCATCTTCCCACTCCATCTATGCAAATTGTGAACCATATGTCTAGGTTCTATTTGCCCCAATTGCCCTCTCCTCATCCCGCCTATTTTGGTCAGGTGTAGGCAGGCAGTGTAAGGCCTCCTGCATAGAGATGGTCCACCATGCCTTCTATTACACTGAGCACATTGTATTGTGATGATCTGCTTGCCCACTGCCCCAGGAGAGGGCTCCATAAGGTTAAGGGTTGTCTTCTTCTCCTGTGCCTTTCACACTACTGTGTTCAGCCAACATCACCAAGTAAAGGAACACAGTGTAGATGCTACTGAAGTTACAGGGAGCTAGACTGACAGCATTCACTCACATCTTATGATTGCAGCGGACCCTTCTTTTGATGTAGTTGTGCATACTTTCTGCATTGACAAAGGCTGAAAGGGCAGAGGAAAGATGAAATTTAAAAGCTGCTACCTAGCCCTAGCTGGCTTGGCTCGGTAGATAGAACATCGGCCTGTGGACTGAGAGGTCCCAGGTTTGATTCCAGTCAAGGGCACAGGCCAGGGTTGCAGACTTGATCCCCAGTAGGGGGCCTTCAGGAAGCAACAGATCAATGATTTTCTCTCATCATCAATGTTTCTTTCTCTCTCCCTCTCCTCCTCCCTTCCTCTCTGAAATCAATAAAAATGTTTTAAAAAATAATAATAAATAAAAGCCGCTACCTACCTCCCAAGACAGTAATGAAACACACAAGCATTGGAAAATACCCATGCACAAAAGTGTAGTCAGCCGACCTTCCACAGAGTAAATCTGCTGTGTTACCACTTCCTCTCCCCAAGAAGGTAGAATTCATTTTTGCCACCGCTTTTTCAGTTCTTCCTTGAGGAATTCATAGGTGAGTTATTACTGATACTTGCGCGACGACAGACCAGCCTGTGGTAATATGCAAAAAGGAGAAAGTGAGACTTGCCAGGAGCCCACGCACACACATTCTTTCCACCAAAGATTGGCCCTCACTCAGATCCGAGCTCATTTCTCGCCACAGGGCACTCATCACACCTCCTGTTGCAGCTTGTGCCCCGGGACATTGTGCAGGAAACAGACAGCGGTGTTAGCTTAGCAGACACTGTGTGTCCCTAGGGGAGGGCTCATGTGAATTTCTGCACTTCCCACTGTTTGATATGGTAATGTCATACCGAGCCTTCCCCTCTGGGCACACAAGGGCTAGGGGCTGAATATTAATTTTTCTTAAGGCTGTAGACACAGCTCATGGCACACAATAGGCTCTCCCTGAATATGTGATGAACTGAACTCGGTGAGGGGCACTTCCTCCATGGGTACCAATCATTCTGGAATTCCCTTCTCCTACTGCAATCCCATGGCCCCTTTTCCTCTCTAGGACCCTCCAAAACCAAAATGGCAAATGGGAAACAAGGTCAAAGTTGAGTCATACCAGTTAGGTGGGGGTGGTGAGGTCTATGAATAGCCCGAAAACAAAGGAAAAAACTAAAGTATGTGGTGTCTTCGAGTGAATTAGGAAAAGTCCCCTCTCCTGACCCCAGGGCACATGGCTTGGCATCTGAACAACAAACAGCCTGGGTTTCAGCCTCCACCCCCGTGTGCTGGTTCCCTTGTGTGGCACAGAGCCTGCATGGCGGTCCTGAGAAGGACTCATTCTGTTTTATTTTTCCTTGTGGCTAGTCTTAACCTGAAAATTCCTGGAGGTTCCTGAAGTATCCCCAATAATATCTAGAGCTGCTCTACAAACCACAATGATTCCCGTTGGAAGCAGAGGGTGGGCCAGAAATGAGAATCAAAATGCTACATCTTCAAATCACTTCACCTGTCTTCAGGTCCTTGTCATCTTCACATCCTGCTGTCGCCACTTGTCACTCCAGCATCACTCTCAAATCAAGTTCTCCAAAACTACCAAGACCAGTGGTATCTTCTGCCAAGGCTCAGCGGTTCCGAACTGAAACCAGAGGGAGGCTGTCAAAAACCACGAAGAGCAAAGCTCACTCAGCTCTGCCTCTGTTTGCCAGGGTCAGTACTGCCAACTGATACCACCCTGAAAGCCACTTCCATGCCTGATTCCTATTGGTTTCTTGCCAACTCACTTTCATTCTGATTGGCTACCTACACCATCCCCACCCCCAACCCAGAAGCAGCTAAGTGATCCAATTCCATGGAAGCTTACACTGCTTACTGCTCAAGCTGTGTCTGTCCCAACAACTGTCTTAACTGATTTTCCTTACCTGACATAATAGCTGAAATGGTCATTGACCATGAACCTCCTCCTAAATTTTTAAAAATATACACTCTGTTGGTTAAGGTATTACAAATGTGTCGTAATACCTTAACCAATAAAGAAATTAAAAAATAATAATAATAAATAAATAAATATATATACTGTTTTTCTTTGTTCAACCCTAACCCTTTTCAGCACTGCCTTGTCTCCCCTCTGACTTTTTCATTCATCCTTTTACATTTTCTTTTTCTATCACTCCTTCCTTTTCAATGGGAGTGTCTCTCTCCCATTGTCCTCCTTGACTCCTATTTTTCATTGGCTTTTGGTCCTTAATTTGAAGAAACAATCTCACCTGCTTTCATTGGAGAAAAAAAATACACCCCAAGCTCTGTGATGCCTAACTTATACCTTTTTGCCTCAACCCTAATCACTGAAAACAAATTCAGTATAAATTTAACCCAATGAACATTAATTTGTAGTTTACTTTCAAGGAAGTTACTTTGTCACAATGAAATTCTGCTCTCGTTCCTATGTCACACCTAATGAACCCCTCCATGTTCACATGCTTAAACAGTAACGTGGCGTCCAAGGTGAACGTCCCAGAAGAAACGAGATACACTGTCCTGAGGCTGGGTGTGTGCAGCTTGTCTGCTGGAGGAATGGGAGTGGAGCGGGGCACTGGCACAGCACAGTACGGAGAGTGGGGTCCGGGGCTCATTTTTATAAAGGTGACCAAGCTCTATTGATGAATGAGACCCAGTGAGTTCTACGAATCAGCACCCAACGAGAATTCATTCAACTCTTACTTACTCACCATACTATCGGCTCTTTAGGTATGAAGAGAAGACAAAACCCCTACCCACAAAAAGTGCACAATTCACAAGGGGAGACAAATGTGTGAAAGATCCCATGGAACACAGGATGAGGTTATTAGCACTATGGCTGCCCCCAAAGCACGCAGGGTTCCTTCTTCCTAACGTTAGGGATACAGAAGGTCGTGGTGAGGGGTGACAGAGTGCTCCACCAAGGATAAGGATTACCTTTCTTGCTTCCAGCTGGTTGAGGTATAATTGACATGTAAAATTAGAAGACAGGATTGACTTTGGAGAAGTCAAACTGGAGGCAAGATGGAAAAGAGGAGGTGGTGTCTTAGTCTGCTTGGGCTGCTATAACAAAAAAAACTATAAACCAGGTAACTTATAAGCAAAAAAAATTTCTTTCTTTCTGTTTGGAGGCTTGGAAGTTCAAGATCGTGGTGCCAGCAGATCCGGTGTCTGGTGAGAGCCTGCTTCCCAGATGACCATAACCTCACCCGGTGCCAGAGGTAACCTAATCCCATTCATGAGGGCTCTGCCCGAATGTCCTAACCACATCCCAAAAGCCCCACCTCCTAACCTATCGCATTGGGCATTACATTTCAACATATGAATTTAGGGAAAACAGACACAGCAGCTGGTGTAAGAGGGGAAAAGTTCATAAGACTGTACAGCAAGCATGTCAAACTCGTGGCCCGCAGGCCGCATGCAGCCCACCACGAATATTTTTGCAGCCCAGCCAATATAACGGTATGTAAGAAATGTTTTAATAAAAATTTTGTAACTTAATTTTTACAATATCCTGTTATATATAACTAGAGGTCCGATGCATGAAATTCGTGCAAGAGTAGACCTTCCTTCCCCCAGCTGCTGGCAGCGGCTTCCCTCCGGCACCCGGGACCCAGGCTGCCCTTGCAGTCCTGGCTTCATCTGGAAGGTCATCCGGAAGGACATCTGGAAAGACATCCAGTCTAATTAGCATACTATGCATTTATTATTATAGACTAGAGACTTGATGCACGAATTTCGTGCACTGGGGGGGGGGCGGTCCCTAAGCCCGGCCTACGCCCTCTCGCAGTCTGGGAGCCCTTGGGGGATGTCCAACTGAGGGCTTAGGCCCGCTCTCTGCGGGCCTAAGCTGGTAGTTGGACATCCTTAGCACTGCCATGGAGGCAGGAGAGGCTCCTGCCACCACCACTGCACTCGCTAGCCATGAGCCTGGCTTCTGGCTGAGCAGTGCTTCCCTTGTGGGAGCGCACTGACCACCAGGGGGCAGCTCCTGCGTTGAGTGTCTGCCCCCTGGTGGTTAGTGCACGTCATAGCTACCAGTGTTCCCCTGTTTGGTTGATTTGCATATTAGCCTTTCATTATATAGGATTAATAACTCAATGTTGGCTAATGATTGATTACTATAATTGTGTTGCATTCATTTCCCTTATGTGCCTCTCCACTAATACTAGCAGTGAATATTTTATTTTATTTTATTTTTATTTTTTTAAATATATTTCATCAATTCTCCACTGAGAGGAAGGGAGAGGGACAGAGAGCCAGAAACATCGATGGGAGAGAAACATCAATCAGCCGCCTCCCACACACCTCCACCAGGGATGTGCCCGCAACCAAGGCACATGCCCCCGACTGGAATCGAACCCAGGGCCCTTCAGTCTGCAGGCCGACGCTCCATCCACTGTGCCAAACCGGTCAGGGCAGCAGTGAATATTTTAGCAGCCGATTGGCACGTCATTAGTCTTGGACTGACTTGATTGGTGTGCGCAACAGGAAATATTTCGTTTTCGGAGAACAAGAAAAATAGGTTTATTTGTGTTACGTTTTTTGTGCAAGTTATTTAGTGTCTGGTAAGTTAACGTTCAAGAAAAAATATTAATTTTTATTAAAATGTTCTATTATTTTATGTTAACAATTACTCGTTTATTTCAGCCCTTTGTATTCAGCATGTCTATCAAAATAAACCTGCGTTTCTTTTTTTTTAAGCTTTTTCTTCTTTAAAAAATGTATTTGTTTATTGATTTCAGAGAGGAAGGGAGGAGAGAGAGATAGAAACATCAATGATGAGAAAGAATCATTGATCGACTGCCTCCTGCACGCCCCCTACTGGGGATCGAGCCCGCAACCCAGGCATGTGCTCTTGGCCGGAATCAAACCTGGGACCCTTCAGTCTGCGGATTGATGCTCTATCCACTGAGCCAAGCCAGCTAGGGCAACCCTATGTTTCTATGAAAATTGAAGCTTTTTTTTTTTTTTCCCGACCCACATAAACTTAAACCTCGTTTATTTGGCCCGTGTTAGCCTTTGAGTTTGACATGCTTGACGTAAAGAAACCATTAAGGGCATAAAGTGCCAATACAAAGAGTTTCATGAAGTCAGCATTAGCAAGTAGATCGAAAGCTACACATCTCTGAGGATAATGACTAAAAGGTGAATAAAGGAGAGAGAGGCCGATTTTATCCTGGAGTCTCCAGAAGTGCCTCGGCCTCACCTAGATTCTCCACGGGGAGGCTCGGGAGTCCTTCCTTGTCGTGGAGGCCACATGCCTGGAGAGCAATGTCATATTCAAGAGCAAGGCTCAGAAGACGTAGAATTAGAGAGAGCAAACATGGCACCAGGCCTTGTCCCAAATTACGGCAGTGCTTAAAGGTAATGGACTTCTCACAACACACAGACGGGAGAGAACAGAGCAAACACAGGGCGCCTTCTCTCTATTCCTCCCCAAACGCCCGCCCGCGGCATCTACTGAAGACGGGAGTGAGGGGTACTGCCTGTCCTTTTGCTTAAGGCAACTGAATCGCTCAGACATAAAAAAGATCTCAAAATTTTAACATTTGAGAGACAAGTTTAAAATAGTGTTACCTCAAAACCACAGCTGCGATGGAATTGCTGAATTGCTTATTTCTTTTCCTTCACCTCTATAATAAAAACTAGCTTTCAGGGTGAGACAAAGAAGAGAAACTCAAAAGAAAAAACAAATAAATGTGGTTTTTAAAAAATATTTTCTTTCACCCTAACCGGTTTGGCTTTGTGGATAGAGCGTTGGCCTGCGGACTGAGGGGTCCCGGGTTCGATTCCGGTCAAGGGCATGTACCTTGGTTGAGGGCACATCCCCAGTGGGGGGTGTACAGGAGGCAGCTGATCGATGTTTCTCTCTCATTGATGTTTCTAACTCTCTATCCCTCTCCCTTCCTCTCTAAAAAAATCAATAAAATATATTTAAAAAATATTTTCTTTTGTAAAAGTTTTCCAGAAAGTCATGGAGTAGTAGATCAGGGGCTTTCGGATAAACTAGGGAAAAAAAATTTCCAAATATTCTAAATCACTAATATGAAACCTACTATGATATTTAAAATCTAGAAAATGTAAAACAAAACAGAAGGTAAATTGACGTGGAATCCAGGTATAATAGCTGCATTACCAATCCTACAGAATAGAAGACATCTAAATATAAAACTAAACAGATTTGTGCTTATTAATTCACAGACAGAACGGGGCTAAAGACAAATAAGAAGGTGTATTAAGAGACTATATTCCACCTTACAGGTAAATCTTAATTTGAACATAAAAAGTAACAGTTGCATGAGCTGAGGATCCTGATCCAAACTCCTCTTAATAGTTCCTTGCTCCAGGGAGACATCCCATAATTTCCTTTTGAGAGAGGGAGAAAAAAAATTGCCTCTGGAAATAGCCACTATGTCTTCTCTTAAAAGAATTCTTTAGCCGAGACAGGTTTGGCTCAGTGGATAGAGTGTCGGCCTGCGGACTGAAGGGTCCCGGGTTCAATTCCGGTCAGGGGCGTGTACCTTGGTTGCTAGCACATCCCCAGTGGGAGATGTGCGGGAGGCAGCTGATCGATGTTTCTCTCTCATCGATGTTTCTAACTCTCTATCTCTCTCCCTTCCTCTCTGTAAGAAATCAATAAAATATATTTAAAAAAAAAAAAAAAAAAAAGAATTCTTTAACTGAACGGAAACTTCCTGCCTCATTACACAGAAGGTTATCAGATTCTCTAACCAACTTTTAAAGCTTCCCTATGGTTTGTGTGAGTGACTCACAACCAAGTGCTCTCTGGAAGGAGCAGGTGGAGCTCGAAGGGGCTTGCACCCAGGGGAATAGTCAAGGTCAGAGTCCGGACGGGAGCACGCTGACGAGGGTAAAACAGAACAGGGGTGGTCCCATTTCATACTTAAACATTTTTATAAAACCCCACATCTATGTTCTCAGCCTCAGTTGTCATGAATAGGTGTCCCTTTACAAATGCTAGAAGAAAATGCGGCTTTTTATAACGTGTCTGTTCAGTAGAAGGCATGGTTTTGGCTTCTTTTCTTGAGCAAGGCTTAGGATACAGATTTGGCACTTCTCACTTGACCTGAAAGGAAGCAGATTTTTAAAGATCCGTTTAATCAGTTTGCAATATAAAACACAAACGAAGGCAGTTTTTAAGATTTCTATTAAATTCATTGGGGTGACACTCGTTAATAAAACTGTATAGGTTTCCCGTGTACAATTCTGTAACACATCATCTGTTGTATTTGTTGACCCACAGTCAAGTCTCCCTCTGTCACCATATTTCTGACATTCAACCCACTTTTTATCCCAAACTTACGTGGTGTGGCCATTTTTGTGAAGATAGGAGTCACAATATCTTCCAATTGTTGTTTCTGCTCAAAAATCTCATCGATCGAAGCTTCCAATTGGGTTTCCAACCACTCACTTCTTATACGGCATGCAGTGAGGATGTTATTCTAGAGACAGACCCAGAAAATTTACTTATTTATTGAAAAATAAAACACTGTATCCCTCTATACCAGCACTGCCTACCAGAACGTTCTGTGATGATCTGTGTCTGCATTGCCCAGTACAGCCACATGTGTAACATCTATGGCCACTGAGTACTGAAAAAGTGGTGGCTACTTCGTGACTCGAGCCTGTGAGCTTAATCTTGCCTGTGCTTTGTTGGTTTCATAAGAGATCTTGTAAAGTGCTTTATAAACCACAAGTGAAATGTGTGACTTAATCACGTTCCCAGACTTGGAGACCTCTATGCTTTAGCAATCTCTCATTCTTTTCATCAGAAAGTCACAAGAAAGTTCTCAGAACATCCTGCAGAGAAATGCAGGGAACAAAACCAAAACACATTCCTGACACCGTGAGTATATCTTGTGTGTGTGTGTGTGCATCCAAAGCAGTACACTAATCCACATGCAGCACTCAGTATGCAGCCAATATGGCACGCTATCTTTATAGCTATGCATCTTTTATACCATTATGTAAACTGTGACACATTAATAAACGTATGTAGTGGGTATGTTCATATACACTAAAATACATGATGCAGATCTGGTTTGAAGCAAAGTAATGAGTATCGGTGGACCTCTCCAAACAATAGAAGATGCAGACAGACACCTCCAGGACTATTAATCCTGCTTCTGTGCCCCTCCTAATCCACCCGCCCCCCACCCACATCCAAGAGGCTTATACCTTTACTTTCCTTTTAAAATAGTTTTACCCCATATGTTGGCATCCCTAACAATATAGCTTGATATTGCTTGCTTTTGAGCTTTGTAAAAATCTATGTAGTCTTTGGTACATTTTTTTTCACTCAGTTCTAAGATTCATTCATGTTGTTGGGTGAGATATTTACTTAGTACATCTCTATGTCACTCTTTAATATGATTTCATTACTTTTTTTTTTTTTTTTCTCAAAAGCTTTATTATTTCGTTTGGTCCAATGCATGGGAGAAGGCTTCAGGGTGGTTAAAAGAATGGCCAGTGGTTTCGGGGAGAGGCTCAGGTAAAAGCCAGACACCAGGGGAGGCAGAGGGGCCCCTCAAGGGCCTCCGGGCTCCACAGGCTCCTAGTCATGCTGGAGGGTGAGCCTTTCCTAGAGCCACTGGCCCCGCCCAGCCTGGGAGCCGCAGCCTGTGGAGGGAGCCAGGTGTGGCCCATTTTCTTGATGAGCTTCACCTCCTCACCCGGAAGTAGCTCTGCAGGAAGTCTCGGAGCTGAGGGCCTGCACGGGTAGAACCAAGCATGAGGGCCTGGTCAGGTTCCTCCCCAAGACCAGGGTGGTCTCCATGGCGCCCTGAGTTCTGTCCACTCATCTGGGGAGGCCTCAGCACGTCCTGGGAGAGAGTGCGGCCACGACGCTGGGTTTGCAACTTTAAGAGACACTCAGAGCCCTCGAGCTTCATCTCCACCATCTCGCCCAGAGAGAGGTAGATGTGGGCGGCCTGCAGAGGCAGGGGGGCCAGGCAGTTGACCTCAGCCTCCACCTCAGGGGAATAATTCTGACGGATCTGGGAGCTCATGGTTGTTCGGCGATAAGGGGTTAAGGTAGAAAAGAAGCTGGTGTGTTGGCTGGTCCCGGAGGTGGTTCTGAAGGTGGTGACTGGATAAGACGCAGGAGGGTGGCCGGAGGCTGCGAAAAGGGGCATCCCTGGGTCTGTTCTGTCCAAACACTTTTGAAGCAAGAGACAGATCCGGGACTGCCAAGGGCACTGCCTTTCATTACTTTGTATTAGTTCATCTCTTATCAGTCATTAAGAAAGAAAGGAAAGAAGGGGAGGAGGGAAGGAAAATGGAAGAAGAGAGTAGTAAGGACCGCCACCTACCTCTGGAACTTTAGCATAAAATTAAAGCTATAAGGCAAAAACCTCAGACTTCAGAACAAGCAATGATCACAATGTAGTACCTTGTCTTCTTTGAAGAGTCTCCCTGGTCCCTTTTCTGATTCTGTAAGAGTGGCAGAGACCTTTGCGATGTATCTTTTCAGAGCCAGCCTTGCAGCTGAAAGAATAGGCAGTAAGATGTACACAAATAAGACAAGGACCAAAAAATGTGCTCAACTGTTTGTAATGGACTGTTACATACCCAGAGCTTGAAAGGGACCGTGTGGAGGAGATTTTTTTGTGTTTGTTTTTATTGAATTTCAAGAAAGATAACTCAACCCGCATAGCATTTGGGGCCTTCCAAAATTCACAGCTATCCCACATGCAAATTACATTTTCCCCATCCCCGCATCCAAAAGTCTCAACCCATTACAGCATCAATTAATGTCCTAATGTTCATTGAAAATATTATCAGCTCACAAGTCTCAAATCTCATCGTCAAATCATCTAAACCAGCGGTTCTCAACCTGTGGGTCGCGACCCCTTTGGGAGTCGAACGACCCTTTCACAGGGGTCGCCTAAGACCATCGGAAAACACATATATAATCACATGTGTTTTTGTGATTAATCACTATGCTTTAATTATGTTCAATTTGTAACAGTGAAATTGGGGGTCACCACAACATTAGGAACTGTATTAAAGGGTCGCGGCATTAGGAAGGTTGAGAACCACTGATCTAGACCTGGGTGAGACTTCGGTATGACCCTTCCTCCCTGGGGTAGAATTCCTCTCCATCTGGAGACCCATGAAACTAGAAAACAAGTTCTGTACTCCCCAAATACAGGGATGGGACAGGCACCGAGTAACAGTTGTAGACACTGCCATTCGAAACGGGAGAAAATAGAAGAAAAAAAGGAGTCACTTGTCCCTAGTAATTTCAAAATCCCACATGGCAAACTCTTATGCATCAAGGCCTGGGAATAACCCTCTGCAGAGCAAGGCTCCCCCCTCGGCCTGCAGCTCCAGCAGAGCCATCCTTCCCATGACCCATAGCACACTTTTGCAGCTGAATAGTTTCATCGGTCAGTTCCAGCGTGTAGACTTTGGGGGGTCTGGCAGCCTTTTTCCATTTTGTTCTTTCTTCGTCCCTTTGTCCAAACTGGCAGTGTGTCTGCTGGTATAACATCCACAGAAACCTTGAGTCTACCTGTATGTCAGAGTCACTCCATTAGACTAGAGCAGGGGTCCTCAAACTTTTTAAACAGGGGCCAGTTCACTGTCCCTCAGACCGTTGGAGGGCCGGACTATAGTTTTAAAAAAAACTATGAACAAATTCCTGTGCACACTGCACATATCTTATTTTGAAGTAAAAAAACAAAACGGGAACAAATACAATATTTGTATTTGCATGTGGCCCGCGGGCCGTAGTTTAAGGACCCCTGGACTAGAGGCTCGGCCACGGGTCCTCTTGGACAATCTCCTTTCTGGCCTGACTTCTGCTGAGAGGGCTGAGGGGGCCCGTAAGCCTGAGCTCTAAGCACCAGCAAAACACGGGGTGGCCACACCCCTGGCTTTCCCTCCAGAGGACACCTTCCTGACAGTGAATCTCCTCGTGTTAGCAGTTTTGCGATCCCTCTAGGCTGAGAAGTTCCCAAAACATCAAGTCCTGTGTTCCTTTCCATAGCAGGTTCTTTCCTCAATTTATCTTACCCCTCTCACATTTTACTGGGAGCAACAGAAAGAAACCAGGTCCTGTCTTCAACACTTGGCTTCGAAATCCCTTCAGCTAAATGTCCACATTCACTTCTAATTCAGCTAAGCTCTCTGCCATGCCAAATTCCCCACCCCTCACCCACTACTTAGTGGGCATAGGTTAAAAGGTGTAGGTACTTTTTTTGCTTAATTTGAAAGGAAGGATATTTCCGAGCGAAAAACAGAAGCAATTGTAGGTTGTGTAAAATGGCATAGCTACAGATATTTTTAAAGCAGATATAAAACAGCTATACTTGAGAAGGGTTGGAAGGGATATAGGTAAATTGTTTCCATGAAACTCCATTAATATGATTATAGTTTTAATTAATTAGCTAGCAAGACATTAGTAAAGTCTTCATTTTTCATAAAATTGAAGTAGCTTAAATAATTCTAGTATAAAGCAAGAAAAAGGATCCCCAGGTGACTGGCTAAGTAACACCTTTTAGTTCCAATGTGGTTATGATGTCACTGACTCTGTCCATGAATCACTGACTGATGATGTCACAATGATCAGCAGTGTTTATTTTCCCAAGTAGAAAGACTACCTTCCGTGTTCTTATTAACTAGTACTCAGGGCATCCCTGCTCTGTCTCTGACCAGAGTTTTGGCCATAGATTTTTTTTTTATCCCAATTGAGAAAGATGTCCATTCAAGAACTACCCCTGATGTTTCTTCTGTTGTGTGCCTGCTTATTGAAGGAAAATTCCTGCATTTGTGATGGGACTACCTGGGCTAAGGTTGGATGGGAGATATTTCCTGAAGAAATGCTTTATCTAAAAGTTGAACCTTCTCCATCTCACTGTCTACCTTACCCTATGGACAAACTATGGTGCAATTTTATTAATATGGATGTAATTGCGAGTCTTGTATATCTCATATGTATTTTAGGACAAGCTATCTCTCTAATCCTGCTTGCTTTATCTGTGCATTACCTGTGGATGAAGTGGAAGAGACACAAGAAAGAGGTAAGGTAGTGATGCAAATAGTAGTAGTCATAGGATATCAGAGTTTAAAAGAGATTACCAGCTTCTTTGAAGGAAAGTACGACATATTTTTCCTCTTTGCAATCTCCCACAGTCCCTGCCATTCACCCCCAGCATCTAGCACAGTGTCTGGCATATAGTAGGTGCTCAACAAATCAGTATTAAATTAGAAGGTCCTTAAAATAACCTAGTACAATCCCTCCCTTTCAAGTTACAAAATGCATCAAGAAAGTAATGAGCTACAATGAGTAGAATGAACAGGAAATGAAGTTACCTGTCTGGGCCCAGAGGTAAGTCATTTGATCCTTCTCAGCTGCCTCACCAATACAATGAAGGGTGTGAAATAAGATATCTGTTAGATTCCTTCCAGATCTATCTAAGAAGGCTAAGTATGTAAAAGTTGGCATGTATTTTTTAAATGGACTGTAAACTAATGTCTAAAGTTTGGATAACTTTCTGGGAAATGGCACTCTTTAACTAATTCCCCACTTTGCCAATGACTCCAGATTTTGAGGCAATCGTAAAAGCTCATTGACTTTTACAATAAACATATTGCTATAAAATGACCCTGATGTTATAGCATTATACTTTGAAGCTGTTTAGTAAAGGGAAATATTTTGCTAATATTCAAATAGCTTCTCCCAGCAGAATGCTCTAACCATAGAAAGCACTTTTTAAATGTTTGTTGATGATGATAATGATTATTATCATCTTTCACAGGGACATACACAAAAGAGCATTTCTTCTGCCCTCGGACCTGTTTTCTGTAATGACCTTTCTTTCATATAAATCAGTAAGATGTTTCAGTACAGCTATCCAGAAAATTTAATTTGAACTACAGCAAGAAAACAACCTATAATTTCATTCGCTTTTCCCCCTGTTAGCTGAAAAAACAAGCCTCCATAGACACAGTCAGTAATGAACCGGAAAGCCAGTCCATCAATGACATAGACAAACTACTCTTCAAACTGTTGGCCACGACATCCATGATGAGTGAGTACCTGGACCGGAAGGCCCAGCGTCCTTCGTCTAAGAAATTCAAGCACGGAAAGCTCAAGTACAAGAACCGCGGAGGAACCAGAGAACACCAAAAACATGTGAATGTGGTTCTGTCCAAAATGGAGACGACGCAAAGCGCCTAGAAGAGAACGCTTATAAGGTTCAAAATGGTTCTCTGTGAGCCTTTCTCATTTTTTTGCCACATTCTTTACTGAAATTTTGCAAAGAAGTCCAAGTTAAAGATATTTCTATTCAGCTGAAAAGGCATCCGTACTTTCTGAAGTACCGGGGAAAAGACGGCCCACAGTCACTACTGCAGATTTAAGTATTTTGTTCTTTTTAATGCATCACATTACAAATCATTAATCGATCTTTAAATTAGAATCTTTAGTGTTTTAATAAATCTCCAATTTAAATAATATTTGTGACTTTTCTTGCTTTCCTGAGCAAATGTTATGGCCACAAGAAAACTTAATTTCTCATCTCAGATGCCCTTTGCTAGAATAGTACGCAAGTATCAAGTAACAGATTAATTTTTTTAATATTATTTTTTCCATTTCTAGTATAATAAATGATGAATTGAGTATCAACACTCCTTTTAAATTTCTGAGTTTTGTTGCTCGGCTATCTCAATTTTTTAACAATATGGTTACCATACCTTCCAACAAATACTGGGAGACTGATCTGAGACTAGGACAGAAAGTTTGATTAAAAACATGAAAAATCCCAGAAATATATGCAAGATCTAAGGCTGGGTAGAGGGGACTTAAGAAGGGAGAATAGGGGGGACATCTGTAATATTGTCTACAATAACATTTAAAAAAACAATCCTTGGCCCTAGCTGATTTGGCTCAGTGGATTGAGTGTCGGCCTGGGGACTGAAGGGTCCCGGGTTCAATTCCAGTCAAGGGCACACGCCCAGGTTACAGGCTCAATCCTTAGTAGGGGGCGTGCAGGAGGCAGCCAATCAATGATTCTCTCTCATCACTGATGTTTCTAGCTCTCTCACCCTCTCCCTTCCTCTCTGGAATCAATAAAATATATATTTAGAAAAAAATAATTCTTGAAATAGAAATAGTCTTTACAAAGTAATAGAAAGCAATAGTGTCCATCTTAGGTTATTGTGGATTAAAAGTTAATTTATAGCCCAGCGGCATGGCTCAGTAGTTGAGCCTCGACCTGTGAATCAGGAGGTCACTGTTCAATTCCCAGTCAGAGCACATGCCTAGGTTGCGGACTCGATCCCCAGTGTGGTGCATGCAAAAAGCATCTGATCAATGTCTCTCTCTCATCATTAATGTTTTTATCTCTTTCTCCCTCTCCCTTCCTCTCTGAAATCAATAAAAATATCTTTTAAAGTTTATTTATGGTTCTACTTTCCAGACTCTCCTCCTTCTTTCCATGCTTTCTTAGCACAACCCTACCCACATTTCCACAGATGTTTGTTCCATGCCTTTAGAGTTCTGAAATATCAACTAATTCCCACTCAGAGAAAGCTGATAAATATTTTTTTTTAATGGAGGACTCTTGAACACTTAAAAAGTGTCCAAACCTTGAAAACCCAAAGAAATTTCTAACAGTGGAATTTTAGCAGTATGGAGAGGACTCTTTGGGGTAGGGAGTCCTCAACCCCTTAAACCTCTCCAGATGCCTCCTACTCTAACGACTAGAACAGGGAATGGAAGTGGCTTATACACTTGGAAGTCTGAATTAAACAAACATGAAATGTTGAATAGTTTGTGTTTCTGACATTCCAGAGCTACGTGTACTTGAAGTCACAATCCTTACAATTCTATCACTGGTCTGGAAACAGAATAAGAGTTGATAGTATTAGCACCTTTTTTTATCTTCATCACTAGGAAATGTTAGGTATCATTCCCCTGAGAATGTAAGGACCCAAACAAAACAGATGGATATTAGGGACAGGAAAACAATAAAACTCCGTACCCATCAGAAAAGTAACAGCAAAATCTGTCCCTGGATTGTGTTTCTTAAGTACTATGGGTCATTCTTCAAAAATGGGTGGAGTGTTGTTGTGTTTGTTTTTTGGGGGGTGGAGAGTGGGGGGTGTACAAGGTCACATAGGTTTCAAGTGGAGATACCTCTATGTAAACTCAAGCAATCTGAGGCAAGAGCCCATGTACTTATGCTTTTATTACTCTGCAGCTTACCTGTGCAAACTAGGACTTGCGTTCCAGTAAAGCAATCTTGTTACTGTCCTTCAAACAGGCCACTTTCACTCCCAGCTCTTAGAGTTAGCTCATGCCCGTTTCCTTCTATTGTATTTTCTAATCCCACCCATTTTTCAAGGCCCAGCTCAACTCCAACGTGCTCTGACTTCATGACCTCTGTCCACTTCAAAGCAGGTATGATGATCTGCTCTGCTGATTTTAACCCTTCATCATAGTCCCGCTGATCTTATTACTGATATGTACCTACCATTTATCACCCCCGCCCCAACAAATGTCCAGAGGGCAGGAACAACCAATTGTACCTACAATAATGCTCAGTGAGCATTTATTAAATGCTTGCTAAAAGCATGAGTGCAAATTACTACATAAAATGAATGCCGTGAACTTGATATTTACTAATTTTTTAACCGATGTTTGTATGCATGCAAATCTCTAAGCTACATTCTACAGGGCTGTGGAAATGACATATACAAAATATTAGTATGGCTTTTTGACCTTTGATGGAAGCACAGCATACATACAAATGAACCAGTCAGCTTACTGATACCAGGTGGGTGTCCTTACCTGCCCAGTCCAGGAATTCAACGCACTCGGTCTGGGAATACCGAGCAGCAACGTCTCGAGCTAGCTCTTGCCGGAAGTTCAGAGCTTCTATATCAACATCCAGTTCCACCACAAGCACTTTCAATATTTCCAGATGACCCCAGGCGGCAGCACAGTGTAAGGGTGTATAACCTGACAAACAGCATGAAGACAGGCCAAATGGACTACACTCTTCAAGATCGTCATTGCAGTAATATTATTGAGCAATTACTGTTTACAACTTACTATGTACCAAGGACTGTGATATTTATAATTATCTTATTTGATTGTTACACCCTATGAGGAAAATACAATATTAGCCCCATTTTGCAGATGAAAAAAGAGACACACAAAATGATTGGGTAACTTGCCCAAGTCACACAGCAATAGTGAAGTCTGTGTTCTTAACTGCTGTGCTGTACGGTATCAGCACATATACACACACGTACATTCTTATCTATGTGTGTATACATTATATGTGCAGAATATAAAGCAGGCACATCCTATTTATCCACCTTTAGGGAGTCATAAGTAATACTGGTGAGAGAAAAGGGAAAATACCTCTGGCTGTGTTGTCATTCAGATCCGCGCCATATTTTGCCAAAACTCTAATCACTTCACTCTGCCCAGCCATGCAAGCTGCATACAACAAATTTCTTCCAACAATGTCTTTTTCCAAGAGGAGCTGTATAGCCTGGTCATAGAGAGGGTTCTCTGGATCCTCAAAAATCTTCTGCAAACCTTCTACATCCCCTGTGAGAACAGGTTGTAAGAGAGGATTAAGAAAGCCTGTCTTTTCTTCCTCCTCCTCTTCCTCCTCTTCCTCCTCTTCCTTTTCTTCCTCCTCCTCCTCCTCTTCTTCTTCTCCTTCTTCAACTTCTTCTTGCTGTGAGAAAGGTTCTGATTTTTCTGAACTCTCTGAGTCTTGGGGTTCTTCTAGATCCATTAACTCCAAAAATACCTGAGACAAAAAAAAAAAAGAGTAATAAAAATCTACTCAGACAAATTGGTATTTATTGATTGATTGATTCAGTCAGTCCACTGACAATATAGATGGGATGAAAATTCTTAACTGGCTTAAAAGTAATTATAAAATATTTCATCCATTCAACTAACAAAGTTTATTGTGCACCTACCAGAAGTCAATACAGTCGATGCACTGCCTGAATACATTCTACAATGCTGAATATGTGCTATACATAGTAAATTCAATAGGAACAGTAGAGAGCAATGCGGGCTGGATTCATTGGGGAAAGATTGAAAGAGGATGTTAGAGTAACCCACTTGCCTAACCATGGGTCATCCTGGGGAGAAGTGAAAAATAGTTGCATCATTGGAGTCAGATTATTAAGACCTTAAAAAATTAGGCACTGATGTTTAGACAGAATTCAGTCTCTCAGTAATGGTTACTGAAAGCTTACCAACATCCTAAGTGCTGTGTAGGTATTATGTAAATTATGAAGAAGAATCAACTTTATTTCCTGCCCTAAACAACTTAGTTTTTTTAAGGGAAAAAGGCGACCTGTGCAAAATAAGTGTAATAAAAGGTGATAGATGATAAGTATCACATGAGAGGAAGTGCTATGGAAATTTACAAGGGACAGGATTAATTCCAGATGGAAGTCGTCACAGTGCTCACTCTGGCATAATACATATTAAATTGGGAATGATACAAAGAAGGGGGGCATGGTCCCTACAGATGTGTGAGAATGTTTGTAGCATCACTGTTCATAGAGCAAAAAGCCTGGGTGGGGGGAAAACAGTGCCCATTAACAGGAGCATAAACTGTGACATAGTTGCACAAGATAGTATATAGTAGTTAGAGTGATTAAATTACAGTGATACTCCATGGGTAGGCAGCTCTGACATGACTCCCAAAGCCCCTCACCCCACACCCTGGTATTCACACCTTTGTGTAATTCTCTCCTTGTGAAGAAGGCAGGATATAGTGATTTTATTCTAATGTGATGGGATGTCACTTCCATAATTCACTTACAACAGACAAGGGCATGTACTTTGGTTTCGGGTACATCCCCAGCAGGGGGTGTGCAGGAGGCAGCTGATCGATGTTTCTCTCTCATCAATGTTTCTAACTCTCTATCCCTCTCCCTTCCTCTCTGTAAAAAATCAATAAAAAAAAATTTTTTTTTTTAAAGAAAGAGAGACATGGGCAATCTCTAGCCAAGAGCCAGTAAGGAACCGAGGCCCTCAGTCTAACAGCCCAGAGGAACTTAAACTCACCAACAACCACTGAGTGAAGGTGGAAGTGGATCTGCCGCTGTGGAACCTTGAGGTAACTGTGGCCTCAGGCAACAGGCCACTGTGAAATGAGAACAGCTCTGCTCTGCCTTGCTGACTGAGTGTGGAGAACAGCCCATGGCTTTTCCTTTGAACTCTCGAGTGTGAACTCTTTTGAGGCTGCTAAGGCACTAAGAATAGGAAACCCATAGGTCATGGTCCTTGCCCCATGGGCCTTTACCGTCCAGTGGGGAAGACTCGGTAAATCAGCAATGACCGAGATATGGGACAGAATGGAGATTAGCAAAGCGTGTTTGAGAGTAGAGAATGGACATCTAAAGTAGACTCAGAGTTGGCAGGTCCGGGAAAGGCTTTCCAGAAGAGGTGACCCTTCAGGATTGAAGAGTAGGCGTCTTAAAAGGAGGAGAAAAGGACAACCGGGTCACAGGAGGAGCATAAACAAACAGCGAGGGGGCAGTCAAGGCAGCCTGAGGTCGTAGTTGGAGGAATAGAGCTCAAGGGTCTTTTAAACCAACTGGATTTTTTACAATGTAGTCCCTTGTCCCGGCTCAGGAAGGTCCCCAGGGCTAAGCAAAGGGGAGGCCTGAGGAAGAGGATAGGGAGCGGCAGCCCTGCCAAGAGTGGCAGAGGGGGCACCAGAGTTCGCCTTTCGGCCTGAACCCCGCAGGCACCTCCCGGATCCCCGAGGCGGGACCCGCTCCGCAAAGTTCCCTCCCCGCCCACCCCACCCGCCCCAGCTGCCCGGCTGGGAGCTACCCATTCCCCACACGCCCACCTGGGCCCTCGGCGCCCGGACCCAGCACTCTCGGCTCCCGGGATCCCCGGCTTCCGCGGTTACCATGGCGACGACTCACCCCGACGCTAACGCTGTACACACGGGTCAAAATGCCAGGTGCGAGGATATGCGGGAAAGACGCAGCGGGACGATTAAAATCTTAATGATTAACACCGCTGTGTTCGGAAGGTGGTGTGCGGTGGGGTTTTCTTTATTTCGTAAGTTTTCTGTAATACGGTCTATATTTGTTTTACAAAAACAAAAAAATAAAATTTAAAAGTAAGGTGTGCCCATTGGTAGCTTATCTTTGGCCTTTAAATGGAAGAATTTTCCAGAAATATGAAGATGCCATCTAAAAACGACGAAAGACAGTAATTATAATGGGCAGCTTAATTTTCTAGTCTATGGGAGATCTTTCACCTACGGCTATGGTCATGGCCACCAAGTGGCATTTCCTGAGACCTCCCAAGTGCCAACTATGGCAGGAGTGGAAGGAACCTGGAAACTTCCTCTCTCTTGATTCAGTTATTTAAGATCCAAAACAGAGGATTTTTAAAATGGGGGTGGGGTGGACAATGGGATGGGGTATCAAAAGAATGTGCCCTCTGGTCCCTCGCATGGATTCTAACTGCCTTCTGGGTTTTCCAGGCTTGCATTGTATATCCACTCTAGCTTGCTCACTTTTTTTTTTTTTTTTAACGTTTTAATCCCTTGTTCCACTGCCTTGCATGGTAATCCTGGCATCGTGACCTCATCTAGTATGGGCCATCACTCTCCATGCTTAGGAAGCCATTCTAGCGGCATGTTTGTACTATCTCCTGAGATCTTTGCCATGGTGCTTAGATCCCCTATCCCAGGAGAGTGCTTTCCAGTTAAGTCTCCCCTGTTCAACTTTGTATTCTGTCCCCTTGTTCCAGCACCTTCAGAAGTCAGTCCTGTGTGTACTCCGCCAGATGTCTCCATCCCATTGTTAAGGTTCCACTCTTTCCCAACTAGTACCCTGTCCTGGGCATAGCAGACTTGCCAATATTGAGAGTTTAATCTTCTTTGAGGCTCTGCTACTCTCATGATTAAGTCCTGGACCTGGTCCTCAGCTTACAGAAGAGGAGAGCCCCTGTATTTGTTACCTAGGAAACCCTTTGGCTTTCCTGCTTAGTGTTTGTTTGTTTTTTAATATATCGTTTATTGATTTTTTACAGAGAGGAGAGGGATAGTTAGAAACATCGATGAGAGAGAAACATCGATCAGCTGACTCCTGCACACCCCCTACTGGGGATGTGCCTGCAACCAAGGTACATGCCCTTGACCAGAATCAAACTCCAGACCCTTCAGTCCACAGGCCCATGCTCTACCCACTGAGCCAAACTAGTCTGGGCTGCTTAGCATTTAATAGCCAATTTATCAATCTATTTAATTAAACAGCATCACATGAGCTTAGCAACAGGCCACCCCTATTTCTTCTATATATCTCTTTGCCTGATACATTGCACCCACTAGAACAGTGGTTCTCAACCTTGGCTGCACATTAGAATCACCTGGGAATCTTTTTAAAATCCTGATTTCTGGGCCTCATCCTCCAGAAATTCTGTTTCTTTGTTATGGGGTGAGGCCACAACATTAGTAACAAAGAAACAGAATTTCCAGAGGATGAGGCCCAGAAATCAGGATTTTAAAAAGATTCCCTTGGGAACTGGAAGGAGGGGAGTTATGGGGGGGGGGGGGGGGGGGAAGAGGAACAAATGTAATAATCTGAACAATAAAGATTTAATTTAAAAAAAAAAAAGATTCCCAGGTGATTCTAATGTGCAGCCAAGGTTGAGAACCACTGCACTAGAATGTCTCCTCCCATCAGAATATATAGTTTGCTGAGGGCAGAGCACCAAGAAATCGGACCAAAATCACAAAGCTAGTCAGTCACAGAACTAGGATTTAAACCTATGGGTCTCTAGACCTAAAGGCCATGCATTCTCCACTACAAGCTAACTAGCAAAAGTTATTCTTTCTCTTTCAGAAGCAAGTGGACAAACCTTTGAATATCCCGTGTGAAGAACTGTTAAAGGAAAATCTGGTTAATTTGTGCTTAACTGTATATTTATTAGGAAACCACCAAGTGTTTCACTGATATTACTGAAATTGTATCCCCCCCTACCCTACCACTTATTTTTTTTTTTCTAAATATATAGTAAAACTCATGTGGCTATGTGCTGTGGAAAAATCAGGCAAATAGCAAATTTGAAAGTTCCCCCCACCTCCAGAAGTGTTCTGCTAGTGTCTGGTGGTTAATTAAGTGAAAGGGCAAGTTGACACGTAGCCTTAAAATCCTGGATAAAACTCTGGTATTTTGAAAGTTAAAATGTGGAAAATCTCCACGGTGGAGTCCACTTCTGATTTGGCTGTGCGTCCTCAGCAGTTTGCACATAGTATGGGCCTAATAGATATATGTCGACCCCATGTGAGCATGCGTCCATCTATGTGCCTACAGGAGACTCACCTGCTACAAATAAATCAAAATTCCTAGCTTTGTCTGATTAGGCTCGTCTTCCTATTGCCTTCAGCTGGGAAAACAAGGGAGCGATGTGGCAGCTTCAGCCAAAGACCTTTATGCATTTATGCATAAGGACACAGACTATAGGGTGGTGAAGGCCTGGGGCGAAGGGGTGAGGGGGAATGGGGGCGGGCTGAAAGGGGACTATGGGGGGGAAAGGGAGCCATATGTAATACCTTCAACAATAAAGATTTTTATTTTTATTTTTCTAAAGGAGGCTTCAGTATTCAAATACTGCCAGTTCGGCGGTGAACTCGCAAAGTAGTCATCTTTGGGATAGAAAGAACTGGATGCAAGGAGAGCGGCTACTTCCGGAGCCGCGCCGGAACCCCTTGGCAGAATAAGTGAGTTCCAGGGGGGAACTATTTAAGATGAGGACCGCTTCCTGCTGCTGAACGGAGCGAGGGACGGGGAGGAAGCAGCCCGAGGAGTGGCATCCTGCCGGCGCTAGCGGCTGCAGAGGCGGAGGCGGAGAGGAGGCGGCGGGCGGACCAGGCGGGGAAGGCTGCGGCAAAGGGACAGGAAAGTGTCCGAGCCGGTGAGTGAGCCGCCTGAGAGCAGGGACAGCGGAGAGCGCCCCGGGCTCGCTTTGCACATCTGTGCTTCCAAGTTGCCGAGTCTCCGCGTCGGGTAAGGGCCGAGCTTCGCCCGCCGCCTGTCACTCGGCGCCGAGAAGGGGCTGTTGGGGCGCTGGGGCTGGGCCTCGTGGGGCACCAGCCTGCACTCCAGCCGGCTGTCCGCCCCACCCCGGAGCCCGGGAGGCGCGGGGCTGTCCTGTCCCGCCTGGGGGTTGGGGCTTGTCTGCACAGCTTCCCCAGACAAGGGCTGGGACTAGGGAGAAGCGCCCCATTTACCCCTGGGGACCTAGCGAGATCGTGCCGAGTGGGCGGTGGACATGGTTTCGGGGACAGGGAAGGGCTGGTGAAGGGAATGTGAACCCGGAGCGTTCGTGTCTCTGTACCGTTAAAGCTGCCCGGCTGTCGGAGGCGGCGTTTTTGTTTTTAAAGGCAAAATGCCTCCCCTGCCGCTGTCGCTTCCAGACAGGTTCATTGCTTTCAGGTCCGTGGTTGAACCGACCGCTCCCTATTCGTCTGAGTTAGAGCCGCCGTGGGCACCCGGTGGGCGCGCTGAGGGTGCGCCTGGCGGTGAGGTCAGACGGGACGCCTCCGAGCGCCGTTCGAAGGGAGACGGACCTGGCGGTGGAGCCTGTTGAGCGCGCGTCCCCTCGCCTTCACTTCCAACCGATTCAGGTGAAGGATAGTCATCTGCAGCGGTTCTCAACCTGTGGGTCGCGACCCCTTTGGGGGTCGAACGACCCTTTCACAGGGGTCGCCTAAGACCATCGGAAAACACACATATAATTACATATTGTTTTTGTGATTAATCACTATGCTTTAATTCAATTTGTAACAATGAAATTGGGGGTCACCACAACATGAGGAACTGTATTAAAGGGTCGCGGCATTAGGAAGGTTGAGAACCACTGTAAGGTCCTGGGTAAAGGCTGTGCTTGTGCATCTGCAAAAGGTCTGTAATATAACCGGACGTGAAATGGTGTATCGCTGAGAAATAGTTTTTATTAAGTTGCTGCTTTTCTGTTGTCTTAGGTTCGGCTGTAGAGCGTGGTGAAGGGTACTTTTCATGGTGCATGGAAGGAAAGCCAATGCGCAGGTAGGCATTTAGGAAGAAAACCTTCGGTTTCACTGAAATCCAGCGCATGATCATTCAGGGCTTCATTTAAAAAAATTTTTTTTTTAAGTTTACAAATCTTTTTTAAAGTTCACAACGTTTTTTTTTAAGTTTACTAAAGTTTTTTGTTCTAAAAGAAATCAATAATATCAGAAATTAATAGCTTTTAAATAGAGAAATATATAGAAAAGTTTCTAAGGAGTACTATGAATTTTGTGTCGTCGTTAATATTGAAATGTTCCTTTGTATGGTAATTTTTGGGGATAATCATTAAGTGCACTATGATATATGGATGTATTACAGTCTTTAATCCCCTGTAGAGGGTTCTGTTGCCATATACGTATAATGATGATTTATAATACACTGTACTGAATGTCTAATGATTGTTTTAGTTATTTCATTGATATTTGGTAATACAATTGTTCTGTTAATTAAAATAGCCACGTTGCACGGAAGATTGAGGAGTATAAAAGGTATTGGACAGCCCCACTGGTGTGGGTCAGTGGTTGAGCCTCTACCCAGGAACCAAGAGATCACTGGTTCTGCCCCGGTGAGGGCCCATGCCCAGATTTCGGGTTAACCCACAGGGGCGCTCAGGAGGCAGCTGATCATGATTCTCTCTCATCATGGATGTTTCTATCACTCTCTCCATTCCTCTCTCTCTAAAAATTAATATCTTTTAAAAAAAGATATTGGACATAATAACTCGGTCCATAGAAAAGCAAAACAGTTTGTGGGGAAATGTAGACAATTATAGGTCCTCCCAACCCTAAAACTCAGTAATACTTTTTCTCAATCTGTTCTAACAAGTAGAACAAGAGCCCTTATTGAAACAATCAGCCCAGTTCAAGTTCATTTTTTAAACTCATTTTACATTAATTGAACTATACTTAATTATTTGCTATTTAACATCAAAGATAAACAATGTGGCAGATCCTTTTAAGAAAAGAAACATTTCATGATGGGGATATGGCTTATAACTTAAAACTGGGAGCCAAAACCGGTTTGGCTCAGTGGATAGAGCGTCGGCCTGCGGACTGAAAGGTCCCAGGTTCGATTCCGGTCAAGGGCACGTACCTGGGTTGCGGGCACATCCCCAGTAGGAGGTGTGCAGGAGGCGGCTGATCGATGTTTCTCTCTCATCGATGTTTCTGACTCTCTCCCTCCCTTCCTCTCTGTAAAAAATCAATAAAATATATTTTAAAAAAATAAAATAAAATAAAAAATAAAAAATAAACTGGGAGCAAAAATCAGAATATATCTTTTTCCAGATCTGTTATTGATTTTTTTATTGACCTTGAGCTGTTCACCTCTCTGTGCCTCAATTTACCTCTCTAATGTATCTGATCAGGATATTGGGAATAATGAATGCTTGAAATGGTTTGAAATCTCCAGATGAAAAGATGTTATGTATGTAACAAATGCCATTATGTTATTTATATCTTACTCTATAGTAGCAATAATACTTGACAGAAAGCACATGAAATTAACAACACATGTACTTCATCACTTCAACATGGTTATAAAACCACAAATTGCTTCTCATCCTCAGCTGCCATAAATTTTATATCTTATGTAATTGCTAAAATAAGAGCTTATTATTCTTTAAAAAGAGGCACAGCGTGGGAATGTTTTTATCAGTAATTTCTATATAAAATATTCATTTAATTACACCCATTTTTTCTGCATTATTACATAATACTGCCAGTTACTTAAAATCATTTTGGAGAATTCTGGTGCCATTTAGTTACAGCTCTTTCTTTATCACCATCACTTGGCTCAAGCCAAGTAGAGATGCCAATTAAAATATGGGTCTGGAGCAGAAGAGCAGTTTGGGTTGGCGATTAAAAAAAAAAAAAATTGTGTGTCAGTGCGCAGAAGGTTCTAGAAGTTGTAGATGTGAATGAGGGTAAAACAGAAAAGAAGGATGCCAAAGACAGAACTCTAGGGAGTACCAGTGCAATTTAAGGTGTGATCTAAGACAAAAAGCCTGTAAGGATTCTAAAATGGGCAAGAAGTTTTAGGTTCTTTGGGTCTTGTTTTATTTAATTGTATTTAGAGTTTCATCAGTTTTCACTCACAGTGAAGATCAAACAAGTTTCTCCTTGAGTTCAACTTCAAATGCACACACACAAAAAAATCCCATTCAGATCTTTAGAATTTCCTATTCCAGTCAGTCGAAAATGTTTGCTTAAAAGTAGTAGTATAAGATGTATTGCTTGATCTGGGTGCTCCTTGCTCAACACCTCTCCTTCCTTTCCTCCCTTTACTGTAGACATAAGAAAATTAAATATTATGCTTGCTATCTTAATCCTTGCATTTTGGGATAGCTGTGTAACAGAGTTATCAGTGAGATGTCAGCAAAGTTGCTGGGGGAACCCAGGAAGGTTTTTGCTTTCCTTACCTAAAGGGAGATCAGCTGGTTTTCATTGCCGTTTGCCCTGCCTCCTTCACCTTGCCTTGACTGCCTGGCTGAAGCACCCAAGCTGACCCTTATTTTGTCCAAGAAGCAGTGGTAAGATGTCTTGAGCTGAATCATTCATGACCTGTTTTCAGATTAAGGGTTAACAGCTTGGCATTCTGGTGTGGAATTAGGTATGGGATGTAGTGCCTAGCAGGTGCCCTTCTAATAACCAGAACTGGCACTTACAATAACAGATGGGTTTTCTATCTTAAGGATTTCTGTACTCGAACCTCTAGTTCTCTCTATTCTTAGTGTGTTTGGGACTTTAAATGAGGGTCAAACCAGCTGAATCTTTTTTCTAAGGTCAGGCTGTTAATTTCCAAATTAAAACAAAATGTTTGAAATATAAAAGGAGAGATGTTCATTTACCCCTGGCCAGTGTGGCTCTGTTGGTTGAGTATCATCTGTACACTGAAAGGTTGCCGGTTCAATTCCCAGTCAGGGAACATACCCGGGTTGTGGGCTTCGTCCCTGGTAGGGCGTGTGTAGGAAGCTTCTGGTGTTTCCCTTTAACATTGATGCCTCTCTCTCTGTCTCCCTCTCACACTCGCTGTCTTGATTTTGAGAGAGAGAGAAAGGTTCTTAGCTTAGGAACATAATTCCAAGCTAAGGAGAAATTCTGTAGGTCTTTGGACAAAGAGGTAAAATTGATTATAAATATTTTAGAATCAGAGACTGTTTTCTAAACTTTTTATTGTGCTTGATTTCAACTTATCTTACCCACTTACAGAAAATGACTCTTTCCTCAATGAGGAATATTACTTTGGGATTACAAGGTCTGAGGAATGTGTGACATGATAGCTCTGAAATCTGAAGTTGACTCACAAATTTTGGGTGGATAGAAATTTTATTTATTTAGGGAGGTACCAGAGTTGTAACATTCCTTTGGTAAACATGAAGAATATTTAAGGTGTTTGGTTTGTTTTTTGGTTTATGCTTCCGGTATACACATGATTTGATTCTTCTCCTCACTATGATTTTAGGATATATTAATATTCATGGGAATGACACAGCCATTTACCTAGCCTGCACTTCCTTGGCTTCTTAAATTCTTGTGACTTTCACCTTCACTCACTTCCACAATGCGTTTCTACTGTCACTCAGAAAAACTCTCTGAAATCATAAATGCTAATGACTTGTTTTCTGACCATAATCTCTTGAATGTTCATTCCATCTGTTCTTTGTCAAAATTAACATGCCATTGCCCCTTCTCTCTTCACACAGTTTCAACCATTTTCTAGCCATCATTCAACTCGTTTTGTCTGTGGTATTTCAGGCATACCTATTAATTAGGCATTTCTATTATGCCTAATTATATGCAGGCATTTCTTTTCTCTGATTTGGGCTGTTGATTACCACTAGATAAAACAGGCACGGGGAATTCATGAGTCTTTAATATCATTTGGGCCAACAGTGTTATCCAACAATATTTCTGAGTCTTCACTGATTCCCCATAGCAGCTCTTCCACGTCATTACCCATTCTTCTCATAATCCTGTCACCATTCTGCTCACAGCCAGAAGATGACCTGCCACCCTCCCACTCCCAGCTTCACAGAAAAATAGAGGTCTTTATGAACTTCCCTAATTGCTGACACCTTCTTACCCCAAAATAAATGTATCTGTTTCCACATTATCTCCCTCCCACACCTTTTCTCTGATCTCTTACATCTAAGTTCCATTCCTCTGGTTTTGGTTCCCTGCGCTCCCACTCTTCAAGGATCTCATTCCGTCATTTATTCTCCCCCTCTTGCTTGTATTTTTAAACTTCTCCCACCTTTGGGTTCTTAGTGTCAGTATATAATTATTTTCCAGTCTTTGACTTCTTTAAGCAGACATAGCACTGTATCTCTTCACAGAAAAGCTTCTTTCTAAAAATGGTTCATACTCGCTGTCTTTCTTTATATATATACAAGAGGCCCGGTGCACGAAATTCATGCGGGGGGGGGGGGGGTCCCCTCAGACCAGCCTGCACCCTCTCCAATCCGGGACCACTCGGAGAATGTCAGACATCCCTCTCACAATCCTGGACTACTGGCTCCTAATTGCTTGCCTGCCTGCCTGGTCACCCCTAACTACCCCACCCCCCACTGGCCTGATCACCCCTCACTGCCTCTGCGTGCCGGCCTGATTGCCCCTCACTGCCTCTGAGTGCTGGCCTGGTCACCCCTAACTGCCCCCCCTGCCGGCCTGGTCACTCCCAACTGCAACCCCCCTGCCGACCTGGTTGCCTCTAACTGCCTCCCCCAGCCCCCCGCCACCCTGGTCGCCTCTTACTGCCCCCCTCTGCCGGCCTGGCTGCCCCTAACTGCCCCCCCCCTTTGCCCGCCTGGTTGCCCCCAACTGCCCCCCCCCTCGCTGGCCTGGTTGTCCCCAACTGTGCTCCCTGCTGGCCTGGTCGCCCTTCATGCCCCCCCCCCCCCCCCCAGCGGCCTGGTCACCCCATGCAGCCTGCTTGTTCAGTCATTTGGTCATCCCTCACTAACCCCTCTGCTGGCCTGGTTATAGGCAGCCATCTTGTGAGGGTGTGTGGGTTAATATGCATATTACCTCTTTATTATATAGGATATACTTTATAAAAAATATATATAAATATATATTTTTTTATTGATTTCAGAGAGGAAGGGGAAGGGAGAGAGAGAGATAGAAACATCAATGATGAAAGAGACTCATTGATCGGCTGCTTCCTGCACACCCTCCACTGAGGATCCAGCCTGCATGCAACTAGGCATGTGCTCTTGACTGGAATCAAACCTGGGACTCTTCAGTCTGCAGGCCAATGCTCTGTCCACTGAGCCAAACCGGCTAGGGCCTCACTGTCTCTTTCTTCGCCTCCATTAACTGCTGCCATTGAATACCTCAGGTTTTACTGAAAGGTTAGGGATAGCGGAGGGGGCCATAAAGTTTTTTGGACATCATCATTTTCTCACTGGCTGTCTCCTTAGATCATAACCCACCACCATTTTATTTATTTATTTTTAAATATATTTTTATTGATTTCAGAGAGAAGGGAGAGGGAGAGAGAGATAGAAACATCAGTGATGAGAGAGAATCATTGATTGGTTGCCTCCTACATGGCCCCCACAGGGGATCGAGCCCACAACCCAGGCATATGCCCTTGACCGGAAGCAAACCCATGACCCTTCAGTCCTCAGGCCGATGCTCTGTCCACCGATCCAAGCCAGCCAGGGCCCACCACCATTTTAAAAGTCTCTCTTTCCTTTCCCTTTTCTTTCCCTTCCCTTCCCTCCCTTCCTCTTCCTCTTCCCCTTCCCTTCATTTCCCTTTCTCTTAAAATTCTTCCTTTCTCATCCCCCCCCCCGCAAAAACTTTCTCCCTTTAAAATTACTGTTACTTTATTCTACCAAACAGTTTATTTTGTCACAATCCTTATACTAGTACCTCTATAGCAGAGGTTAAAAAACAAATTCATAGATCTTTAGGTAGTTTACACAATGTATGGCACAGCTTCATGTAAGACAGTATGATGGTGAGCTAAAAGTCCTCCTAATGATATTCTATTTCCATTTCAAAACAAAACAAACCCAAAAATACTGCCAACCAAACAATTCTAATGGTCTTTATCATTCAGGGGGCCCTCATCTTGTCTTTTATAATTAAAAGGTCTAAATAAATGTATAGAGAAGAGAATATAAATTAGCAAATGTGGAAGCAAGAAGACCACTTATGAGATTATGATACTTTTAAAAGGTAAGGGTAGCCTGACTTAGGGTGGGGCTAGTTAGATGTGTAGAGAAATAGTTGGATTTTAGGTATTATATGGAGGTAGAATGATAGGATTTGCTGATGGCTTGGGTTTCAGGGTGGAAAGGAAAGGTTCCAAGATTTCTAGCCTGAGCCAATGTAAGAATAAAATTGCCTTTTATTGATCTGGGGAAGACTAGAGGAGAGACACCAGTGGAGGAAGAGAATCAAGGAATCAGTTTTAGATATATCATTGAGATAGATGAGCTTGAGTTATTCAGATAGGAGATAAAACTCCTTTAGCCATTCACACATGGGTGATGGGAACCATTAGATGTGTATAGAGAGCAGAGAGGACAGACTTTGGAGAATGACCACATTCAAGAGAATTCCTTCCAAGTTTGTTAACCACATAGTCTATAATAATATAGAAATTACCCATTATTTAAAGTCAGAGTCTAATAATAGCAGCAGGGTTTTTTTTTTGTTATGGCATACTTCAAAAAAATAGATATGTAGAAATTAGCTTTCATATTTTACTTAGGTGAGATAAAAAATTGTTGATCTGATTTCAACAGTATCATATTTATGTGCATAATTAAGGTTACAACAAACATGCTTTAACTTCTACATGCACTATCAGTATTACAACAGGAATTTTTGAGTTGGTCTTGTCTTTAATGGTGGGGTTTTTTAAAGCCTGATTCTACCACTGTTGCCCGTGTGGTTTATTCTTTCAGCATCTACTACATACAAGGCACCAGTATGCACGTGGCTAAAAGCCTTCTTGATTGTTTATGTGGGTGGTGAAATTATCTAACTGCTCAGCTTTATATTTCAGTCTTTCACTTGTCAAGCATATACAGTACTATTTCCGCCAGACGTCAGGAATTGTGCACAGTTTATACTCTAGCATACACAGTCACCTGTGGGCTGAGGCCAAGCGTGGAAAGATTGAATGTATAAGTGCTTTGGAAAAACAGGTTGCTGGTGGAAGAACCATGCTCTTGATTTTTAAGTTTGTGCCTTTATAATGTAAATGCATAGTTATTTACTACATTTCCTCACTTGTAAGACACACAGTTGATTTAATAACAACTTTTTAGAATTGTGAATATTGAATTAAAGGTATACAAAGCTTTTCTTACTAGCTGCCAATATAGCAAGTATTTATCCATATAATTGATACCTCAATATTCTTTAATATCACAAAGTTTTATTCTAAGTTCTCCTCTCATTCAAAGACTGAAGAATCCCTTGACTTATGTCTGGCCCTAAGCAATTATCCAAAGCATCCCAAGGACATACTTGTGCTTGTGATTTTTTCCCAGTTTTTTTTGTTGTTGTTTTTCACTTTTTTAGAACATTGTGATTGACTGTATAAACTGTAAACTCTAGACATCTTCAGGTAAAGGAAATACAGTACTACATATAAAGTTAGGTTTTGGACCCTGGCCTATTTTCCTTCTGACCTTTTCATGCAACATTGGCTATATTGGCGCCGAACCTTAGGGCAATTTAAAATATCTTCCAATGATAATCAGAAATAAACATTTATGTGTTTTAGAAAAATGACAACTATCAAGATTTTGGGCCAAACTGGTTTGGCTCAGTGGATAGAGCGTCGGCCTGCAGACTGGAGGGTCCCAGGTTCGATTCCGGTCGGGGGCATGTGCCTTGGTTGCAGGCACATCCCCGGGGGGGGGGCGGGGGGGGGGATGTGCAGGAGGCAGCTGGTCGGTGTTTCTCTCTCGTCGATGTTTCTAGCTCTCTATCCCTCTCCGCCCCTCTCTGTCAAAAATCAATAAAATATACTTAAAAAAAAAAAAAGATTTTGGTTAAACCAGATTAAGGAATTAAAGCCCATAGATCATAATTTAAAAATGTTTTTCATAATGTGTTATTAATTTAGTATAGGCAGTTGCAAAAGATATGGTCTAAACCAGTGGTTGGCAAACTGCGGCTCGCGAGTCACATGCGGCTCTATGGCCCCTTGAGTGTGGCTCTTCCACAAAATACCACGTGCGGGCGTGCACGTACAGTGCGATTGAAACTTCGTGGCCCATGCGCAGAAGTCAGTATTTTGTGGAAGAGCCACATGTGGGCCAAAGAGCCGCAGTTTGCCGACCACTGGCCTAAACAGTCTAATCTGACTACTGAGATGAAAAAAGAATTGTCCTTTATTTTATGGCAGTTCACAGTGAAAGTGCTCTGACTTGGAATTAGTACTATTCATTCCTTGAGAGACTTTAAAGAAGTTTTGAGTTCTAGAGTTCTTAGAACGGGAACTCTTTGGGGACTTGGTTCTGTCTTTTGGTTACCTATAGGTTTCCCTGTCTCTCGACTTAGGAATACTTTTATGACAGGAGTGAGCTTCTAATAATACTGCCATCTTCTCTTCCCTCTCCCCCTGCCATTCCTGTAGGTGCACCAACATTCGACCAGGAGAGACTGGAATGGATGTAACAAGCCGCTGCACCCTTGGAGACCCCAACAAACTGCCAGAAGGGGTTCCCCAACCTGCCCGTATGCCCTATATCTCAGACAAGCACCCTCGACAAACCTTGGAAGTGATTAACCTCCTGAGAAAGCACCGGGAGCTCTGCGATGTGGTGCTAGTTGTGGGCGCTAAGAAGATATATGCCCACCGAGTCATTTTGTCAGCCTGCAGTCCCTACTTCCGCGCTATGTTTACAGGAGAATTGGCAGAGAGCCGGCAGACAGAAGTAGTGATCCGGGACATAGATGAGAGGGCTATGGAGCTGCTGATTGACTTTGCATATACCTCCCAGATAACTGTGGAAGAGGGCAATGTTCAGACCCTACTGCCAGCTGCTTGTCTCCTCCAGCTGGCAGAAATACAGGAAGCCTGCTGCGAATTCTTAAAGAGACAATTAGATCCCTCTAACTGCCTTGGTATTCGGGCTTTTGCTGACACACATTCATGTCGTGAGTTGCTAAGGATAGCAGACAAGTTCACTCAACATAACTTTCAAGAGGTGAGTTGTACTTAGTGGTTTGAATGTATTCATAATGTCTTTGTCAGGAGAGTATATAGGCCAGGGGTGGGCAAACTTTTTGACTCGAGGGCCATAATGGGTTCTTAAACTGGACCGGAGGGCCGGAACAAAAGCATGGATGGAGTGTTTGTGTGAACTAATATAAATTCAAAGTAAACATCATTACATAAAAGGGTACGGTCTTTTTTTTTTTTTTAGTTTTATTCATTTCAAGCGGGCCGTAGTTTGCCCACGGCTGGTATAGGCTCACACTCTGCTAACTGACACATAGCAGCTTGGCTATTTACTGCCAATAATATTAAATAAGTAAGTTGTTATAAATTCTAAACTTGGTTTTTATTTTAGAGTCCAAGTTTGTGTTTCTCAGTAATAGTTAAAGTTTAGGACTTGATTGTGCCTAGTCATGTCATATTCATAAAAGGCTAATTTAAAAGTCAGAATACAGTTTATTAATTCATAAGGAGATGTGTGTCTGCTAGGATACCTGGTATTAGTCATTTACCTGAAGCATGGCCTTCCTGATTATATGGATTATTCAGTAGAATAAATTATAGGTCAGAGGTTATTTGGTGAGTAAACAAAAAAATTGAAATTAGATATTATCAAAAGAATTTTTCATTAAGCCTGTTATTTTTCATTCATTCATTCAATATTTGTAAAGCTACTATGTTTAAGCCACTGGGCTTAGACACAAAGGCTGCAGTAGTAAATGAGACCCCTGGAGTCTGTTTTCGTGTGTTTATAATCCAGCAGGGCAGATAGCCAGTGAATGTACAATTACACAACTAATTACAGCAGTCGGTGCTACAAAGAAGAAACCCTGGATGTTTTAACAGTGTGTTACAGAGATTTAACTTTGGTTCTAGAACAGCTCATGCAAAATCCTGAGACATGAAGAAGCATAACTAGTTTGAAGAATGGAAAGAAATCTAGTGAGACCCAGAGAGTAAAAGAGAGGATGTTACATAATGATTTTACAGAAAGAACAGAGCCAAATTGCACTGGAGTTAATAGACCATGTTAAGAAATTGAAATTTAACCATTAAAGTGTTTTGAGCAAAGGAAAGACATGGTTCATTTTGCACTTCAATATTACTCTTCTGTTCACCAGGATAACCTCCAGTGACTCAAAGACTTAAAAATACAAATGAAACCATGAAAATATTAGATGGCACGGATCGATTCCTTTCTAATTTAGAAGCAAAGAAGGCTTAATTGACTAACCCAGAAGGCATAGAAAAAAATATTGATAGATTTGACTGTATAAAATGAAAAAATGTCTGCATGGTAAAACAAAATAAGTCAAAGACAAACTGGGGGCATAGTAGCTTTACAAACTGGGGGCAAATATGTGCAAATCATATCACAGGCAATAATCTTAATATATCAAAAGCTCCTATTGGTCACTAACCAAGACCAGTAAAATGAGCAATAAAATAATAAATTCAGATTGCCCTTAAACATGTGAAAATCTGCTCAAGCTTGTTCATAATAACTGAAACATGAATTAATACTATACAAAGTACTATTTTTTTATCTACCAGATTACAAATATTCAGAAGTTGGATTGCAAATTCTATTGATAAGGCCATGGGGGAAATAGCTACATTGCTAGTGTGAGTATAAATTGATACATCTCCTTTGAAAAGAAATTTGGCAGTATCTATCAAAATTACAGTCTTATTGCACACACTCAGCAATCCCATTTCTAGAAATTTGTACTACAAATGTACTGGAGAGGGGAAATGTTTGAGGAAGTAAGATCCGTAATGGATTCCGATTTAGGTATATTCTGTTTGAGACACTTGTGACATATCTAAATAGAGATATTGAGTAGGCCTCTGTTTATATGAGTCTGTATCTTAGAAAAGAGATTAGGCCCTAGCTGGTTTGGTTCAGTGGATAGAGCATCGGCCTGCGGACTGAAAGGTCCCAGGTTCAGTTTCAGTCAAGGGCACATGCCCAGGTTGTGGGCTTGATCCCCAGTGGGGGGCGTGCAGGAGGCAGCCAATCAGTGATTCTCTCTCATCATTGATGTTTCTATCTCTCCCTTCCTCTCTGAAATAAATAAAAAGATTAGGATGCGATTGAAATTTAGGAGTCATCAACATAGTAATTAAGTCACAGTAATTAAACTATGGTTTAATTCTTTTTAGGCCAGATATAATCCAGAAGCCATAAAAGAAAAAATTGATAAAGTTGATTACATTAAACTTTTAAATAACGAAAGCACTATAAGCCGGGTAAAAAAAATCAATGCAAATGAAGTCACCTAATTAGGGGAAAGAAGAAAAAAGCCCTAAGATTTTTCCCATACAAAAGGATGGGTTAGCTGAACAGCAGCTGGCGGAGGAAACTGAAAATAGAGAGAAGAGGAAAGTTAGGAGTGTGGGATTGTTTCATGAAGGAGATTATATATATATATATATATATATATATATATATATATATATATTTTTTTTTTTTTTTTTTTTTATAAAAACTGACTCAAGAAGAAACTGAAGACCAGAAAAAACCTATATCAATGAAAGAAGTTCCCATAATAGTGTGGGACTTAAAATGCAGATATCCTGTAAACTTTTATTTGAGAAAGCGGATATTTTAAGGTATTATATATATATTATTGATTTCAGAAAGAGGAAGGAAGAAGGAGAGAGAGATAGAATCATCAATGAGAAGGAACCATTGATTGGGTGCCTCCTGCACACCCCCTACTGGGGATCAAGCTCTCAACCCTGGCATGTGCCCTGACCAGGAATCAAACCGTGACGACCTGGCTCATAGGTTGATGCTCAGCCAATGAGCCACACAGGCCAGGCAAGGCATTATTTTCTTAAGCTGATTGTTTGTTTCCAGGATAGATGTCAGTGCTAGATTTGCCATAATGGTAGACAGTATCTTTTTCTTATTGGTGAAAAAGGAGAAGTGACATTTTAACCATACTTTGTTTATCAAAAGTATTATTCTTACTCTTTGTCCTTAGTGCCAAACAAATATTTTCTCACACAGATTTTCATGTCTTCTTGCCATCTGATGTTTCCAGTAAGTGATATCATTTTTAATATCATTATTTAATATCATGGTGGTTCACTTATAAACTTTAAACTTGGTGATCATTGACACATAACATTTGGTTTATAATACTAAGTTGGGAAAAATTTTTACACTCTGTCAAGATCGATCCACAAAGAATGTTAAGGCACTCCACAAAGATATATGATACCTTACTTGTACTTAAGTAAAGAAATCGGAGTGAAAAGAAAAGAGGAAAGTAGGATACAGCCGTGGCTTAAGTTTTGCACACTGTGAAGGCCAGCACATTTAATTTGAAGCGAAGCCCCAAATTTGGCCCTGGCCTTTCTAGCCTCCAACATAGGGTTGCCAGATAAAATACAGGGTGTCCAGTTAAATTTAAATTTCAGATAAATAAATAACTTTTAGTGTAAGTATGTCCTCTATTTTTATTTGCTATATCTAACAGTCCTGCCACAGAGAGTACAATGCAGTCATTCTAAGCTACCTGGTTAAGCAACCTAGCTAAAATGTAAATGTTACCTATTTAATTTCCTGAACCACAGAAGGTCTCCCACTCAGGTGATTTGAAACTTTTTGCCATACAAATGAAATGTTCATTAGTATTTTCTACTATAAGTATAGCTGACTTTATGGTCTGAAACTTTTATTTTGAGATGCACATTTTTTTCTAATGTACTTGGGAAAAACATTCTTAATCCAATATTCAAATAGCAGTTGCTTATCTCATATTCTGCGAAATATTCTGACTTTTTGATGAGCATGAAGATAACCTTGTCCCAAGAGAATAAATATATCACCTGCATCAGAGGTCACATGGTGGGAATTGACCTCTTCACTAGATCCTTCCTGCATACATGGGCATCACACGTAGCACGTGTACTGTTGAGAGAACAAACCACATGGAGTGTAGCGGTTACCATTCCCTCCTGCATTGTACCCTGCCCCTTGTACTCTGCATAGTCATGGCAAGATCTATAAGCTTCTGGGATTTATGGATGGCATGCATGACAAGGTGATATCCTTGTTGTCATTTCCTCTCCATTCTGACAGTTAGTTCCCTAGCCCTGGGTAAAGATAAGTTATTGGTGTGTGTGTGTAGCAATATATGTAATGTATGCACACACATATCAGTGAGATAGATGTACTGGTATAGATAAATATAAGCGTGCATTGGTCTTCAGAGGTTTTCCTGGGTCTGATTCTCCTCATTATATCCATTCTTGCTTATAAAATTGCTGACACCTTTATTCTTTTTTATACTGGCCCCTTGGTGTTTCTACCCCAGACACTGTTCTGTCAGTACTAATCTTCCTCTGGAAGCTATTCTTGAATTTTTTATGCCTCTTATATTTCTGGAGTTATAATTTGGTATAATTTAGTTTACTTTGAATGTAAACTTTTATTTTGATACTTCTTTTTAGGAAAAAAAGATGTCATTTGTCTTAAATTATTTGAATCATAAATTATTATTTTCCCCAAGCTTTGTGTCCCCTGTACTCTCCTTTGTTTCCTTTTTTAAATTAATAAACATTTTTTTAGAGTAGTGTTAGGTTCCAGCAAAATTGAGCAGAAAGTAGAGTTCTACACACACACACACACACACACACAATCACACACAACATCCCCCACTATCAACATCAGAAGGGTACACAACTGATGAACCTACATTGACATGTTATTATCACCCCAAGTCCATAGTTTACATTAGGGTTCACTCTTGATGTTGTACATTTTGTGCGTTTTGACCAATGTGTAATGTTGTATCCGCCATTGTAGTATTGTACATGATAGATTCATTGTCTTAAACATAGCTCTGCCCATCTGTTTCTTTTAAACTTTTCTGCTCCACTGTTTCGAACCTCAGCTCTATTGTGGAATAGAACTTTTCTTCATAACCCTTAAGAAAAATATTGAGACAATAAATTAAGTATGATCACAGGTTTTTTCCTTTTATTCTTACCTCACTTTGAACAGGTGATGGAAAGTGAAGAGTTCATGTTGCTTCCAGCCAATCAGCTCATTGATATAATATCTAGTGATGAGCTAAACGTTCGCAGTGAAGAACAGGTGTTCAATGCAGTGATGGCCTGGGTCAAATACAGCATCCAAGAAAGACGTCCTCAGTTACCCCAGGTATAACGGAAATGCTTCTCTAAGTAACTGCTTTCATAATATGTATTTGACTTGCAAAAAAAGGAGCAGGCATCACTCCTGTCCCTTATATTAGACTGTAAGAAAGACCATCTGTTTCCAAATAATCAAGGAGATATGTGTTTATCATAAACTTTTTGCTCTTTGCTTCCTCTCTATTTTGCATCAACTCTAGGTTTGGGCTATAAAGCTGGTCAGAACCTAAATCAGTGGTTCTCAACCTTCCTAATGCCACAACCCTTTAATCCAGTTCCTCATGTTGTGGTGACCCCCAACCATGAAATTATTTTCATTGCTACTTCATAACTGTAATTTTGCTACTGTTATGAATCATAATGTAAATATCTGATATGCAGGATGTATTTTCAGGGGTTGCGACCCACAGGTCCTAAATGGTACAAAATGAACAGAAGAGAGCAAGGAAGACGACTGTCCTGCTTCCTTTCCCTATGGCTTGGAAATCCCATGCCATTTTCAAGAATAAAGGGACAATATGAGGCATAAGTGGTCACTAAATGAAATGTTTGATGTTCTTATTATGACTGTAGGCTTTAGCAGTTTAATAGGATATTCTTCTAGATTTTTAATTAGAGTCCAGTTAAACAAGCTGATTGTAGAAGAGCTTATAAATATATTGCTGAAAGCTTCAAGTAACATCTAAAGCAGTGGTTCTCAACCTTCCTAATACCACGGCCCTTTAATATAGTTGCTCATGTTGTGGTGACCCCCAATTTCATTGTTACAAATTGAACATAATTAAAGCATAGTGATTAATCATAAAAACAATATGTAATTATATGTGTTTTCTGATGGTCTTAGGTAACCCCTGTGAAAGGGTCGTTTGACCCCCAAAGGGGTCGCGACCCACAGGTTGAGAACTGCTGATCTAAAGTGATATTACTGTGCTTTGTTTTCTGATTATTCTAATTACTGAGTTGGTGGTTAGAATAAACTGAATTTAGTTTTAGTATTTATGTCTTCCTCTTCATTATATGTTAATTAGATCAATTGGTAAGTTGATTCAATTAGATCCCCAAACAATTGAAATACAATAGGGGAGCACTATTCTCTTATAAACCTGGCAGATGGGCACTCGAGCCTATAAGCATGTTCCTTTTCTCATAGGTGCTCCAGCATGTCCGCCTGCCTTTGCTCAGTCCCAAGTTCCTGGTGGGCACCGTGGGCTCTGATCCCCTCATCAAGAGCGATGAGGAATGCAGGTACGAATGGCTGTCGGGAAAATCAGCCGCCAAGAGTTACTGTTTTCTCCTAATTTTCGTATTTCTATTGCTGCCTAACTAGCGTGTTTCCTAGTGCTGAAAGCAGAGTACCTAACAGATTTTTATTCTTGGTTCGGGTCAAGAGGAAGAGATGAAGAGAGGACTGAACTTCCAGTATTTCGTCCCATTAGTTTTGTAATGTATTGTGTTTTTTGGTGTAGAAGTGCCAATAAAGATGTAGATTTCTAAGATTTTAATGCAAGCTTGTGTTAGAAGAGGTAAGTCTCTGCTAATATATTTCTTTTTGAGATATATAATGCTATTGGTTTTGCCAAAAAGTGTGTCCGGAGCACATTTTCATTCCATCATATATGCCCAATTAGGAACTAGGACTGGCCTTGTTTTCTGAGACTGTGGACGAAGTTAAAGGTCTACCACACTTTTGAAGTAGCTTTATAAACGCTTTTACAAAGCAAACAAAACACCTCCTTTATTGGGCTGTCTCTATAATGTATATGAAATGTAATAAATTTTCCCAGTTTGACAGATTTTACGATTTAGGTTCAAATCTGAAGCCATGTGGTGTTTTTAATCATTTTCTCATTTTAATCATTTTCATAAAAGAGCAAGTTAGTACTCAGAACTCCTTAACTTACACTGAAGAAACATGTTCTAAAATCAAGAAGCCCCTGGCTGGGCCAGTGGTAGTGGGTTATCAGAACTTAACTAAAATCAGAAATCCCTATAACGGGAAGGACATGAAGATGCATTTGCATTTCTTCTGTAATCTAAAGTCTGTCCCTTTAACAGATATTAGAGAGGCTTTAGATTTTTGTCTTTTAAATTTAAAAAACAGACAAGTGGCAGTTTTTCCCCTAGATATTTACAGTACCTGCAGGAAAACCATAGGCATTATGGATGCTGAAATCTGAAGAAATAATACAAAGGTGCCCCTTGTGCATAAAACAGAAGTCAGATTGTACTGATTCTGATGCAGAAAGTAAAGGTGAAGTCACTTGTCAAAGAAGCCCCTTCCTGATATCTTGACCTCAGCATTTACCAGCTCTGTGACCTTAGGCAAGTCACTTTAACCTCTTTCTGCTACGGTTTCTTCATCTATAAAGTTAGGATAGTAATAGTACCAATTTCATAGACTGTGGTGGGGATTAGTGAGCTAGTGTGCTGTACAGCAGCACATGACTGTAAATGCTGTTATTAATTGTGGGTTGGCTTGCTGAGTATCAGCTGTATGGTACTCTTTCTAGGAACCCCTGAAAACCTAATTAAAAACCAGCTATATCGCCCTAGCCGGTTTGGCTCAGTGGATAGAGCATCAGCCTCCGGACTCAAGGGTCCCGGGTTTGACTCCGGTCAAGGGCATGTACCTTGGTTGCGGGCACATCCCCAGTGAGGAGTGTGCAGGAGGCAGCTGATCGATGTTTCTCTCTCATCGATGTTTCTGACTCTCTGTCCCTCTCCCTTCCTCTCTGTAAAAAAAAAAAAAAATCAATAAAATATATTTAAAAAAACAAAAAAACAAAAAACCCAGCTATTAGGAGATCACTGTCTCTGTTTTTAAGGCCGAGAAAGCTAGAAAAGGCTCTTCATCATCATCGGGAGATTTTTTTGGTTTTTGTTTGTTTTATTTTTAAGATAAATAAACTCAGAGGAACTTAGCAAAGCCATATATAGGAAGTGCATTATTGGGTCATACCTGACGACTAGTCCAGCAGGAAAAAATTACTCTGTAACATAAAATAACTAGAGAAATTAAAATATAGTATAATTTAGGAAACATTTTAGAGTTGAGAGAGGACAGAGTAACAGATGGATATGCACTAGTCAGGTACTGTGTCATGCAGAGGACTCAAGTGAAATAAGTACATACAGAAGTAGTGTGCATTAGGATATTTTTTAGGTACAATTACTAGGTTCTTCTCATAAAATAACTTAATAGACAGAAAAAAACATTTCTTTATCCTCAGTAGAGTTGTTGAGAGTAAACCATTCAGACAGTACCAGATAGCAAATCAATATTAAATGATGGCACCATGCTTCTTTTTAGCAACAGTCTAATTTTTGACCTAGTTTTATTACCTTAATTCAGCAAACATTTTGTGCTACGGCTGATGTGCTACTTTGCCAGTATCCTGCAGAATCTAATAAAATTTATGAGAAAGCAATAACTAGGCTGGTAATCTAGTTGTAAAAGACCAGTCCAACACTGGTATTTTCCGTAAGTTATTATTGGCCCCAAGCATGTTGAGGTACATTTGCACTGAGATATGAAGGCAAAATGGAAATACTAATCAATCCATGACTCCGAGTGTGACTGGCATCATTGCTCTCACGTTTGTGACCCTTGTTAATATGGGCTGGCGTTCAGGGTTTGGTTTGATTTATGCTTGATCTCTTTGCCAACCTACCTATTCCTAAACTATGCTGGGATTTGACTAACAGTGTTATTTAGACACTTGAAATAAAGGCAGAATTTTCTCCACAGAGACTTGGTAGATGAGGCTAAAAACTATCTTCTATTGCCCCAAGAACGACCACTAATGCAAGGACCAAGGACAAGACCACGGAAGCCTATCCGCTGTGGAGAAGTACTTTTTGCAGGTTTGGATCTTAATTATGGTGACTAAAGTGAACATTTTAGAGAAACTGTCAAATGAGTAGTCCTTTGGACAGTTGTGATATCCACTGTCATAAGAAACACATATGCTGTCATGTAACTTCAGTCTTACCTGCTGACCCAACACTGGTATTCTCTAAAACAGTGCTCTGTTTGTATAAACCTAAAACCTCATTGCACAGGCAAAACCTTAGAGCGGTGGTTCTCAACCTTGGCTGCACATTAGAATCACCTGGGAATCTCTTTAAAATCCTGATTTCTGGGCCTCATCCTCCAGAAATTCTGTTTCTTTGTTATGGGGTGAGGCCACAACATTAGTAACAAAGAAACAGACTATCCATCTGTTACTCTGTCCTCTCTCAACTCTAAAAGTGTTTCCTAAATTATACTATATTTTAATTTCTCTGGTTATTTTATGTTACAGAGTGATTTTTTCCTGCTGGACTAGTCCTAAGGTATGACCCATAAGGCACTTCCTATATGTGGCTTTGCTAAGTTCCTCTGAGTTTATTTATCTTAAAAATAAATTTTCCAGAGGATGAGGCCCAGAAATCAGGATTTTAAAGATTCCCAGGTGATTCTAATGTGCAGCCAAGGTTGAGAACCACTGCCTTAGAGAGTCTCAAGAATAGTCTAACTTGGTAACTAGTAATGTGTTTTTAAGGCTAGTTTCGTGGTAAGGCTGTGTTAGATTTTTAAAATAGTGGATTAATTCCTCTTTGTTGTGTTGCTTTCATTACTGAAAATAAATGGAACTTTGTATTTGAGTCCAAAAAGAATAAAATTCTGAGGGGTTTTTTTCAGTTTAAGAATATATAAAAGCAAATTGGGAAAATTACCTAAAATCTATTTATAAATAAATAAAGCCACATTGCAGTGGATGTTTTGTTCAAATGAGTCATGTGCATTAATTTATATACCAGTGTGCAAGTTGTCTCATAATTACATGAAACTGTCAAAAAAACATTATCTTATATCAGTTATTTATACGCCTTCCTAGCTTTACTGGCTAGATGCAGCCCAAGACAACCTTACGCTGTATCGTTTTGCTCCTATTGTCTGCCTCTGAATCTGTTGATCTGAGGAAGACTAGGGAGAAATTATCACCCACCCGTCATAATTAATGGAAAATCAGGTTTCATTTAAATCAGTATATTTAACTAATACTAAATGACACTGTTTTGTGTATCCTAATTTGAATACTGTTCTAGGATGTATGCCAGGAGTTTCAATATCAGAGAAAACATCTTAAATTCCAGAATAAAATCTGGCTCCTACTGTGAGGGTTGTGAGCATTTGAGACAAATAGCCTGCTCATTAAACCTCTGACACAATTTTATAATGGAAGTCATAAACAGCTTTTTATTAGATTACATGGCTCCAAATCAAATTAATATTACTTCATCAACTGTGTTCCTTGATACTAAAGAAAAACACAGGCCTTTAGAAAACCAGTGTACTAAGGAAAATATTGCTGGAAAGGGATGCATAGTATTAGTTTAATACCCTGATTTATATGAAACCATAATAAAATAAAATGTGTGCACATTGAGATTTGAAATAAAGAAATGAATTTTCAAATCCAGCTAGAAGGTTAGAAACATTCCTATTTTAGTCTAGCTCTGGAAGTTATTGAAACCCCTTAGAAAACAGTTTTCAAATGTTTTGAGGTAAAGGTATCCTTAGACTTCACTTTTTAAGCTCTAGAATATAGCTCTTATTTGGATTGAAATAGAGATGGTTTGAAAGAATAACAAATGTATCCCAAATAAGCATGCTTTCAGGGAGCACTCAGAGATGCTTTATGGAACTCAGTTTGAACTTGTTATGAGCTTATGAAAAATGTAACTTCTTTAAAACATTTTTTGATCTAAAATGTTATGTTAAGTGCTGGCTAGTGTGGCTCAGTTAGTTGAGCATCATCCCTTGGACTGAAAGGTCACCGGTTTGGTTCCCACCGGGGCACATACCCAGGTTGTGGGTTTGGTCCCTGTAGGGGTATGTGCCAGAGACAACTGATGTTTCTTTCTCTTTCTCTTTCCCTCTCTCTCTTTTTGTCTCTTCCTCTCTAAAATCAATTTTAAAAAATATTATGTTGAATAATACAGAATTCAGTACAGATTACAGATTAAAAAGCAAAATATTTTGTCAATAAATCATAAGAATTTTTGCATTATTTTTAGTTACAAGAGGACCTAGTAAGAAATCATGAGAAGAGCCAAAATCCCTCCCCTAACAGAGTAAAAACAAAAAGAACAGGCTTATGAATTATGGTTCTTCTTTTGGCTCTTAATTACATTTATGTAGTGTGTTGTGCTTTAAAAAGCAGTTTTATGTATTTTGTTTCACTTTAAAGTTTTTTTTGTGTGTGTTTTTTTTTTAAATATATTTTATTTTTTACAGAGAGGAAGGGAGAGGGATAGAGAGTTAGAAACATCGATGAGAGAGAAACATTGATCAACTGCCTCTTGCACACCTCCTACTAGGGATGTACCTGCAACCAAGGTACATGTTCTTGACCGGAATCGAATCTGGGACCTTTCAGTCCGCAGGCCGATGCTCTATCCACTGAACCAAACCGGTTACGGCAAGTTTTTATTTCTTATTTTACAACTAGGTAGTTTACAGGATTTTTCAAAGATCACAGAGCTCAGTAAAGGCAATAGTCAAGCTTTCTAGCTAAATTCAGTCTTCTGTTTTGTCACAGTACCTCCCAATCCCATTTGAATTGGTATCCTTGCCTGTCTCTGTAAAATGGACCCTATACTAACTTATTTAGAAATGAAAGATTTTAGCAATCCTAGTGGACGAAGTAAAAGTCCAACATGATAAGTCCAAGCACTGGTCACAGTTTACAGGTTGGCAGTAAGTGGTACAGCCTGTGCTTTGGGACAGGCATTCTGACCATTTGCGTTACTTCCCCAGTTGGTGGTTGGTGCAGTGGAGATGCCATTTCCAGTGTAGAACGATATGACCCCCAGACCAATGAGTGGCGGATGGTAGCTTCAATGAGCAAAAGGCGATGTGGTGTTGGGGTCAGTGTCCTTGATGACCTGTTATATGCAGTAGGCGGCCATGATGGATCCTCGTATCTCAATAGTGTTGAAAGGTAAGTAAGGTCAATGTGAAATTTTCTTCTGTACAATTCATATAGTTTCATTTGGGATGTTCATTAGGACACAGATAGGACTTGCTGCTTTAATGCTGCATCTGTGGCACCGGTTGGCAGCCTAGACCACTTAGCATGCAAGTCCTTTATGATCTTACCAACACCTATTTTTCCAAGTCTGTCTTCCCTGGCACACCAGTGTTCCCTAAACGTGCTGCTGCAGACCCACTAAATTATTCGCTGGTCCTTAGACATGCGATCCTCTTTCCTACCTCTTCCTCTATGGTTATGCATGCTTTTCTTTATTTGGAAACAGTGCCTACTGAATAGTATTATTTATGCAACAAAAACATGCTTGCATATAAAGAATATATATGTGGATAGATATATACCTTTTTTTTTAAAAAAAAAGAGAGATACGCCCACTCATAGAATAAGACATTTAAAAAATATACTTTTATTGATTTTTTTACAGAGAAGGGAGAAGAGTGATAGTTAGAACTATCGATGAGAAACATCGATCAGCTGCCTCCTGCACGCCCCCTACTGGGGATCAAGCCTACAACCAAGGTACATGCCCTTGACCGGAATTGAACCTGGGACCTTTCAGTCCTCAGCCTGACGCTCTATCTACTGAGCCAAACCGGTCAGGGCTATACCTGTTTTAAAGTATTTTACTGACAAGTGTTGTAGGATATACACCAAAATGGGAAGAGGCCAGAAACCAAATGTAATTCAAAGGGAACTATAGCTCTCTATATATAACATCCTGAAAAAAAAAATATATTCATATGTTACTTCTTTAAGTAAAAATGAAATTTTTTAAGTGAAAATGAATTTTAAAAAAAATAAAAAACATAGCCCTGGCTGGTGTAGCACAGTTGACTGAAGCATCGTCCAGTACATCAGAAGGTGGCAGGTTCAATTTCGCGTTAGCACAGATACCAGAGTTGAGGGTTCGATCCCTGGTAGGGGTGGGTACAGAAGGCAGCCAGTCGATGTTTCTCACATCCATGTTTCTCTCTTTCCCTTCCTCTCTCTCAAAATTAATATTAAAAAACAACATAAATTAGACTTTTATATGCTTTAGTTATTAGTCATATTTAGGGGAAAGAACATATATATTATTATTTGTCAGTGAATATGTGAACATAGCCATACTTTCTTTGTGTAAGACAAACTCTGCTCTTGATGTTCTCGGCAGGTATGACCCCAAAACAAACCAGTGGAGCAGTGATGTGGCTCCTACAAGCACCTGCAGGACAAGTGTTGGCGTGGCAGTGCTTGGAGGATTTCTTTATGCTGTCGGTGGCCAGGATGGTGTGTCTTGCCTCAACATTGTTGAGAGGTGATTTTTTCCCCCCAATTTATTTTCAAGTTTTAAAAGGCATATGGAGAGTGGGAAGAGATTAACCAAGAACTTTGCATACTAGAGGCTCTGTGCATGAGGGTCCCTTGGCCTGGCCTGCAGCGATTGAGCCGAAACCAGCTCTCCGACATTCCCCAAGGGGTCCTGGGTTGTAAGAGGGCGCAGGCCAGGCTGAGGGACCCCACTGGTGCACGGATCAGGCCGGGGAGGGACCACGGGAGGGCTCCAGGGCGTGTCCAACCCAGCTCACCAAGTCCCAATTGGCTGGATCCCAGCAGCAAGCTAACCTACCAATCAGAGTGGTCAGTGCAGGTCATAGTGACTAGTCGAACAGTCAAGAGATCGGACACTTAGCATATTAGGCTTTTATTACATAGGATATGCCTAATTCATGGACTCAGTCAATAGTACAGTGAAGGCCTGGAGGGGGTAGAGTGGAGGGGGTCAATGTGGGGGAAGAAAGGGGATATCTATAATACTTTCATCAATACAGATACATTTTAAAAAATAAAAGGTATATAGAGGGCTCTTTAAAAGAAGCAATTTAGGACACTATGGGATCCACTATTTGGTACTTTTCCCATGGGCTTTAAGGAAAACGTTTTCAGTTGATCTTAAAGTCTAGGAAGATGAAAGGTATTATCTTGGTTTTTTTAAACTATGTGCTCCGCTGATGAGCCTAACATTAAAGTGTTGGGATCATTTTAAAATTGCCTTCTATATAGGATATCAAGCATACCACTTCTGAAATCTGCTGTCTTTTCCCAGTATACTGAATGTAAGACTGCCCGGACTTCTTTCAGAAAAATAATTAAAGCAATCATTCTTTGTCTAGCACATCTTATAAGGACTCCCAATATTTTGTATATGGAGTCTCCTTAATTCTTGTGTTACTAAGGGAAATCTGGGCAGATGCCAAGGTTTACTTTACACTTTTACAAATCCGTTAATTTTGGTGAAAATTAATGGATTCTGTTTTTAATACCCTGCCCCATCAGTTTTTTCTTGCTCTGTCTTAGCGATTAGATTTGGAGTCTCATGTGCTATGATTACTGGTAAGAACATAGCCATATTTCATCCTTATTTCTTAAAAAGAAATGCTCATGACTCCAGAATTTTTTGAAATGGCATTTGAGTTGGGTTACCTGCTTACGTTGAAGAGTTTAACTCCATCTTAAAATTGTAGGTAACTCTTAAAAGCTATGCTATCTGTCAATAAACTTATTTCTTCACTTTTAAAAATTCTGTGCAAGAGGATTCTGGGAAGATAACAGGAGTAATAGCATAATTTTTTAATCTCTCCAAATTCCCACATAAAAATAAACACAGCAACCGATAGCAAAGCTAAAAAACTATGGAAAAGTATGGAGCTTGGTTGCATGATAATGTGAATGTTTTCAACACTTAAAAATGGTTACAGTGGTAAATTTTATGTATATTTTACCACAATTAAAAAAACAAAACCCTGTGGACATTTAAAATAAATTAGGGGAAAGGGTCTCCCCATGAATTCCAAAACACAAATAAGCAAAGCAAACTACCAGTAGGCACAAGACCTGCATGATATTGTCTGTGCAGGAGAAAACGGAAAAGCAGTTGTTGAAGTCTGATAGCGCCAAGAACAGCCAATAGCCAATGCGTGTTTATTAGAAAGCGTGAGGGGGGAAATGTATGAACAGGTGGAGCTAAGAAGGGTTTTGCTTTTTCCCATTATAGAACAAATGCAAGGGACCTACAGCTAGATCTGAAGGACTTAGAAGGGGGTTTCTCAGCATCAAGCACGACTGACATTTTGGGCCAGATACTTTGTTGTGGGGGGCTTCTTTGTGCCCCCCACAAAACAGGATGGTTAATAGAACCGTTGGCCTCTACCTCGATGTCCAGTGTCTAGTCCTTCCTTTTGGCAGAATCTGATAGCGTGGCAAAGGACAGTGTCTTTGTCAGAGCACTAGCCGTGGCATCAGAAGTCAGAGTGCAAAATAGCTCATAACTGACACAGGCACTGGGTCTGAGAGCTTTTCCCCGTAAAACTAGTGAAGTGTGTTAGATTCGCACTGTGCATTTGACCATCGCATGTCCATGCCTCCAGCATCTCGGTCATTTCACACCTTATGAAAAAGATATCACTTACTGGAAACATGCATGTAGTCTGTGGTTTCTCTCACTGCAGGTATGATCCAAAGGAGAACAAATGGACCCGCGTGGCTTCCATGAGCACCCGAAGGCTAGGCGTGGCTGTGGCTGTGCTAGGCGGCTTCTTATATGCCGTAGGTGGCTCTGACGGGACATCCCCACTCAACACAGGTTGGTCCCTTCCAGAGTCAGTCTGCTTCTCCAAAAGCAACACGTTTTCCTTTGGAGAGTCTCCCTACAAAAAGTATAAATGTCGGGTGCCTGGTTGGTGTGGCTCAGTGGTTGAGTGTCAACCCACATGCCAAGGTTGTGGGTTCGGCCCCCAGGAGGGGCGTGTGCAAGGAGGCAGCCAATCGATGTTTCTCTCTCACTGATGTTTCTATCTCTCTATCCCTCTCCTTTCTTAAAAAAAAAAAAAAAATCAAAACATATTTTTTAAAAAGTATAAAAGTCAGGCATACCCTGTAATTTATTGGAAAAATTATTTTCCCTCTAGGGGAGGGCAACTCTTAGCTCCTCCTCAGCTCCCTGGGCAACCAGAGTCGTCTTGTATATTCTCAAAATATGTCTTTCTCCAAGCTGCTGGGAATTTATGATGAATAAAAGAACTATTTTCTTAATATGACTAGTTCCCTCCCCCCAACCATCTCTCCTTAGAAGACCAAAAAAACCCTCTATATCAGTGGTTCTCAACCTTCCTAATGCTGCGACCCTTTAATACAGTTCCTCATGTTGTGGTGACCCCCAATTTCATTGTTACAAATTGAACATAATTAAAGCATAGTGATTAATCACAAAAACAATATGTAATTATACATGTGTTTTCCGATGGTCTTAGGCGACCACTGTGAAAGGGTTGTTCAACCCTCAAAGGGGTCGCGACCCACAGGTTGAGAACCGCTGCTCTATATCAAAGTCAGAGTAAAAACTTATAGCTATAAACTGGTTTATGTGTTAGTCCTTTCTATTTCTAAACATGTGGCACTCAGATATATTCATTGTCAAATATCTTTTCAATGGCTTAAAATGTAGTAGGAATAGAGGCAAGAGAGTACAAGGTAGAGTTGTCTAAGACAATAAATTATTAGTACAAAATGATGCTTACAGATCATGTACTCTAATGCCCTCATTTAAAGATAAGAGAGTGAGGCCAAGAGTCACCCAGCCAATGAGTCCTACAGTCAGAACTACAACTAGGTACCTTGACTCCAACGCCCGCCCTTTCCACCACACCATACCTGGAAGACACCAGCCCCTGATGAGAGTGTAGCGCTGTTGTCCAATGGCATACAAGTCCTTCACAGAAGCAAAATCAGAGTACTTATTGAAAATGTATGTGTGTAATCACAGTTTCAGTGGCTGTGCAGGAAACTAGAGGGGAGAGGAAATGCTGGCTTTTCTGTTCCCTGCAGTGGAGCGCTACAGTCCTCAGGAGAACAGATGGCACACCATCGCCCCCATGGGGACCCGCAGGAAACACCTGGGCTGTGCAGTGTATCAGGACATGATCTATGCTGTGGGAGGCAGAGACGACACCACAGAGCTCAGCAGTGCGGAGAGATACAACCCCAGAACTAACCAGTGGTCTCCGGTGGTGGCTATGACATCCCGCCGTAGCGGAGTAAGTGCCAAGCTACTAAAAACTTTGAAAATCCAGAACCAAGAGAGGGCTGTGCAGGACTCTTGACGTGCAACACATAACACAGGACAGTGCGAAGATGCAGGTCAGGCAAAACAATCCCTGCACTTCTATACCGGGGAAAATTTTATTTTGATTGCTGTTGTCTCAAGTAGTTAGATATATCATTAGAGATTTATGATTTATTTTTTATGATTTAGTATAAGTTGCATCTGAAAGGCATCTTCCTGTCTTATCTACCACCATCTAACTTCACCCATATTCATCCGATATCTATTAAGGCTAAATATTTCTACCTAATATTTCTAAGGAATTCGCATGCCAGTATAAATGTTCTGACAGAAATACGTCTGGCCCCACCACTAGTCTCCACAAACTGGTTTACGTCTGTCGCATTTATAGTATAGGCCAGATTGGGCTGGCCTGTCATATTCTAGACCAGTGGTTCTCAACCTTCTGGCCCTTTAAATACAGGTCCTCATGTTGTGACCCAACCATAAAATTATTTTCGTTGCTACTTCATAACTGTAATGTTGCTACTGTTATGAATCGTAATGTAAATATATGATATGCAGGATGGTCTTAGGCGACCCCTGTGAAAGGGTCGTTTGACCGCCAAAGGGGTCGCGACCCACAGGTTGAGAACCGCTATTCTAGACCATGGATGACCAGTGACTACAGAGACTTCCTCGGTGGGTCTAGACTTCATCCATCCAGGACATCGGCTGGATGAAGAGTGAGATGTAACTCATAAACCAGACCCTGTCAGGAGTCCATCCATGTAGCACAACAGGTGGGAGAACCCAGCAGTGGCTGAAGGCTCCATGACCTGAGGATAAAAGTCAGTTGTGGTTTGCACGAATCGGGGAACACCACTGCATGGCTCAACAGGTCAAAGCATTCACGTAGCTGTGGCTCTTTATTACTGGTACCCAACAGTGTCTAGTTACAGTCCTGCTGTTTTCACTGCTACATTCTGTTGATTTTACTTGCACTTGTTTAGCAAATATTTACTGTGTGCTGGGAAAGCAAAATTGAGTATGATATGATTCCTCCCCTCAAAGGGCTTCCAGGTTAGTGAAAGAAAATGTTTGCAGCTAATGATAAAAGACCAATGTATAGTAGTGGCCTGTGCATTAGAGGAGAGCATGGGCAAATAGGCTTACTGCTTTGGGGGGCAGTGAAGAGACTCATCAGAGAAAGGCACATGTAAACTAGTTCATGAAAGAATAGATGTTCTAGAAGAAGGAAGGAAAACAGCAGCCGGGGAGCATGTGCAAAAGAATAGAGATGTGAAGTGTACGGCATTTTCTGGGACTAGAATCAATATAGTATTACTGCAGCATTGGTTTAAAGTTAACTTTCGTGGCAGTTTAGATAGTGGATTAGAACAGGCAAATACCAAAAAAATAGAGCAATTTGAAGGTTCTGGTTCACTCCCAGAGAATGCTTTTTCTAAAATTTAATATGTTTTGAACTCTGTTAATATCCTAATTGAATATAATTTTCTAGTTCCCGTAATTTAATAGATTTTTGTTTTTTCCTCTAACACAGACAAAAATCTATTAAATAATAAGTAAACCAAACAAACAAAACAAATCAAGCAAACCAGAAGGTAAGGCCATAAAGAATTATCTTAAAGAGATTTATCTAGAAACCATTCTGCATTTTCCCAGGGATCAGTTTCTTTAGCAGACACTGTGTTTCTGTCTACAGGTTGGCCTAGCGGTGGTGAATGGACAACTCATGGCTGTAGGAGGTTTTGATGGCACAACATACTTGAAGACTATTGAAGTTTTTGATCCTGATGCCAATACATGGAGGTAACTTTTCAGCTATGTTGTGAATCACTCACTGCTGCCTTGAATTACCTCTTGCAGTTTTTGAAGAGGGCTGAAGTTACCCATATTTGGTGGTTTATTTTGACTTAATTGCTTTAAAGTGGCTGGCATCTTACAAAACTCTTCTTGGTAACTGTCCAGATTTATACTTGAGAAGACAGAAACGGGGGTGGGGTGTCTCTCTAGGCCCATCGTTTAGCAGAGGAAAAGGAGGCACAGAGAAAGTAAATGACCGAGTTCCACTTAGAACCTTGACCTTTGTCTCTCAGTGCAGTTTTTCGGTGTCCAGTAAAAACAAACTGCAATTACTTTAAAAAAAAAATTTTAAACCAGTATTTTTTCCTTGAGCTTTTAAAATCTATTTAAAATTTACTAGACTTTAAAATAGAATAATATATTTTAAGTCACTTTTAGGAGGAGGCTATATTTTATTTAAGGTTTAATTTTACTTTGCTTTTAAATCTTTAATTGTCTAACAAATCCTAAGGACTTAAGTGGTTCTTATAAATTCACATAAATCAGGTGGCTCATGCATTTATTTTAAATACTCAAAACGCTTACAAATTTAGCAAAATTGTCTTAAACCTCTAAACTTAAAATCATGGGTTTAAATCTACTTAATCACATATTTTACATTTGATTCACAAATTAATCTGATATACTTTAAGTTCTTATGTTTAAGAAACACTGGCATATTAAAATATCAAATATAGTTAATTCTCAAATTTAACAAAAATATCAATACTGATAGTTTGACGTACTTCATACCAGCCTTTTAAGGAAAGTTTTACCTTCCACACAATTTGAGGCCTGTTTTTCAATAAATGTGAGCTTCTTTGCCTAAACAAATTCTAGGGTAGGCATCTCAGTGGTTGAGGTTGCACATCAACCACAGGTATCAGTCGACATGAGATCTGAGGCAGCAGACATCCTGAAAGGTTTTCTCATGGCTGTGAAAGGTCAGCTGAGGTCTGTTTTATAGCCACTACTCCAAAAGGGGCAGTCTCATAGCCCATCCTGTTGTTCTAAGTGTACATTTTCTAATTTTGTGCCTGTAGCTACCCACCCAGATTTTTCATGTTTATAAGATTCAACTAATGAATTTACTGAGTTCTTTGTCTAGTCTTCATCTCTAGAAAAGCCCGTTTTCACAGATATTTAGGTGACATTCTTTGAATTCTGCATCTCTTTCCTGGCTCTGTAAGGCTAAGCCCAACTAATGACATTGTAGCCCTTTTTGCTTCAACCTTGTTCATTAAGTAAAGATGCACCGAGTGTTGTAGACCCTGGGAATTCAAAAGTGAACAAAATAGAACTCCCTGCCCTCCAGGAGCTGACATGAGGGAGGGAGACATAGTGCCATTGCAGGGGGCGGGCATTGTGGGGAGGGGGCTGGAATGTCCATTGTAAAGGGTGGCTCAGGAAGTCCTCACTGCAAAGGTAACATCTAGCAAAGCCTAGTACAGGTAAGGGAGATATAATGGCAGATTTTCATGAATAGGGGTATATTTCCTTCCACATACAGCTTTCTAACTTTAGTGGGAATTTGAGTAAGACATTTACTTCTGCCTCTTAATCACTATGATCTTAATGTAAGGACTTGTTTCTCAATAACTAAGTAGAATTATCTGTTGAAAGATAACTAAATATAGTAGTTATAGATCCCCAACTTAACTCCTCTGCCAGCCATGAGAAAACTGGTGTTAATATTCTTTCCCATAGAAATCCTTGTTTACATGTCACAAACTAGATGCTGACTTTAATTACTTACGTCCAGTTTTGTTCCATGAAGGGTTTGTACGTACAAACGGCCCTAGCTGGTTTGGCTCAGTGGATTCAGTGTCGGCCTGCAGACTGAAGGGTCCCGGGTTCTGTTCTGGTCAGGGGCACATGCCTGGGTTGCGGGCTCCATCCCCAGTAGAGGGTGTGCAGGAGGCAGCTGATTGATGATGTTTCTCTCAATATTCCTCCCTCTCTAAAATCAGTAAAAACTAATTCATGAAGGTTAGGCAAAAGGAAACATGGGTGGGAAAATAATACAGCCAGGACAAAAATTAGACACAGTCTAGGTGTAAAGTCACGATGCAAAAAGTAGATATAAAAGCCCCATCTACTTTTATTCTTAAAACAGTCCCCTCTAAGTTGTAGCATTTCAGTCAGCATCTAAAATAATTCCACCACTTGCCAGTGCTCAATTCCAGCTCTTAATCTTTGGAAGCGAAGTTTGAAAGCTAAAAATATTGTGATCTAAAACAGAGACAATGGTGTTTTTTTCCAGTTAGAAATCAGATTTTCTTTCTTTACAGGTTATATGGCGGGATGAATTACCGTCGGCTGGGGGGTGGAGTAGGAGTTATTAAAATGACGCATTGTGAGTCCCACATATGGTGAACGTCTAGAAGACAGCTGTGTGTATGCTCTGCTGTATTCTGGAGCGCTTTGACTTTGTAGCTTTCTAAGCTCGGGAAAACACGAACAAATTTTATTCTTTGCCGGTGCCTCAACTATGGAAACACAAACAAAAAGTACTTCACCTGTAGGATGCCATCTTTGCACAATAATGTTCAGTTCTGTGCAGAATATTTATTTTTGATTTTAATTTATCATGGTTGTTTTTTTAGCTTTCCTCCCAACCAAAATAAAAAATTCCAAGCACTGAAATTTTAAGATACTAAGTTTGAAAATGTTAATAAGGGGAATAGGGCTATCTATGATCTAGCTGTTATTTCTAGGCACTCCATCCACGATTCCACTCCTTACAAGGACTACCAGTGACAAAGATCAGAATGCAAAGTGTCTAAGTTAGCTATCATTCTTGCACTAAGCACCAGAAGACTTGAAAATCTTTTTAAAAAGTATTAAATCAATAAAACCAGGACTCAAAGTTTTCATCAGTGGAACTTTGCATCTTGTTTCCTTCCGTATGACCTTGTTTTCTGCTACATTTCAAGTTTTTTCTACCCACTATTTTATAGTGTCTGCTAGATCTAGAGCCCTACTGTGTGCCTCTACAAAACAGTATGCGATTCTCACGTACTGTCTTGAGAATCATGTGCAACTCTGCATGTTTTTACTCTAAAACATTACCGACTGACTGAAGCAACTTTCCTTTTGATTTGCATATTGCTACCAAGGACCAGCAGGGAGAAATGTGCTCTCCCCAGCAGTGAATTGTTGTAAAACTTACATTTGATACTCAGGCTGCTGAAGCTGAGGCTTAACTGTAATCACAGCTGCCAAGGAATGAATTTTTCAGTTCACGTGATAGTACATGGGAAGGGGTGTAAAACCAGCTGAGGCATTTTATTAATATCTTGGTTCTTTTATACAGCTATATATTATTATCCTCCTCATTCTATAAAGTCACTGCTACTACTCTCACATTGCACTTTTTGAAGAAAAGTTAAAAAGTTTTAAGGAGAAAATGCTAAAAATTTCAGTGGTTGAAATATTTTGTCATTGTGTTCATAGACCTTCTGCAGGAAGGAATAACCTTCTCCCCGCAAAAAAATATTTGGCAACTTTTGTGTTTACATTTAAAAATCATTTGCACCTTTACAAGGAAAAGTATTTGGTAAACAATTGTTTACGTGTATCATTTATGCTTTTTTCTAGCATGTATAACTTTTTAAAATAAAGAGTACTTACCATAAAAAAAGTTTGGTTAATGTTTTTTAATCCTTGTGTCTTTACTATTTATATGTTGTTTCTATATCATTTATATTTCCTTTATATAAAGTTAATAAATCTGAAGAAAAAGGGATTGCTAGCTAGAATTATAAGTTGTATTTTATAAAGACATATAAAAGTTTAATATATATATATAACAATGTTTATATTAATATATTTAACTCTTATATAATTTAATTATAAATATTTAATATATTACCTAACCTATACACTTGTTTTCTAGTATAGGACTTAGAATCATAGAATTTGGAGCTAGAAGGACTCAACAATTCATCTATTCCAGACCCATTTGTTTCTTTGCTTTAAGAGTGAAAACCCAGAAATCCCTTCCGTAGAGTAAGCAGGCAATGATAAAACCAACTTTAGAAATCAGTTGCCCAAACTCCCACTCCATTTCTTTCTGTGCCCCATTGCCTCTGCAGGGCAACCTGAAACGGCCTGAAACTAAATACACTAACAAACCTTATTTAACTGGTTAATAACATTGAAAAAGTATAAAAAATACGAGATCCTTACAGTACTGCATCGTTAACAGCCAGTCTTCAAGGCAAAATCACCTATTTCCCAATACTAGAGTATTACCTATATTGGAAGAAAAGGAGAATGATAAGAACTAAATTCAAGAGGTGAGACTCTTTATACATAGGGAATTCCCCAATGGGAACGATTCATATGGCTGTGATTCAAGAACAGAGACCCAGGAACTACATTACTGGCCAGTGTTCATTGGAGCCAGGTTTATTACAACTTACTTGCATAGTGATTTCCTCAACACTATAACTGGGCCGTTGGGGTTTTTAACTCGCAGATTTGTCCACACTCAGCCTCCAGCATTTCATTAATTACAGCTCTGGTTTGCTTACCCCTGGCTCTGGTTCCCACGTAGTTTCTGCTCCAGTGAGCATGACTCCCTGTATTCACCTGTTTGTCTCTACAGTCTTGGGGGCAGCAATTCGCCCTGTGTCCTCCCCTCTCTTAGGGACCTAAAAAGAGTCATTGACTTTTCCATCTGTTCTTTTTACTTATTGCTCAGGATAGAGTGGCAACTTCCAACCTCCTTCCATATGAAACTAGAAACCAGAAGTAAAGAGTGTAGTTTTGAGTAATAAGTTATGAATCATCTCAATAGATACAGAAAAATAAATTTGACAAGATTCAACATCCATTCATAATAAAAACCCCTCAACAAATCAGAAATAGAAGTGGACGTCTTTAACCTGACAGGACACCTATGAAACACCTACAGCTAACATCATATTTAACAGTGAAATATGCTTTCCCATTACCATCAGAAACAAGACGTACTTTCTTACCATCTATTTCTTATACTGAAGAGTAGCCAAGGCAAGTTAGCACAGAAAAGGAAATATAAAACATCCAGATTGCAATTAAAAAATAAAACTGGCTTTATTCACAAATGACACCAATCTTGTATATAGAAAATCCTAAGGAATTCACTGAAAATACTAACGTAAACAACTCTAGTGAGACCATAGGATACAAGAGCAATATATAAAATCAATTGTATTTCTGTGCAATAGTAACAAACAGTCCAAAAATGAAATTAAGAAAACAATTCTAGTCTCAATAGCATAAAATACTTAGGAATAAATTTAACAAAGTGCAATATTTGTATACTGAAAACTATAAAACTTCGTTGAAGAAAATTTTGAAAGATTTAAATAAGTGGAAAAATATCCCACGTTCATAGATTGGAAGTCTTAATATAATTATGACAATACTCCCCGATTCAACACAATCACTATCAAAATCAAAGCTGTTTTACAGAAATTGACCAACAAATGCTAAAATTCTTATAAAAATGTGAAAGACCCAGAATAGCCAAAACAACCTTGAAAAAAGCTAGAAAAGTCATACTTCCTGATTTTAAAAAACACTACAAATCTACAGTAATCAAGTCAGTGTGGTATAGGCATGAGAACTGACATATTATAAATCAATGAATCCAGAAATAAACATTTATAGCCAACTGATTTTTAAGAAAGGTGACAGACAATTCAATGGGAAAATAATCTTTTCTATAAATGGTGCTGGGACAAATGGATATCCATATGTCAAATGAATTTGGATGCTTACCTCACACCACACATAAAAATTAACACAAGATGGATTACAAACCTAAAGTTAAGAGTTAAAATTATAAAAATCCATAGAAGAAAACATAAGAATAAACTTCAGGACTGATGATTTCTTAGATGACAGCAGAAGGACAATAAAAACATTGATAAACATCAATATTTAAAACTTTTTTGCATTTCAAAAATAAATGAGCTCATTCTGATATTTCCAATTAAAATTTAGTAGTATAGTTTCTACTTAGCTTACCTGATATTATAATTGTGTATCTTTTACACTGTAAAACTTGGTTCCTAACATTGTTATAATTATGTTTCATCTTAATAATTGGTAAAATACCAATATTAATAAAAATATAACTGAATGACATTTAATATTCCTTTGCTGCTCTTCTTTTCCTAGGATATAGACCACTAACGATGCACAAAATAGTAGTAAAGATAGTAAGAATAGTTCTTTGTGTGATTATAGCATGAACTTCATATATATTTAGGTTCATTTGTTTTCAATTTTAAGGATTGCTTTTTTTCCCCTTTTGGATCTGATTTTGTTTTATAGCTATATAAACCACTTATATGGTTCCAAACTATAAATGGAACATTCAAAGAAGCCTTAAGATACTAAGGCTTTCATTCCTGTCTCCTCTCCCCAATTTCTTCCTTTCTATTAGTAACCACTTTTATTAGTTTTTGACTTGTCCCTTCCATTGTTGCTTTCTTAACATAAGGAAATACACACACATATTCCTCCATTACTTCTATAAAGGAGAGCATACTATACACTAACTTCTCCATAGGGTCTGTACCATTTCTAACACCCCTTTAACTGTTTTCCTTCTTCCACTCTTGTCTCCCTACAATTTCTCCCTGTATTACAATAACTTATAAAATATAAAGTGGGTCATATTACTCTCCTGCTTCAGGGTCTTCCCATTGCATTTAGGATAAAATCCAATTTCTTCACAGTACCTATGAAAACTGAGATGATGGGAATCCTGCCTAACAGGTTTGGCTCAGTGGTTAAAGCATCGGCCTGCAGACGGAAGGGTCCCGGGTTCAATTCTGGTCAAGGGCACATGCCCAGGTTGCGGGCTCGACCCCCAGTAGGGGGCATGCAGGAGGCTGAAATCAATAAAAATACATATATTTTAGAAAGTCCTCAGGGCACAAACTCCTTCCAGGCCATGTTTCCTGGTCCTTAGGACCTGACCCTCATCCTTGTGACCTAAAAGAGCAGCTAGAGTACCAGTCATTACATGTGTGCCAATCAGCATAGTTGGAAGAAGAAAAGAGCAAGGGGTACATGCCTGCTGTGTTTTAAGGAAGATTCCTAGAAGCTCTACATAACGCTTCCACTTATATGGGTCAGAACTTAGAAACCTCTGAGAAAGGCTGGAAAATGTCATCCTGTTTCTGGGCAGCCATGTGCCCAGCCAAAAGTTGAGAGTCATAGCACCATGGAAGAAGTTTCTGCTGCAGTCTCTTCAGTTCCATCTCTTACTGTGCTTCAGGCACGCGATTCCCTTTGTTCCTCAAATTGAGCCCTTATCTGTTCCAAGGCCTTCACTCCTGCAGTGTCACCTGCCTAGCACACTTGTCCTTAGGTCTTCATGTGGCTAGTTCCTGCTCCTTACTCAGGACTCAGCTCCCCTGTCACTTACTCAGAGAGCCTTTCTTTGATAACTGTAAGTAAAGTAGGCCCATCCCACTCATCCTTTTTTCCATCTCACTGCCTTATTTACTTTATTGTGTTTATCTCTATATGAAATTATCTTCTGCCTTCCTCCATTAGAATATAATTTCCACAGTGCAGGGATCTTTTTTGTCTTCACTGCTATATTCCCATTACCCAATACTAAGTACACAGTAGGAGCTTAATATTGAATGAATGAATGTCTGACTCCAAAGCCCATGCTTTTTCTACTACCTCTCCTGTTCCTAACGTAAAACAATGCCACACTCCAGAAACTTGGTTTTTTTTTTAGACTAATAGCCTATTAAAGTTATTTTCTTCCAAACAAGATTTTTAAAAACATGGTTTCTAAAGTAAAACAAAACTTTTCTATACTCAGTAAAAAGAAGAGGTTTACATATAACCTCTAGGGCAAGTTTCTAAAGTTGGTAAATTTCATCTGCAAAATGGAAGAATTGATTAAATTTCATTCATTTTATCTACAGATATTTACCAAGCACTGTGCTAAAGCAAAATTGGGGACATGAAGAAAATCTCTGCCTTCCATATGTGTAATTTTTATGACTCTCTGTAATTGTTGGTTTGTAACCTTTGTGCTAGAGAAAAAAGCCCATGACTTCCCATTCCTGAAACATTAATTAAAAATCTGTCACCAAGACATTGCTTCATTTTAAAAGTGAATACATTTAATTCAACATTGCAATAAGAACTGAATAATATTAAAAGCAGAAGCATATTAGTGGCTTTAAAAAATCCATATTCATTTTTAGTTTCCTTTGCAGAGGATTTTTTGATTGCTAGTTCTCTACAGCAAAATTGTGCTAGGAAAATGTCTTTACAAGACAGAAATTCTCTCTTAATGCAAGTAAAATGTTTACAAGGGATTGAAAGTTTTAGAGACCCAAATCAGAAATACTGAAGATTAGAGCTATCTCATTTGAACCCTAAACGTTTGACATACTAAACATTACATATTTTTTAGAAAGATGGCCAACAAATAACAATTCAGCATTTTCTAGAGATTGGCACCCTTGATCATCATGACTATTACAGAAGCACCTGGCTGTGGTTCATCCCTTACCATCTTCTGTTCTAGATCCTTCTTGTCTCTTACTGGGTACCTCCAAAGGCACTGTGAGGAAACAAATGCAGAGAAGGATGCCCATTTCTGCTGCAGTCCCTTCTCAGCATAACAATTAGTCAAATAATCAATGAGAAAAAGGTATATATTCCATGACCTATGATCCCCACAAGGCCTCACTCAATTAGAAAAATTGCCTGTTCTGTCAAATATGACAACACTCCAATAAGGCATTTATGACACAGAATCTTTATTTTTCCATTAGTGTGTGCTGAAGCTACAGATGTTGATACATGAACAAATCTTGTGAAAAGAAAAAAAAGGGACAACATTTAAAATTAAAATAGAATTATGATAATAAAGTAGTTTGTATTTGATAAATATTCCAGGATTATTTTAAATTCCCTATCTGCAAGCTAAGATATGAATATGAAAACAAAGCATTGCTGCTCTAAGTCTAATAAATTCACAACTATGGTCAATGGTGCTTAGAAGTAATTAGACTAGGGTGCTTATTTATCCTGAGTTCCGTGCTTGGGCTAACTCTCTGCCTAAATAGTGAGGGGAGGAAGGGCATCTCTGAACCCCTTGAACTTATATACACATTGAGTATTTACATTTTCTAGAAGGAGGTGCATAGCTTCCTTCTTCTCAAGACACATATACATATATATACATATATATATATATATACACATATATATATGAATTCCAAAAGTATCTTATAAAAACAAAGTAAATGGCAGAAACCTGGCTAACAGATTACAATTAAGGTATGTTAAACTCCTAGCACAGTGACAAAGCCAGTATTCACTGAGTGTTTATGGTGGTTGTATATGAATATATTTTAAATATATTAACATTTGAATATACTTAAGGGCCTACTTTCAATTGGTTTTTCATACTTACTCTAATAAGGACTTCATGAACAGTAAAACAATGTCTTTATTACTTCCTTTATCTTATTTTATTGATTTTTTTACAAAGAGGAAGGGAGAGGATAGAGAGCCAGAAACATCGATGAGAGAGAAACATTGATCAGCTGCCTCCTGCACACCTCCTACTGGGGATGTGCCTGCAACCAAGGTACATGCCCTTGACCAAAATCAAACCTGGGACCTTTCAGTCCGCAGGCCAACACTCTATCCACTGAGCCAAACCGGTCAGGGCTGTCTTTATTACTTCTTTTCCAGCAGGAATAGAAAAGCCTAAAATATGAAAATGATTATCTTAGTTATATGTTTCTGGCTATAATTTCCTTATCTAACATAAAATCCTGTTATCTGATTATTACTTCAAAGTTTGACAAGAAACTATTTGGAAAGTTTCAAAGTTACTACAGAGTAATTCATATGATTTCCAAAATCTGTAGCACACAACACATAGTATCCTTCCATAATAAAGTTGAATCAAGCCCTGGCCAGGGTGGCTCAGTTGGTTGGGCATCATCCTGTACACTGAAAAATTGCTGGTTCAATTTCTAGTCAGGGCACATGCTCAATTCCCAGTAGGGGGCATGCAGGAGACAGTTCATATTTTGCTCTCACACTGATGTTTCTCTCTCTCCCTCTCCCTTCCTCTCTCTAAAAATGAATTTTTTTATAAAAAAGCTGAATCAAAAAGGCTAAACATTTTTATAAATCTTTTATAAAGCATAAAATAAAATGTCTCTATTGGCAGACATTAAGTTTATTTAGTCCATGTGGAAAACACAATCACCATACATTTTGAAAACTATGCAACAATAAGAAAAATTACTTAATTAGATTTGTTCAAACTAACCTTTATTTTTCCATTAGTGTGTGCTGAAGCTACAGATGTTGATACATGAACAAATCTTGTGGCTGATAAGTGAATTTTGAAATGCCTTTGGAAATGTGAACAAAGGCAGTCTATGAACAAGTCAACTTCCTGATGGGAAACTCTCCCAGAGGCTTTGTCGACACTGTCCTACAAAGCTTTTGCATCCTTCGGATGTATGGCATAAGAAATATCCAGACTTTGAGGGCTACATGGTACTATAGACCAAAGAAATTCAGTAGTAGCTACATAATGGTCCATTTTGCATGCAGTCTACATAGCCACCATCCAGAAAAGATTAAACGCATTGATTGCTAAGGGACTGAAATGACAGCCAAAAGATTTCTGAAACCAGGTTCCAATTAAGGCTGAATTAGTCTTTGCTTCATTTGCAAGGAATAAGGGTAGACTGGTGAAGTCTTCTGAAACAGTCTTCAGAACACTGTCTCCAAAGATACAGCAGAACCAACCAGTCCACAACACTTTACCATCTCTGTTCTCAGATGGCAATTGAGATTTTGACAGAATCTACAAAGAAAGAAAACAGGTTCATTAAGTTTAAAAGTACATTTACTCCTAAATTACATCACCTCAAAATTAATTAGTACGTTTAAAACTACAAAGACATTATATTACTTATGAAAAAACAAAGAACAGTGTCCCTAATCATTATTAGGTTTTATTAAGTTCACTGACCTTTTTCCTAATATTCTTTTTTTTTTTTTCAATTTGTAAGTTTTATTCCCACAAGGCAGCCAGGGGTGGGGGTGCAGAGCTGCGAGCCAGGCCGGCCGAGGGGCCTTCCTCCGGCAGAGGTGCACGCCGGGTTCTCGGGTCTGCCCCACCAGCAGGCTGGATTTTAGAAAGACTGTCATGAGTGCCGGGTGGAAAGCTCTGCGGGGCGCAGGCAGTGGGCTCAGATGTGGGGGTGCACACTTGTGGAGCTAAGGGTAGCAGGGCAGCTCCTTCTCTATGACCTGGGGCTCTTCCATGGGACCATACTGCTTCATCACACAACCATTCTTGTCAATGAGGAACTTGGTGAAGTTCCATTTGATGGCATTTCCCAGGATGCCCCTCCCCTTGGGCTGGGCTTTCATCCACTTCCACAGAGGGTGGGCATCATCTCCGTTCACACAGATCTTGCTATACATATCGAATTTGACATTATAGCCGGCAGCGAACTCTTTGATCTCGGCATTAGTCCCTGGCTCCTGCCTCCCGAACTGGTTGCAAGGGAAAGCCAGGATCCGTAAACCACACTCAGCATATCGGGCGTGCAGGTCGACAAGCTGAGTGTAGTTTACGTCTGTTTTGCCTCATTGCGAGGCCACGTTGATGACGATGCACACGAAGCCCCGGTACTTGTCCAGGTTAACCATGTGCCCGTTGATGTCCTTGGCTGAGAACTCGTGCATTGACTGAGCACAGCGCCAGTCGTCACGGGAGGCGCACATGGTGCTGGCCACGCCGGGCACGGCAAGAGCACCACACAGAAGCGCTGGCTTCAGCAAGCGGCACAGGCGGCTTCCTAATATTCTTATACACTAGAGACACGGTATATGGCAAGATCTTCGTACAACCAAAATGCAAAATAAAAGCTACCGATATGGTACAACTAAGTACAGCATCAGGGGGAAAAGATCTCAGCTTTAGAAGGAGCAGTAAAAGGTCACCAAATGCAATGTGCTTGAACTCTCTCTAAGCATGTCCTCAGGTGAGGATTTTACTAGGGCTTCATTTATTTAGGTAAATTTTAAATATGAAAAATTTTAACATTGAAAAGCAAAATGAGTCCAGCCGGTGTGGCTCAGGGGTTGAGCATTGACCTATGAACCAGGAGGTAATGGTTCGATTACCCCTCAGGGCACATACCCGGGTTGTGGGCTCGATCCCCAGTAGGGAGTATGCAGAAGGCAACCTATCAATGATTCTCTCTGATCATTGATGCTTCTATCTTCCTCTCCCTTCCTTTCTCTGAAATCAATAAAAATATATTTTTAAAATTTGGCTCAGTGGATAGAGCATCAGCCCACAGACTGAAGGGCCCCAGGTTCAATTCTGGTCAAGGGCATGTACCTCGGTTGCAGGTATCCCTGCCCTGGTCAGGGTACGTGTAGGAAGCAACCAATTGATGAGTCTCTCTCACATCGATGTTTCTCTCTGTCTCTCCCTCTTCCTTCCACTCTCTCTAAAAATCAATGAAAAAAATATCCGCGGGTGCGGATTAACAACAACAACAAAAATTTTAATAAAAAATAAAGAGAAGTTCCTGGATCTCAGAAAGTTTCATTACAGATTTATGCGGTGGTAGGCATCCTGTTGGCCCTTCCCATCTTCGTTCTAATTTTTGCCGGAAACTTGCATATATCTAGAGCTCCAAGAGCCATCTTAGACTATAAAGTCACCTTAAGGATGGAAGCCACACACCAACGATAAGAGAGAAGAGAGAAGGGGCCTATTATTAATAATATCATAAAGCATATATATACCAGCCTTGAATAGCTTACCTACGTACACCTCTGTAAGAGAGATAAACCTCTATCTCGTTTAATTTGCTATTATTTAAGCTTTCTGTCATATGCAGCTGAATCTAATCCTAGGCATCTTGAGATCCTTTCAAATACCATGACCTATACCATGGCTCAGCAAACTTTTTCTGTAAAGGACCAAATAGTAAATATTTTAGGGCTTGTGGGCCATAGCAAATACTCAGCTTTGCTATTGTAGCACAAAAGCAGCCATAGAAAATTCATAAACAAATGAAAGGGGCTCTGCTCCAATAAAACCTCATTTACAGAAATAAGCCGTGAGTCAGACTTGGCCATGCAGTCCATGGTTGGCTGACCCCTGATGTGTAACAAATAAACAAATTAGGTCTGTTCAACTGTTTCAGAATTTAACTTATCAATGACTAAGAAGAGTTACCCCAGAAACAGAAGTAGCAGGCATGAATAAAATAAATTCAGTTTCTGAATAAATCAAGTTAGTTATATTACTTTTATACACTGCACATAGGAAGGTAAAAGGTTACATTTCTGAGAGTAACTTGACCTGTATCACAAAATGTAAAAATAAGTTACTTTTTAAAAATATATATTTTTATTGATTTCAGAGAAGAGAGGAGAGGGAGAGAGAAACATCAATGATGAGAGGGAATCATTGATCGGCTGCCTCCTGCATGCCCCCACACTGGGGATTGAGCCCATAACCCAGGCATGTGCCCTGATAGGGAATGGAACCATGACTTCCTGGTTCATAGGTCAATGCTCAACCATCGTGCCACACAAGCTGGGCTAAGTTACATATTTTCTTTGTTAACATTCTACTTCTAGGAATTTAATCCCAGTAAAAATCATAAACCTGTAAAATTCCTAATGATATGAGTAATTATCTTCAACATTGATTATTAGGAAAAAAGCCATAATGCAAATAAATATGGGCAATATAATCCCAATTTTTAATAGACACAGATAGCTAAATGGATGTGTCTATGCTCATGAGGGATACTGATTTGTAGTTTTCTTTTGTTATAATGTCTTAGTCTGTTTTTGGTATTAGGGTAAGGCTGGCCTCCCAGAATGAGTTAGAAAGTATTCCCTCTGCTTCTATCCTCTGAAAGAGAATATAGATAATTGGTTTATTTTCTTCTTTAAGTGCTTGGTAGAATTCACCAGCGAACCTGTCTGGACCTGATGCTTTCTATTTTGGAAGGTTATTAATTATTTATCCAACTTCTTTAATAGACATAGGCCTATTCAGATTATCTACTGCCAAAAAGATGTATACCAAGATGCTGAACTGTGGTTTTTAACTTTCTTTGTACTTTATGTATTTTTTAAGTTTTCTAAAATAAACATGTTATACAGGGTGAGGCAAAAGTAGGTTTACAGTTGTTCATATGGAAAATACAATAATTAATAATAATACAAGAATAAATTCTGTTTCACTACTCACAACTATAAACCTACTCTGTATTGCCCCACCCTGAAGTAATAAGAAAAAGTATTTTTTAAGTTGGTCATTATCTACTTTAAATTTGGTCAAATAAGACATAAGAGGTTATAAATCACAAGCTTAAGAAATTCAAAAACTGCCGTAACTGGTTTGGCTCAATGGATAGAGCGTCGGTCTGGGGACTCAAGGGTCCCAGGCTCGATTCCGGTCAAGGGCATATACCTTGGTTGCAGGCACATACCCAATAGGGAGTGTGCAGGAGGCAGCTGAACGATGTTTCTCTCTCATCGATGTTTCTAACTCTCTATCCCTCTCCCTTCCTCTCTGTAAGAAATCAATAAAATATATTTTAAAAAAAAAATTCAAAAACTGTAACAATTAGCGCAATGTCCAAACCAAGACAATGCAGATTATTTTCCCTAGCAAGCAAGTATTGCCTATACTATACCTGGACGAGAAATGCATCAGGGTCCCTTTGTGTTGCTTTCATTCCTAGGAGAGTAGAGAAAATCATTTTGATGTTCAAGTCTTCTCCCACTTCCATAGCAAGTCCTTTTTGCTTTTCAGCAACAATAAATGCACTCAGAAATTTAGAGTACTCTTTGAGATTAGTGTAGGAGAACTCATACAGGGGAGTTAAACTGTACAAAGTCCATTGCTTATGTAGAAGGAATGCAACCTTTTGAGGATCAACATCTTCCTAAAAAAAAAAAAAAAAGATCACAGCAAATGAAGTTTAAGAATTAGGAAACCTTAGTAAATAAGAATTTAATCATAGTATTTAATATAAATCTATGGCTGGGTACCTGATCTTTGCACTCCAGCCAAACTGGAGTTTGTAGGACTCTGAAGATCTTTAAACAGGCCTTTGCTTTTGTTGTACCTGGCCTGTCCCTTTCCTTCAATCAGGTCTTTGCCTAAATGTCACTCAAAAGGCCACTGTACCTAAAGTAGCACCTGAACCCACTCCAACTTGTCACTTTCTAACTCCTAACATGCTTTATATTTATGACTATCTGATATTATATACTAGAGGCCCGGTGCACGATAATTTGTGCACTTGCGGGGCGGGGGAAGTCCCTCAGCCCAGCCTGCGCCCTCTCACAGAGCAGAAGCCCTCAGAGGAGTGGGCCTAAGCCAAAGTCTGGCCTCCCTCTGCAAGAGGTGACCCACAGGCCGATTGGGGGACGGCACTGGCCGGTGAGCGGCCAGCACCACCCCCCCAATTGCCCCTCGGCCACCGCCAGTCGCCGCTGCCTCCCCAATCACCGTCCCCTCCCTCTGCCCACTGGCACCTGCCTTGGCTGGCCTGGTGCCGCCCACTCTCCAGCCCCACCCCCTGCCTACCAGTTGTTCCGCCATTCAGTCGATTTGCTTATTAGGCTTTTATTATATAGAATTTGTGTGACTTTTACTGTCTATTTTTCCTACTAGAGAATGAGTTTGATGAAATCATGAATTTTGTCTATTTTATTCACTACTACTTTCTAGGACTTAGAGCAGTGCCATCTAGAACAGGTGTTCAATAAATATTAATGGATGAAAATTTATGTTTCACTTGTAGAAACTTCAAGTTATAGATTTTGAAAATAATTATTCTTAGAGCAACTAATTTTATTGGATTTAATTAAGTAATTTTTAAAAGTGCCTGGCACACTATGCCATTCTATGACACAATACCTAATTTGGTAGATTAAATAAAAAGATACCTGGGAGTATTTTTACCATGCTCTATTAGAACCACAGGTACCATCAAAAACAAAAGCAGCCCTAGCTGGTCTGGCTCAATGGATACAGCATCAGCCTGCAAACTGAAGGGTCCCAGGTTCGATTCCAGTTAAGGACACATGACCAGGTTGTGGGCCCGATCCCTAGTAGGGGGTATGCAGGACATAGCCGATCAATGATTCTCTCTCATCATTAATGTTTCTCTCTCTCCCTCTCCTTCCTCTCTGAAATCAATAAAAATATAATTTATTTTTAAAAAAACACTTCACCTACACTATATTGGCACTATGTCGTTACTGAGCAAGAGTCTTCACAGACACTCTATATTTCCTAGTTTTATCCTGAATTGAATTTTTCTATACAATTCATACTTCGTGAGATAGTCTCACCATTATCTTTTAGAAATTTCACTAGTTGTCTATTTACAAAAACATTTGTTCTGACAAAGTTACTCATGGAAATAGTTATAAACTTTTATATAAAAGTTATAATGTTTTTTTCTTATTACTAGGCAAAAGGTATGGCAAAATTTTTTGTATCATATACATAAGGGAGTACTAAATTGGACATTCCAAACTTTAATTAATACAGTTTCTGTTTAGTGGTTAGGAACTATCACTTTCATTACCAGCACTAGCAATTTTTCTTTAAGAAAGTTGTCACAAAGAAGCAAAACTTTTCTCATATCCCAAAAGATACTGTGCGCACAACAGTGTTAAGAAAACAAAGTTACCAGGAAGGTCTGAGTGACTGATAGCCAGGTTCCTAGCTAAGTGACTCAAAACCACACACCAAACTGCCTGGGGCTTTATTTCATGTTTCAGTAAAATTACAAATTACTAATGTTTTATACTGTCAGGGTCGTGTGCGAATGATCAAAACAGAGCATGATGCCACCAGATAAATCTGAGCCAATTTAAACACCAAAATAACTTGGTAATGAATTACAAAAATTTGAAAAACAGGAATTCATGAGTTCAAGTCTCCAATAAACAAATGGAGGAGAAAAGAAAAGGGCTTAAAATAGAATGCCAAAAGCTGATTGGTAAATATGGAGTAAGGGAGATTAGAAAGTCATTATTTTGCAACCATCATGATAAAGATGGGGTCAGGCAAAAATTATCAATGGATGTTAAGTCTAGGGGGAAATTTTGATAAGGAACATGATATTTGCATTATCTTAAAATATCTCCCCATAGATGCTTATTAGTTGCAGAGGGAACTAAAACAGTAATTACTGGGCAACACCTTGACAGGTGATCAAAATTAACATTACCTATGTGGTACCAGATGTCATTCTCCCAGGACACAAAGCACCTATATAGTATCCCAGCCAAGAATACACAACTTCAACCTCACCGAGAGGAAACAGCACACAAATACAAAATAAGGCATATTCTACTTTAAAAAGGGAAAGGAGAAAACTATACTCTTCAAAAATGTCTATGTCGTAAAAGACAAAGAAATATTGTGGCAGTGTTCTAGATCAAAGGGTTTAAAAGACATAACAAAGGAGGTACTTCCTGACAGTGTGAATAACTTCCTTTTTGCTGTTTCTCATTTATTTTATTACCTGAGGGATGGAGAAAATACTAAAAGTACTAGAAATTGTAACAAAAAATGAGATGTTCTGTTCACATCTATTCTCAATTATTGAGTAACACAAAAGCATACCTGCAACTGTGAACATTGGGGAATTTTCCTTTGAGGTGAAGGTGGGACAAATCAAGTCAGCTTCTTGACTGATTCTGACTGCTTTTGCAGAGGGGTGGCACCTATAAAGTGATCTTTAAGCCTTGAGGATGCACTTCGTCTGGGAGTCACTTCTGGGATATCATAAGAATCCATGGTCTACATAAAAAGAAATAAAACCAGAATTCTAAACACTAACAAGTTAATTCATGCTCACAGTTTCAATGCTTCCTCTGCTCACTATAAAGGAGTTCTTTCTCTCTTCCCCTCCCTGCTTCCCATTTTGACTTTTCAACCAAGTCCAGTATTTCTCAATGGAATATTCATAAAAATAGAATATCTGACAGATGACTCAGACACAGTATGTTCAAAACTAAATTCAACTCCTTCCCATCCTCCTTCTTCCAAAAGTTAGCAGGTCCATTTTATAATTCCTGTCAATATTCCAAGTTAACTTAAATTCATTTAAGTAGTCTCCCACTTTCATTCTTTAACATGCAGTCCTTAAGCACATTCTGTTGAGATTTTTCTTGAACAGTCTGTCATCTATTCCCAAAGCTACTTCCTTAGCCAGCTTCTATTACCACAACTAACCTTTTCTTCCATATCTAAGGGTAATAATCATCCTTCAGAAATGGCACTTTATTGTTAGATACCTGTGCAAAAACCTTTATAGTGATGAGTTCTACTCTTCTGCTCTGTACTTAAAAATCTTTCATAATTCAGTTGTCCTTATCCTCCTACTTCCCCTAAATGTACACATTTTTTTGTCTTCATGTTTTTGCCTATCAACTATATTCCCTATCTAAAGTGTCCTTTTTCCATTTCACCATTTTTGAGATCATGCTTGAATCCAATCTAATTTCAAGTAGTTAGAGTTTTTTTAACCTTCTTTCCCAAAACACCTGTTATACACTTCTGTCTATATCAGTGGCTCCCTCATTCCTGGGAGGGAGGGAATGGAAGCTGGGGATGGGTGTGCGTGTGTACAATGAGCTATCAGGGGTAAATATTTTTTAAAAGCCCCAAGGTCCTCCTGTGAGTTCCAAAGCAAGCTCCCCTCTGGCCAGCCCAACACTTGAGCCCAGGGTGCGGCGACCACGTGAGCAGTCGCGTGAGCAGCCTGCCCCCAACCAAGAAGCAGTAGCACCATGAGCAGCTTTCCCCCTTCCAAGGAACAGCAGCCTCATACAGCCTGTCCCCATCCGAGGTGCAGCAGTTGCATGAGCAACCTGCCCCCGCCAGCCAGAGGAGCCATCACTGTTGCAAGCAGCGCCCACCAGAGAAGCCACTGCCAACTGAGGAGTAGCCACTGCCACAACCGCCCAAGGACCAGCTGCCGCCTGAGGAGCAGCCCCCACACAACTCGACACCTAGATCCTTTGGTGAGAGAAAAAAAATGGGCAAAGAAACCCCCAAAGGAAAAAAAAGGAGGAATTGCCAGAAAAGGCGCTAAGTGAAACGGAGGCATGCAATATGTTAGAAAAAGAATTCAGAATAAGGCTCATACAGTTTATAAACCAGATGGATGAAAAAAATCAAAAACTTACGTTAAGAGTCAAGAAGAAATAAAGAGTGATATAGCTGCAATAAAAAACACTATGGAAAGTTTCAACAGTAGACTAGGAGAAGCAGAGGACCAAATTAGCGAATTAGAAGACAAGGAAGCAAAACACACCCAAACTGAACTGCAATTGGAGAAAAAAATTAAAAGACAGGAAGAGAGCTTAAGGAAGGCTTTGGAACAACATGAAACGAAGCAACATAAAAATAATAGGGGTGCCAGAACAACAGGAAGAGGAACAAGTGTTAGAAAACCTATTTGAAGAACTAATATCAGAAAACTTCCCTGATGTGGGGAAGAAAACAGTCACACAAGCACAAAGATTCCCAAACAAGATGAACCCAAAAAGGCCCACACCAAGACACATTGTAATTATGATGGCAAACGTTCAGGACAAAGAGAGAATCTTAAAGGCTGCAAGAGAGAGACAGAAAGTTACATACAAGGGATCTCCCATTAGATTATCAAATAATTTCTCAACAGAAACACATCAGGCCAGAAAGTAATGGAAGGAAGTTTACAAAGTGATGCAAAGCAAGGGACTGATTCTAAGAATACTCTATCCAGCAAGGTTATCATTCAAAATTGAAGGCGAAATAAGGAGCTTCACAGACAAAAAAAAGCTAAAGGAGTGTATCAACACCAAGCCAGCAATGCAAGAAATGCTAAAGGGACTGGTGTAAAAAGAAGAAATAAAAAGGGAAGAAGGAACACAGGCACAAAAAATAAAAATGGCTACAAACAAGTACCTTTCAATAACTTTAAACATAAATGGACTAAATGCTCCAATCAAAAGACATCAAGTGGCTGAATGGATAAAAAAACATGACCCACATATTTGCTGTCTACAAGAGACCCACCTCAGAATAAGAGACTCACACAGACTGAAAGTGAAGGGATGGAAAAATATCTTCCAGGCAAATGGAAATGAAAAAAAAGCTGGGGTCTGACAAAATAGACCTGAAAGTGTAGGCCATATCAAGAGATAAGGAAGGCCACTTCATAGTACTAAAGGGATCGATACAACAAAAAGATATAACCCTGATAAACATATATGCACCCAATGTAGGAGCACCCAAATACATAACTCTTGGAAGATATCAAGGGAGAGATCGACAACAATACAAACATAGTAGGGGACTTTAATTCACCACTGGCATCACTGGATAAATCCTCTAGACAAAAAATCAGCAAAGAAACAGCAATCCTAAATGACTCACTAGATCAGATGGACTTGGCATCTTCAGAACATTTCACCCCAAAGCCATGGAATATACGTTCTTCTCAAGTGCACATGGGACATTTTCAAAGATAGACCACATATTGGGTCACAGGCAAAGTCTCTCCAAACTCAAGAAGATTGAAATCCTATCAAGCATCTTCTCAGACCACAATGGCATAATATTAGAAGTAAACTACAATAAAAACAATAAAAAAATTCAAACACTTGAAAGCTGAATAGCATGCTATTAAACAATGATTGGATTACCAAAGAGATCAAAGAAGAAATTAAAAACATCCTGGAAATGAATGACAATGAAAACACAACAATCCAAAATCTATGGGACACAGTGAAAGCAGTCCTGAGAGGGAAGTTTATAGCTCTACAGGCCTACCTCAAAAAAACAAGAGAAAATGGTAATAAACCATCTAATTCTACAAGTTAAAGAGAGCAACAAGAAAAGCCCAGAGTGAGCAGAAGAAAGAAGATAATAAAGATCAGAGCAGAAATAAATGACATAGAGACAAAAAGAAAAAAAAATATAAAAGATCAATGAAACCAAGAGCTGGTTCTTTGAAAGGATAAACAGGACTGATGAACCTTGCCCTGACCGGTTTGGCTTAGTGGATAGAGAGTTGGCCTGCAGACTGAAGGGTCCCGCGTTCGATTCTGGTCAAGGGCATGTACCTTGGTTGAGGGCACATCCCCAGTAGGGGGTGTGCAGGAGGCAGCTAATCAATGTTTCTCTCTCATTGATGTTTCTAACTCTCTAACCCTCTCCCTTCCTCTCTGTAAAAAATCAATAAAATCCTATCTAATAAAAGAGAAACATGGTAATTGTCGTAGGACCGCTACCCTTCCCATTGGCTAATCAGCGAGATATGCAAATTAACTGCCAGCCAAGATGGCAGCCAGCAGCCAGGCAGCTTGAAACTAACATGAGGCTTGTTTGCTTCAGTGACGGAGGAAACCAACGTTCCCCGCCTGCTTTGCCGGCCTCTGAGCCTGCAGTTTAAGAAACATTGTAACAAATGTAGAAGCTAAACAAAACCCCAGAAACCTGCTTTCAGCGAGCCCGGGATCTCAGAGCTGGAGTTATACAGTGTTTCGATTATAGAACCAAAACAAACCAGATACCTTCTTTCAGCAGCAGAAGCCTGAGCTGGAGCCAGAGCTAAAGCTGGCCCAGAATTAAGAAAAGAAAAGAAAAAAAGGAGCAGTTGGGAGCTTCAGTCGGCCTGAAAACAGCCCTCAGCCTCTCACCCAGACTAGCCAGGCACCCCAGTGGGGACCCCCACCCTGAAGGGTGTGTGACCAGCTGCAAACAACCATCATCCCCTCACCCAGGCTGGCCAGGCACCCCAGTGGGGACCCCCACCCTGATCCAGGACACCCTTCAGGGAAAACCAGCCAGCCCCACCCATGCACCAGGCCTCTATCCTATATAGTAAAAGGGTAATATGCCTCCCAGCACCGGGATCAGTGTGACAGGGGGCAGCGCCCAAACCCCCTGATCGCCCTGCAGCTCTGTGTGTGACAGGGTGCGGCGCCCCAACCCCTCCACCCCACGGGCCCTGCTCTGTGTGTGACAGGGTAGAGCCATAACCTCCCCATTGGCCCTGCCCTGAGTGTGAGAATGGTGGCGCCCCAACCCCCTGATTGGCCCTGCTCTGTGCGTGACCGGGGGGTGGCGCCGCAACCTCCCCATCGACCCTGCCTTGAGTGTGACGGGGCAGTGCCCCAACCCCCCAATCAGCCCTGCTCTGAGCCCAACCAGGGGCTGCACCTAGGGATTGGGCCTGCCCTCTGCCACCCGGGAGCAGGCCTAAGCCAGCAGGTCGTTATCTCCTGAGGGGTCCCAGACTGCGAGAGGGCACAGGCTGGGCTGAGGGACCCCCCTCCCCCCCGAGTGCACAAATTTTTGTGCACCGGGCCTCTAGTATATTTAAAAAAAAAGACTGATGAACCTCTAGCCAGGCTCACCAAGAAGCAAAGAGAAACTGTAGTACATCTACACAATGGAATACTATGCTGCTGTAAAAAAGAAGGAATTCTTACCATTTGCAACAGCATGGATGGAACTGGAGAGCATTATGCTAAGTGAAATAAGCAGTCAAGCCGAAACCGGTTTGGCTAAGTGGAAAAAGCGTCGGCTTGAGGAATGAAGGGTCCCAGGTTTGATTCCTGTCAAGGGCATGTACCTGGGTTGCGGGCACATCCCCAGTGGGAGATGTGCAGGAGGCAGCTGATCGATGTTTCTCTCTCATCGATGTTTCTGACTATCTCTCTCCCTTCCTCTCTGTAAAAAAATCAATAAAATATATTCAAAAAAAAAAGAAAGAAGAAATAAGCCAGTCAATGAAAGAAAAATACCACATGATCTCATTCATTTGTGGATAATAAATACCATTATTAACTGATGAACAAAAATAGATACAGAGTCAGAGCAGCATCAAACAGACTGTCAAACTATAGCAGGAAAGCAGGGGAGAGTGCGGGGCGGGGGGGGGGGGGGAGTAAGAGATCAACCGAAGGACTTGTATGCATGCATATAAGCATAACCAATGGACACAAGACACTGGGGGGTAAGGGAGGCCGGGGGAAGGTCAGGGGGGCGTGTGGGGGGGGGGGAGGAGACATATTGTAATACTCTTTGTAATACTTTAAGCAATAAAACAAAATTTTTAAAAATAAAAAAAGCAAAGAGAGAGGATCCAAATAAACAAAGTCAGAAATGAAAGAGGCAAAATAACAACAGACCCCACAGAAATACAAAGGATTGTTAAACAATACTATGAACAACTCTATTCCAACAAACTAGACAACCTAGAGGAAATGGATATATTCCTAGAAAAATACAACCTTCCAAAATTCAATCAGGAAGAATCTAAAAATCTCAATAGGCCGATAACAATGGAGGAAACTAAAGCAGTCATCAAAAAGCTTCCAACAAACAAAAGCTCGGGGCTAGACAGCTTCAGAGGGGAGTTGTACCAAACATTCAAAGAAGAACTTCCTAAGACTAAACGTATCTTCCTAAGACTTCCAAAAAATTCAAGAGGAAGGCATACTTCCAAGTTCATTCTATGAAGCCAGCATTACCCTAATACCAAAACCAGATAAAGACAACAACACAATGAAAGAGAATTACAGACCAATATTCCTCATGAACATAGATGCCAAAATCCTCAACAAAATTCTAGCAAATCGGATCCAGCATTACATCAGAAAGATCAGACACCATGACCAAGTAGAATTTATGCTGGGAGGCAAGGATGGTACAATATCTGCAAACCAATAAACATGATACATCACATAAACAAATTGAGAGATAAAAACCACATAATCATATCAATTGATGCAGAAAAAGCATTTGACAAAATCCAGCACCCTTTTTTGATAAAAACCCTCAGCAAAGTGGGAATAGAGGGATCACACCTCAACTAATAAAAGCCTTATATGACAAACTTACAGCCAAAATCATATTCAATGGGCAAAAACTAAAACCATTTCACCTACAAACAGGAACAAGATAGGGATGCCCACTTTCACCACTCCTGTTTGACATAGTACTGGAAGTGCTAGACATGGAATAAAAGGTATCCAAGTTGGAAAAAAAGAGGTAAAATTGTCATTATTCACAGATGACATGATACTGTACATAGAAAACCCTAAAGACTCCATCAAAAAATTATTAGACTTACTAAATGAATTCAGCAAAGTAGCAGGATACAAAATTAACATCAAGAGATCTATGGCATTTTTATACACCAACTAGTGACCCGGTGCATGGATTCATACACATTGAAAGGAAATTAATTAGGTGGCCGGCAGGGTTGGATTGGGTGAGACAGGCCAGACACACCCTGGAGCCAACCTCCCGCCATCCCTCTGCAGAGTGAGCTGGGTCCCTCTGGCAGGTTGGGTCCCTTGGCTTGGCCTGCGGGGATTGGGCCGAAACCAGCTCTCCAACATACCCAGAGGGGTCCCGAAGTGTGAGAGGGCACTCTGGAAAGTCGCTGTCGTACTGGGTGTGAAACGCAAATCCAAGTGTACAGTAAACCAGATTTGGGGCCGACAGTACCCCAACAACATAACCCATGGCCGAAGGTGGAATTGTGCAGCCCCACAAGGAACTGGGCTCCCTTCTCTCTGATTTCATGGTGCATCACCCGAGAACCGCTACTGCCAAGTCACTGCAGCCTGGCAGCTCCTGCATTGAGCATCTGCCCCCTCGTGGTCAGTGCACATCATAGCAACCAGTCAGATGGGTGGAGGGACACTTAGCATATCAGCCTTTTATACATATAGATTATATATATAGATAGTGACTTTACAGAAAGAGAGATTTTAAAAAAATCCCATTTACCACTGCACCAAAAAAAAAAATCAAGATACCTAGGAATAAATTTAACTAAGGAGGTAAAAGACCTGTACTCAGAAAACTATAGGACACTGAAAAAAGAGATAGAGGAAGACATAAACAAATGGAAGAACATACCTTGTTCATGGATTGGTAGAATCAACATCATTAAAATGTCCATTACTACCCAAAGCAATCTATAGATTCAATGCACTGCCCATTAAAATACCAATGGCATATTTCACAGACTTAGAACAAACTCTCCAAAAATTCATCTGGAATAAAAAAAGACCTTGAATAGCTGCAGCAATCCTGAGAAAGAAGAACAAAGTAGGAGGGATCTCAATACCAGATATCAAGCTATATTACAAAGTCACTGTTCTCAAAACTGCCTGGTACTGGCACAAGAATAGATATATAGACCAATGGAATAGAACAGAAGACCCAGAAATCAACCCAAACCACTATGCTCAATTAATATTTGACAAAGGAGGCAAGAGCATACAATGGAGTCAAGAGAGCTCTTCAATAAATGGTGTTGGGAAAATTGGACACATACATACAAAAAAATGAAACTAGACCACCAACTTACACCATACACAAAAATAAACTCAAAATGGATAAAGGACTTACACGTAAGATGGGAAACCATAAAAATCTTAGCGGAATCCACAGGCAGCAAAATCTCAGATATATGCTGAAGCAGTATCATCACTGATACAGCTACTAGGGCAATGGAAACTAAAGAGAAAATAAACAAATAGGACTACATCAAAATAAAAAGCTTCTGCACAGCAAAACCATCAACAAAACAAGAAAGCCCACTGAATGAGAGAACATATTTGCCCATGTTATCTCTCTGATAAGGGTTTAATCTCCAACATTTACAGGGAACTCATACAACTTAACAAAAGGAATATAAACAACCCAAGCAAAAAATGGCAACGGACCTAAATAGATACTTTTTAAAAATATATATTTTTTATTGATTTTTTTACAGAGAGAAAGGGAGAGGGATAGAGAGTTAGAAACACCCATGAGAGAGAAACATGGATCAGCTGCCTCCTGCACACCCCCCACTGAGGATATGCCCGCAACCAAGGTACATGCCCTTGACCAAGATCGAACCGGGGACCCTTCAGTCTGCAGGCCGATGCTCTGTCCACTGAACCAAACCAGCCAGGGCCTAAATAGATACTTTTTGAAAGAGTTTGACATAAGGAAGGCCAAGAGACATATGAAAACATGCTCAAAGTCACTAATCACCCCAGAGATGCAAATCAAAACGACAATGAGGTACCATCTCACACCTGTCAGAATGGCTGTCATCAACAAATCAACAAATGACAAGTGCTGGAGAGGATGCAGAGAAAAAGAACCCTCGTGCACTGCTGGTGGGAATGCAGACTGGTGCAGCCACTGTGGAGAACAGTAAGGAATTTCCTCAAAAAACTAAAAATGGAACTCCCATTTGACCCAGTGATCCCACTTCTAGGAATATATCCCAAGAAACTAGAAACACCAATCAGAAAGGATATATGCACCCATTATGTTCATAGCAGCACAATTTACCATAGCTAAGATTTGGAAACAGCCTAAGTGCCCATCAGCAGATGAGTGGATTAAAAACTGTGGTACATCTACACAATGGAATACTACGCTGACGTAAAAAGGAAGGAACTCCTACCATTTGCAACAGCATGGATGGACCTGGAGAGCATTATGCTAAGTGAAATAAGTCAGTCAGAGAAAGATAAGTATCACATGCTCTCACTCATCTGTGGAATATAATGAACAACATACACACTGATGAACAAAAACAGATCCAGAGCCCTAGCCAGTTTGGCTCAGTGGATAGAGTGTCAGCCTAAGGACTGAAGGGTACCAGGATAGATTCTGGCCAGGGGCATATGCCCAGGTTGCGGGCTTGATCCCCAGTAGGGGGTGTGCAGGAGGCAGCCCATCAATGATTCTCTCTGATCATTGATGTTTCTTTCTCCCTCTCCCTCTCCCTTCCTCTCTGAAATTAGTAAAGATATATTTAAAAAAAAAAAAAAAAAAAAGATCCAGAGATAGAGAGCATCGATCAGACTGTCAAACCTCAGAGGGAAGGTAGGGGAGAGTGGGGGAAGGGGGAGAAATCAACCAAAGGACTTGTATGCATGCATATACCAGTAAGCCTAACCAATGGACACAGACACCAGGGGGTTGAGGACATGAGCGGGGGTGAGGGAGCAATGGGGGGATAGGGACACATATATAATGCCTTAATCAATAAAGAAAAAAAATTAAAATTAAAAAAATAATAATATTTGGGGGGAAAAAGCCTCAAGACCCTCTAGATGGGTCTAACAAAATCCTTAAAGATGGTCTATAAAATCTTTGGAAACTACTAATATACTCGCCCACAGGGATCTCTGGGATCACCTAGTCCAGTGGTCGGCAAACTGCGGCTCGCAAGCCACATGCGGCTCTTTGGCCCCTTGAGTGTGGCTCTTCCACAAAATACCGACTTCTGCGCACGAAGTTTCCATCGCACTGTACGTGCACGCCCGCACGTGGCATTTTGTGGAAGAGCCACACTCAAGGGGCCAAAGAGCTGCATGTGGCTCGCGAGCCACAGTTTGCCGACCACGGACCTAGTCCAGTGATGGCGAACCTTTTGAGCTCGGCGTGTCAGCATTTTGAAAAACCCTAACTTCACTCTGGTGCCGTGTCACATATAGAAATTTTTTGATATTTGCAACCATAGTAAAACAAAGACTTTTATTTTTGATATTTATTTTATATATTTAAATGCCATTTAACAAAGAAAAATCAACCAAAAAAATGAGTTCGCGTGTCACCTCTGACACGCGTGTCATAGGTTCGCCATCACTGAGTCTGTAACACTCATTCTGGTCCATCTTCATATACTTCCTTGTGCCCACATTTTGCCTCACGGAAAAAGCATCTCCCCGCCCACCTCCCCATGCGGCAGAACCCGGTAAAGATGGCTGGGAAGCTGCAAACACACAACATTGCCAACATCCATAACTGGATGGAGAACTTGCCTCCTCTCCTCCACACGCCCCCAGAGCCCGGAAAAGCCAAAAACACAGGGGAGGGGAGGTAGGAGGGAGTTCTGGGAACTCTCAAAACCAGTGCCACCCCACACTGCCCCACCATTACCAGGCCAGCCGGTCACATAGGGACTCCCACCATCAGGGCATTTTCGAGCAATCCCAGAGGGAAAGGAGAGCAGGTCAGAGAAAATAGGAACGTACCTACGGCACCACCTACAGGGCAAAAGGAAGTAAGCTACCTATCGGCCTGCAGAATTGCTCAGCAATTCACCTGTCGGTCATTAGCAAACCAACAAACAAGATCAGGTGAGGATGTGTAGAAAAGGGAAACCTCGCGCACAGATGGCGGAAATGCAGACTGAAGCAGCCGCTATGGAAACCAGTACGGAGGTTCTTCCAACAACTAAACACAGAACTACCAAACCACCTAGCGATCCCACGCCTGGGCGTTTTCCAAAGAAAACGAACTCTAATTCGAAAAGCTATCTGCACCCTACGATCACTGCAGCATTATTTACAATAGCCAAGATGTGGAAGCAACCTAGGTGAATGGATAAAGTGGTACATATATACAATGAAATGCTCCTCATAGGGAATAAATCTTGCCATTTGCAACAACATGGGTGGACCTAGGCAGTGATGGCGAACCGGTGACACGCGAACTCATTTTTTTGGTTGATTTTTCTTTGTTAAATGGCATTTAAATATATAAAATAAATATCAAAAATATAAGTCTTTATTTTACTATGGTTGCAAATATCAAAAAATTTCTATATGTGACACGGCACCAGAGTTAAGTTAGGGTTTTTTAAAATGCTGACACGGAGAGCTCAAAAGGTTCGCCATCACTGATAGAGGGTATTATGCTCAGTGAAATAAGTCAGAGGAAGACAAGTACCATATGATTTCACTTATGTGCGGAATCTCCTAAAAAAAAAACACACACAAAACACAGAAAGAAATCAAACTGATGATTGCCAGATGGGGGCTAGGGGATGGGTGATAAATTGGCACGCGGACAAAGGTTACTACAATTAGTGAGATGACCACATCGTAAAGTATGCAAATGTCAGATCACCGTAGTGTACACCTAAAACTAATATACGTAATATAATTTTGTATGTAAAATAAATAAAATTTAAAACCTAGGTAATACATGTTTACTAAGTATTTTCCTAACTTTTGAATTAGGTTAAAATTCGCTCGCTCTCCCGTCGAGTCCCCCTGCACCTGTAGCTCAGAACACACGCTCACAGCGTCGTTGCTTTTCTCCCGTGAAATCTGTGAAGGAAGGAACCCTGACTCTACCTTCTCCATCGCCACCGCCCCGAGGCCAACCGCCCCCAGGCCGGGGCTCGGCGGGTGCTGGGGACACAGTGCAGGCGAAAGACACCGAAACACACAAGACCGTAAGGATAACGACCACGCAACAGGGTGAAATGTCAAGTTCACTGCCAGGCCTGGACCCCCCACAAAGCATCTTACCAGTGAAGTGCCGCGATGACGCTGTCCCCCACGCCGGCGTCGCGAGTCATTCTTCAAAGCTGGGCCAGCACGTCGCCGAGACTGACATCCCCTGAGGTACAAAAGCCGCCCAAAGGGCGGCTAAGGGCGAGGCCGGCCTACTGGGGACACTTCCGCTCTCTTGGAAGCCGGGGGGAGCACTGCGACTTCACCCCGCGGGACAGCTCCGCGGACCCGGCCACCAGCTCTGCGACCCTCGCTCCTGCCGAGTCGGCCTCTGCCCGCGGAGGGGAAGGGCAAGGGACAGGGTGTCCCACCTGGCACGCTCCACCGGAGCCCCTCGGGTGCCAAGGCAAGGCCAGCCCAGCCGCCAAAAAGCCGCCGTTGAAAATCCGCAATTCACTTGCTAGCCGCCGCCGCCGCCTCGTTTAAAATCGTTTCCCGACTCACACTGCGGCCCGACGCCGGAAGCCTCCCGGGCGCCGATTCCAAGTCAGTGAAGCAACTACGGTCGCCATTTTTACTGAGGGCACGTTCGAGCAATCTAACCATTAGCCTCACGTTTGAAAGCGCGCGGCGACGGACAGCGGTTTCCCACCGGCGCGAAGCTTTCCTTCCAATTTCCGGCCGCACTAAGCATGGCGGCGGGGCCTCCGCTCTGATTGGTTGATCGACCTCACCGTAGTCTTGGGAGGTCGCGAGCGCTTTGAGGAGTGCTTGGCTCACCCTGCCGCTTACCGGGAGAATCGGACCCTCACAACCGTTTGGATTTGCCCTCTTCCTCATTTTGAATATCCGAGGTCGGCGCCAGAATTGGAACGCGAGGCTGGGTTCTCCCTGTTTCCCGGTTCTGCCTTTGGGGAAGCGCGGAAGGAAAGGAAGGGCGTGCGCTTGATGACCGGCCCCTTCAGTCTCTCCCTGGGCGTGGGGTTCCCTCTTGCGCTGGTATGAGGACGCGTCCTTGCACATCTGGCCGCAGGTGTGTTTGTTAGCAGAAGTGGAAACTGATGCATGGAGAAGGGGAGAAAAGTCTTTCTTCTACCCACTCCCCAAGGACCCCAAAGACCTTGTAAATCGATCCGGTGTCCAGACACGTGTACTTGAATGTTCAGCGGAGAAGGGCTTAAATACTGGAGCAGAAGGTGGAAACTCCTAGCATTCTAAGGGATTTGCGTGTATTTCCAAAAATGATCGTTGACCACCGTCCAGCACCGGCAGTGTGGGATCCGTGAACGTTTCGCCCTCCAGCGGCTTCAACATGTTCTCCCGTTGGTTACCTGGGCTAAATAGGGGTTTGGCCACACCCACCGGAAGGATCGCGCAGCTGGTCGGGCGGTCTCTATCCAGAAGTCTGCAGCTGAGCTCACGATGGAGCGTTCCAGGTGAAAGCAGTGAGGAGCTCGTGACCTCCGGACCGCACTTTCTCCTGTTCTCCATTCCCCGCTAGTCTTAACTGGATGGATGGTCAAAATGTAAAAGCAGATCATTCACCCTCTTCCTTTCTTATACTATAGTGTGTGTTTGCCTGGAGTTTAAAAAGACCAGAAAATGAGCCACATAGATAGGATTTCAGTTAATGCTACTAAATCTCAAAATTTTTAAGTGTACATGGTGACTGTTCCACTTTCACACTAAAGTTAGTCACTGCACCATCCAACTTCCGTGATTCCTAAGGTCCTATTGGGTATGGGAAGGATCTGTGCTGAGCTATTAAGAGTAGGGTAATTTTAGGTCAATGCAAATGCTTGGTGATGAAAAAATTTTGATTTCCTAACATAAGGCAAAAATTTAAGACAGTTATTTAGTTGGCTTTTGACACATTTACCTTTGACATTATAGATTTAATAGTGATTGAATCAAATTACGAACTTAGATTTACTTTATAAATTTTATCCATGGACATGAAATACCTAAGATGATGTGACTTGAAGTCTTTATTTTTAAGCAGTTTGGAAATAGATTTTTAATCCTGCTTTTTTTCTTTTTTCTTTAGAACTCAGTAGCTTTGTTGCCCGGACCAACACGTGTGGAGAGTTGCGTTCTTCGCACTTAGGCCAAGAAGTCACCTTGTGTGGATGGATTCAGTACCGAAGGTAAATTGACGCAGACGGTGTAAGAATGCATAGTGTTGTCAGAAGAGTAAAAGCTTTGCAACTCCTACAAGATTCTCAAAATTCGTTAAGTTTTCCATTTTGTTTTGAAAGGCCCAAATAGTGTTACTCTGAGTAAGTACCACTAGCATATGTTGAAGGGTATAATAAGGAAGTGTGATCCACCAATGAACAGAAATGCCCCTTGGCTTACAAGGGTTGAAGTCTCCTGACAAGAAAATTCTGAGATGTCCTAAATTAAATTACTGCAGGTCAGAGGGTGAAGGAAGAGATAAAGGGGTTAAATTGGTTAATAGCTATAGTGCAAAACCAACAAAAGACTGCTCACACTCCTTAGTGCAGTGGTCGGCAAACTCATTAGTCAACAGAGCCAAATATCAACAGTACAACGATTGAAATTTCTTTTGAGAGCCAAATTTTTTAAACTTAAACTATATAGGTAGGTACATTGTTATTAACTTAATTAGGTACTCCTAAGGCTTAGGAAGAGCCACACTCAAGGGGCCAAAGAGCCGCATGTGGCTCGGGAGCCGCAGTTTGCCGACCACGGCCTTAGTGTATGTTGGAATTATAATTAACATTCAGGTGGCTATTTCTGAGATTATATAAAAAGAGTGAATAGCCAGGCCTGTCAAACCCCAGCAGCCTCTGCTTCTTGTTCACACATGAGCTTTACAGATTCTGCTGCTGTGCCCTAGGCCATAGTAGCCCTGCTTCACCTTCACCGATTCCCTTTGTCTGTAGCTAATGTTCGTTCTTTCAGAACGGCTACAAGCATGTCAGATGTGAGGCCGGCGGGCCCCATGCCTCATTTATTTAAGGCGTCACACCTTTCTCCCTGTTTCAGGTATAAAAACACTTGCAAAATTCAGGGATAACAGACATGCTGGTTTTTTTCTATCTAACCATGCTGCGCCATGCCCCAAGACCAGTCTTTTTTTGTGTTGTGGTTTTTGTTTTTTGGGGGTGGTTTTTTTTTTTTGGTATCAATGGCCTAATAAACACTTTCTTTTAAAAAGACTTTCAGGCACAGAATTTAACTTTTTATTTTAAAACTCCCAAGGACTAGTAATTGGGAATAGGCCAGCTAGTAAGCTCCAAGAGCATGAACAAGCTTATTTTATTCTAAATTTAGGTAGAGAACATGATTCTTTAAGATTAGAGCCCTTTTGTTGTTGTATTCTAGAACATTTCTGAATAATACAGTAATTCACATTGAAGAGATCCAAATATATAGTGTGACCTCTCTAAAGAATATGTCCTAAATGGATGGACATTTGACCCATAAATTTGTTGATTTTATCTTCTCAAAATCAGAGGAGGTGCCCAGCCAGCATAGCTCACTGATTGAGCATCGACCTATGAACCAGAAGGTCATGGTTTGATTCCCAGTGAGGGCACATGCCCTGGTTGCAGGCTCGATCCCGTGGGGCATGCAGGAAGCAGCAGATCAATGATTCTCTCTTATCCTTGATGTTTCTATCTCTCCCTCTCCCTTCCTCTCTGAAATCAATATATATATATATTTTTAAAAATCAGAGGAGGTTTTCTGAACCTCTTGTTGGTAGTAAAGACAATATGAAAAATGTAGATTGAATGCTAAAAATGTTGGGGTTTGGGGAACCTTTTGATGGTTTACAGAGATATTAAATTAGTAGTTGGACCTCCTCTAGAAAATTTTACATTGTATCTTTTTTTTAGGAAAAGGCTTTATATTGTTGTACTTCAAAAATGTCCAATCAGATGTTTTTAATATCCTAAAATATTCTCTTGGATTTTAATATGTGGAAAGTTTTCAAATTTAATAAAATTTTCTTGTAAAGACCTAAGTCAGTGATGGCAAACCTTTTGAGCTCAGCGTGTCAGCATTTTGAAAAACCCTAACTCAACTCTGGTGCTGTGTTACATATAGAAATTTTTTGATATTTGCAACCATAGTAAAACAAAGATTTATATTTTTGATATTTATTTTATATATTTAAATGCCATTTAACAAAGAAAAATCAACCAAGAAAATGAGTTCGCGTGTCACCTTTGACATGCGTGTCATAGGTTCGCCATCACTGATCTAAGCCAATGAAAGTTAAAACATTTTTTTAATCTTTTCATTAATAAGCCATCTGGATAACATTAGTAAGCTGAATATCTATATATATAAAAGCCTAAGTGACCGAATGACCAGTCACTATAATGCGCACTAACCACCAGGGGGCAGACACGCCACACAGGAGCTGCTGCCTGGTGGTCAGTGAGCTCCCACAGCCAACCTCCGTGGCCAGCCAACCTCCTGCGGTCCCTCCCCCTGGCCAGCCAGCCCCAATCGGCCCTAATCACCACTCAGGCCGAGGGACCCCACCTGTGCATGAATTTGTGCACCAGGCCTCTAGTATAGCCAATAAAAATTGAAAACAAAAAGAAGTTTTTTGGGTTTTTTTCATTAATAAGCTACATAGAGCCCTGGCTCGATTGGTTGGAGTGTCATCCCATATACCAAAAGGTTTCGTGTCAATTCCTGGTCGAGGCACATACTGAGGTTTCAGGTTTGATCCCTAGTCAGGGTGTATTCCAGAGGCAACTCATCAGTGTTTCTCTCTCAATGTTTTTTTTTTCTCTCTCTCCTCCTTCCTTTCTCTAGGTGAGGATTAAAAAAAAAAAAAGCTACATAGAAAGTTTCATGACTATCTATATATATAAAAGGCTAAGTGTCTGTCCATCCTACCAGTAGCTATGATGTGCACTGGCCATTTAAAAATGAACAGCACCACAGACCTGGCGCCGACAAACCAACACTCAGCTTCCCCCAAATGGGACACGGGCTCCACCACCACCCTGGAGCAACACCAAATCACAGCCAACGCTGCCAAGACCCCATGGCGCAAAATGCAACCCACAGCCCAGCCCAGCCCAGAAACGGTCACTGTGGGCTCGGGGTAATAACATCACGTAGCAACGCCCAGCTTCCTCTCCCTAGTGACTAGCATCCTTGGAGTTTCTTCAGCCCAGGAACCCAACTTGCTTTATAGCCAGGTGCAAACATTTTATAGTTTAACCAAATGTTTGTGAAGCTTTTTCCCTTGCCTCATCTCATTTGATCCTCACAGAAGTCCTGGAGTAGGTAGATAGGAGACTCGGTAGAATCCTATTTTTTTTTCATTAGCAAGATGCGAATATCGATATTAAAATATCAAAATATTTCTTGTAATTAATTTCCTTTCAATGTGCATTATTTATTATAATAAATGTGAGAAATTATATGGATCTTTTCTTTGTTTAGTTTGCTTTGCCTGCTTAAATTTTGGGCTCAGAGATTTTATCCTAACGTGTTCATTTTCTTCATTAATCAGGCAAAACATCTTCCTGGTGTTAAGAGATTTCCAGGGGCTTGTTCAAGTTCTCATTCCTCAGGATGAGGTAATGGAAGGTTTCCTACTGTTACTGAAAACCTCTTTGATGCTGTGGTCAGGGTAACTAAATACGTTTGAGGTTGAAATTCAAAAGTTAATAAAAAGTTAAAAAAATACAAACAACATTGAGACAAATGACAAACGGGGAAAATGTTCATCACAAACATACACCTATATAAATATAAATGAGACATTTGTTGATGAGCACATCAAATACAGGGGCTAATTTTGCTAATATCTAAAAGGTTACTACAGATCAAATTAAAAACAAAAACAGTGACTCAGCAGAAATATGAACCTAGGACATGAACATAAAATTTACAGAAAAGAAAAAGAAAATATAAATGGCTTTTAGATGTATGAAATATGCCCGACCTCACTCATAGGTAGAGAGATAACTACACACAATTGTTATTTTTAACACACGGATTGACAACACACTGCTTGGGAAAACAAGTGTTCCTACATTCATGGAGGGAGTCCAAATGGCACTAGTTCCACAGAGGGCAATTTGGCAACATCAAAACTAGAAGTGCATCTATCCTTTCAACCATACCTTCCACTTCTAGTCAGTTATCTTAGAAGCATCTTACACCTAGACTTACACAAATGCAAATTGACATAAATATAAGGTTTTTCATTGCGGGATTATTTTTAATAGAAACAAAACAATTGGGAAAAACCTAGTTGTTCCCCCAATAAGAGAGTGACATAAAAAATGCACATCCTGAGAGCCATAGAAAAAAGGTTACAGTAGCTCTTTATGAACTAATAATGGAAAAAGAAAGGTATGTTGATAGAGGAAACAAAACAGGAGTGCTATCATCTGTATTTAAAAGGAGGTGTGCATGTGTGTATTTCATGATGTGTCCCTGGAAGGATCTGTGAGTGTCTGGGAAGAGAAACTAAAGGGCAAAGATAGGAGGGAGACTTCACTGTACATCTGTTAGTTTTCTTTGAAGTTTGAGCCTTGTAAAGGTACTACTTGCTAAAAACAATTACTATTAAAATTAGATGAAATAAAGCTCTCTCATCATAGTTGTTGGGCAACATTGGTCTCTATTGTAATGCTTGTATGCCTAAGAAAAAATTTATTTACTCAGCTTTTAGTGTTTGAAATAAGAGCAATGAATTATCTCAGGATCTAGAAATGAGCATAGCTGACCTTTGGACTCCATTATTGCTGTGGGACTTAACTGGCCCGAAGACTAACTCTGGAAACAGTTGCCTTTCAAGTATGTATGTGGGATTTGTTTGCATTAATCGTTTCTTTCCTTATTTCCCTTTAAGGAAAACATTGTTCCACTCTTAGTTAAGAGTTTGACTTGCTGTATTAACTGGAGTCAAAATTGTGAGGCAGTTTACCAAGTTCTTTAATAAAGTCATTAAGGGCAGCCCCAGTATTTACAGCAATTAAGCTCTGAGTACTATCATTTTTTCTAAACCATAGACTAGAGTTAGCACAGATTCCTTTAAATTCATGTGTTTCTTGGAACTGTTTTCCCCTCTTTTTCTGTAGTCCGCTGCTTCCGTGAAGAAGATTTTATGTGACGCCCCCATGGAATCTGTGGTGCAAGTGTCTGGGACAGTGGTTTCCCGGCCTCCAGGACAAGAGAACCCAGTTAGTAGTTTTGACACTGTATCTGTGTAAATTTCACCGTATACACTTGCACTGTCTGTCTACACATTCAGGCAACAGAGGCTGAGCACCTATTGGACATCAGGCACTAAAGCTCTGTAAGTTCTATGAATGAACCTGCAGATTTCAAAATCTTCACTATAAACACACACACTGATATAAATATGCATGTTATTTATTAATGATCATATCAGCCACAGGTATGCATAAGAATGTCAAAATCATGTATAGACGCCGAAACCGGTTTGGCTCAGTGGATAGAGCATCAGCCTGCGGACTGAAGGGTCCCAGGTTCGATTCCGGTCAAGGGCATGTACCTGGGTTGCGGGCACATCCCCAGTGGGAGATGTGCAGGAGGCGGCTGATCGATGTTTCTCTCTCATCGATGTTTCTAACTTTCTATCTCTCTCCCTTCCTCTCTGTGAAAAATCAGTAAAATATATTTTTAAAAAAAAAAAAAAAGCATGTATAGACATTTAGACTACACACTAAGCACCTGTGTACTTTACATACATAAGTAAATCATGTATTTTACAAATGTTCACTGTGTACATATCCTGATGAGTAAATTTTTAAATAGGTCTCTTCTCTTTCTTTAAGAAAATGCCAACAGGTGACATTGAAATCAAGGTTAAAACGGCTGAACTTCTGAATCCGTGCAAGAAGCTGCCCTTTGAAATTAAGGACTTTATGAAGGTGCCATCCTCTGTTATTAATAAAACTAGTAGCCCTGCGCACGAATCCGTGTGCCAGTAGGTTGCTGCTGCCCTCCAGTAGCTCTCCACCTGCTGCCCCATCCTCCTGTAATTCCCCTCCCCCCTCCCCCCTCATAGCTTGCTGCCCTGCCCCCTCCTGTAGCTCTCCGCAGCCCGCTTCTACCTCTCTGGCCCACCCTCCTGCTGATCTGTGATCTGGTTGTGAAGCACTTGGTCATTACACCTCAGGGTATAATGGCTAATTAGCATATTCCTCTCTTATTATATAGGATGGAGTATCTAGAGAATGTTGATGACCAATAAAATGTTTTCAAGTTTTTTTAAGAAAAACTTTAACTTCTGTGGCATTAAGCATGTTGTTATAGGTGTATCATGGATTGTTAGTTCCACAATTTCTTGATGAACCCTTCTTAAATAGGGACAATTCATTAAGCTGTTGGAGTTCCTAAACACATGGACTGCTTATCAGACAGCTTGAAACATGATTCTGTCTTTAAGACTTGGGTTATTATTGCCCTGGCCAGTGTGGTTCAGTGGGTAGTGTCCACTGGGGCACCAAAGGGTCTCTGGTTTGATTCCCGATCAAGGGTACATACCTGGGTTGCAGGTCCAATACTTGGCCCCAGTTGGGGCATGTGCAGGAGGCAACCAATTGATGTGTCTGACATCGATGTTTTTCTCTCTCTCTCTTCTCTTACTTCGGGTGTTATTGTGTTCATGTCTTTTTGCTGCTTGTTTACATTTTGAAAGGAAATTTATGTCTAGTTTGGACATGGCCAAATAGCATAGGAGATCTTGCATCTATTAAGTTTAAACCTCTAACAGTGAAAAAGGGTTGGCTTGATTTCCCAAGCATATAAATATTACTGTAATTCAGGATGTTCTTTACCAGTTTGAGGGGTAGATGAAGCTAGACAGCACTGGGTATGCACCCCCAGATAAATCTCAGCTATGTCACAATTATCTATAGTTGCAGAGCTGCATAGTCTGAGTGTGTAAATGGATCAATACAGGGATTTTTAAATTAATTGCAAGGCCTCTTAGTCTTCCATTTTAAGTTCCCAATACTTAATCTTTTAATTAGAAAAGGCAGTGTAATTACAGAGTTGGCCTTGGGGGGAGGTGGGGAGAAATACCCAGTTAATCTTTCAGAAAGATAAGTGACAGTTCTTCTGTTTCTAGTATCAAGGAAATAAGCTACACCAAGAAAAGGGCTTTAAAAGCCCTTTTTTTAAATAAAAAGTTGCCAGCACAGAGATTTACAGCCTGGAAAGTAAGCAAAAGTCCCTCTGCTGTTCTTTGCATTTCTTACATTCTCAGTCCCATTCAGGTGATAAAGTTGTAGTTGTTTTTTACTCTAGTGTATATTATAAAAAGATCTTTGAAGACTTAATTACAAGTTTAACTGAATGGATAAATGTTTAGTATGATAGGCAAATTTCAGTCAGTGAAGGGTCACATTAATAATCCTTTATAATAAAAGCCTAATATGCAAGCCGACCCAACAGTGGAATGACCGGAGAAACAACTGGTCGCTATGATGAGCACTGACCACCAGGGGGCAGATTCTCAATGCAGGAGATGCCCCCAACCCGCAGGCCCCAGGCCGGCCAAGGGAGGTGTCAGCGGGGGCTCCCTGATCGCCCTGCCAGTCGCCCACAGATCGGCCCTGATCACTAACCCAGGCCTAGGGACCTGTGCACGAATTTCATGCACCAGGCCTCTAGTCATGAATAAAAAATGTAAGCTCTGTGCCAGTAACAAACTTAGAAGTGGTAGGAATCAAGGGTGGCGGTGTATATCCAAATGGTGGGAGCTAAAGATAAAGCTTTTGAAATTTCACACTCTGTATCTAAAGTTAATATCTTGTTAATATTTGAAAAAATATTTAAACATAAAAATCTTTTAATTTGTTTAGAAAACAGAGGCTCTTCGTTTGCAGTATCGCTACTTAGACTTGCGCAGTTTCCAAATGCAGTATAACCTGCGGCTGAGGTCCCAGATGGTCATGAAAATGCGGGAATATCTCTGTAATCTACATGGTAAGGGAGATTGCCTGCATGTTCTTGGAGCTTTTTAGCATCTCTTCTGTTCTGTTCAGCAGTTTTACTGTATCCTCGCCTTAGCATCATTGGGTCTGATGTTGCCAGAGGTCTGGAATTCACTTAATGTGTAAAGCAGTTTTTGAAGTTTAATTTCCAGGTGTTTTGTCCTAAAGCATAATTTAGTAATTTAGAGCATAATTTCGCTCCCTACTGGGTCACAGATGCAGCCTTTTAAAGGTGATAGTGCATGTTACCTTAAGTATTTCCCATCACTACTGAAGGTCAGACAGCCCTTTGGTTGTTACACCTGTAAGTTTTTTAAATTCTTTGTCATGCTTAAGTAGCATTTGTTGTGAGCTCAGAAATGTCATGGGAATTAAATTTGACTCTTTAATTAGTCCTGGGATCTTTTCCTACTATATTTATGTATTTTATGTTATTTTTGCTATGCTAGCAGAATATTTAAAAAAACAAAACAGTTCATAGACAAGTACGAATTATTTCATTACAAAAGTATCAACTTTATGAACAGAATAGGATTTCATGAAAATGTTCAGCTTTCTTCTTGGGTTTTTAGAAACCAGCATCAGTGGGCTTGGTAACTTTTTCAGTCAAAATTCCTAATTAAGGGTAGCCTCAGATTATTGTACTATACCATAAACATCATATTTGACAAATTCTATCTATTAAATTCAAATGTCTCTCTCTTTTTAGGGTTTGTGGATGTAGAAACACCAACATTGTTTAAAAGGACTCCAGGAGTACGTATAAACCTACTGTAATGTCCTATTAGTTAGGAAACTGGACCACTTTGCATTTATATTCACTTGGTTTTACTCCTTTTAATGCCTCAAGATAATCACATTATCCAGATTTTCTTAAGAGCTGAGAAAATTGCCAGTGAAGCAGAGGTGTTAACCGGCAAAGCCCTGTGTCCCACCTGCTCACATTACATTTTCTCTTTGGGGATGTGAGTGGATCCTGTTGCCAAGGCCCCACGCTGCACCCCGACCCCCAACCCGTGTGTATCCCTCCCTCAACTGAGGTGGACACTTAAAGACCCTGAGCCTGCCTTCTCACCTGCAGCAGGGCCTCAGGACCTGGGAGTTGGGGTATCGCCATCCCTGCTCCATGGTCTAGGAGAGAAAACAGGACTTAGGGCTGAGCAGAAGTCACGCCTACTGCTTTGGGTACAGCAGCTCGTTGAACCAGGTCTGAGCACGCATCGTAGCCCTGTGTTCTCTAGGTCTCAATGATATTCACTTAAAAGGGGTTCATAAGCTACAATTTCCAGGACCCAACACACTCCCCCAATCCTAGGATTTGCATTGGGTTTCCCGGGCATTTTTATTCAGGATGAACCTTTTCACATGGAAAATGCTAAAAGAAGCTTAGGAACAAGTAAAATAGCATCTTCTAGCCATTCAGTTCATAGTGATGTTGAAGAGTTGAGTGCAAAAGCAGGGTGGGAGAAGGTAAAGAGGGGATAAATGGTGATGAAAGGAGACTTGACTTGTGAACACACAGTGCAATATACAAACGATGTATTATAGAGAATTATACACCTGAAACCTATATAATTTTTATTGACCAATGTCACCCCAATAAATTTAATTTTTTTAAAAGAGTTGAGTGCAACAGCTGTGAGGTAGATGAACTAATCTGGGAATATTAGAAATAGGCCAGGACAAGGCCACTCATACTTCTTCAGAATCCTTCGGACTGTTCTCACGCTTTTATTCTAAATGTAAAACTAAGGGGGGGTAAAAAGAAATGGGATTTTGATTGGTCATTTTAATGTGGGTTTCGTTGAAGTCTTCCTTTAGGTCAGTGATGGCGAACCTATGACATGCATGTCAGAGGTGACACACAAACTCATTTGTATTCTATTTGAGTTTTCTTGGAGTTTTATAGATGCAGATCAATAATGAATTGGTTCCCTAAATATAAATCCCTTCTTCATTAAGAACTGACATTTCTAAACCTTGATGTTCAATCTATTTATACAATATCTGGACTTATAAAACTGTAGTTTAATTTTAAAAAGCAGGTAGGAAGTATGTGAATAGGAATTGAGAATTCATTTCAACAAGCATACATTTAATACCTACTATATCCGAACATTTAAAGCCTACTGTGCGCAAGCCTTTAGGGGACTAAAAGGTGAACAAGAAATGATTTCTGTCATTTGAGGACTTTGCTCATTGCATCATTTAGTTCATTGATGAGCTGAAGTGTCAGCTTCCACCAGTTCTTGGGTTTGTTTTTTTTAATAATGTCTCCTGTCTCTCCCTCCCCATTCCTCTCTCGTTAAAAGGGTGCAAAAGAGTTTGTGATACCGTCCAGGGAACCTGGAAAGTTCTATTCTCTCCCTCAGAGTCCACAACAGTTTAAGCAGCTTCTGATGGTTGGTGGTTTAGACAGGTGAGCTTTCCTTATGCTAGTAGTTGTCAGGAAAGGAAAAGTGGGACAGGAAAGGGAAAAGGAAAAAAAGTTGCCTGCATTCTTTTTTTTTTTTTTTAATATATTTTTTTTATTTCAGAGAGGAAGGGAGAGGGAGAGAGAGATAGAAACATCAATAATGAGAGAGGCCCTAGCCGTTTTGGCTCAGTGGATAGAGTGTCAGCGAGGAATGAAGGGTCCCGGGTTCGATTCTGGTCAATGGCACGTACCTCAGTTGCAGACTCAATCTCTGGTCTGGAAGCGTGCAGGAGGCAACCAACCAATGTTCCTCTCTCTCTCTGTCTCACCTCCTCATTTCCACTATCTCTAAAAAAAAAAAAAAAAAAAAAAAAAAATCAATGGGAAAATATCCTCTGGTGAGATTAACAAAAAAATTAAAAAAATAATGAGAATCATTGATAGGCTGCCTTCTGCACGCCCCCTACTGGGCATCGAGCCTGCAATCTGGGCGTTTACCCTTGACCAGAATCAAACCCCGGGGACCCTTAAATCCACAGGCCAACACTCTATCTACTGAGCCAAACCAGCTAGGGCTACCTGAACTCTTAAAAGAAGGTTAGAAAATGTATGAGCATTTGGGAAATATATGCAAAACACTCTAAAAATATGTAGTCATTCTTTAGTAAAGATTTATTGGGTGGCCACTATGTGCAGAGCTATAAGCTAGTAAAAGTGGCAGGGGATTCAAAACAGAATAGCTTTTGCTCTCAAGGAATTAATGAATCTAGTTAGAATAGGATAATAAATAAAACCAACTGAGATAAACAAAAAAGGAGTGCATTGAGAGTTGCAGGGTAGATATTAAGAGGTTTGAAATTATATTGTTTGGGAAGTATAAAAACTTTGTGAGCTGGGTCTCCTGGGACAGAGTTCATATCAGCAGATTGAGCTGAAAGTTGAATGGCATAGCACAGGAAAGCTCAGGTGTATCCATGGAGCAACAAGAAGTTCAATTTGGCCAAGGCACAAGAGTCTGTGTGAAGAAGCATGAACCGCCTTGCATGCCAGTCTCATATGTAAATATCCAAAGGTGCCATTGTATATTCCTAAAGCAATATATAGAATAGTTCAATTCTGGGTCAGCTGTGTATGTACCTGATTAGATGAGGACAGTGGTCGGCAAACTGCAGCTCATGAGCCACATGTGGCCCTTGGCCCCTTGAGTGTGGCTCTTCCACAAAATACCAACTTCTGCGCATGGGCCACAAAGTTTCCATCGCACTATATGTGCGTGCCCGCACATGGTATTTTGTGGAAGAGCCACACTCGAGGGGCCAAAGAGCCACATGTGGCTCGCGAGCCGCAGTTTGCTGACCACAGGATTAGGGCATCATAATGAATTTTTAAATTTCTTATATGCCCTTTAGGTACTATAATTAATTTATCTCATAGCCTACACGGCCATGAATTTGGGGGGAAATGTGTGTATGTCTTATTAGAATCATGACTCAATTCGTGCTATTTTTCTATTGTAGATATTTTCAGGTTGCCAGATGTTATCGAGATGAAGGCTCAAGGCCAGACAGACAGCCTGAGTTTACGCAGGTACAAAGCTATATTCACTTGTCTCTTACTCATGCAGCCTCACTACAGCCCAGTGTCTCCAGACCAGGACAGTAGTCAGATAGACTTCTCATTACATTTTATCCATCAGATATTTAGTGAAACTGGCCTACAGTGGAGGCATTCATTATTTAACTTTTGACATATTTCATGTGTCCTTTTTATAAGGATTTTGGCCACCAACTAAGGGATGCCAAAGATCCCATAGCATTTTCATAGTCATGATAAAGTTCTTAAAACACCTCTTGTACATTAAGGACTAACAGTTCTGTATGTTGATATTTACTCTGCCTACTCTAGGCACTCATCAGAGCTGCTATGATTTGGTTTCTGTTTGGTAGCATATGAATCTGTGATGAAGCACAAAAATCGTAAGTTTTGAAGGTGGACAGCCTGGGATCAAGTGTAGCTTTACTACTTACTAGCTGTACATACACGGGCAAGTGACTTAGCTGCATGAGGCATGGGTAGTCATAGGAACTAAACAAGGGGATGATGTATGTAAGCATTCGCACAGTACCTGACATAAAACAGATGTACAGCCCTGCTAGTGTAGCTCAGTGGTTGAGTGTCAACCTATGAACCAGGACATCACAGTTCAATTCCTGGTCAGGGCACATGCCTGGGTTGCGGACTCTATCCCCAGTAGGGGGCGTGCAGGAGGCAGCGAATTGATTCTCTCATCATTGATGTTTCTATCTCTTTCTCCCTCCTTCTCTGAAATTTTAAAAAAAATTTAAACACAGATGTACAATAATATTAATTCCCTCCTTGTATTAAGTACTTATGTCCAGAATCCTGTGGTAACTTAAAACCAGAGAAATATATGAATATGTACATAGTGATATTATGGCTGTTCAAGTTAGTTTCCATGTGTTCTTTGGTTTCAGATTGACATAGAGATGTCTTTTGTAGACCAGACCGGGATCCGGAGTCTAATTGAGGGTTTGCTCCAGTATTCCTGGCCCAGTGACAAAGGGCCTGTAGGGGTGCCTTTTCCTTCTATGACTTTTGCCGAGGCTTTGGCCAGCTATGGAACTGATAAACCCGACACTCGCTTTGGGATGAAGGTACTTTTGACGCTTCAGTTTCCCAGGTCTCTGCCCCCAAATACTCCTGCAGTCTTTTGAACCACTCTGAAATTTACAACCAGTTGCACACACTGTTGTATCATATTTTCTGTTGTTGCCTTAGCTTGTTACCTTTGTTGTTTTGGAGCTACAGCAAGAGGATAATAGTCTGTTAGCATCGCAATACCTTTTTCTATCTACTATGTTCCAAAACCAATTTTCAGACAGCAAGATTCTTGCTAAAAAGTTTATATTATTGATAAATTATCAATTATATGGACACAAATGATAACTTGAAAGGAAAAATAAAAAACCCTGTTCTTTCCTCTTCAATTTTTCTTAAGCCAACTAAAATGGCACTTGGAAGGCCATTAAGAGATATTTATCCCTTTTCTGTAGTATTTAAAGAGCTCAAACCTATGGAAAATTTTTTCAAATTATTAAGGTCAATACATATTTAACTATAAGGGTCAGGGGAGGATGTACGTGGCGCAGTTTCCGTTGGCAAGCCTCTCATTATTTGCTCTTAGAGAGCAACATCCCTTTGTCTGTGTGATGCTGGTGACATTACCGCATCTGTTCTCAGTTCAGATGCCTCAGAAATTGAGTCCTGCCTCGTCTACAAATAGGCAGTGCTCAGTTCTTAGATTGAAAAACATTTGCTACACAAAGTCCTAACTGCCTACTCACAGCTGATCCCAAAAAACAAAAATTTAAATATTCCAAAACAAACGCTCCTTGTTTCTTGTTTTGGAATATGGAATAGTAGTTCTTAAGTCAGGCTGCTTCAGTTGTGCTTCTGCCACTCCTAGCTGTGTCATCTTGGGCAAGTTTTTGCCTTCTCTGTGCTTTGGTTTTTGCATTTATTAAATGGGGATAACAAGAGTGCCTCCCTTATACTTTTGTTTTACGGATGAGAGGAATTAATACTATTGAAGAGTACATTAGCACAGGCCATAGTGCCCAGCCCATCCATGACAATCACTCTATATGAATGCACTTTGTAGATGTTAACAGCTCTCTTTTCTTTAAAAACGTGTTTGTAAATGTTTTAGTTACCCTTTTTTTAACCTACTTTCCAGATTGTAGACATCAGTGATGTGTTCAGAAACACAGAGGTTGGATTTCTTCAAGATGCACTTAGTAAACCCCAAGGAACCGTCAAAGCCATACGCATCCCTGAAGGAGCAGTAAGTGAGGCACAATTCTGTGTGTTCTCTAGAACCTGTTTTATGGGGAGTAAATATGTTCGACATGGGCATGTCTAAACTTTAGAAAGGATAGTCCTCTTTAAATGGGAATATAATCTATTCAAATAAACTTAAAAATTGTTTTTTAAAAAAATGAATACTTACATATTTTTATGTAAAGTCTAAAAATGTCCCTAAAACTATGGAGAACAATAAAACCTGATAAATATGACTTTATACTCAAGATCTAGAGCTTTTTTATTTTTTTCCCCTTTTAAACATTGCTGTAAAGTACACCTGCTTCATTTGGGGTCGTTTCCACTAGTGATGAGCATAACATCGTATTCATATTCTGTCTCCAGCCTCGGTTTGTCCAGAGGCTCTCAGCTTAACCCAGCATAACCCTTGCATGTTGGGTCTTGAATAAGATTACTATTTTGAAGGACTACTCACTTGGATATATAAGAATATTAAGTATATTCAACCTGGGGATAAGAATTTAGTCTCTTAATTACTTCATATGTCCAGTGGAAAGTAATGTGGTGTCCATACTCTAGTCCAGACAGAATGAATGTACTCAGGTGAGCTCTGTACAACATATATTGTTGTCATTATTTACCCCAATTTGAGGATGTCCATTCTTCCCCAAGTAGCTGATCAGACCTGCTGGGTCATGAACCCTGACTCCTCCTTTGTGTATCTCCCATACCTACTTAAGTGGCCCATGAATATTAGTTATGATGACATTGTCTTACTTAGAAAGACATTGAGATAATTTACAAAAAGTAAGATATAAAGAATTTTAAGAGATCTGAAATAATTAAATTATGAATCTTCGTATTGACCTGAAAGTTATATTTTCTTTCACAATTCAGAATGTAAAAATTAATTTGGAACATTTATCCTGCATATTACATGGAATACATGCACAGCTATTCCCAGTGAGACTTGCATACAGTGTTTGGAAAAAAATAAGCCCTATAACAAGCTTTAAGTTTTCGTTATTTGGCAGCAGAAATTAAATTTGTATTTAATCCTACTCTTGTGATGGAAAGACACAAAATATATTTGTATTCCCTTTGCTATCATAAACATGTTTATGAAGCTAAGTGTCATACTGTTGAGTTTACTTTGATTTTCTTTCATCAGAAATACTTAAAAAGGAAAGACATTGAATCCATTAGGAAATTTGCTGCTGACCATTTTGATCAGGTAAGGATTAATTAGAGCAGGTTTTTTCCTGTCTTTTAGGGATTCAACATTTTTAACTAATAATTGCTTGAGCTCTTTCACCAACGTTAGTTTTGAGGATCTTGTTATTTCAGATCATTCTTCTACTTTTCCTTTTTATTTTTAAACTTAACCTTACCTCTGGGTATAATTCTAAGACTTAAACTTAGTTGAACTCACCGTTAATCAGAATGGAAGTTCAACCATAGCTTTTTAAAATAAACAACAGTACTTTAATCTGGTTAGGAAAATAAATAGAGCCCCATGTGTCCAAGATGTAAATGAAAGTGTGGCGGGCGTGAAGGAATGCCTGAATTAATTGTTCCTCCTGTACCCTTTTTAAAAATTCTGAATACAACTTTGATAGACACCTGTCTTCTGGGCTTGGTTAATGGTAGAACTAAAACGGGAGGAGCAGGAGTGGAAATGGGCATTCTTAACTCCCACAAGAAGTGGAAACTGCCTCAGCCATTTTGGAATCAATGACTTTAAAAATAGTCATGTTTTTTTGAGTCATTAAAATCAGTGATACTTTGAAGAAAGGATCTAAAATATAAGACTTTATGCTCCATTCACTTGCAACCTGCCAAAAATTTGCAGAAATCTCATCTACTGACATCCCTCCTGACCCTTCATTCTCTTTGTTTTTCGTTATGAGATTGCTTTTTAAATTCCTTTAGTATCATTTTGAAGGGGTTCAGGAGGGAATAGAGATAATCTCATGTAAGTTTTCTTCTATTGGGAACAAGAAATCTTTATAAGAAAACCCCACTTTTTTGAAAAATGTTAATCTTTTTCTTTATCACAGGAAGTCTTACCTGTGTTCCTGAAAGCCAATAGGAACTGGAATTCTCCGGTTGCTAAGCTTGTGATGGAGGAGCAAGGACTGGGCCTGATCAGACGAATGGAGAACCAGGAGGAGGACGTGGTCCTGCTAACGGCTGGAGAGCACAAGAGAGCAGTAAGAGAAGTTACCTCCACGCTCAGTGCTGCTGGGGTTGAATGGAACCCTCTTCTCCTGTGCAATTAGTACACATTTGAAATTGACTGTTGATTGCATTAAATGGAGCTGCTCTGCATGAGTTTTTATATGAGTAAATATCTTCTTTTTTTTTTTTAATCCTCACCCAAGGATATTTTTTCATTGATTATTAAATATCAATGTGAGAGAAACACATCAATTGGTTGCCTCCTGCATGCACCCCCACCAGGAGCGGGGGGAGGAGCCTGCAACTGAGGCACATGCCCTTGACCAAAACCGAACCTGGGACCCTTCAGTCTGCAGGCCATCGCTCTATCCACTGAGCCAAACTGGCTAGGGCATATGAGTAAATGTCTTTCAGCACTTTATAATGCACTGTATAAAAACTAGTTTCTTCCCAGCCACTAGCCTCCATGGGTACTGCTCACAGACTGGCTGTGGTTCTGATTAGGAAAGCCACTTAGGTAGAAGGCTACTGGAACTCGATGTATAACTATGAGAAAATATTTTCATTTTCAAAGTTTTGCAAATTAAGAAAATTTGATAGTCACTAACTTTTATACATAATGCATTCCTGAAAATGTGGAGGACAGGTCAGACTGCTGGAGGGCTACTGGCTGGCAGACACTTGACCCTACTTGATCGTGGCAGGATCCTCTTCCTTGGAGCAGCCGCTGGCAGTTGGTGAGGGCTGCCAGGCACTGGCCAACTCACTGTTCTTCAGCAGAAACACAGCAGACTGGATGTAGCTGAATAGGCCGTCGTAAAATATGCAGAAGTGGTATAGAAGTCAAACAAATACTGGAACTATACTGTAAAGGTCAAGAAGTACCGCTACTGTTACTATTGTAAAGAGAACTGAGGCTAAGAAGTTAAAAATTTGCACACACATAGCTGGGATGTGGAGGAGCCAGATTTTTTCCCTAACCCTCACAGTCTGGTTCCCAAAGGTGTACTCTGAAGTTAACCTCTAATCCACCCTGCCTTTCTCCTAGCAGCAAGCATCGTTGAACATTAAGTACATGCCAGGCACTCCACACATCCTCATCACACCCTTCAGGGCAGTAAGGAAATCATGGGAGTAGGTGCCCATGATCTTGCACCGTACACGTCTTACCTCACTGTGTTGTCACCACAGCCTTCTGGAATAGATACTTTTATCTCCATTTCACTGTGGCAAAGGATGCAGAGATGTTAGTAGCAAACAGATCAGACTCACTGTGCTCTCCACTCCCCAATCTCTGAGGATGACAGTCCTTCTCGAACCATTGAGTGTGTCTTCTATTACTTGGCTATTCCTTTCTCAGAGAATGGCCTGGCTTTAGAATCCACATCGGTCATTGCTGACGACTCTCCCAGTAGTTACCTCAATGTTCCTATCTTCTGTTTGCAGTGCTCCTTGCTGGGAAAATTACGGCTGGAATGTGCTGACCTTCTAGAAGCAAGAGGAGTGCTGCTCCGTGACCCAGCTCTGTTCTCTTTCCTTTGGGTGGTGGATTTCCCACTCTTCCTTCCCAAGGAGGAAAAGCCCGGGGAGCTGGAGTCAGCCCACCACCCATTCACGGCTCCCCATCCCAGTGACATCCACCTTCTCCACACTGAGCCCGAAAAGGTACCACATCTGTGCTTGTAAATCAAAGGAACTGTGGGAAAAAACAGCAAAGACCTTCAGATTTCAGTCTGACCCAGTTCTGGAAGCCCCAGAAGAAACTGTCGGTTTGAGTCAGTAGTTAACATTCTCTAATGTCGAGACTCTGCATCTTGTAGGTCCGTAGCCAGCACTATGACTTGGTTTTAAACGGCAGTGAAGTAGGAGGCGGTTCTATCCGAATTCATGATGCACAGCTCCAACGCTACATCCTGGAAACGTTACTGAAGGTAACATGTTCTAACCTGGCCTTGTGTCTGTTAAAATTTGTAATGAATGGAGGATTCACTAGATACAGGATAGTAGCAGCTTCTCTCTCTACCTTCAGTGTAAGTCCTTGAAAAGTAGGTAATAGCTGTTTGGCAGTGCTTACTATATGCCAGGCACTGCTTAAGTACTTCATAGGCACTGACACGTTTAATTCTCAGATGAATACCCAAGTCCAGTGGTCTGTTCTTGGTCACCAAATTCAATGGCCCGTTCTTTGCCCTTAAACTCTCCTACCTCCCAGCAGCATTTGACACTGTTGCTTCCTAATATCCCCCCTAGTCCCTTGACAGGACAATTCCCTGCTTTCATCCTACCCTTTGGAGCCATATCCTTGGTCTCACTGTTTGCATTATCAGTATAATAGCTGCATTTACTGAGCACCAGGCATTTCTCTGCATGTTTTAGTATCTGTCACTTGTCACATCACCTTGCTCTACTCTAAACCTCTTGAGGTCTTTAACTCACCTTTGTTTTCCCTTTCACACCTAAACGCACTGTGGCGCTTAGTGGACCCTCAGTATGTATTTAAATGGAATTATCTTTTGAATTTCAGGAAGATGTGAAATTGCTCTCCCACCTGCTCCAGGCTTTAGATTACGGGGCGCCCCCTCATGGAGGAATTGCCTTAGGTAAACAGTCTGCCCTTTTTACAAGCCCAATTTCATTCACTGCACTGAAATTTGGGCTCAGCTTAAGGAGGGTGGTGGATGGAGGAAAAAGGAGGTAGGGATTGAGCCCAAGGGTTCTACAGAATTTATGTTTCGTTTTTATTTACCGTTATAAAGCTAAAACTTAACTGATCATTTGCATTTGAAAGATTAATAGAATGGAACTCTATGGTCTTAGCTCAAATGCCTGGGGGCTCAGACACCTTGGTAGGAGCCTGGAAGCCCTGCTGCCTAGCCCCAGCTTGTGTGAGTAGGAATGTGCAAGGGCCCTTCTGATGGGCGAGATGCTCACCTTGTTTCTTTTATCAAGGAAGAGTGTGAAAAATTCCAGAAAGTTCACTAGATTGTGGACCCTCAACCACAGGGACCGCCTGTGTTCTTAGAGACTCCTACACAGCACCGATTTTGTTTAGCCTTTAGTAAGCCCTTGCTAAAGGTATTACCTGCTGTCACTATTCATCCAGTCGATGTGACTGAGTATTTTTCAGTCCTGAGCATTTTCTAAAGTGAGATAAAAGTAACCTCAAAGGTTCCCTAAAAAGGCAGGGAACTATGCCTGGGTGCAGCTTGGTAAAGATTCTTATTTAAACGTTCTCTGTAACCTTTGTAGAAAAACGAAGCCACTCCCACCCGCAGGTTACGTTCTCATCTGTTAACTGTTTTGCTCACAGGGTTAGACAGACTGGTATGCCTCGTCACTGGAGCGCCAAGCATCAGAGACGTCATAGCCTTCCCAAAGTCCTTCCGGGGGCAGGACCTCATGAGCGATGCCCCAGATTTTATCCCTCCTGAGGACCTGAAGCCCTATCATATTCAGGTCTCCTGGCCAACAGATGCAGAAACAGAAAAGAACTCATTGAATCCTCCGCACCATCCAGAAAGCTGAGCTTTTGGGTTTCATCCTCTGCTCCCTCTAGAGTTCTGCCAAAGATCTGACACGTCTTTAGGTGGAAGGACTCCAGCCAGCATTCTTTACCACAATGAAGAAACAGTACTCAATCTGGACCTGATAACATGCATATTTAGGATTTTTGTGTGGGACTTTTTTGAAGTTTCTTTTCACTTGGAGAGGTGTGAAAGATGGCTCTTTGTTAGAATAATGTAATGGCTAAGCATCTTCTGATCATGTTTTCCCATACCCAGAGAGTAGGTTGTTCACTTGGGACAGAAGTAATCAGATCATGTGTGAATTGTGAGAAAATATTTGACCCTTTAGACTGGTGAGTTGTTGGTGGAGTCCGTTTAACCAGCTTCGTCAAGAAAATTCTGTAAATTAAGCTGGACAATCATCATAATATAGTGAAAAGCAACATGATAAATGCCAAATATCACTGAAATGAAACTCACAAAATCCCAGTCATTGTTTCACTTTGAGCAAGTTACATAGGCCTTGCTTAATCTCCCTCCTGCTGTGTGAAATGCAAACAGAATTCGTCTGGCTGCCTCATAGGGCTCTTCTCGCCAGAATCAGAGATCAGAGATCACGTACGCGGAAGATAATGTGAGTGAAAATGCTTTGGAAAATTATAATGCATGACACAAATGTATGACTGTCCACCCATCTGTAAACAGAAACAGGTACAGCTGTGGATTTTATAATTTAAGATTAAACAAAACTGATTACCTGTAGTAAAAGAAAAACAGTGTTTATTCATCAGTATTGATTATACTTGTATTTTTTTAAGTAATCCCTGAATACCTTTTCCTCAATTGTAGTAAAAACATTTACCTTAGACCAACCTCAAATGTGTAAGAGTGAAAAAAAAAATGTGTAAGAGTGAACACTGAGGCTCACTGTGATTTTCTTATATTGTGTGATTGGGGTCAAAGGGGGACACATGTAATATTTTCAATAATAAAGATTTAGTTTTTTTAAAAGCTTACGATTAATCATTATAAAAATGGGAACAAAGGAGGCCTGAATAAAATTGTTCTTTTTGACATTATCCTCACTTTTGCCTTGGCATTCTTTTGATTTATAACGTATGAACACAAATTATCAGCCTATATCCCTGTCTGTTTTTCTCAAGTGTTCTAAGCAATGCGATACTATGACCTATTCCAGGTCTCATTTCGGCTGCTCAGTGAGCTGGGAAGAACATATATGCTCTTCCCAACTGCAGAAAGCTGTTCCCCTGAAGTTTGTCCTTAACCCAGTCTCTCCTCATCTGTGGGCCCTGCGGCCAGAAAATCCTTGTTGGCAGGGCTCTCATGGTAAGAGAGGATGTCCAACTCTGCCTGCCCTTTCTCAGTGGAGAGAATTTCTTGAGATGCCCTTTACTGGGTAGGAAAATGCAATTTTACATCTACTTATCCCACATGCATGTTATCTAATTTTTAATATAATAAAGTCACTAGTCACTGTTTAGAGCTGCATTCTAACCAAAATATTGTCTCTATCTATGCTGGAGTTTCAGAAAACACCCCAAATCTGAGGATGTTTTCTGGGCTACAAATACCAAAAGCCCCAGGTCCCCAGACGTCAAAAAGTCCTGTATTGGCATCTCAGAGACCTAGTCACTGGGGCATCACTCAGCTTTTCTTTAGTTCTGCCTCTCAGAAGAAAAAAAATGCTTATCTGAAATTCAAAGAAATGTCACTACTTTAGATCTTAATCATTGAAGTGACATTTTAAACATTTTCTCAGAAATTAAGGAAATATTAAGTTTGGAAACAACACAACCAGGACTTTGCAAACCAAACTAATTGTAAATTGGAAGCCAAATTTATTTCAAATCCAATCCCCAACCTCCTACGCAATTTAGATTTATTCTATGTTGCAAATTTTAAAAACAAGGTAAACAACTGTTGGGGAAGGTCAGATGATGCCACTCCTGCTCAAAACCCTTCGATAGGTGGTTTCCTATCTCAGAGGAAAGCCAGTCTTTATATGCGCACCAAAGCCCTGAGAGCCTCTTACTACCTGACCACACTCTGCGCCACTCACTGGCATCCTTGCTTTTCCTGTTCCAGGCATGAGCCCAGCGCAGGCCTTTGCCCTAGCTGCCCCGAGCAACTCTCCTCCAGATGTTATTTGCTTTGTTCACTCCCTAATCCTGTCTGCTAAAGTGCTCCTCAGTGAAGATTTCCTGGACAACCATACTCAAAAGGATGAGCCCGTTCCCCACCAGCACCCTCTGCCCCTTTCCCTGTCGCATTAATCACATTTTAGTTTGCCACACTAGAATGTAAGCTCCAAGAGGGCAGATTTTATTTTCATGTTGTCTCTGCAATTACCTATTCCCAGCACCTAAAACACTGCTTGGTTAGATATTCAGTAAACCTGTCGGATCAAATTATTAAATGAGTAACTAATACATGCGGACCTCTGGGCTGAGCTGAGGGGGCATGAAAATGAGTAAATCATGGTTTTCCTAGAGCAGGTGTTCCCAACGTGGGGCACACATCCCACAGGGGGGCAAATCTGACGATTAAGGAGGGCAATTTGAGAATGAGTTAACAGTGAATTTTTTCATTTCTTAATGTCAAGGGCCTCATATACAATATATAAATATTTATCATGACATACTTATGCATTTCAGTTATGTTTTGAAACTTCGCTATTTTTTCCTATCACTTCATATTTTTTTCAACAATTTTAGTGATTTTTTTCCTCAGTACTTCAACTGGCCTTTCGTTTTTTTTCTTTCATGGATGCCATGTTCTTTGGAAGCTTGTTTAGACCAAGTTAATGGCCTTTTAGGCTTCCTCCAAGTGAACAGATCACTTTTTGAATATGGATTATATGGGGGGGCCGGGAGGGGGCAGATCAGGATTTAAGAGACGCTTAGGTGGGGAATGGCCAAAAATAAGGTTGGGAACCAGTCCTAGAGGTTTTAGTAAAGGATAAACAGATCATATTGATACGATTCAGTCAACTGTGAGGCCATGGAGAGAAGGACCAGCCTTACCAACCCTCAAATGCTGGCAGCTTGTTGCTATGCTGGCTTCTTAGCCTTGACCTTTCAATGCCTGGGGTAAACCTGAGTCTCAGCTTTCTCATCTGTACAGCACAGTACACCACTTCCTCTAGCTTTTTGTCTGGAATAAACATAATTTACCATTTAAGCCCCGAGATGTTAAGGAGCTTGAGAATTCCTTTAATAAGATTTCCTGAAAAGCTGTGATAAGTTTTTAAGAACAAAGCATTGGTTTTGAATTATGGAACCCAGCCTTTCAGCCTGAATTTAACTACATGAGACGTTTTTTTTTGTGTGTGTGTGGGGGGGGGGGGGGCAGCGTATGCAGTGAAACATACTCAAATTCCCCCATGGTTGGCTGTGATGGGGTTGAGGTCAGGGTCAATGTGATCTTTTCCTCAAATTACAAGATATCCATTAGGAAATGGGTGTAACTTTTTCAGGGGCCCAAATCAATGATATTGGAAGTATGAAACTGGGAACCAGGGATTTATACTAGTTACCAGTGCTGTAATAGCACCTCCCCATGATGTGACAGGTTAGTTACAGGTTTCTGGAATGAGGGCACACGATAGTCCAACTTCCCACTGGTGTTCACCAAAGGTCACATTTTTTAAACCAACCTAGTCCCACTTTTGGATACAGGGTTTGTCTCCCCAACTTTCCCTTCGAGTACACCACTGGGACTTTCAAACCAAGACTAGTCTTTCCTGCCTATAGTCTTTCTAGTGGGGTTTTGGCCCTTTCCCACACCGGGAGATCCTTCAGTGCCTTCTGTTCACTACAAATATGTTGCTGTATATTGACTGTTACCCTTGTGGCCTGTTAACTTGATTCTCTATCTGTAAAAATGAAGACAATTCCTAATCTGCTGTCATCAAAAGGATGAAAACAGAATATAGTAATCGTTCAAGTTATTTTTCTCATATACTTGAGACTCAATGCTTCATTAAGCATTCTGTGGGCAATCTTAATCAGCATACAGTTAATTGTTCAAAAAAGCCGTTTCTTTCATCACCCAAGCTTATTGACTAATGGCTGTAGTTCATATACTTCAAATTCACTGCTTCAATTAACCAACCACTCTGTGGCAATCTTCCCCCAGCCAGTGGACCTAACTGCAGCCACCCAGGCCATGGACCTTCTTCATGCTGGATTTTGCTTTAGCTCAGACTTATTCCCCATTTCAAGATCAGGGTATTTTATCAGCCTTTTGGCACTCAAGTCACTAAAACTTCTCAAAGACTTCACCTGATCACTCTTCATTCAATTAATATAACCACCTACTGATAAAAGCTTGGGAAATACTGCAATACAACAGACCAAATTCCTCTCATGGAATAACATCTTATTAGGTGAAAACATGCACAAGTGCATAATTTAAGAGGTAGTGCTGGTGTGGACGGTCCATTTTCAGGATGTCTCAGGGCCATGTGGCAGGACATTTGAGTAGGGACCAGGAACGGAAATGAATATTTAAATTTTCCTGCAGAACAAGCATTAAGTCTAAAGCAGCAGTTCTCAACCTGTAGGTCGCAACCCCTTTGGGGGTCAAATGACCCTTTTACAGGGGTCACCTAAGACCATTGGAAAACATATAATTACATATTGTTTTTGTGATTTATCACTATGCTTTAATTATGTTCCAATTTGTAACAATGAAATCGGGGGTCCCCACAACATGAGGAACTGTATTAAAGGGTCACGGCATTAGGAAGGTTGAGAACCACTGGTCCAAAGGAACTTCAAAGTAGGGGTCTAAATGCAGCTAGCGCTAACAACTTGAAATATTTCCTCATACCCTGAAGTGTTAGAACTCGCCTATTCGGAGAAAATGTGAAATCACAGCTCAAAAGCGAGCTGGACTTTGATTGGCAGGTATTGACTAGGATTTTCAAAGCTGCAAGAAGCCAGTTAATGGTTTCTTAGAGAAATTCACTGGCAACCCATTGGATAACTAATATTCTCACTTGACCTAATGTATGCCTCCAACATTGTATTTGCAAAATTAATTATCTTCTAAAGATAAAGGACATTGCTATAACCACAGTGCCAACCTCAAAATTTTTCAACATCCCCCCTTGTTCTTTCTAGGCTCTTTCCTGTTGGGGGATTCATCCCAGAGACAGCCAGTCAGGGGGACTCACATCTATTTTAGCCAGAGACCAAGCACCAAGGTGTTTACAGCCAGTGGAGGTTTCTAGCTTCAGCACTCTCTACATTAAGATCACCTGCTTTTCTTTGCAATTTTATCTGTGTAAGCTCATGTTTCAATGGCTCGCTTGCCCATTTTGGGCAATAAGGGGAACACTGAAGAAGGTCTATAGTTTATTTCTCAGCATAAACTGCACTTTCAAAGACGAAGACATCCTATGAATCTATGAAGTACACATGAAAAGGTGAGTTGGCAGTATGCTGCCATGGGGTCTTACTCACAAAAATGTCCTATTTTCCTTCATCCCATTAAGATGAAATAAGCAGACTTGATCAGATGGTTTATAAAAATTTATTAAAATTCAAAGTTGATCTTCTATCCCATGAGTATCCATCCAGCTGCCTGCAATAAAATAGCCACTTTTAGTCAATTTCCATACTTCAATTCTAATGGTATTTGAAGTACAGTATACAGAATATCAGATCTTCTTTCATCATCAAGTAATCAGTGAGAGAGTTCAAGTTAGGTTGAGATCATCATGTATTCTGGGATAAAACCACAGCACTGATATTTACAAGACTTACCTCTCAAAGGTCAGCCAGTTGCCATGACCGCTATCATAAATGCCTGAAAGCAAAGAATGCACATTAATCATGGTAAAAAGAACTTGTGTGATGTTTGTCAGTAACGTAACCTCAGAATAAAAATGGAACGGTTTTATGAGTGATATCATCCTATTTCATTTGGCAGAATCACTACATCACTGGTTACATTCTAACTTATCATATATAACAAGTATCATATATTACCTGGAAATCTCCAGGGTTTCAGGTCTGCCTGTTTAAAGATTGAAAAAAAAGGACATTTATTAGAAATATACCCTACCAACATTTTTAACTTCTGGAAAAATAACATTTAGGGCAGTGAGCACCTTCTGTATAGCTCAATGGTGAATGTTCCACCACGAATGAACCCTAAGGTAAACCATGGACTTTGGGTGGCAATTATGTATGTGTACTTGTGTTAAGTCCGTAAGTTTAACAAAAAGCTAATTCTGGTGGCTGGATGTTGATCATGAGGTGTGCAATTACAAGGTATATGGGAACTGTACTTCAGTTCTGCTGTGAATCTCAGTACAAAATTAAATTTAATGAATTAAAATATGACAGCTAAATAATTCAGGTATCATCTACAGATTTATATGCCATAAAAATTTGTTCACCAAGTGTTATTAACCTGCACTTCTCCAAATGTGTTATTCATCCTCCATTACTGCATAGAATGTTTGGTGTAGCACGTTCCCAGAATGTTTTGTGGGAACATGGCCAATTCCCTTTTTGAGGTTATGATTGTTGTAGCCAGATACATCAGATAGGAGCGAAAGACAATATTGCTCATCACTATTAGTCTGCTGAACTATGTTATCATCATTGTATCGGCTTTAAACCACTAAAAATAGAAAGAAACCAAAATGGAAACTACCATACATACCTCTGCTAAAACTCTTTATTCCTGGACTTGAAGCCAACCCAACTTCTCACACCTGCAGAAGTATTTTCAAATTTAGTAACAGGCAATAATAGGAAAATTTATAAAATGTTCCAGGTACTGTTTCAGTTATAAAATAAAATCTTCATTCTTTTTCAGAGAGATTCCCATCTGTTTTTTTTTTTAAATCATCACTAACAGCACCTTTCTTAGTAACTAGTTGAGATTAATAAAATGCATACCTTTATTTTAAATGTCTCCAAAACCTGCATCTGAAAAAAAGTATTTATTTAGACTATATTTCCCAAATCAATGTCTTTGCACACCAGAAAACACTGTCAGCAATCACTAAGACAAGCGTATTTTAGCAATATAAATCTGTACCAGAACCCAAAATCTGTTCTCATGTCTTACCCCAAGCATGCCATCCATGGATAAAAATGTGTATCCAACAGCTAGAAGGGAAATAGAACATTTTTATTAATTTTAAATATCATTAAATTCTTTGCTTATTGTTATATGTCACAGGGTTCTTCAGTGTTAGATTTGTCTACATGCTAATTTCAGGTCAGACATTTGATCAACATCATTACAAAAACCCCGTTCAAAGCATGCGCAACATGCACTCAACTAATCAAACACACAACATAAGCATTAGGAGCTTGGTAGTTATGCAGTGCATTTTACCACATTCTCAGTTTTGAGTCAATTAGAATGTTTTTTACAATTAATACTTACAAGAAGAAAATCAAGCCAGTCCAGACATGTCAACAGTCTAAGTCCACCTAAGAAAAAAAAGAGTGGTTTTCCAACAGCCGAAGATGAATTTTCTCCTTACCAATCTAAAAAATGCCTGAAATCAGATAGAGCTAATTAAGACCTTCACATTCAGTCAGTATTTGCTTATCATCACACAGGCTTTTACGCATCCAGACATCTTAGGAATGGTGACAGGACAGGGACCGGCTATTTAATGCGTTCACACCTTTCAAGCACTTCCTGATGAGTGCTTCCTGTGCATTAGAAGGAAACCCTCAGAAGCCACTGGTGGCATTGTCGTCCTTGTCCAGTTACCAATGTGAAGTTATAATTATAATTTTACTTACCATTCCAACTTCCAGTTAGTCCTTTTTAGTGTCTACACAAAAGGAAAAGCAAATTAGTAGTGGCACTTTGCTTATGCTATAACCAGCAAACGTTTTATAGCAGATACATCAGACAAGTGGTACATCTCTTCAGAATTCAATCTGCTGAACTATGCAAGCATCACAGTATCCGTTTCTTTAGGTGTCCCCCAACATTAAATATTAGTGCAGGCGTTCACGTTTGAAAACGGGAGGAAAGCCCTGAGGATCAGCACCAATTTGGCAATGTGTGATCCCTTACAAAAGTCATGGGTAAATAAAGATCGATATATAAAAACGTTCTCACCTGTCCGCCCATGGCAAGAGAGTGATGCTTGCACCTTAAGACCTGAGAAGGAAGAGTTTCAGGTCAACTTTGGTGCAATCTTTATTTTCTCTAAATCACCGTTTTGTGTGCCTCAGTTAGGATAATGGTGGTAATACTTCTCGTCATTCTCACAGTCGAGAGTAGCAAATAAAATGTCATCATTGTAGCACATGGGGTGTACCTTTAACCTAACTTTCCTGCCTGAAAAAGCTCTCGGTTCACTTACCCCAGCAGCGGTTCTCATTCCTTTGGCACAGAACTAGAAAACAGACAAAGAAATCCCAATGAAGCATACTACACAGCCACGTTAAACATTCATGTCACGAATACTGAAGCCTCAGAATAGGATTTGTCAGAAATTCTTTCTGTCCACTACTCTTAAACCATCACAGGCTTAACAAAAAAAGACCACATCTAGGCAAATTTCATCCTTCCCACCGTATTTACCCGGTTCTTACCTGTCCATCAGATGCCACGTTGCACTCGTGCCGAGCATCATTCCTAGGGAAAATATTAGTTTTTGTTCATTTTGTTCTAAATTATGCAAGTGGTTTACATCACCCACAATTTCAGTGCACTAGACATATTATAACGAGAGCACTATACAGTTAAATTTAAGAACCACTGACGGCAATAATGCTGCAATGCGGAATGCAGCCCTTCAGAGAACCACGTGGGCTACCCCAACACCCGCCTCCCTGGAGGAAGTGGCTCAGGCCGAGGTTATTTACGGTGACTCGGCATGCGCCGCCATCAGAGCTGTTGGCATTCATCAACAGTCTCAGATGTCCCTACCAACATAAGCTTCATCAGAGGCAGGGCACGCGAGCCGAGGTATTTCCACAGTTGAGCCCTACAACCGAGTGTTGAGTTTACGTCGTGCCCGCACCCAACACGCAATCCTCTACAATCCTCATCCTGTGGTTCCTGCAAAGCCTTGCAACTAGCCCATAAAAATCAGCGCGTTTAGGGCGACTTTAGTTGCCATGACCTGGAGGCCTTGAGCCAAGAACCTACTTAGCATGCGCGAAGAACATAGACACGTACCAGTTGGTGACTTCCATCCTCGAAAGACCGAGATGGCGTCCAGGCGCCTGTATATAAGGATTTCGTCCCATGACGTCATGACGCACTTTCCCCGCCTGCGTCGGCTCTAGCTCCTCCCCCACTCCTCCCTTAGTCTCCTCCTCCAGCCACACCTTCGTCCCGGCCTCTCTGCCCGCCCTTGGCCCCACCCCCTCGACTTGTGGGCGGGGTCACGATGGCCAGCGTGACGCTAAGCTCCCACCCTCCTAACCGACTGAGGAGGAAGACAGGAGCGGGGAGGGGGCGCGGGGACGGAAAGCGCTGGGGGAGGGGGAAAGGGGACGGTGGAAGGGTGAGTGATTTCCTTCCGGCTCGTCGCCCGCGCCAGGGGAGGGGGCGGGGGTTTTCACTTCCGGGACGGTGTTCCGGCCCATTCCTGCCCATTTCCACCCCCGGAGGTAGGTGCTGCTCCTTGACTGGGCCGGGGCCCGCACGCCCGTCCCGCTGCCCTGCCCTGGGGCCGCCCCGCCCGATCTCTCCCGCCTGCCTGCTCCTGGGGCGCTCAGCCACTTCCCTCCACTCCCACCCTAAGGCACCCGAGACCTGCCACCCCCTTGGCCCCGGGCCGGGCTGGGCTGCCGGACCCGCCCCCTCGCCGAGTCCCTCCCTCAGGACCCCGGGATGGGCGGCCCCCTCCCCCACCCGCCACACCCAGACACACACACCCACCTCTGAGCAGCTCCCCGCCCGCCCACACCTACCGCCTGGACCGGGTCCCGGGGCGCCGCCCCCTTCCCGCTCTGTAACCCGCACCTGATGGCCCGCTCCCAGGCCGCGCGCCCGGCTCCCCCCGCTGCCCCTGCTCTCCGGTGACATTGCGCGGCTCAGTCAGTGCCCCGCTCCCCGCGCTTCCCCACCCCGACGGAAGCCACTCAAGGACCGGAGTGGCCCACCGGACGGCGTCCCCGATTCTCCTCTTACAGCTCCCACTCCTCCAGCGCCGACGGTAGTGCAAGACCTTGCTGCAGGGGCCTCCTCCACTGGGGCATTGCCGGGAAGAGCAAACAAAAAGGCGCTGGTGTAGGCTCCAAAACACACACATCTGAATTCAGGATGGCATCGACAGAGGCTCTTATTGGATTAAAAGTTGTCAAACAAACAAAAACGCTTTGGAAAAAGGTCAGATTGGCTACAGTTGGTTCTTGAAAACAGTGTATGCACTTCCCTGTTTAACTGACCGGTGTGTTGTGAATGCCGGGCAGTCCTGTGAGCTTGTCAGATAAATTCCTGAAGTTTCAGGTCTTCGGTAACTATGTAATGTCCTAACTTTACAGATAAATGGAAACACATTGGGCTCCACTTAGTGTCTTCCCAGTGGGGTTTATATAAAACTACTCCCAGCCATGGAAAGCTGTTGGATGCGATTATAGGCTTAGTGTTTTTAAAACCTTTTAATGTAAAAATACTGGCCATACTTGGTAAATGCTCTATTTTTTTTTTTTTTTACCAGCTTTGGGGAACTAAATGTCAGAATCAAAGTACCATCCCCACCCTGAAATTTCCAACTTTGAAATTAGATTATTTAGATAGAGGCAGGTATACCTCCCTTTTCCTAATTCTGAGAGTGAACGTCAAGTCGCCTCATCTCAGTTGAGTCCTGTGGCACCTTTCCTAACCTAGACTTTGCCTCGAGTCCTAAACCTCAACCCTTTTTGTGGGGGCTCCGGTGCATCCTTAAAAATAATGGCTTGCATTCCTGTGGGATAGTAGTGACTTTGTAAAATAATAAACTCACTCAAGTAGTAAAACGTTAAGAAGAGGCATATCTAATCGACCTATCTGTGCATAATCACATTTATTCAAAAACTTATTTCCTCCAAGGAAAAGTTGTCATAGGATTTTATATTCAGTGCAAATACCTTATGATTAATGCTTAAAAAAAAAAAAGAACTCACAACTGCTTTCCCCCTCTCTGTTCTGTTGAACTCTGTTTTGATGTTGCATAGCTTATTAGTAAGGAAAGTATGGGTATAGCTTGAATTTTTAGAAATCTAACAATCACTTTTGTGTGTGTGTGTTTTTAATATATTTGTATTGATTTCAGAGAGGGAGAGGGAGTGGGAGATAGAAATATCAATCATGAGAGAGAATCATTGATCGGCTGACTCCTGCACGTCCCCTATTGGGGATCAAGCCCACAACCCCACATGTGCCCTTGACCAGAATCAAACCCGGGACCCTTCAGTCCTCAGGCCTATGCTCTATCCACTGAGCCAAACCTGCTAGGGCTAACAATCACTTTTTTGGGTTTAATGGTGTCTTGCTGTGAAACCTAGACTGAAAAAGCCTGTTGGTTTTTCTATTCCAGATCTAAACATAAGGCAGGTGTCTCTTTTTACTGGGAGATTTTGAAATTTTGCCAAATGATGTTTTTAAACACATTTGAACTGGAAAGCATGAGGGGCATACAATTCTAATTGTTCATGAGAATCTGGTTTCCTCTTTCGCAGGGTTGAATGCCTGCCTACACCCTCAGGCCCCACCATGGAGAAGGGTGGTAACATACAACTGGAGATCCCTGACTTCAGCAACTCTGTCCTGAGCCATCTAAACCAGCTGCGAATGCAGGGCCGGCTCTGCGATATCGTGGTCAACGTGCAAGGACAAGCTTTTCGGGCTCACAAAGTGGTACTGGCCGCCAGCTCTCCCTATTTCCGGGATCACATGTCCTTGAATGAGATGAGTACTGTCTCCATTTCTGTCATCAAGAACCCCACTGTTTTTGAACAGCTCCTTTCTTTCTGTTACACAGGGCGGATATGCCTGCAGCTGGCAGATATCATCAGCTACCTGACAGCTGCCAGTTTTCTGCAAATGCAGCATATTATAGACAAATGCACACAGATCCTAGAGGGCATTCATTTCAAAATTAATGTGGCCGAGGTCGAAGCAGAATTAAGTCAAACGAGGACAAAGCATCCAGAGAGACCTCCGGAGTCTCACAGGGTTACACCAACTCTAAACCGCTCCCTTAGCCCACGGCAAAATGCCCCAAAGGGAAGTCGGCGAGGTCAGGTTAGTGCTGTGCTGGACATCAGGGAGCTCAGTCCTCCCGAGGAGTCCACCAGCCCTCAGATCATTGAACAGAGTTCTGATGTAGAGAGCCGGGAGCCTATTCTTCGGATCAACCGAGCAGGACAGTGGTACGTAGAGACAGGAGTAGCAGACCGAGGGGCACGGAGTGATGATGACGTGAGGGTTCTTGGGGCAGTACACATCAAAACGGAAAATCTAGAGGAGTGGCTGGGGCCTGAGAATCAGCCCTCTGGAGAAGATGGGAGCAGTGCCGAGGAGGTCACAGCCATGGTGATTGACACCACGGGCCATGGTTCCATGGCACAGGAAAATTACACTTTAGGATCTTCAGGAGCCAAGGTGACTCGGCCAACAAGCAGTGAGATTGACAGGTAAGTTTTGTTTTGTTCGCCCATCTAACAGCTGTTGTACAGACATAACTAAAGCGAGCCCCCTGTGTGGTACAGAGAGCATCTTCCTTCCTTGATGCTCTTAGCCGAAATAAGTTTATGTTGGGGAAACTGGAGGTGTGCCAAAAGACTTGCATTCTTATTTTTTTAAAGCAGGAAGCTCCTTGCCGTGGCCAGTGTGGCTCAGTTGGTTGAGCGTCATCCCATGCACCAAAGGTCACTGGTTTGATTCCTGTCAGGGCACGTGCCTGGCTTACAGGCTCAATCCCCAGTAGGTGGTGTGCAGGAGGTAGCCAATTGATGTTTCTCTTTCATTGATGTTTCTCTCCCTCTCCCTTCCTCTCTCTCTAAACATCAATAAAAATATTTTTAAAAAATAAAAATAAAGCAGGAAGTTCCTAGTCCTGAAGAATTCAGTGTTAGGAGAACTATGGTAAAATTAGACACTTCCATGAATCAGAATAGCATCTGCAGCCACACTATATCAGTAATTAGCGAGGCTTTCTTGGAATTCCAGGTAGAGGGCTCGTCATCAGCTGGGAACCTGGCAGGTTTGCCCTTCTTCCTTATGTTATCACCCAGGTAGGTGGTCTCAGGGGAGTTTTACTTGCCTTTGTAGTGCTGTTTACTTTTCTTTGCTTCCCACCTATCAAGTTAGAAGGGGTATAGTACCAGCAATAATTGTTCTTTTTAAATTAGTGTAATCACAATACAGTTATTCCAAAGAAAAGCTTTGGACATGGTTTTTATTCCTTTCTTCACTTGTCATTTGATGTCTTCCTTTTGTCTTTCATTGGTGACTGCTATCACGGGTCCAAGAGTCTGTTTTTTCACCAGTGCTAGTAGGTCCCATGGCTCCCATTTCTCTTTCTAATGGTAATTAGAGCATTTCTTTTTGGTGGAGATAGCAATCGTTTTAATTTAAGTAAATTTAAAGATAGTTTCAGTTGAAAGTATTGTCCTGGTTGGTGTGGCTCTATTCTATTGGTTGGGCATCTTCCCATGCACTGAGAGGTTGCAAGTTCAGTTCCTTGTCAGAGCATATGCTTGGGTTGTGGGCTTGATCCTCTGTAGAGGGCGTATAGGAGACAGCCCATAGATGGTTCTCTCTCATCCATCTTTCTCTCTCCCTCTCTCTCTTCCTCCCTTTCTCTAAAAATCAATAAAAAAAACACATTTTTTTAAAAAGAAGAAAGTATTGCCCTGACTGGTTTGGCTCAGTGGATAGAGCATCGGCCTGCAGACTGAAGGGTCCCAGGTTCGATTGCAGTCAAGGGCATGTACCTTGGTTGCTGGCACATCCCAGTGGGACGTGTGCAGGAGGCAGCTGATCGACGTTTCTCTCTCATGGATGTTTCTAACTCTCTATCCCTCTCCCTGCCTCTCTATAAAAAATAAATAAAATATATTTTAAAAATAAATAAATAAAAAAGAAAGAAAATATTATCAACTTAGATTGATCATATATGTTCTTTTTCCCCTTTTAAAAATAAATTAAAATTGACTGCATGGACAATGAAAATTTAAAAAGTTATAACGGTTGGTTGATACCTGGTCTTGAGAGACATATGTGTTACAGATTTCTAAAGTATATATTGTATCCAGTTCAGGTAGTCTTGATTTGGCTATTTTCCTTCTTGTGTTCTTAATAGTTAAAATATTCTTGAACACAATACATATTGCCACCCCCCCCCATGTTAGTACTGTATCAGAAGTAATAGCTTAATGCAAAGACTGAATCTCCATGATCTACTATATCAAAAGTCTGAAATATATAACAAGTTATGTTAGGGCCTAAAGGAAGGAACAACCAAAAACCTAATCGTTACATAGAAGAAAAAATTATAAACCCAATTTTAATTTATTCTTTTATGGTTCCCAATACTTACATAAGGATAGAACTTATATTTAGCTTTAGCTTCCCCAGGTCATATGGCCTATCTCATATGTAATTCTGTATTTCTTAAATTTACTACGGCAAACCTTTCTTAAAAAGAAAACAAAAAACCTTTCTTGTCTTATTTCAAATCAGATCCTATTATTGACTCCCTGAATGTCTTAGTCATCTGTTGTTCAGTTTGTTCCCCTTCTCTCAGCCATGGGATAAAGAGGATAAACATCACCATTTTTTAAGTTCCTTGACACTGCTCTTCTGTTAGTCCCCTTTTGCTCCTCTTCCGACAGATTTAGCCCCTCCGGCAGTGTTGTCCCCTTGACGGAGAGACACAGAGCCCGAAGTGAGTCTCCTGGGAGAATGGATGAGCCTAAGCAGCCCAGCTCCCAGGTATGTAGTTGTGATGGCTGAAGCAATTGCCACTGTGTGTGAATCCTACAGGAAAGATGTAGGAGAGGGAACAGGGACCCTGTTAAAGAAATATTCTCCTTGATTACTTTTTTCTTTATTCCTGTTTGCAAGCATGCAGGAAATGCACTTTTGGTGTTCGCAGAGTTTGGGAAATAGAAAAGATGAGATTGCGGAACTCTTTTCTGAACCAGTCTTTAGTCCTGAGAGTAGAAATAAAAAAGTAACCCCTGAAAAGTACATGCAGGAAATGCAGGACCTGAGATGGAGAGCCTGATTCTGTACATGTGTGGTGGGTATAACACTACATAATTACTACTTTATGTAATAGAAAATATTTGTACACAGCTGCTTTTGCATTTTTATATGCTTACATCTTTTCATTTATTTCCTTCCTGAATCTTTTGTTAGACTAAAATGTTTTAGAGAAGATAGGAATTATGTCTTCTATTTTCTTTGCAATTCTCCTTAGCAAGTAGCATAAGTAGTTGGTTGATATTATTGTTTGTTTATTTTTCCTCACAGGTCTCTATCATGAAGATTTATTTGTAAAAGGACAGTAGAACTCACCAAGTAGAACTTAATACGTTGTAAACACTTTTGTCCTTTGAAAGAAAACACTGGTGGACTAAGATTGCATAGCTAATTTTTTTAGCTTCTGCATCATACTGGTAGTATCTTGTTTAGTTTTTACTTAAACATTGGACATTTAGTGTGTATATATTATAATAACAGCAGCAGGACATTGTTAGAAACTACATTTACTTGCATGTTACCATGCCAGTTTTTCGGTACCAGAAAAGGAATTGTAACTATTATAAGAATTTTTTTTAGTTTTAATAAGGTTTTAGAGAAAATATTAGGAGCTTGGAGGGAAAGCTTATTCTTAGTATTAGGGCCCTTTTTCTCTCATCTTTGAAAAGAACGTGATGACTATGTGAAGGTAACTAGGATGCAAATAAATACGAGACAGACCTTATAACTTAATGGGGGCATAAGGCAGACTAACACATACACAAAACAGATATAGGTGAGACTATATAGACCTCATTAACAGTGTTGTGGGAATAGAGTGCTTAAAAGGCAGTTACTGGAATCAATAACCACTTAAAGAAAGTGGAGAATTTAAGTGCAATATTTAATGAAGTGGTTAGAAAGAGGTAACATACTGCATATGTAGATATAATAGGGATAATAATTGGAATTCTACAAGGATGTTTACCCGACTAAAGCAGAAGGTGCAGACTATAAAGAAATAGAAAATAAATAATATTGTTTGGAGATGATATTAAGAGATGAGGTAAGCCTTAAACCGGTTTGGCTCAGTGGATAGAGCATCGGCCTGCAGACTCAAGGGTCCCAGGTTCGATTCCGGTCAAGGGCATGTACTTTGGTTGCGGGCACATTCCCAGTGGGAGATGTGTAGGAGGCAGCTGATCGATGTTTCTCTCGCATCAATGTTTCTAACTCTATCTCTCTCCTTTCCTCTATTTAAAAAAAAAAAGAGATGAGTTAAGCTCTAACTGGTTTGGCTCAGTGGATAGAGTGTCGGCCTGCGGACTGAAAGGTCCCAGGTTCGATTCCGGTCAAGGGCATGTACCTTGGTTTCGGGCACATCCCCAGTAGGGGGTGTGCAGGAGGCAGCTGATCGATGTTTCTCTCGCATCGATGTTTCTAACTCTATGCCTCTCCCTCTCTGTAAAAAAATCAATAAAATATATTTTTTAAAAAAAGAGAGAGATGAGTTAATATGACATGTGTGAGAGTTTAGATGATGCAGGTAAATGAACATTTCCATCGAAGTACCCACCTGATTATCTAGATATAATTATAGATTAGAATTCAAGAGGATGGTATGAGTGGGCCCAGATTCTTCTGTTGCTGTACAATAGATCATTTACTGGGGGTTCCATAAAAAGCGTGCAGTTTGTCAGCCAGAAGTAACTTGACTTTCTTGTTCTGTTATGGTAATGGAATATAGTGTCCTCATTTTTTTTTTAATTGTTATGTTAACTTTACTTGTGGGTAGTAATTTCCTGTTTGGATCTCGAAAATCAGCGTAAAGCTTAGTAACAGAGGTAAAAGTAGATTTGATTTATTTTACTATTCACAGTGTATGTTCTTTTGTGCTTATTTTCCTCACCTGGCACAGGTAGAAGAATCAGCAATGATGGGAGTAAGTGGCTATGTGGAGTATCTTCGAGAGCAAGAAGTATCTGAGCGGTGGTTCCGGTACAACCCCCGTCTCACCTGCATCTACTGTGCCAAATCTTTCAACCAGAAGGGGAGCCTGGACCGGCACATGCGCCTGCACATGGGGATCACACCGTTCGTCTGTCGTATGTGTGGCAAGAAGTACACCCGCAAAGATCAGCTGGAGTATCACATCCGCAAGCACACAGGCAACAAACCCTTTCACTGCCATGTTTGTGGCAAAAGTTTCCCCTTCCAGGCCATCTTGAATCAGCACTTTCGCAAAAACCACCCTGGCTGTATCCCCCTGGAGGGGCCTCATAGCATCTCCCCTGAAACAACTGTCACATCTCGAGGACAAGTCGAGGAAGAGTCACCTTCACAAGAAGATACAGTTGCTCCTGGGGAAATTGCCCAGGGCTCTGTGTCCACCACTGGGCCAGATTGAAACATCGAGGGGGAGGGGGCAGACCCTCTTCCCCATTGGACCGTAAGCAGCCAGCATCAGGGCCATGGGCTGGTACTTCGATTCACAAAATGCCACATCACTAGATCAGAAGATGCTCCCAAGATGTTGCCAAACTAGAGGATCAGCAACATACACAGAAGCACTAGAGGCTTTTCCCCCTCTCCTTCCCACCTCACACTTTGGAAATTATCAAGCAAATCAACTTTCTAATTCAGGGATCAACAGCCTTGGTTTGTTAACTTTATAAGAAAAAAATTTTTTTAACAAAACAGTGATAGATGCTCATTTATCTACCAGTCACATTTGAACATTGTCCTTTGGTCCATGTTATCCTGGTGGCTGTCACTCACCCAGATCTAAAAAACCCAGCAGGAGCCTTGGTCATCGGAACCAGCCAACCATATGAGGAATTTCCTTTCTTCCTTTCTGCCAGAATGTGCAGCTTCAAATTTCAAGGGAAAAAAAAGAATCCTGGTGCTTCTTATTGTTTTGAAAGGTTAGACTTATCTTTGCCCTGACTAGGCATCTGCTGCGTGGTCATGTTTCCGGTAACAGCCATGGTGGAGGCAGCATCCGCTGAAGCACTTTAGGCAGCTGAAAGTGAAATGACAGCAGTGTTTGCAATAGGTACCACTAAGCTTGGGGGCTGGAGTGCTGGGTTGAGGTGAGGGGAGCAGAGAGAAGTTTTGGGTTTACAAACGTGGAACAGTACAGCGCCTACTGCAACTTACTGCTTGGTATTTGTAAACCACCGTGCTTGTATATCTTTGGATATTAGGAAATGGCTCTAGTCCGGATGAATTAACGTGTTAGGCTGACTACCAAAGTTTCCTCCACTTTCTTTGGCTCCTAGTTTCACATAACAGCAATAGTATACATCAGAAATGTCCCTTTCCAGTGAAATGAGCCTGGATTGTATTTTTAAATCCACAGGTCTCCCTATTTGATAACTTTTATATGAAGTTTTAAACACATTTTTTCTGCAGCATTCTGATTGAAGAAATTCAACACTATGATTCTTATTGCAGCCACAATTCCATTTCCTCTTATATAAGTAATAGTTTATATTTTCAGTCCAATAGAAGAACCTCACTAAATCCATGTCTCATGTCTGCAAACCTAGTAATTCATAAACCAACCATCAGCAAATTGCTGGTGACTCCAAGAGCTTTGCTTTTTAATATAGTACAGGGCATTTACCAGAAAACATCAGGCACAATCATGATGCAATAAATTGATCAAGGCATCAATTTTGATCAGGTTTGATTACTTGATCATTCCTAAGATTTTTTAAAACTTCAGGAGACCTTTTTGGTAATTCTGAGATTCTTACTCCAGCACCGAGAGTCAAGAGGAATTTACCAAGTGTGTAGAGCTTTAGATGCCCGATTTTGTATGCAGAGAATGAGGGTGGATTTTTAAGGGATGCAGGCAAGTAGATGCTTACAAGTTACAGTGCAAATAGAAAGGAGAAAAATCTCTAGCTTCTCTTAATGATCATTAAAATGTTAAGATTAGTATTTCAATGCATAGTGGTTTAAGAAATTGTCTTGGTGCAGAGGCATAGATAATTGTTAAAGGGATTTGGAAGAGGGCCTGGTCATGCCTGCACTGGTGAGCCATTTGTGAGTGTTAGTTAGTAGTGCGCTCCCTTCCTGAGAATGCTTTGTGATATGTGGAAAGGGGGACAGGAAAGGTGGCATTTCTTTGATGATAGGATGTTAAATGCAAAGGGTAATTCTTAAGCAATCTAAGAATTGTACATACACATACAGCTGCACTGTATCACTAGAGAATGGTTATTTTTTCTCTTTAGAAAAACAGAAATGTGTCTTTTAATAGGAATGTAATAATGCTATCATATGTTAAGAGCCTACCCTTAAACGTTGTTTTGGAGTGTATTTTATCTTTATAAGACATTGACCAGGACACCATGATAGGGTAAAAACTCTTGCCTAGGTCCATCTTAAGGACCGACTAGGCTCTGTGACCTACAAAAAGTAGAGTTGAAATGAGGCTAAAATCTATAGGGATACATTTCAACTGGTAATCAAGGCTTTCAATGGACAGATCTTGCCATAACTAAATAGGTGAAAAGTACAGAATATGCTGCTTTAGCTGGAGCTTTTAAGCCTACCAAAAAAATATTAAGTCAATCCTATGTTTGAGAAGTAGTATGCTGGAAAGTTATTGCTTTGCTAGTTTTCTTAGATTTTATGTGAGAAAATAGAGCTTTTTAAACTATTACCAAATTGTAAAGGTGAAGTGCAGTAATTTCTGTAAAGAGAAACTTTGCAGCATTTGTCAGTACTCTATCCGGAGTTGGCAGCAAACACTTTGAATGCAGTAGAGACTGTCCAATAGACATGGAAATACTATGAGTGCTTGGTGGGTTCCTCACCTTTTCACTCATTTCTAATAGCTTTTGCTGTGTTAATACTGTGAATAGTGCCTCCAGGTCGTCTAGGACCTCGTCAGCACAGTTGTCTTTGCTGGTTCTCTCCTTTTCACTGGTCTAGACTAGAGCCAAGAGGTTCGTGAAATTCAAGTTTCCGAAAGCAATTTTCCCATTTTAACTAGGAGAGATATTGTTATTCTGAATACTTATCCATATTCTTCTCCAGGTTCACTGTGACATTGCCCTAGTTCTTAGCTAACATCATGGGGGAGCATAGGAGTTAGTAGTGTTCTGTCTACATCAATGAATTGCTGTATTGTTGTGTGCACAGAGGATACCTCTCTTAACAGTGTACTAAATGACTTTAGCTAATGCTGAAAATTATTACCAAATCTTCACCTTGTGAAGGGAACTGCATTGGCAATGATAGCTGAATCATCAAGTACTTTAATGCCGAGAAATAGCAAACACTGGGTCTGTTTTCATTGAATGGCTCTTCATAGCAAAAGAGCTACCCAATATTCTCAGCAAACTAAGAGAGATAGCAATAGATTCATCTTCTTTCATTCTAAGGGGTACCTTTTATTCTTTCTGAACTCTGATACCAGTATAAAATGCAGCATTGGCATGTGCAGTAACACTGTACTGAGGCAGAAAGGCTCTTTCTAATGACCTGTTCTCTCTTTACTCAGAACCATATTTACCTCTGAACTGAGTTGAGTTTTATTTTATGTAACTTGCAAACTACCCCAGAGCCATTTCATTGTACCAGAGGGTTAAATCTAATTTTGAATATGTAAAATAACTTACTAAAGGATAAAGATCGAGAACGAAGGGAGATGGCAGTTAAGGGAAGTTTTCTTGCTATTTTGTTTTTTTGGTGGTTTTGTTTTTTTGTGGGTTTTTTGTTTGTTTGTTTTTGGGTGTTTTTTTTCTTATGTTTCCAGTTCCCTCTACATCTGTGAAATGGGGTTTTCCAAAGATGGTTTAACATATAGAATTAAACCATTTTCCTCTGAACTTCATAATTGAAATTTGACCTTGGCTGGAAAGTGGTCTAACCAAAGAAATAGTGAACTTCATCCTTAATAACTGAATAGTCTTTTATCAAGAAGTAACTTTTAAAAAGTGTTAGCTGTTACTTGACACTGATTTTGTTTCCTTTAACTGGTAAAAACTACATTTTGTTTGACTAGAAGATCTAATTTAAAGAAATGATAGCAATGGCTAATGGAAAGAAATTAAACAAAGACAAAAGTCTTCTGAATCATAGTGGAAAGGCATTTAGTCAGAAAGGAGTTTGAATCCTGAAAGTTCTTTTCCTCTCAGAAACAATAGACATGGTTTTTTTCTCTTCCTCACATGTCCTCCTTATCTGTGTACTTATTTGTTTAAGGAACAACAGATAAGTCTTCACTGAACTTAATCTTTGAAAGCAGGGCTCTTAGGCCTCGTGGGAAAGTGCAAAATATTGAAGTATTTTGGTTCCTGCGATTTAGAAGGGAAAACAAGCAATTAAGTCAGATTAATCCCTAAATTTCAGAGGCTGTCCCTTTGTAAAGTATGTCCCTAGGACTATGAATTAGATCTGTGTTCAACAAACTGCAGCCCCCTGGTCAAAAGTGATAGTGGACTAGCCTCTTCATTTAAGTGTTGTTTATGGCTACTTTCTTCTACAATTCAAAGTTGAGACCAGATGGCCTGCAAAGCCTGAAAATACAGTATTTACTGTCTGACACCTGACAGAAGTTTACCAGCTCCAAATTAAATTTGAACGCATCACCCCCCAAATTTGTCAGTCCTGCCATTTTGCTATTACAAATTCATAAGTCTAAAAGGGTTTTAATTCGTATTGCTATATATGCATGTTTCCCAAAAGAGTTTGCCATCTTTTCCTAGTTGCTTTTCTCACAACCCTCCTTGTGCTCCTTAATGATCCCCATTGCTTTAAGAGCATTTAGAATAGTCCTTAGGATTTGACCTTGCCTTAAAGGTGCAGGTAGATTAAAGTTTAGGATGGTTGTTATAGATATAGCCAAGTAATTTTTAAAAACAATCCCCATGCATAATAATGTAAGGTTAAATGAATACCATGTTTACATAAAATACGGTAAAAAATTGTTTTATAAGTAAGCTTTGCCATTCCTCTGAGTTAACTTGAACTGCCTTGCATAATGATAGCAAGGGTGAATTTATTCCCACTAGTATTAAAATTGTATTTCTGTTAGGAATAAGTGGTTTGATTCTTATCCAAAGTACTGTTTTTCTAGATTAGAAACCTCTAACTTTTCCTGTATTATAAATCTTCATTCTAATTTCCTCAAGTAAACTTACTTTGTTCCTTGTGGAGTACTGAAAAGCCAAATCTTCCTTTTCCCTTTTTAATGAATGTCTTAAAGCATAGTGAAACATCTGAAGATTGCTGATTCTTCCTAGACCTATCTTCCAATTTCTATTACTGTATGTAATTCTTCTGAATATATATTGGGCCATTATATATTTGTTTTGTGAATGTTCATTCTTCCAGTAGCTTATTTATGCTAGACGTGAAAAAATTGGAAATTTTAAAGAAATAATAATAGAATTCTTTGCAAAAGGAGAATATAGTTGTTCCCCATTTGAAAACAATACATGGTCCTCTGCATTAGATGCACTTGTCTGAATAAAGGGTTGTAGGCCAAGCAGGTGCAATCCAGTGAGTTTACCTCTCACCTTGTGGTTGTAGCTCCATAACACATGTGAAGTTCAGATGAGTGACCCAGCCACCTGTAGGGCACTTCTTCACCAGGCATTTTATTCTTAGAGTTGCCTTTCTCTAACTCCGAGATTAGTAAGTTCTACATAATACACCCTCTTAGTAATAAGTAGTCTTCATCGATAATATTTGCCTACATTTGTTCTGCCTTGTCTTAGAGCACTTATAGTAATAGTGGGTTCTTGGCATTTTGAACTATTGCTCTTCTGACTACTTTGAAACTCTGATTAATCTGGGGTTTTGGACTTGTGAAAGAAATTGGATTCAGATATATAAGCTCAGTGAATCATCTGCATCCATCCCTCCTTGAGGTCTGTAGTAGATGTCATTTAAATATAAATCTGTTTAATATGAGAAACAGTGGAGTTTGCCAAGTATTATGACTTCTTTGATAATTATCAGTTTTACGTTTTGCCTTCTTTGTTTTCTAGTCTCTTTCTCTGTTTTCAATCTTCTTATTCTTTTTTTTTTTAATATATTTTATTGATTTTTTACAGAGAGGAAGGGAGAGAGATAGAGAGAGTTAGAAACATCGATGAGAGAGAAACATCGATCAGCCGCCTCCTGCACATCTCCTATTGGGGATGTGCCCGCAACCCAGGTACATGCCCTTGACCGGAATCGAACCTGGGACCTTTCAGTTCGCAGGCCGACGCTCTATCCACTGAGCCAAACCGGTTTCGGCCAATCTTCTTATTCTTAAGTGGTGCTTTTCCCAGGGCCAGTCTTTTCGTTTTGCAGTAAGTGGGTTTTCTGCTCAGAACAAGCCAAAGTTGGATCTTTTGAGTACTTTGAAACACGTGACTTAGTTACATTCCAAAGGGTATAATTATTGTTGGGAACAATGATGTCAAACTTAGAAAATCTCTATACAGACTGTCCAGTTTTGTTTTATAAGCAGACTATCTTTTCCCTCAACTGTGAGGAACAATGATTTAGAAGGCAACTATTACTTGAAATACATACTGTTTTCACAGAGGGTACATATATAAATAAATTCCTTATCATACATCTTTCCCATTATTTATATAACAAATATCTCTCATCTTAACACAGTTAAGAATGGCCCACCAGCTCAAATAGTGGAAGATTTAAACAACAAAGCTAAATCATAAAGGCAGAGCAGTTATGTTAAAAAGAGAAAATACTTTTCTAATGCTTGCTTCTTTCATGTCTACTCAGTCCTATTGAAGTGACTAGAATTCACTATCCAGTTAAGAGAGATATATGTGCAGCATCTCATGTGGCAACAGCACAATTTAACAGTACTAATTACTAATTACTGTGAATCTTAGAATCTGAATCCGTAATACCAAAAGTCACAGTATCTTGTAGGGAAATTTTTTCTATTTTGTGAAATCACTTATCTTAAGTGGTAAGTAGCATACAGGCAAATCTGTGCCATTAAGTAAATATTAAGTACTTTTTGGTACTAGACGATGTGCTTGGAATTTGTATAACAAAATTGATTTTAGACGTAGTTTAGATGTGGCTTCCTATAGTACTTGAGAGTCCTAAACTTGGTTGGAGTGTGTATGTGTTGTTTTTTAAAAGCCTGCACTTTTTACTGCATAGATAAAGGATCAAAAAGCAGGGGACAGAATTAACTGTACTAAGAAAATAACCCTATGAAGTAATAATAAGAACTAAAAGTAGCTGACTTTTTTGAATGCTTACTATGTGCCAGGCACAGTTCTGTGCTTCTTATTGATTAACTCTTCTAATCCTGTGACAATCCTGTTAGGGTAGATACTGTTATTATTTTCACTTTAGGAAGGAAGAAACTGAGACACAGAGGTTGACCCTGGTAGTCTCATACGAGAGTTGACACTCTTAACAGATTATATTGCCTTTAATAGGTTTAATTATACCACACTGTATAGATGAGGAAACTGATGAGCCCAAGGGTCACACCATGGATAAATTACACAGCCAATATTTACCAATCTGATCCCAAAGTCCAAACTATCTTTACTGTATCTTGTTGATTGTTTAATGATAAAGGTTGGGATGAACTGGAATATGTAATAGCCAGTAACAGTACTACTTATAGTGAACTGTTAATTCAAGAATATGTGGTTGGAAGATCTCTTCAAAAGATAATGCAGTTGATCTCTGAGCAGATGTTGAATGGTGAAAATTTTCTAGAGATATCGCCCACCGATTTCAAGAGTCACACATTCAGTAGGTCTAGTGGCGAATGTGTGAATGAGTTACTACCAAGGCAGAAAATGAAAGCTAGCATTCCAGATATCTGTTGCTATGTGACAGACTACCCAAACCTTCAGTGACTTAAAATAACTACTATTGTATATCTCTCGTGATGTTGTGGATCAGAAATTCAGGACAGGTTCATCTAGGCAATTCTCTTGCTTCCTGTGGTGTGACGAGTCAGGTCACTTGATAGTATTCAGCAAGTGGTTGGACTGGTCTGGAGTGTCCAAGAAACCTCACCCACATGCCTGCCACCTTCGCAGGATGGTTCACCAAGCCTCCTCTCCCTCGCTGGTGTCCCAGCAACTCTCTATGTGGTCTCTCCATCAGGGTAGTCAGACTTATTCAGAATGGCAGCTCAGGCTTCCAAGAGGCTGGGTAGGAGGTGGCATCCTGTTAAAGGCCAGGGTCACCACCATACAGTATTGGTCAAAGAAGTCACTGGTCAGCCCAGATTCATGGGGACAGGAAATACCTTCCCACTTGATAGAAGGTTTGTCAAGGATTGGGGCCTGTCCTTAATGAATGCTGTTATAGGTAGCATTCATTTTTTTTATTGGTGTTGACTCTTCTCTGTTCATTCATTTAGGTCCATTTTTTGTGCCATAGACACCATTTATTATGTCTGGCATTGGCCGGTAAAGGAGCTAGAAGGAGAATGAGACACATACCTGCAACAGATTTCATTATTTACCTGCCTCTGAGTTTCATTTATCTTACAGCAAAATGTCCATTTTTTTCTTTTGTTCCAACTTGTGAGCCTTTGCCCGGTTCTTTGTTTTGTGAAGCCACAGAAACTGTACATGCTGAGACAAATACTCCTGAGGGAGTAAAGAGCTTACTGTTACAAATACTCCTGAGGGAGTAAAGAGCTTACTGTTACAGAACTTGAGATATCAGCTGTATTTCACAAATAGGTGAAAACTCCTGTGGCATGGGAAATTTATATGGCTAATAAACCTCTTTCAACAGGAGTTTTTGTTGAGTGGCTAGAAAGATCATATTCTTGAAATAATTGGAAGTTTTGCCTATGTATCCCAGGCCCATCGTCACTGCCACCCACCGGCACTGGCTCAGTTTTGTCCTAGGAGATGAGTAGGTTCGTCCCACTTTTATTACCTTTCATATAGGAAAATCCATGGCCCAATTTTACATTTTGTTAATCTTTTAAAGTTACCAGTTGCTGCCAACCTCTCTTAACTGAAATAACAGCTCATTGAAGTTTTGTCAGATTTAGGATGCTTTAACTCCTGCTGGCTACTAATAACTAGACACTAACTGCCATCACAAGAAATAAAGGGGGAGAATAAATTCTGCAACAAAATGATCATTCTCAAGTCCATACACTTTCTAAGAGAAGAAAGGTTTGGGATTATCCATCTATTCCTTGTGCAGTGGATGCCTGAAGAGTTAGCTATGAGGGGTTCTAGTTGGTCACCCCAATTATCATACAGTAAAGAGCTCTCTGTCAGGCCTCAGGAATTGCAAATACAAGAGTAAAAGGAACACCCAGGGCTGAAGACTTAGTTTAAGGCTCTACAGAATGCTGGGAAGGGAAAGAGGAGACTTTGGATAGGCTGGGATGGAATGCTTGGAGGCATATAGGCATCAAGATTAATTCGATTATATCATGCAAAGATTGGGGCAGATTTTAATGGAGGAAAATAAAGGAGCCTTAACTTTTTTTTGATCCACATTTCCACTCAAAGTCTGCTCTTTGTGACAGAGAAAGCTTTTGAAGATTTCCAGTGAATGAAAACTCATGGTAATCTATGGAGGTGTCTCTCGGTCTGGATTTCCTAGCTCTCCGGGCCCCTCTCTAGGCTCTCGGTGACTCTTAAATTTGAAATCATCTGATGGTTAGATGAAACTCAGTACTGTGGTTTTGAGTTGCAAAAGAGAACAGAGAAGAAAGGGAATTTGTAGATTGACAAAATATTTGTTCTTTTTTTTCAGCATCACAAGTTTAGACCAAATCAAGCCAATCACAACAACCTGAGTGAGTAGAAATTCCTTTAGGGTTTAGATTTCTGCTGGTAGCTGCATCTTAAAGTAGATATTTATGTCAAGAGAAGGTGATCTATTGTGTTTCCCATAAGGTAACAGAATCCTAACTCTAGTGGTTCTTTAAGAACCATTGAGAAAAGAGAATTACAACACAGGAACAGAGCTTAAGATGTGTTTCCTCTGAAAGCCATGATGCTGAAACAGAGGACGCTAAGTGTGACTGAAATCACCTCTAGAATGGCTGTCAGCAAGACAGTAGAGATTTTAGAATTTTTATGGTATTCGTAATATTTTTACAAAAATGATTTTAAATCATGTAACTTGAAGTTTTAAAAAAATGAGCCTGTTTTCTTTTTGGAAAACTGGCCCAATAAAAATAACACTAATATAATTCACTTGTATATGCATGTGCATTGAACACAGAGTGGTATACTAAAGAGAGTTCATACAAATAACTTGTGGGAAGTTTGGCTATTTTCTTAATATCTTTTTTCATAAATGTATGTTTATAAGTATTTACTCGTCCACTATGACCTTGGTAGCATTAGAAGCATTTTGTTAGTTGTATCATTGATTCTAAAAATCTCATTCTTGGCACAGTAGGCTATGAGAGCTTTTTGTTGCTTTTTTAGTATTTTGGCTAAGAAATGATTTCTCGCACTTTCTATTTATAAAGATGTTATAACACATTGCACCCACTTAGCGCAGCTATTCTTCAGAGATAAAGTTGTAGGTGCTAAAGTGAAATGTATGTTTAAAAGCCTGGCAAAGGAGGGACCTCAGAGTAACCGATTTGGCTTGCATCTGCCTGAGAAGAGCTGGGGTACAGTATGAAACTGAGACTGAAAGCAGCTGTTAGGATAAGCGTGCTGCTGCTGCATGTTGCAATATTGTTGTGAGTGGCCAGCTCCGTGTATGTGACTTCATGTGTGTATGTGAGAAAAAGGTGTCTGATGAAGGCAGATGAGTCAGTGTACACTACCTCCCATTAAAGACTGAGCATATTCCAAGGTTGCCCTGCAACCCCTTCAGCAGGAGGCTGGATTCCTCAGCCAGTGCCCCCCCATTCTCTCTTGTACTCACTTCAGCTCCTCTACCTCTGAGCACTTGGCTGAAGAAAGAGTGTAGCTTTCTGTAGCAAGCAAACGAAAGCCAAACCCAAGATACAGAGGCTGCCAGATCCAGTTCTCCTTGTCAAGTTAGATGTTAATGTTTGTTTTGGTGCCCAGATCAAAGTGTCAGAACACTTGGGGTTAGTGCTTTTATCCACTGGCTTCTATTTGGCAAGAGTAGTCAGTGGAAGTGGAGCCTTTCTGTTGTTCTCAAAGATGCACCCCACTCCTTTTAATGATGTGAAAAATGTATTTGAATCCTGCGTTGTTGTTGTTTTCAGTTGCCATTTGCGGTCCATTTTGGGGGGGACTGGAATAAAAACCATATGTTCCTGGTAACAAGCCTTCTGCCAATATCTTGACATGGAGGTGAGGATGACATGGATTTCTGGGTGGCCTGTTTTGCTTTTTTGTCACTTCAAAGAGTGATGTTCCTGTTTTTAATGCTGATACTGTTAATAGTCAGGCGCCTCGCTTGAATGTTGTGGGTGTCAGAAAATGTAGTTTTAGTAGTAAAATGCCACTAGGCAGGCCACCTAATCTGGAAATTCAGCTGTAGCACTCAACTGACTGGCTGTTTGGGGCACTGGCACACTGAGCCACATCAGGTCACCTCCCCTTGGAACATCTGTTACAGCTGGGGAAGGACCACTGGCCCTTTAATAGGTACCCTGGAATGCTTCCGCCTTTTCTTTCTAATGCACTGGCTAGTCCTAATGTCTGATGAGGAGTGAAGATGAGACAGAGTGATCCACTTTCATATTTTGAGAGGTTGGCTTCTTTGTTTCAGGTATAAGCTAATAAATATTCATTTATCCAGTAACTGGGTAGGACAAGTGATGATACCAACAGTGTGAAATTCCAAATAATGAGACAAGCATTACTCATAGGTGACAACTGATGCAGAGTAACCTCTGCCTGAGTACAGTATGAATCCTGTAGATGAGGCAGTAAAATCAATGTGAATCTATTCACCACAGCTTTTTTTTTGTATAACTGTAAAATAATTGTCAGTGTATAAGCCAGGCTGATATCCTGGACTCAGGAATTAACTCCTGCTTAGGAAAATTCTCACCTCTGGCTTGTCTTTTGTTTGTGCCCAGATTCTGTCCTAGGCCAGTCCCCAGCTGTTTTGCTATACCACATGCTTAAGGTACAGTCTTACCTAAAGTCAATAATTTACTGTTGATGGTGCAGCCAGTACAGCTAAAGTGATTTACTTAAAAACAGAACAAACACAACAGTGAGAAACACCTAGATCTTTCCTTTGAGGCATGTTAAATCTGTGAATTGGGAGGAAGCATGGAGTCTTCCCTTTCTTCCCTGTGACTTGGGTGAACACACTGGCCTTACTGCTTTCTAGTTCAGAGCCAGTTGACCTTGGCCCATAGACCTCCCTCATCAGATACCTTTATTGGCTCTGAGTTTAAGCTTATGGTGGGTGGGCCAAGACTCAGGTATTACAATAGATTGTCCATTTGTCCTCAGAGTCATTCTGGAGAGAGATGTTGCCATCCATTCCATTTCCTCTCTATACCAGATACAAAGGCTGCATAAGTAAACAAAGCATATTTTCAAAGTCTGGTTTCTAGAACCCACTTTACATAGGTGGTTTGAGTGGAGGTTTCTCAGTTCTGCTACGAAAATAGAACCCTTGACCTTATTAAAAGAGCCAAGCCACGCCACCCAGGGGGACCTCTCTTTGTAAAGTAACTGAGAAGCATTGTTAAATCAGTGGAGAGGAAAGGCTCCTTTCTGGGGTGATGCATTCAGTTGTCTCTTAGCTGTCTTCTATGTGGGATTTTTATGTAAAGTGACTTTCATTTTTCCTTCTTTGTGAATGAAATGCACTAGCTAAGGCTTAAATGTTTCTGAATTTTATAAGAAATGTGAAATAGTCATTTTAGCATCTTTGTTCCAGGATGTCAAAGACCTAATCCAGTAATTCCCAAATGAGGTTTCATATATTTCCTTCTTTCCACCCCAGGTAGTAAAGGATACCTGCCATGGCAACCTCACACATGGTAATGGAAGGGGAGAACTGTTTGATTTCCCATAAAAAGTGAGAGCCACTGTTCTAACTAAGGAACTACCCAGTGATTTCTAATTCATGAAAGAAATTTGTGTTTCAGAGCAGGTTCAGACATAGCGGACTCTCCTGAGAGAATTCTGGGCACCATAGAAATTCGTTCATATATTGCCCACAAATAACTGATCATTTAAATTTCAAGTAGCTGGTATGTTTGAGAAGAAATAGTGGGTCAAAAAGGAAAGACTGGTTTGTGCAGAGGACTGAATTAGCATTAGGCTATGAAATTTCATTACAGTAACATTAAGGCCTGGCTATTTGCTTAGCATGCAAATGCTGCAATGTCACTTAGAGAAAATGCCTCCTATGCCTTAGAAAACGTGTGAAGGCTTCCTGATACTGGGTGGAATTGGAAAGCGGCAGCTTTGACCTTGTATGCATCGGGAGAGTGGCCCACAGGTTCTCCTACTGAAGAGCATTGTGGAGTACTGTGAAATGTTGTTGGACTTTATGCAAATCACGCCGCACTGGATTTTAAGATTGGGAGTGGGGAGAGTGGAAAAGGATGGGGAAGTGATGGTAAATGTATATGTATGTGTGTATATATATATATATATATATATATATATATATATATGTGTGTGTGTGTGTGTGTGTGTGTGTGTGTGTGTGTATATATATATATATATATATATATATATATATATATATATATATATATAAATATAAACTTGTACTAAATTTTAAGCAAGAAACGGAACATTCCCTATCAGGACTGTGAAGTTCTGTCAGGTTCTTCTGCCCTCCTGGGTCAGCTTGCTGATTCCTTTGAAACCTCTAAGAAGTCCTTTTGGAAGCAGCTAACCAGAGGCTAATCTGACCACAGTTTCATCACCTGCCCTATCCCTCCTCTCAACAAAAGAAAGACATTCCCAAACTCTAGGCAGAAGCAATGTGTTCTGTCCCAGCCACTCACTTTTCATCTGCTGTGGTCTGTGTTCACAGGTTGAGCCCGTTGCATTTTTTTTGTGATCTCATGGCAGACCTTAAAGAGAACTGCCAGTTCAGTCAGGAACCAAGAGCTCCTCCTTTCAGAAATCTGAAAATCAGAACTCTCAGTTTGGGGCAGTTCAGCATATGTGAGGAAAGGGGAAAGTACATTGGAAGAGAAGGAGAGAAGACTGAGGGTTCAGACAGAAGAGTCATGTAGCCAAAACTCGATTTCTGTCAGATGGACGTGGTCGAAAGAAATCTGTTCTCTATGGTGCTTATCCGGTGGGTGACACTGTCCCACCCACTGTCCCTGGCATTGTGCCTTCCCACTGGTCACTGTGAAAAGCAGATCACACTGGACTCAGAGGCCAGACTCCAGGACAATTCCCCCTCATTTTGAGCCCACCACTTCTGCGTACAGTTAATAATGTAGCACTTAGTTCTCTTTGGAAAACTCTTGGGATTGTCCCCCAAGAAATAGTAAAGCGTTTAAAGGAAAATAGTCAGTGGTAGCTATCAAATAAGGAGATTACAGGGAAGTGTCACTTCCTCTCGGCTGATACTGATTGATAGCAAGCACCTACAATGCCCCCTCCACCTGAGTTTTTAAAGGCTACCATAATATTTGTAAGCAACGAACTTATCTAACATTTTTTCACAACTTGTTAATCAAGGATTCATATGAAAACAGACAATCAGTTTCTAAAATGCTGTTATCCCTGAAAGGGAATGAGGTAGTTTTTAACTATAAGAACCTACCAGTCTGTTTTTTCCCTTTGAAAAAACTAACCCTTGCAGTTTGTGTCTTTCATCTGCAGCGATTACTCCAGGTCGCTTAAAGATGCCTCAGACAAGTCAGTGAGCCAGGCTAGCGCCCTTGCACCTCATAGGGTGCTGGGCTGGTTTGCGCATCTTATTTCCTTAGAGAGTATTGATCTTTATTATGACCTTAATTATAAATACCTATATATAGGAATAGGATTTCCTCTCACCCCACCCTCTTTTAATCATTATCACTTAAGCGTAAACCACCCCCACACACACACCCCTTTTACTGAAAAAATGCACTTTAATTCCTAAGGAGAGTGGCTGTTTCCAGCCCTAAAGCCAGATTACTTCAGGAGGAGAGTAGAGGAGGGAGAACTCTTTTGCCAGACCCTGTGAAATTAACCAAATTCCTTAATGTAAACACACAAATAATAACATCCATTTTTAAGCCGCCCCCACCCCCAGCCAAAGGGAAAATGAAACAACCAAAATGAAAAAGTTCAAAATGCCTACTCTGATTTTAAAAGTTTCACTGGGGAACCCAACATTAAGTTATTTTCTCAGCTACCAAACTATCAGAAACTTCTGGGTTGTTTTGTGGGAGGCTGAGATTTTTTTCATTAGAAAGTCAAGTGAAAATACAAAGGCTATAAAATGAGTCTGACATGTGTCTTTTCTAAATCTCAGCCCTTAATTTGATAGGTGTGCTCAGTCTCTCCTCCTGTAGGTTCTGTCGTTCCCCTGATGACAAGCCAATCTTTCTTGGTGGGTTGCATGCCTCCTAGAGCCCAGGAGCCCTGTTGTGTCGGGGAGGGGGGAGGGCAGGAGGGTGGGCGGAGACTGGGGTTGGGGGCGGGAGATTCCGAGAAAGAGTGAAGAGATGGGTTTATATAAACATATTTAAAGCAGCTTAGCAAAAGCTTTCTCCTTGGACAGCTTTAAGAACAATGTGAATGAAATCTTAGCAACTTGGTTAGTAATCTGAAAAGTCTATTAATGTATACTTGAAAATCTGTATAAAGATACATTTTCCTCTTTATTTTAACACTGTGTAAAAGAACATTATGCATGTGAGTGGTTTGAGAATTAAATGGTTTAATACTCAGATTTGAGTCTCTGTTTTTCTGTACATAGAGATTAATGCGTTTTAAAATGGGGGATTTTTTTGTAAGGTGGGAATGCCAAGATATCAAGCCCCCCTGCCCTTCCGGGATGCCTACCACCATTCAGGATGATGCCGTCACATATCCTTCACTTCCTTTACCCAGATGTGTTCACTGGTAACAAGTAAAAATCATCATTTTACCAAATGCCCAATAGCATGTCTAGCAGTTTCTCCCTTCCTTGTCTTTATTTCAGGTGGCAATGTCCATTCATACTGGTGAGATGGGAGTAATTGTATTTATTTTTACCTCTGTTCACAAACCAAATAGGAGGAGGTGCAAGGAATAAGAACCCTTTAGTTCACACAAGGGTTGGCTACTCTGCCCATGAAGATGATAGTGTTCAGAGCAACTTCCCTTATAAGAACCAGAAAGGGCCTGTTGGCTTTGAAGATCACCCTGTTGGGGTTCAGCGAACGGCCAGCAATCACGATGGCGGTACTAGCTGCTGCTTCACTGCCTTCCTCATTCACCTGCAGGTCAAACAGGAAACAAACTGCTGCATTAGCTGCTCTGCTCTGCGTCTGTTCCTTAGATGCAGAGACCTCACGCATACACACAGCCACTCCAAGCGCTATCTGCCATCCAGTGGGAAGTGCCTTTGGGTCAGCTGGGGTTCCCTCTGGAACCCCACTGTTCCTCATTCTTCCACCCAGTGAATATTGATGTAGGCATTTGGATTCATCCAAGCTTTTGGCTGGATCCTCAGATAATTGCTGAACCAGAAATCTGAATGGAGACAAGGATATCACATTCCTGGTTGGCACATGGTACATGGTATTTCAAGGGGATTATGTTGTACTCGATGCTAAAAGAAATTTTGACTCAAGATCAGAGCTCTACCGTTGAAATAGTTTCACTCTTGGAGCATCAGGCTCCCAGATATAAGTACCCCAAGCAGCCACTCGGGACCCAGGGCCTATGAAAAGAGGAGGACCCTCTGGCTGGAGGAGATGGCTTGGAGTAATAGACTGAAACAATGGTATTTGAATTTGCTGATAAGCAGAAGCGCCACCAGTCTAGAGGGAGATGCCTTTGGAAAATTGTACTTGGGGACCCAGAATATCACTAAAACTGTCTGTGCCTCTTCATGATAGTCCTCTGCTGGCTTCTTTCCCTTAGTGTTTGTGTCCCTGTTTCACCTGCTTCAGGAGAGACACAGGAAGGGAGGTGGGAACAATGAGACCCCAGGGCTTCAGGGCAGGGCTGTGTTGTAGCTGGCCTCCCAAGGAGGGGGCAGTTCAAGCATCTGCTAGCTATACTAGGACAGCCAGTGAAACAAGAACTCCAGAATTACAAATCACAGGAGATACTGATGAACGAATAATAAAGCAGATGGGAATAAAAAAGAAGAGAGAGCAAAGGGAGGTGTACTCACCTCAAGAAATGCCTTATGGAATGCGTCTGAGACGAAGAGGTCGTCACGGCCTCCGGCAACAATACCTACAAGGACCAGAGAAGGCTTTGTGACATGGGAGAAAGGAACCCAGATTCATTAAGAGGCCCTTTGGGGCTTTTTTGAAAAATAGGAAGCCATTCTGGATCCTCACTTAATGACACCCTCAAAATGCCATCATGGAAACAGTAAGAACATACTCAGGGCTTCTCAGCCTGGCTCTGTGCATTGAGTCTCATGCTTCAATCCTTGGTGGGGTAAGGGGGGGTGGCGGGGGCAGGGACTCTGTTCTTAAAGAAAAACTCACTCCATCTGGTAGGAATGTCTTTCTTTCCAGTCTGGCAACATTTTTGAGAGAGGGATTGGTTTTCAGACCTAGTTTAAAGATAGGCCATTAAAGGTCAATCTAGTTACCTATGTAAGCTGAAAGGTTTGGCTGAGTCTGTCCAAGTGACCTTGAGGGAAACACATGAGCCCTTTGGAATAGCAGGTAAAGGGCTACCAGATGTCAGCTACCCCCATGTTGTGGGACCCAGATGCCCCCAGCTCTTCATCAGATCTATCTCTGCTCTGAATTTTATGCCTTTTCAAGTTTTTCTCTACCGGGTCTCATCTCCTCTATCAGTGACAGACTCAAAGGGTTCCCGTGCCAGCTGGGCCGGCGGAGAACCAAGAGCTACCTCCCCCTTTCCCAGAAGAAAAAGCTGAGGCCTGGAGAGGAAAAGGGAGTTCCCTGCGTTCACAGTAGAACTGGATTAGACCCAGGTGTCCTACCTGTTCTCTTTTCTACTCTCCCTCCCACTCTTCCACCTTTGGTCAGACCCCCTTGGGGGCAGATGAAGGAGTAAAGTCTTTTCTCCACTAACCCGGGAGCTTGGATTTCTCCGGACTGAACAGGTCCACAAGGCCCATGTCCTGCAGCTTCTCCTTCACACTGAAGCTGTCCTCGATGCGGAAGCGGGGCATGTGGACCACCAGCATTGTGTCCGCCAGCTCATCCAGCCACTCCTGCAGCACCTCCGGGCTGAGCTGCTGCTCCACCTTGGCCAGGCCCTTCTCACGCTGGGGCAGGATGAGCACCATGGTGATGTCATCACCCTTGAAAGGCAACTCGAGCACCTGGGTGCCTTCTGCCACGCGCCGATAGCGGAACTTGCCCTCCTGGTACATCATGGATGCCGAGCACGACTGCCCATCGGCCTTGTAGAAAGGTTCTAACCTTGTGTTCTCAGAGCTGAACTTCGACTTCCATAGACCCTGGAAGAAGACGCCAGGTAGAAGAATCACAAAGCAAGAAGACCGGGAGGATACTGACCTGGGCATATGCACATTTTGTTATGTTAACTTGTGCATATAATTATTAGGAAAAACAACTAGATGAATGATGACTATGTCAGAGTGTTTTCTTTCTGTGAACTTTCTGTATATTTCCCAGATTTTTAGCAATGATTATCTATTTGATTTTATAACAAAAAAGGTAAAAACTAAAACCAAGAAAAACCTACTGGCCTCTTCACAAGTCTCTCCTTGAGTTTAAATCGAATTGCTTTCTTTCTCCCACCAGCCTCTTTCTCCAAGGCTAATTATCCAAAATGCAGGGCTCTGCCGGGTGAATACAGGACACACACACACACACACACACACACACACACACACAAAATAACCCCAGGGGGTTATCCAGAATCCCTGCCAGGCAGAGGGTGCGTCCTGGCCAACTTCCTAGTCAAAGGGAGGAGATACAAGACACTCCTTTGAAGTGTAATGACCATCCCTGTTATCTTCTGGTTCTTTGATTTGGGGACAAGTCATTTAACTTAACTCTGAGCAGTGGGCCTTCATCTGTAACATTTGGAGCTGGTGATCACTAGTATTTGTAGGGAGTTCAATGTTCATCATGTGGAGGGCACTGCTCCAAGCATTTTACATGCATCAATTTAGTCCCCTCAGTTATGCAGTTATGGTACATCATTACCAGCATTTTACAGATGCAGAAATTGGGACAGAGAAATGTCACAGGTAGTGAGGCCAAGTTCATGCAGTTGAGATTACAGAGTCTGGATTTATACTAAGTAACCTGAATGAGCAGTCCAAGGTCACATTTGTGATGTTAGGAGGACCAGGAGGGCTAATTAATGGCAGTGTTCCCTAAACAGTCAAGGGCAATAGACCCTGAGGAAATGCAACCTACTTTACTCTTGAAGAGAAGGAAACCCCAGGCAACGGAGTGGTTGGCCACAGCAGTTGACTGGCTAAACCCTTGGGCTAAATAAACCCCTGTGGAAGAGGGGGAATACATATGGAGCACAACCCAGGATGGGCAAATGTGCCACAATTCTACCCACCTTCAACGGGTGACCATGCTGACTCTGTCAGGAAGCTGTTTATTCCCACCACCCACACCCCATTCTCCTCCCTAAACGTTATTAATTTGGAACAATCTTCAGAATTTCTGACTCTCTGAGAAAGATAAGGCCCTCAAATCACAGGGCCTTTGCAAGTCTGAGGTCAGTTTACCAAGGTCACTTACCTTGAAGTAAATGGTGTTAACCAGCACCAGGACAGTGAACTCATTAATAGCATCCTGGGGAATGACATCAGTGATACGTCCTTCGGTCTTATTGGATATCCACTGGTTGATGGTCACTCTGGATGGCTCTGGATTTTCCTAAGGAGAACAGGAAACAAATCTACCCACCTGTGCTATTCAACCATCTTCTCCATTTCCCCAGGCAGCATTTTATTTTATCCTTCATCCCTCTGTCCTTTCCTAGCATGTGGTTAAGCCATCACTCTAACCCAGAATGGGGAAACCTCACATATCTAGTACGGTGCCATGAACTCACAAGAGTCCAGGTGAGGCTGAGACGGCCCCAGTGAGGTTGGGACTGCTCCAGTGAGGTTGGGACAGATAATGGGGACCAGTATAGACTGATGAACAGGGGTAGATGCAGAGGCAGAGCAACATTGAACAGACTGTCAAACTAGTGGGAAGCCTGGAGAGGGTTTGGGGGGGGGGGGGGGGATTAAGAGATCAACCGAAGGACTTATATGCATGCATATAAGATTAACCAATGGCCGAAACCGGTTTGGCTCAGTGGATAGAGCGTCGGCCTGCGGACTGAGGGGTCCCGGGTTCAATTCCGGTCAAGGGCATGTACCTGGGTTGCGGGCATATCCCCAGTGGGAGATGTGCAGGAGGCAGCTGATCGATGTTTCTCTCTCATTGATGTTTCTAACTCTCTATCTCTCTCCCTTCCTCTCTGTAAAAAATCAATAAAATATATTTTAAAAAAAAAAAAAGATTAACCAATGGACACAAGACACTGGCGGGGTAGGAGCCGGGGGAATGTCAAGGGAGGGGGGGGGGGGAAGGAGACATATGTAATACTCTTTGTAATACTTTAAGAAATAAAAATTGTTAAAAAAAAAAAAAGAGTCCAGGTTTCCAAAACATGTTCTTTGGGAAGCTAATGAGTGATGAGGGAGCAGGGTGGGGCAGGAGGGATATTCATATGGTCAAAAATGCCTAAGAAATGCTGTTTGAATTAAAGTCGATAGACTTTTTGACCGCAGGACTTCTCAGATACTTAATACCTCTGGTGCTTCATGAACCTCCAAGAGGAGAACATAACATGCACCACATGCCAATTTTGACCATGGTAACTTTAAAACATTGAATTAAATAAGGTCTCTGGTAGGACTGGCATCTCCAGGATAGCTTTGGGTATATATGTGAACTTGGTAGAGGAAATGAAGAATTTATTGCTTGTACTACTTTTTTAGAGCTTCCACTACAATCCATAGACACCACTGACTTCTCAGGTTTCAAGCAAGAGTAAATGTTCCAGGGGTTGTGACTTACAGTGCCCCTCCACCTGCCCCTAACTAGCATAGCAGTGTTAACTTGGATCCTGCTTCTCTATCTCAATCCCTTAGTGGAGAGGAAGAACTCTGAGGTCAGGCATAATATGTGTAACTCACCTTGAAGTCCAGGGGCTGGAGCTTGGCTCCATATACCACCTCACTGATGTCCTGGTAGGTTTCATTGAAAGTAAGGGATTTGTCTCCAAAGAGGCGATTGGCTGATACCAACTCAGAGGATTTGTTGGCTTTCCGATAGAGTCGGCAGTTCAGTTTGGCAAAGAAGAAGTGGATCTGGTCCGATGTTTTCTCGGAGATAGTATCAAACTTAAAAACCTGTAGAAGCCAAAAGAAAATGGTGATGGGTTGGGTGGTGAGCATGGTGCTGTTGGTCCCTGACCAAGAGCCACCTCAGTTATGAGCTCCTTCAGGTACAGTGCCTGGCAGCGTAAATGCTCAGCTCCTGTTTCCTAAACGAACACATGGATGAAAGAAGAATAAAGGTAGGAAGGATAAAAGGGAGAAGAAACACACAAAGACTGGGATACCACCTAAATCTTCCAAAGGGCTCTAGTCTAGACCAAGACAGTAAGGAGCTGGGCAGAGGGCCCTGGATTGTACCTCCATCAGCTCCTTGAGGGTGTTGTCACAGGCTCCCAGCTTGGTCATAGCAAAAGCTGTGGAGATACTCAGGGGCGACAGGAAAATGTTGTCATTTTCATTCTTGGAGTCTGCCAGATGCTGATAGAAGGCAGTGGCAAAGCGGGAATTGGCCTTGGACAGTTCCCAGACCCGCCGGTTGGTGGCCTCGGGGATCTTCTGGTCTGAGCCCTCCTCCTCAGGGGCCTTCTTCTCTGGGGTTCGGTAAATGCACATGGGATTCACAGGGATGTCCCGCGGCTTGGCTGTGCAGATGTCCTCCACAGGGCTCCAGTGACAGGTCACACAGCCCCAGAGGCCAAGGAGCAGCAAGGAGAGAAGACACACACTCCTACAGGGGACAGAAAGCTGAGTTAAGCTAGGCTGGATGACCCCTATCCACTGCCCATCACAGACGTGGCCCAGTAAAGCATAGGATGCCAAACCACCCGTTGGACCTTGGACTTTGTAAAATACAAGGGCCCAGGACAAGTCCAGTCCTGGATTCCCTACAAGTGGATAGTTCATGTTGAAATTGGAATCAACTACTGAAGCAACTGATGGTTATTAAAAATAAAGAATGCTGAGCTTCCAGTGGTGAGATGGGATGTGCGCGCATGAAAAATAGGCAGGCCCTAGCCGGCTTGGCTCAGTGGATAGAGCATCAGCCTGCGGACTTAAGGGTCCCAGGTTCCATTCCGGGCAAGGGCACATGCCTGGGTTGCGGGCTCGATCCCCAGTGGGGGGCATGCAGGAGGCAGCCAATCAGTGATTCTCTCTCATCATTGATGCTTCTACCTCTCCTTCTCCCTTCCTCTCTGAAATCAATAAATATATTTAAAAAAAAAAAAGAAGAAAGAAAAATAGGCAGGAAACGTTGGTGCCCAAGGAAGAGGGAGGGTAGCAGTGGGAGCCACTTACAGAGCTGTGTTGGGAATTTAACCTGGTTGGAAAAGGAGTGGAAGGATTTTCGCTGATACAGCAGAGAGGCTTCACTAACACACCAGGGATAAGAAGGAATGAGTGGGCAAGGGCACTCTACGTCCTCAAGACTCCCACATCCGTATCTCCAGCCCCAGTGTGTGCTGGATAACCCCACTTGGATGCCCTACACATTCCTTAATGAAATGCGACCACACCCTTGCTTCTTCTTCTGTGTCCTCCAACTCAGCAGATGGGACCCTCGCACACCCTGTGATCCAATCCCGAAACCTGGGGGTCACCCTGATTCCTCCCTCCCACCCTCCTCTTTAGTCAGACCTAGATTCGATTAATTCTTCTCCTTGCTCTCTCATTACCTTAGTTCAAGCCTCATAATTGTCTGTTGCCTGGGATTCTTTTTTTTTTTTTTTTTTTTTTAAATATATTTTATTGATTTTTTACAGAGAGAAAGGGAGAGAGATAGAGAGTTAGAAACATCGATGAGAGAGAGACATCGATCAGCTGCCTCCTGCACATCTCCCACTGGGGATGTGCCCGCAACCCAGGTACATGCCCTTGACCGGAATCGAACCTGGGACCTTTCAGTCCGCAGGCCGACGCTCCATCCACTGAGCCAAACCGGTTTCGGCTGCCTGGGATTCTTAATAGCTTCCAACATGGGTTCGCTAAAGGTAAATGAGACTAATTTTTTTAAAAAACGAGATCACAAAATTGGCAGATTAGAATTGGGACATCCAAGTAAGTAAACCCAGAGATGAACTCTCTTGTGTTTTATCGATAAGACTGGCTGGGCCAGGGCTTCCTCTGGCAGGCTTGAGTCCCTGGGTCTGGAAAAGGGAGTCTCTATGTGGTACCAGGTCTTCTCAGAAAAGACAGCTGGCAGGGCAGGAAAGATGTGTTAGGGAGGTCTATTGGGCAAGTGGGGGCTGGCGGGAAGCTGGGGGCCGCTGAGGGGTGCATGCTTGTGTGTGATCTGAGGCCAACTCCGTAGCTGTTTGCAGAACTGAGGCCCAGAATGGGAGAGGAGTGGAGGTGCTGAGGGAGGGAAAGGAAGTGAGGGGGGAGCAGAAAGAGAATCTTGCCATTCATCTTCCCTCTGTTGCTTCTGTTCCCCATTTTGCCCCTCCACGACATTTGCAAACCCAAGTGGAGGCTGAGGAGGCCCTGGGAGCTCTGTTAAACACAAGGGAAAACCCAGATGGCTGAGCCACAGCCTCATGTCTGGCTTCCTCCAGCAACCAGATCAGGGAGGTGTGGAGGGAGGAGAGAACAGGGCTGCGGCCCTTTCATCAAAGGTCACCAAAATCTCGGAGAGGGGCATCCAAGCAGAAGGAAGAACCAAAAGGGAGTTAGGAGATCCTCACAGATTAAACTCAGAGGATTGTAGAGGCACGGCGGGCCCGGAGTTCCCCTCGGAGGCACGGGGACTGCTGTGAGGACTGGGACTGGCGCAGCGCCTTCAAGGGAAGGAAAAGGCCCCTTGGCTTCTTGGGCTAAGCACCCAAGGTGTGGCTTAGGGAAAGGCCTTACCCCAAGAGGGGGCGGAGGGAGGGTGCTTGGAGTGACTTCCTGCAAACAAGCCGTCTTTGATTGTAACCACCTGGGAGAGGGCCTGGTCTTCTCCAAGGTATGGAGACCATCCTCGTGGGTCCTTCAGAGGTCAGGAAACCCTCGAGAGCCTGCGAAGGCCAAGCTTGCCCCTCTTACCTTCTTCCAGCAGTCGCAGTTCCTATCCCACTGGAAAACATGGTCGCTAATCTTCCACAGGCTGGGCAGGTGGAGGTAGTGTGGCTGAGGCAATCCCTCTGAAAACTGGCTCTTTCCTCTAAAGCTGAGGTTCCAGAGGCCAGGGCGGGGGAGGGGCTGGTGAGGAGAGGAGGACTGAGGTCAGAGGCTGATGACCAGCTTCCAGGGTTAAGCAAAGTGTGGGGCCCAGTGTTGTTTACTTACTAGAGAAGTTTTAAAGTTCAGTCCGGTGCAGGGAAAGCAAGGCCCACCTCTCTCATCCATACGTTCTCACTCTCTTCTTCATCTTTACAGAACAGAAAAAGAAGGTTCACAAGTTCAAACTTGATCCGAAAATGCCTCGCTGAGGACAACTTTGCAGGATTTTTTTTCCCCAGGGAACCAAACCGGGAGTAGAAAATACGTGACTAGAAGTAGTCAAGTTGAATGTCTAGAAACTTCTAGACTTCTACCTGCTCAGTGTGATACCCTCTCTTTCTAGGTTTCTTTAGGGAGAGAGAGAAAGGGAGAGTCCATAGTGTGTCATTAGGGCAGAGAGAAGAGGAATATTCTGGAACAAGGTGCTACCTTCCGGCTTCTAAACCAACACACCTGTGACCCAGACCAGGACACATGTGGTTACACCTGTGGCCCACAGATGGAACCTTCCCCTTAGCCCTGAAGTGACGGGAGGGGGACCAGCGCAGGGGCCTCGGGGTGCACACCAGGACGTGCTTAAGGTAGCTGAGCTGGTTGGGAGACAGAACACAATCCTACGGGGGACTCAGGAGACAGAGTGTGGGGCAGATACAAACGCACACAACGGCTGAAACACTCTAAAAGCAAACAAGCCACATTACGGTTGGTGCGAATGGTCATTTTTACTTAGTTTAGTTATTGGGGAAACTAAATAAATTCAAACCAGCGGGGATGAAGGGCCCGTTTATATTTTTCTCTTCCTCCTAGTAAACAGCCCGAAACAGCCTCCCTAGGACTGCTGCAGCAGAGTTCACGAGACGCACCGTCTGTGACTGAGGACTCCTGGACGCTGGGACAGTCAGAGGAACTCTAGCGTTCTCTCCTCACTAGACAGAAATCTCTGTCTGGACTGAAGCCGTATCTAATTCTTGGCTGACGTAGACCCTGGACACCTTGAGGACTCCCGTGAAGTGTGGGGAGTTACTAGGAACTGTCCTAACCCCCTCATACTTAGGGGCTCCTTGTCACTCCAGGTGAAAGACAATAGAAAAGCTTCACATCTTAGGTCCTATGAACACAAGAGTGCTACCTGTGCCAGTGGGCTCTGTCCTCGGGCCGGGGACTCCAACTGGGGAAGACAAGCAGCAATAACATAAAGAATCAGTATATACTTCTCATTAATTAATAAAGGCTTACTGTAGAAAATGTGAAAAAAAAAAAAAAAAAAAGAAAGAAGAAAAAGAAAAAAAAGAATTAGTATATATGCCTTGGCCGGTTTGGCTTAGTGGATAGAGCATTGGCCTGCGGACCAAAGGGTCCTGGGTTCGATTCCAGTCCAGGGCACGTACCTCGGTTGCAGGCTTCTCCCTGGCCTGGGCCTTAGTCAGGGCGTGTGCAGGAGGCAACTAATCAATGTATTTCTTTTCTTTTTTTTTTTTTTAAATATATTTTATTGATTTTTTACAGAGAGGAAGGGAGAGAGATAGAGAGCCAGAAACATCGATGAGAGAGAAACACCGATCAGCTGCCTCCTGCACATCTCCCACCGGGGACATGCCCGCAACCCAGGCACATGCCCTTGACCGGAATCGAACCCGGGACCCCTCAGTCCGCAGGCCGACGCTCTATCCACTGAGCCAAACCGGTCTTGGCCGATGTATTTCTTCACATCGATATTTCTGTCTTTCCCTCTCTCTGAAAATCAATGGAAAAATTCCTTGGGTGAGAATTAAAAAAAAAAAATCAGTATATACTAAATAAATACATACCATATCAGTCAGGTATTGATAAAGGCCATGGAGAAAAATACAACAGAGCCAGGGGTTAGACAACGATGGGGGCCAGTGGGAAGGTTACCTTTTATAAAGGGTGGTAGCAAAGGGCTCCCTGGGGGGAGTACAGAGTGCCATGTAACACTTTGAAGGGAAATTTAGCAATACCAACATTACAAATGAATTTACCCTTTGAGCGGGGAAATCCCACTTCAGGAAATGTCTCCTACAGAGCTATCTGTGTGGGTATGAATGAGATTACCAATTGTAACAGTGACTGGGATAAGCCAAGGTTCACCGCACACTGGAAAACTATGCGGCTGTCACAAGGGTGAGGGTCCTCAGTGTACTGACATGAAACGTCTCCGGGATAATCGAGTGGTGCTGTGTTACCTTTTACACAGCAAAGTGGGAAACGGTAGGGTGAGGGGTAGATAGACAGATGGGGTGGGAGTAAGACGTCGCTGTGAACCTTCCTTTCCTGTTTTTGAACATGTTGAAGTTCAAAAGGTCTTGACTTTGTGAGCAAGAAGGATGTCATGTTGTATCCTACAGAGGGTTGGGGGGCAGGGGAGTTCCGGGGCCCGGCACCAAAGAGGAAGTTGAAGCATCTTAACTGATGTGTGATCACTAGCTGTCTGATCTTGGAAACAGGAGAAAAGGAGACTGAGAAGCCCACGTCAGTGTCTGCAGGTGGAATATAGGTGTTCAGGTGTGCCTGGGCTGGCAAAAACGTTTAGTAGTGTAGTGTAGTGTAGTGTAGGATATTCCATCTTTACATTAGCTTAGGTCAAGTTCTTTAAATCTTTGAGTATGATAATAATAGGCACCACTTTCAACACCTACTGTACATATATATGTTTATATAGAAAAGAACCTAGTTACCCCCTGGCTCAGTTGGTTAGAGCATCAGTCCCCTACACCAAAAGGTTGCGGGTTTGATCCCAGGTCGGGGTGCATAGGGGAGGCAATCGATCAATGTTTCTCTCTCACGTTGATGTATCTCTGTCTCTCAAAAATCAATTTAAAAAATCCAGTTATCACAGAATGCTATAAAATAATATATACAAAATTTTGTTGTATTACCTTTATTATTGAATAAAGTACTTTTCAATAATAAAAATAATATAACAAGACTCCTTTTTATTAAATTCTGGTAAGGTCAGCCCTGACCAGTTTGGCTCAGTGGCTAGAGCGTCGGCCTGTGGACTGAAGAGTCCCAGGTTCGATTCCGGTCAAGGGCATGTACCTTGGTTACAGACACATCCCCAGTAGAGGGTGTGCAGGAGGCAGCTGATCGATGTTTCTCATCGATGTTTCTAACTCTCTATCCCTCTCCCTTCCTCTCTGTGAAAAATCAATAAAATATATTAAAAAAAATAATAAATTCTGGTAAGATCAAAGAAGACAGTTGGAGTGAATAGGACTGAATTCTGAAGAATAACCACAGTATGTTAATAAATGTATCAAAAATATTCAAGACCAAGGCCTGTACTGATGTGCTAATCCCAGATAAAATCATGTGCAAGTCAGCCTCACCGAAATGACTGGTACTGTCTGGAATTTCTAATGCCCCAGGTGACGGGAAAATCCCAGGACGCCTGAGCGAAGCCCTGGCCTTGCCATGTAATCACTAGCTGTCTGATCTCTCAACCTCTCAGAGGGTCAGAGATTTTAAGTCTCTATGGGGACAGAGTAACCACCTCTCAGGGATTTTGAAGGATTACAGATCATCCAATGGTCTATTGTTACCAAGTTAATACAGTTACACTTCCTCCAGGGAACACAGCTAAATTCTATTTCCAGCCTCCCCTACAGTTCAGTGGGGCCACAGAATTAAGTTCTGGGAGGTGGGATGTTGCTGCAAATGTGCTAAAATGTCCCCACAGCCCTCCAAGCTCTTCCTCCCACGTTCAGGCTAGATGCCCTCAGGACTTTGAAGTATTTATTCATCATCAAGCTCAGCTGCTAAATTGCTGTCCTCCTAGAAGACCCTCATTAGAGGGTGAAGTGCACAGGAATTTGACCATGGCTGTGGTCGTGCAGAAGTCAGCTGACACTGTCAAATACTACAGAAATGCGGTTGTGTGGTTTTTCTTTACCATCATTAATGACTCACTTCCGAGTGGAACACAAATGTTAAAGGGGAACCCACCGTCTGACAATTCAAGTGCCATTTGATCTGATTTGATTCATTAAGGTAACATTTAAGGAACACCTTTGTGTCAAGGACTGTTCTAGACACCAGGAATAGAATGGTACATTCAACATAGTCGCTGCCCTCATGTAGCAAATGTTCTAGTGAGTGAAACAGATAATAAGCAAACCAATTCACACACACACTTTTTTTAAAAATCCCACTTACCATATATCAGGATCCTTGCTAAGTGTTTTACAGGCATTTGCTTGATCATCCTCTTGTCAGGAAGATGCTACTATGCCCAGCTGACAGATGAGAAAACCACTGTTCACCAGGCTTAAGAGCCAGCCCCCAACCTATGCAGCTGAGATTCAAACCCTGTCTGCCAGTCTCACAGGTCTCATGCTCCTACGGGACAGCCAAGGAGAAACGGTCCAGATGAAACCTCAGTCCCCTTGTTCTCCTGGGGCCAGGTTACAACACATCACCACCTGGTTCTCCTCTGGCTAGTCTCTACCAAGTTTGCCCACGTTTCCCTCAAAACCCAGGGCCCAGAAACGAACGCAGGCACTGCCACCTGTTCCTTTGGTTACCCACATTTTGTTAGAAAACATTTGTCTTCATTGGTGAGCACACAGTGCGAAATACAAAACCCGTAGCACAGAAATCCATACCTGAATCCTATTAACCAATGCCACCTCAATAAACATAAGGAAACGTCTGTCTCCGGTGCCCTTTCCAAATGAGGTTTTCACACCAGCCTTCTCATTGCACACAGCGTCCTTGCCTCTATCTAGATTTTTAAAAAAAATATATTTTATTGATTTTTTTACAGAGAGGAAGGGAGAAGAATAGAGAGTCAGAAACATCGATGAGAGAGAAACATGGATCAGCTGCCTCCTGCACAACCCCTGCTGGGGATGTGCCCGCAACCAAGGTACACGCCCTTGACCGGAATCGAACCTGGGACCCCTCAGTCCGCAGGCCGATGCTCTATCCACTAAGCCAAACCAGTTAGGGCCTCTATCTAGATTTCGATCACCCAAACCCCTTTCCTCTTGGTTCATCCTAGGCTGGTTTGATGAGGAAAGGAAAAGATAAAAAAGCTCGTATGCAGGGCAGACTAACCTGGGTCTGCCTGCCTATCTCTCCATCTCCATACACGCAGTGTCATCAGTATTCTGTGAAGTGTTGTAATAACTGTGCATATTTAAATCAAATTCTTCACGGGCTCTTACAGCTATTTCTGGAAGTGGAGGCAGCCTTAAGGACTTTTCTCAGGTAAATACTAGTTTTGGAAGAGGATACCTCACTTCTGTGTGGCCCACTTTATCTCTATTCTGAGTGGAAACAAGATCGGAAGGAGCACATAGGAACCCTCTGCGTTGCTGTGTTCGGGGTCTGAGGAACCAGGGAGAATAATGTAGCATTCAGTCACCCCCTTTTCTTTAGGGTAGCAATAAAGTAAAAAATATCCCTCTTCCCCTTGCCTTGCCTCCAGGCTCAGTGGTAAGTCCTGTGAGTAGGTAATTGAGTGGGTCCTGGCCATTGCCTCACATCCAGGCTGTTCTGTTCTTTTCTTTGGACTCAAGAGAAAGACCTTGGCGGGAACAAACAGAGGAGCAGGGCTCCCGCTGTGGTTACTGAGTAACTCCCAGCTGAACTCTTCCACAGAAATTCGGCAAAACATCTGGCACCCACACCACAGTCGCCTCCACCTCACTGGGGTTTCCAGTAGACCAGGCAGTTATGACACTAATTAAGGGGAAATAAAGTTTATCACACTAAGCCCTGCATTACCATCTGGGCAGCTTTCAGGGGAGCCTCTCAAAGCACGTCACAGGGATCTGTCCCAAGTCTCACAACTGTTAGAAAATGCAGTTTTGGTTTCTGGGAAACCAAATTAAAACAAATATTTATTGAACATGTTCCGTGCCAATACCATTGGGTCTTCAGTGTACCTGATACTCAATAAATATTTGTGTTTGAAGAAACCCTGGTTTGGAGTAGTTCTGACTTATTAATAGGAAGATACTTTAAATGCCTCCCAAGTGGAAAGTTATCAAGCAAAGTAAAAATGCTACTGATTCAGGGGAGGTGATGCCTTGCATTAACAGCAACACTGGGCAAGGGTATTGTAGACAGTTGCATGGAGTCTACATCATTGCTTCTGATTTAGTCCAGCAAGTTGTAGGTGGTGAAGAGAAACAGAGAGACGGGCAGGAGGCAGAGCACAGAGCAGAGATGGTGGAGAAATCCCTGGAGATAGGGGGTGGGTAAGACAGGTTGCCCAGCAGCAATAGGAAGAAACTCGCAGTAAAGCCAACCGTGTTTTCTGTGACTGGTGCCTGTTTCCTGCCTCTGCCAGGGCTGCTCTGGCCAAATTGACCAAGTCCGTTTGAGGGGTGAGGCAGAAAGGAGGGTCTACGAATGGAAGTGGGAGGGCAGTTTCTATCCCATCAGGACTCACAACTGGTTTCAGGCCCTTCCCAAATGGCCAATACTGAACACCAGCAGATGCTACCTGGGCACAGGATGCTCAAACTCCAGGAATCACCTCTTGGGTGGCTACAGGTCAGCTCCACAGTAAATGGGCTGGAGGCAAACCCTTGAGCTGCTCATGGCTAGAGATAGGGGCCAGCCCAAGCTGCGAGCTGCGAACTGTGGAGGAAGCCGAGCCATGCCCTAGGTCCAAGAGTTCAGCAGGTCCCTAGCATGTTGTCAGAATAACAAAAGGCCCAGTCAGTTTGACGGTAGCAAGGGCAAGCCTAGACTGAAGAAAACCATGTTGCTATTATCACACTCAACAAAAATGTCATTCCCTGATATTATCTAATATCCAATAGTTAATCAACTCACTTTCCCAATCATAAATGCCTTTGTACATTTTGTTTGTTGGAATCAGAATCCAAACAAAGTGTTGCAATTGATTCCAACATCTCTTGTGTCTTTGAAGCTGGACTAGTTCCCTCCCTTCTCTTTTTCTCATATTTAACCATGATCTCTAAGAAAAAATAAACCTACATTTATTCTCTAATTGCAAGGAATGACTAATGGGGGGGGGGGGGTTCAGGACAATTAGAAGACGTCAGTAAGAATGGAAAGATAAAAACTGTACCAGGAAGGTATCCAGAGCAGGTCCATGTTGCTTAACCATAAAGAAGGTCCTGAGTTAGGAGAAGCCATCAAAGGCAGGACTTAGCTGTTGAGTCATGAGGTCTCATGGAACACTGATTGGCCCTAAGCTCTGAGAACATTACCTTATTCCTCGTGTGCAATTACTGTGTAATGAATGAAGGAATCTGGGCAGCAGTATATTTAAGGTTGGACTAACTCCTGTGATCTCTCTGCAAAACTGGTTACTACAAATATGTGTTTGCTTGTGTGCATGATCTACTGCTTTATTTTTAACCTAAAAAAGAAAAAAAGATGTAAGGAATTAATCCTATGGTTAGAATAAGTTGACACAGACTCATTTACAACACAGACTACAGTTTCTCATTAATTTATCATTTAATATAAATGCTGACAGAAAGCAGATAAAGACCTTGTAGACACTTTCATATATTTACAAACCAAAAGGTGAATCACCTCCTTCTACTTGTTAAAATGATCCTTTTATCTGCAACTCATGGGAGCCCTAAACACTAATTAGAAGCAACATGAGGCTGAGTCAGTTTCCAAGGTAATAAAGGAAGGAAATAGCATTTTAACAAAATGTGGCATCTTTGATATAAACAACATGCACACAAATAATACTAAATTGAAAAAGATGGCCCTAATCCTTTCAAAAGCCTGCGACAAGCAGAACACACCCTTACTCGCACCCCAAGTTCTGCTGCCCCAAATATCTTCCTACTACTATATTTTTCCACTTCACTTGAAAAAAAATTGGAACTCTAAACAGATTTAAAGAGAGGAAAATGGTTCATTTCAAACGGGGTTCTTTTCCTTATTCCAAAAGGACTTCCAGGAAACAAAGTCTTCAAATAAGACTTTAGTTTGCCAAATGCTAAGAAATTATTCACACCCTGTGAAATTACAACCCATTGTCCATCTGTCTTCACTTTTTCTTTTTAAGTTGGAAATACTTGGAAAAAGTAAAATTTCATAAACTTCAGCAATTTAAAAATCAGCTATGACTTTAAGGCTCAGTACTTTTATTTCTGAACAGGTGGTGGAGGCAGGCAAGAAAGAATAGGGAGCAGAGGCAAGGAAAAAATAGGAATATAATAGGAATACAAGATTTTAAAAAAAGTATTTAGTCTAGCAATGATTTTTAACAGGAAATTTAAATTTCACTATGCAAAACTGTGATTTCATGAAATCATTCATAATCTGACTCAAATCTCATGGGCTCCTTTATTGACCTAGATTATTTTGTCTTGTTAAATATACCTCTGTAGGGCACAATCACATACAATCAATACGATTGGTAAATTACACAAGCTCTATCCCAAGCAAGTATGCATCAATGTTAAAAAGTTATTTTAAAAACAAAAACAAAATAAAACAAAATAAAATCCACCCAAAAAGGTGATAATGACTGCAGAATGTCTCGGGGAGACTGGTATGAGCCTAAAGACCAAATTGACCATAGTCAGGGGAACAGGGCAGCTGGGGTGACAAGGAAGAGACCACACACAAGAAGAGGAATCTCACAACTGGAAAATGTTAAATGGGTGAAAGGTTTTGCCCATTATCTTAATCTACTTTTCCACTGTTCTTGTTCCAAAAAGTCATAGATTCATCATAAAGTAAGATAATGAGGCCCATGCATCAATGAATAAAATGGGGGGAAAAATTTCCCCCATACTTTCTTTCATTCCCAGAAGGTGGGAAGAGAAGGAGAAAGGGGACAATGAAAACTTAGTCAATACACCTGTTAAAAGTAGTCCCCAGGGCTGTGTATTAGTTGAACAGAGGATGTAAAAATAATAAACAAGTTTAAACTGCCTTCAAATTTGAGGAATATTTTACAGGGTGGTTTAGATATGATAGCAAGAAGTGATTTTTTAAAATCAGGCAAAACAAAACAACCAGAAAACCAATTATTCACCCAATAGTTTTTTTCCATCATTTTCTACATCCTTTCATGCACCAGCTGGGGTGGAGTAAGGGGCTACCTGACAGTTTCCAGTTATAAGATGACTCTCTGAGTGTACAACCTGGAATGGATGCCAAAGACTTGTGAGCTCTGTCTACTTAGAGTTAAACAAAACAAAACAAAAAACCCCAACCAACCAGAAACAGTGAGACCTCAATGCAAGAAAATAACTCACCTTATGTTGTATATAATATACTAACTCCACAGGATTTTGTTTTTCTAAATATACATTTTTGTACACAATACTGTCTTGAGGTTTAAGTTCTCTCTCTTGGGTTATTGTGCCTATTTTCTTGTGAAAATAAAGGTTATTATCCTAGGGATGTTTTGCTCAGGAATAAAGTTTAGGGGAAATTCAGTGTTTGTCTGAAAGTTCAGAGGCTCTGAAAACAAGGATTCCAGTGGTAGGTAAGTACCTATATCACAATAGGATTTCAAAAGGCTCTTTACCCAGCTGGTTCAGTGCAGTATTGAAAATCCACCCAATTAGTAGAAGGTGTTACTTCTTCCTGGTGGTGGCAGTTTCCTGTTCTTAACATAACTAGTATTACTTCTCAATTATACTCTAACACATGTGAAGTATCTTTAGCAGTCAAAACAATCTTAAAAAACAAATCTTAAGTTGGTATTTACTATAATTAATAGTACCTTTTGACAAAAACAGCTTTTTCAAGTGACTCAGAAAGGTTAAATGAAGAATTAAAATATATATATTAACTGCAACCCACCTACAACTCCCAATAAGTCATTTCAGCAGGAAAATTTCATAAAGCTGAGCTAAAACAACAAATAAATATAAAACTCACAGCTGCCCAAGGTAGGGAGAATGTGGACCTGCAAACAGGCACAGGGGTAAAATGACGACAGCAGCAGACTGCTTGCTTGTCCAATCCTGAATGCTGAGTGACTGTTTTAGTTTAAGAGCTCTAATTTTCCTCTAAAAGGACAGGCCAATTTTTTTAGGAAGAGAACACTATAATAATGTAACATCAAATAAAAAATAAACAAAGTTGGACTCTAATAAGGTAAAAATCTAAGCAAGCACTGCAATTTCCAGGCAGGTTAACTTTTCCTTAAAAGTAACCGGGCCTTTGCTTTTAATGATATATAAATCATTACAGGTGATTTTTACAGATAGATTTTATGTATGAAACCTTTACTCAATCCTTTAAAATGAGCAAAAACAAAGTGGAAGAAGGATGGTAAGACCTCCACCCATCACCATTTATATACATGAAACAGCCACCACATACTCTTTAGTGAAAAGAACCTATTTTTCTTGGAATGTGATAATCTGACATATACAGCCCATAGTTAATTATGTCTCACCAGCCCATGACTTAACCATAGTGATAGGAGACTGTTCTTTAGGTACAAGTTAAAAAAAGCAAAAATACACAAGATGCTATCATGACAAAACAGTCTCAAAAAGAAGGGAAGGGACCACTTACACATAATATTATTAAAGATATTCCCTGATGAAAGAGAAACTGATGAATTTTCATTACTTTTACATTTTATAAGGCCAGCTAACATTATCAGTTAACTTTAGATAAATCTTACACAGTACAATCAACTCACAAATACTTAAAGGTTACACAATCAAAATGGCTACTATTTTCCCCAAACCAAAACAGAGTAAAGCACAAGTCTTTGGCTCTCCTTTAAAAAAAGAAAAAAAAGAAAAACAAAAACACCCCAGCAGGTTACCATTCTGAACCAGACCTTTGTTTGCCTACCAGTAGGGCAAATACCACATTTGTGCATCACTGAGTAATAACACCATTAGAAAAGGCAACTTCACAGAAGTTATTGGCTAAGCGAATTCATTTGAATGCTCTGTTTTGAGGCAGCAAACTGTCACTGTTGCAGATTGGGGAGGGCAGTGGGTAAATCAAGGGGAATTTGCAAGATAGAAAAGGGCCAGAAAATAAAAGAGAAAAACAACTTTGAGCTTCAACTCTGAAGGTCTGATGAAGTTATACATTCAAGATAGCAAATAAGAATCATACCAATTTTATGTCTTTTAGAAAAAGCAAAAGGATAAATACATGGGAACAGTGAGGCAAGGGAAGGGGAACGGATGGGAGAAGGGACTCAGCCACATTAATGCTGTACCAGATAAATTGTGTACATTCTGAGTAGCTGAATATTTGTAGCTGGCATTAGAAATAGTGTCTTGTCATTTGAATAATGTTAGTAGAAACCTCTGCTATAACTAACTTTTGATCAGAAAAGTAACAAGGAATGGATCTTTGGTTACGTTAGCCTCTGTAAAATAGCCAAGACAGGGCAAGCTACTGGACTTACATTGTGATAGTATCTATCAGTAAGGCAAAAGAGCTACACATAAGTCAAGAAACTGAATCCATATCTCTGAATCCATATTTTCAGTACTTCTACACTTTTCCAGAGACCCCTTAAAAGAAGAATAAGTCAAAGTACTTTTATATTTCTAGCTATAAAATTATGGTCTTACTTGAACAGGAGTGAACACAGTGCTTATTATTCCCACCTTGGCCCTCTCAGAATTGTTCCAATCTGAGACGTCCAAGTCTTGATTTTGAATTCAGTGAAAGCAAGTAGTCATTTTCAGAAGAAATTAATATTTTAATAAGTAGAAAGCATAAAAACTTATTTCCTATCTGACAGGTTTAATCTCTTATTTCTAATGGCATAAATTTTAGAAGCTAGAAAAAATCAATGCCTTTCACAGATTTCGACCAAAATAGGCGTTAAAACAGTCAAGCACTTTTGCCACTTTCCCTTACAGGCTCATGTATCATAAAGTAAATCACAGAGAAAAGGAAAAAAGAACCCCAAATTTTGAGGCTTTATCCTAACACTGCTTGTGAGCACTAGGAAAGCTTTAAGAATATCCAGGAGGTGGGCTACAGGCACATGGACAATATACTACTCCCCTGCCTTTCCATGCAGCCAGCTTGCCTCAAGAGTGTGGGACCTTAGAGAGGTACAGCAAGAATTAAGGCTACAATTTAAGAGATCTTCCTACCCCCCCAAATAAATATACCTTAAAAAGTGAAAAACTATTTTAAATCAATTCAAAACAGTGGCTTTCCTGGTTTTATTCAGAAAAGGAACACTGTATAAATTAATCCGTTCCTGGCTAGTTTGGAGTATCAAAATGGTGATAGCTAGAATGAGAGCATTTGAAGGCCACAGAATAACAGAAGCTATCAGGCATGGTAATAGATACCCCAATGGAATTTTACTTATTCTGAACTTTAACAAAATCAATATCCTTAAGTTTCATTTTGAGTTCCAAATTGAACATGTTAACATGTCCAAAGGAGAAGATCTGCCCAATTCTGCCCACAGAAGGTTGCAGGCCAAGAATGTTGCCTTTTATGGTTGTCTATATAGAAAAATGAAAAGTATTGGGGTTCTGTCAGACACACAGTTTCTCTCCTTCTCCCAAAAAAACAATAAACACTTAAAGAATAAATATAAGAGGGTTTTAAGCAAAACAAAAAAAGCACAAAAGTATATTAACAAAACAGAAGAATATGGATTTCAAATGAAAAAAATGCCTCATCTTCATTCAGTGCTTCTACCTCCCAATCAGTCATTTTATCGCAACAGCTGCGCTCATGCGAAAAAATCCTTAAAACATACCCAATATATATACAGATATAGCTATGTATATATGTATATATATATAATATATATAAATTTTTATTTAAATAAAAAAGAAAGCTCGAATCCCAAGCCAATATGTGTATATCAAATCCTTGACCAGCCAGGTCTGTAGGGCATAATCAAATTCAATGTGAAATAGTATATAAACATGGTGCCTTGACTGGGCAAATTAAATAATCGCTACTCAAAAGAGTGTTCTGTTTGGACTCTCCTACTGGTAGGCAATGGCAGGACTGAATTACCCCCCTCCCCCCAATTTGTTTGTTAATATTATGATGGACACAGAGCTTAGACTGAGGTTATGACCTCAGCAGGAGTTAAGGGTTAAGAAAATAAGAAACAAGAAAAATACAAACTCTTGCTTTTACCCAACCAAAGCAATGCAGTAACATTACATAACCAGTGCTTTCTGTTTTAGTAGTATAATACAGAAAGGGAAATTATAACAAATCAGGCAAACAGAGGGATGGGGAGAGTGACTATATCCAATAATCCCCACCTAGCATGGTTTATAGGGTCTTAGTTCAGTACAGACACGGGCCATCAGAATATGTGCAGCAGAACTAACCAAATTCTTCTTTATTCTTTTTAACATTTTCATGAAGAATCTTTTCAGTATTGTAAAACCAAGTCTCTGGAAATTAACCTGTAGGTACTTCTACCTACTTGTGCTAATGATTCTGAACACCAACAACTGATCAATTCAGAAACTATTCCCAGGATCCAGGCAAACCTTTGAAAGCCAGGGGCACCAGTATTTAGGGATTTTATTTTATATTTTTGGGTTTTGAGGGTAAAATAAAAGAATTCAGTGAAATAATGTGGCTCTGTCCATTTTAACTTGAATTCAAGTATTGCAGTTTTAAAACATGGTTGATTGTGCTGTGGTGGTTTTTTAGCATTCTCTGATTTCATCCGAAGTTCAATTTAGAAAAGCACAGGTCCAAATTTCCAACCGTCAGCTCAAAGTAGGTTATACACTAACCAAGTATTTCCAGTGCTGACAAATTAGAGTTCATTCTTAAAATAATCTCCATATAAATCTAACCAACAATCTGAACACTGGCTCTGCTTTCAGATTACGTTAAGAGAATGAAAGGGTTCCATGACATGGACATGAGGACTTCAAAACTTGTCTGGCAATTATCTCTGAAAGGTTAAAAACAAAACAAGAAATGAAACCCCCCTGAACAAAAATACGTTTGAACAACATAGGAAACACACTTAACACATGAAGGCAGTGACCCAGAGAGGAAAGGATAATCATGGCTTCCAAATGACAGCTCTCAGAAACCTTGATTTGCTGCACATTTTCTAACTGGTCTGTTACTGTCTTTTTGTTTATCAGGCACCAGAGGATTCTCAGAAAGGCTGGTGCTTTTTGTCTGTTTTAATTTATGGGGTTGTGATAGTGGGAAAGGATTGCAAGGCAGGAATTATACACTGGGTATGTAATAATACCAAAATACAAGAAAAACCTACTTCATTAAGATCATACAATTAATCAAACAGAGTGTATATATAATATCTTCTTTTTTTTAAAGCCCTGGATCCAAGGCGTCCAAAGTTATTAAAATAAAGTTCATTCACAGAACAAAAACAAATTTAATCTGAATTGCTTGCAGATACTGCTAATTTTCTTTTTCTTTAAATTAAAAAATGCATTAATGTGATCTATGTGCAGGGTTTGTTTTTAGTAGTGGTGTTTGTGCACATTGCCTCCGGTGCTTTCCCTGGACTTCTCTGACCACTCTCAGAAAAGAAGTTTAGAAGTTATCGTTCTGCTACCCTACGTCCTACAAATTGATTCGGAGCAGAACTCCTCTTATTTTAGGGAGCAGAACTGGGTGTAACTCCTGATCTCTGGGAGTCATTGTTGTCTCCTCCTCCTTCAGGGTCCTCCGATAGGTTCAGAGAGCTGGTCTTGTTTGATAGGAGGCTGATATTCTCTTGTGTCAAGGCTGACCCATTCGGCACATCACTGTTAACATTAAAAAAAAAAAGAAAGAGTTGGAATTTTTAAATAGGAGATAAAATGATTATTTAGTAGAATAAAATCAACAGGACCGTTCTTTCAGTAGTATGAAGACTAGGAATGGCTTTCAAACTTTAATTTACAGCTCTATATCCATGCTTTAGCACAGAGGTTCTCAAACTAAGGCTAGCTGCTGCCAGTTTTTGTAAATAAAGTTTCATTGGAACACAGCCTGCCTGTTTGTTGACATAGTGTCTATGGCTGCTTTCACACTATAATGGCAGAACTGAGAGTTTTGACAGAGACTATAAAACACATAATTTTAAATATTTACAATATGGCCTTTAAGAAAAATAATGCATGGGTTTAAATAGCCAAACTCTAAGCGTGAAAGCGACAAGGCATTAGCAGTTATCTATATATGTAAAAGCCTAAGCGACCATTATGACCGGTCAACTGCTCAACCAGTTGCTATGATGACACACTGACTACCAGGAGGCAGACGCTCAATGCAGGAGCTGCCCCCGGTGGTCAGTGCGCTCCCACAGCCAACCTCCCACAGTCCCTCCCCTTGGCCAGCTGGCCCTGTTCAGCTCAGATCACCGTCCAGGCTGAGGGACCCCACTGGTGCACAAATTTGTGCACTGGGCTTCTAGTTGTTATATATTGTCAGGAGGGCAACTCAGGACTATGTATCAACAGTCTCAAAATGTTCTAAGGGAATACTTAAAGATGTACAAAGAATTAACTTCAGGAAGAACCAAGAAGGCAGTATAAGGTATAAACCTGTATGTGCTGCCCCCGACAACAACATTAAAACTACAACTATAAGACAAAGCAGCTATCATCCAGAACCACGGGAAAGCTGGCCGAGTGGAAGTTCTACAACTAGAAGGAAAGAAAAAAGCGCATTGAGACCAGGTAGGAGGTGCAGAGGCACCAAGAACAGAGGTACAAAGACGCGCACCAGGAGGCTGCACCTGGGTGCGTGGTTTTTTTCAATCGGAAGGGAAAGCAGACTCTCGAATGCACTGAACTCATTTACGGCGAAACTCTGGGGACCCAGACTCCTACGGGGAGAAACTGGACTGTCTTGCAGTGGGTCGGAAAGTGAGAGTGGCTTTCTCGCAGAGCTGCTCGCAGGAATCATTGTTGCTGTGGGGGTGTGGGACTCGGGACACAGAGACGTGGAGTCGCGAAGAAGGCTGATGACAGCCATTGCTGTTTGCTCCGCCCTGGTGATTCTCTGAGAACCCGCTCCACTCAATTTACATCCCCATCCAACCTGTGCGCAGCAGGGCAAGGGAACCGCCTGCCCTTTTGCAGCCTAACCTAACAAACTGCAGCTGGGTCACAGAGCTCCAAAACTTCCAAACCCCAAACAAAGAGGAGAAATCTGCTGATATCGCTGTAGCTCCTGCTGGGTGGACTCACACAGTGGTTGACTTGGAGATCCAGGAGCCAGGGTACCCCTGGCCAGATACCAGATTTCAACTCCTCACATCCATAAGGGACACACTCAAGAAGCAGACTCACTGAGCACCAAAGCCCCACTGAAGCAAGTCCTACCCCATAAGGGTGTCTCCAGCACAGCAGTTCTTCCACTGTAGACACAGCGGGTCCTCACAGTCAGCCAAAAATGCAGAGACAAAGAAACATGTCACAAATGAAAGAAATGGAGGAAAGCAAACTAATGGAGGACATAGAGTTCAAAACCACAGTTATAAGGCTACTCAAGAATCTTCTACGAACCTCCGAGGAACTTAGTGAGACCTTTAAGGATCTTAATGAGAATGCCAAAAACATGGAAAAGGACTAGTCAGAAATTAAACATACACTGACTGAAATTAAAAATAATAAACAGAGATCCAACAGCAGACTAGAGGATCCCAAGAATCAAGTCAAAGATTTGAAATACAAAGAAGCAAAAAACACCCATCTGGAAAAGCAAAACGAAAAAAGAATCCAAAAATACGAAGACAGTGTAAGGAGCCTCTGGGACAACTTCAAATGTACCAACATCCGAATTATCGGGGTGTCAGAAGAAGAGAGAGAGCAAGATACTGAAAGCCTATTAGAAGAAATCATGACAGAAAATTTCCCCTACCTGATGAAAGAAATAGATTTACAAGTCCAGGAAGTGAAGAGAATCCCAAATAAGAGGAATCCAAAGAGGACCACACCAAGACACATCATAATTAAAATGCCAAGGGCTAAAGACAAAGAGAGAATCTTAAAAGCAGCAAGAGAAAAACAGTTAGTTATCTACAAGGGAGTACCCATACGACTGTCAGCTGATTTCTCAACAGAAACCATGCAGACCAGAAGGGAGTGGCAAGAAATATTCAAAGTGATGAATACCAAGAACCTACAACCAAGATTACTCTACCAGGTAGAGTCTACCCAGCAAAGCTATCGTGTAGAATTGAAGGTCAGATAAAGAGCTTCACAGACAAGAAAAAGCTAAAGGAGTTCATCACCACCAAACCAGGATTATGTGAAATGCTGAAGGATATTCTTTAAGAAGAGGAAGAAGAAGAAAAAGGCAAAGATCAAAATTATGAACAACAAAGTGACAACAAATAAATATCTATCAACAAGTGAACCTAAAAATTAAGTCAGAATAAACTGGTGAATATAATAGAAGCAGGGGCATAGAAAGGGGGTGGACTGACAATTCTTGGGGGGGAAGGAGGTGTGGGGGGTGTGGGAAGAGACTGGACAAAAATCTTACACCTATGGATGAGGGCAATGGCAGGGGGTAAGGGCATGGGGTGTGGTGGGAACCAGGTGGAGGGGAGCTATGGGGGGAAAAAAGAGGAACATCTGTAATAATCTGAACAATAAAGATTTATTAATTAAAAAAAGAATTAACTTCAATATCGTTTACTGCAGGGTGGTTCACAATATCTGACAGGTATCCTTCCAAACCTGTAGAAGAATTATTAGATGACACGAATAGAACAAATTAAAAACCAGGGAGATGGAATGGTGGGTGGGTTTTGAAAGAAGCTAAATGCCCACACTTTTTAAAAAAGACTAGAAAGGTATACATAAAAATGTAAACATTGTTTTTTCAAATAAATTAAAAAGCAAGGGAAAGAAGGAAATGTAACCAGTCTTAACAGATAATTCAATTTTGGATCTGTTCTAAAATAAAATTTTAGACTCCTAAATTTATGTGAAAATATTCTTTCTCAATGTATACAGAACAATGACACTTTAAAAATCAAATCATTGGGGTATTTCTGTCATGACTGTGTAATATATGACTATGCAAATGACTCTTTCTTTACCTGAATGTCAATGTAAGATCCTCGGTTGGAACCTTAGCTTGTGGTTCTGGTTGTCCATTTTCTGCTTGCTTACTTGTATTCAATTTGCTTTTCATATCCAGAGAACACTGGTTCTCCTTAAGAGAAGGAAAGAGAATGAAATAAATTCAATTAGCTTCTATTTAATGGTGCTAATGGAAGAGAGATCAAACAGAGATAATAGAAACTGATGATCCAGAAATCACATAGTTTTGTAAAATGACTAAAGAAACAGGCAGACTAAAAGAGAGACATACACAATAGAGTACAATCCAATTGTTCACTACCCAAGCTGAACAATAAGGGGGAGAATGCCTCAAGTTAACATGGAAATATCTCACATAAATGAGGACTTAGAAAAAGCAAGCCAAATATAAAAATCTATCTATAATCTACTTAATGAAAACAGAAAAACTACCCCATTTATTTGCTTAGAAAAAATGTGAAAGCTACACAACAACAAAGTCAGTTACATGCAAGCTGGGGGACTGGTTCAATCCCCTAAGATTCAAAATTTACCGAAATGGATGTTAGTACACTATGAAGCAAAGCCTAAGCACATCCATGGATATAATGCCACAGGAAAGGGTGTGTAGATTGTATCCCATAAGAAAAGCCAGATCATCAATAACAAGGGCTATGAAAACTAGAATGCTATTTGGTAACATGTAGTACATCTTTATATAACATGACAATATCAGCAAAATCATGAACAACACACTCCCACTGCTTCCTTAATCAGTAATGTTTAACAGAAATGTAGTAACTTCCAAGTACCTGCCTTGTTTTCCCTAAACGTTTTTTTGTAATGCAGAATCCCAACACAAAGAACACAGTCAAATCAAAAGGGAATGAGGAGAGGAATGATAAAATAGGATGAAAGCCCATCTTCATGAGACTTATTCTAAGCATTTATTACTCCTTGGAGTGCCTTGGGGTGATGATTCTACAGTTCTGGGTGATTCTACAACTCTAGAGCTATGAGTTCCATGATGGACGTTTTCCTTTCACCTTCCCTTTCTTTTCCCACCACAACACTCACCAAACTCAGTTCCCGGGTTCTCTTCCCGATTTCCCTTTCCACCTGGTGCAGTTCCAAGCTCAACTGCTCACTTGAGATCATTCCAGGCCATTTTGGAGGTGGTGGTGGTGGCTGTGACTGAGCTGCCAGGGTATTCACCTCCCTCTGCAACACCAGCCTGTTACTAACAGCCTAGTGCATGAAGCCAAGCACATACACAATTCAACACATTTCACACCATGCACAGAAAGGCCAGGCCCGATTTCAGACCACAGCCAAAAGCAGCTTATCACTCAGGTATTTGCAATAAAAATGGTGCAACTGTAAGATACTGTCTCTTTCTTTGAGTACTATGTGAAAATAAAAACATAGAGGATTTAAACTTAGTGAATAGTAATTTGATCTTAGGTATAAGTAGCTCTTAAAGAAGTCAACATTAAATGTACATTCTTCCCCCTTTTTATTTACATTTTTCTGAAGTAAATCCTTTAATTTCAATGAAATCTCATTAATGGCAAGGAAGGACCTTTAACCACAGTTGAGTTAAATATGTGATAAGCTTCCAAATGACGGTGATATTCTTTTGGGACAGAAAATGGGTCTAGAAATTTCAACTAAGATAAAACCATAAATCAGCAGCAACACTGAATTTGGAGTTTGAAGACCTGGGCTCATGTTTCAATCTCTGTAAAACTAAAAAACTTCCAACTAAAAAAGGGTAATAATAACATCTGCCTAACATACCTGTCAGGGACATTGTATGAATCAAATAACATGTGATAACTTATAAACTAAAAGAACTGTATTGATAAAGGTGCTATTATTATACAGAGGCTATTTTTAAAAGTCAAAGATCTAAGCTTCTATTTTTAAAATACGTATAAATAAATGCTGGGACTTAAAGAATATAAGACAAATTTTTAAAAGTTAAAGAAATATAAGAAATTAAAAACCAATTTTAAGTTAAAGCACATGTTGATAAATATCTATTGTGAAAATTTAGATAACCTGTCTTCTATCCTCAAGTAATAAAATAATAATTTTTGCACCATCCCAGAACTAAATTCTAAGTGCTTCAATTCTTTGAAGAAAGGACACCTATATACTAGTAACTGTTAAAGTGGTACTTCAAAAGATCCTCCTAAAATCTTTGAGCACTCTTCAAAAACTGGAGTAAAAAAATATTTATAGGCTGGTACCTCTAGTCCACGTAGCTGGGTCTGTTGGCTAATTTGATGGTTTAGCTGCTGCAATTCTAGTCGTAGCTGTTCCCTGTCAGCAGATGGAAGGGGTTTGCCATGACTGGCCACTTCTGACATGGATATTCTCTCCCTTTGGTGGGAAAGAAAGCATGGAACAAATTACAATGTTTGCTTTTAAAAAATACTACCTAGAAAAACAAAATAAGAGAAGTTGAATAATTTTAAAGGTTTGTAAAAGTAAAAAGAATGACTCATACCTTTCACTGAAGTGTCCCTGAGAAGGTATGTTTTGATGAGGTGAGTAGGAAGAACCTCCCCAGCCACCATGGGTTCCATATGGACTGTAATCTGTAAGAGAAGAGTAACTCACTGTAGAGCAACACAATCCACAGATTTGATTCTCCTAGGGCCGTGGTCGGCAAACTGCGGCTCGCGAGCTACATGCAGCTCTTTGGCCCCTTGAGTGTGGCTCTTCCTAAGCCTTAGGAGTACCCTAATTAAGTTAATAACAATGTACCTACCTATATAGTTTAAGCTTAAAAAATTTGGCTCTCAAACGAAATTTCAATCGTTGTACTGTTGATATTTGGCTCTGTTGACTAATGAGTTTGCCGACCACTGTTCATGGTCTAAAAGGCACAGGCATGGTATGTACACAGCTATCTGGAAAGATGTCTCCCAGTACAGTAACAGGGCACTGATGTCTGTTTTTCCCCCAGTGAAACATCAGTCTTGGTAATTTTTTTCTTTTGCTTCAATTAAAAAAAAATGAGAATGCATTATTTTAATAAAGAGTAATGAAGCTATTAAAAAACTAGGCAATCTTCATATCAGACATTCAATTTTAGTTTATACCCCTAGAATTGCCTGGGTGATAATTACCTTTCTACAGGGATAACTCCAAGGAAAAGTTTGAAGACAGATTGTCTTGGAAGATTATGGGAAGCACTGACAGTAAGAGAGTAGTAGGGAGGGTGCTGGGGGGTCATGTCTGTGAACCCTCTAGATGAGATTACCCAGGAAGTTCTTACCTGAAATATTAATAGATTTTGTGGGAGCTCCCTGAGGTGCCATAGCCTGCATTGGGCCAGCACCCTGATATATTGTTTTGGAAGTTCGAGAGATGGCACCAAACCGAGATACTGTTGGTCGGTCTCCAAATGGGATGAGGTCATCATCACTGGTTTCTGTTGCTCTTCTCTGATGATCCAACCGCTGGTCTCTCATTCCTTTACTCTCCACATACTGATAAGTAAAATGAGAAATCCACCCCACTCTTAGGTCTCTAATATAATTTCCTCTAACTGTAATTAGGTTGAAAAAGAGTACAATATCCTTACTGCTAAGATTAAAATCATTAGTTGCCTTTGGTTGGTTGTCATATAAAACATCACTTTTTAAACCTTTGATCATTCCACAATATTATATTTTACTAGAGGCCCGGTGCACGGATTCGTGCACTGGTAGGGTCCCTCAGCCTGTGGGGATTGGGCCAAAACCAGCTCTTGACATCCCCCAAGGGGTCCCGAATTGTGAGAGGGCAGTTCTTGGGTGACGCACCCTGGAATCAGGCTCCCTCCTCTCTGGTTCCAGGTCCATCACCTGAGAACTGCAACTGCCAAGTCACTGCAGCTCGGCAGCTTCTGCGTTGAGCGTCTGCCCCCTAGTGCAGTGATGGCGAAACTTTTGAGCTCGGCGTGTCAGCATTTTGAAAAACCCTCACTTAACTCTGGTGCCGTGTCACATATAGAAAATTTTTAATATTTGCAACCATAGTAAAACAAAGGTTTATATTTTTGATATTTATTTTATATATTTAAATGCCATTTAACAAAGTAAAATCAACCAAAAAAATGAGTTCCCGTGTCACCTCTGACACACATCGTAAGTTCGCCATCACTGCCCTAGTGGTTAGTGTGCATCATAGCTACTGGTCGGAGCATCTGCCCCCTGGTGGTCATTGCGCATCATACCTACCGGTTGCACAGTAGAACAGTCGCTTAGGCTTTTATATACAGTAGGGCCTTGACTTACGAGTTTAATTCGTTCCGTGATGGAGCTCGTAACTCAAATTACTCATATGTCAAATCAACAGTGAACAAGTGAGATGTTCACTGTGACGTTCACTGCGCCAACTAGCGGCGGGGTATCTGAAGCTGGCTCGTAACCCAAATTTTAGCTTGCAACTCAAAGCAAAAAATCGGCCGAGAGACGGCTCATATCTTGAAAAACTTGTTAGTCGGGACACTCGTAAGTCAAGGCCCCACTGTATATAGATATCATGAGTCAGCTCATATATACATTCAAATGTAATTTCATGACAAATATTTACCCTTACTATATGAAATGTACTCTGGTATTTATATTGTTATTCTAATTCATTTCTTTAAAGACCCATCATGACCCAATCAGCTAATTTCAGAACTCAGTAGTTAGAAAAACATTGTTTAAAAATGTAAGTGCCAACACAGGACCTTCAAAGGGATTCCAGTCAGAAAGAAATAAGTATTGAAATAAATAGAAATGGAAATCTAATTGTAGACCATTGCTACTGAAAGTATATAGTGTGGGAGCAGCAGCAGCGGCGATTGGAAAATATTAGAAATGCAGACTCTCAGGTCCCACCCCAGTCTTTCTCAACTTGAACCTGCACTTTAACAGAACTTTAGGTAATTTATGTGGACATTCATGTCTGAGAAACAGCTAAGAGATTTTCAATTACATCTAGGTTAGGTTGGCAAACTTTTTTATTTACTGATCTAAGAAAATGAGGTTTTTTTTGCTAATATTTGTTACTTTACTATAATAACCCTTTCTGAAAGCCAGATACAAAGCAAGGGTTTCTGTTATCTCTGCCTCCTCATCTCATTCCTGTTCTTAGACAGTTTTCTATGGCCTAAAAACATGTCCCCAATCACACCATAGAAAAACAAAAGGTTTATATTTTGCTTCTTCTTCCTCTACATCCCTTTCTATCTGTCTATCTCCTTCCCTCCCTTCCTGCCTCCCTCTGGCATCTAATTATATTTATACTATAGGTATCACTTTATTCATTTATAGCAGTATTAGCATCTAAGTCTCCCTTTTCTATTAAGACAATTGGTCTTCTTTTAACCAGCTGGACAAATATTGTCTACGAAAACCAATATAATAACCTAGGAAACCTTTGTTACAGTTAATAAGAGCAAATGTTAAAGAATAGTCAAGGCATACCTTTAACCCAGCAATACCATTCTCTAAGCATAATTTCCACGCATGTGCACAAGAAGACATACACAGAAATGTTCACTGTAGTAGTGCACATAATAGTAAAAGATAAAAAATAGCCTAAATAAAAAAAAATAGCCTAAACATCCAACAGAAAAAGAAATAATTCATATATATATTTATTGTTGGATTTCAGTTATCCAATGGTATAGGATAAAAGCAGTTAAAATGAATGAACTTGAACTACAGGTATAAATTTGGATACATCTCAAAAACACTGCTGAGTGAAAATGCAAATTGAAGTATATAATATGTAAGGTCTATAAACATGCAAAACAAAATGGTTTAAGAAGTATAAAATTATCTATACAATGGTAACTCAGGATAGAGGTTACCTCCCGGGAAGGAGGGAGGGGAAACAAGAGATGAGGCAAGTATATGCAGGAGGATTTAACTACTTTTGTGAAGGTTTTTTTTTTTTTTTTTTTTTTTTATTATGCAGTCGAGTTTCCCACATTTGGGGAAATCGCAGGGGTCAGCACATCCGGAGTGCAATGGATAAGCCTCGCCCTGGGAAAACCACCTTCGTGATCATGGTATCTCCCCTGCCAGGTAAGTATTATTTATTTTTTTAATAAAGAAGTAATTAGGATAAAATACTGATAATATTAAGCTTGGGTACACTGGTGTTACATTATTTTTTTGTTAAGAAAAAAATAGCGTAAGTGTAACATTTCAGTATACCACAGCTCACTTGAGGTTACATAGCTCCAAATCTGACTCAGATACTACTATTGTTCACTAGATTCCACTTTGTTGTTTAAACTTCAAAGTTGTAGAAGAGTTATAATTTCTTGGACAAGAAATCCAGGATCTTGATTAATTATGCAAAATAATTTAATTTTGTTTCTAAACTGTTGTTGGGTTAACTGCCAGATGTACAGAAATATAACAAATGTTCTTCTTTGTCTAGGTAAGCATTAAAATATTTTTATTTACTCCCTAAAAAACAAACAAAAAAGTATAGTTTAAATATAATTCAATTGCATAGTATATAATATGGCCTGAAACTCTTAAGCAAAGCTCAATTATGTATCTGTACTATAACGGGGGATAATTTACTTGGTTATCTTGGCTTATATTAATTATGGCTTAGTTATTACACATACCATCATTTCCACACTCCCTGCTGCCACAGCATCTTTGGGTTTTGCATCTTTGGTTCCAATGTAGGAGCCGATGGTGTCACATGACCAGGGAGAGTATTGGCTATAATCATTTCCTTTATATTTCCCAGCTACCTTCAATTCTTCATCCAATAACTAAAGAAAGGGGGAAAAAAGAAAAGAATAGGAAATGGGTCTATGAATAACAACACAGAAAAAGCAGGAATTTCTTAGAACATCATGCTGAAACAAGGTAATGGTGGTTATTTGATTTGTCACAACAGATTTTTATAGAATATAAAACATATACAACAAGTGAAGAATGATGTTTAGCCTTTACATTTTGTTAGCAGAAGTCAGAAAGGAAGTATCTCAGTGTCTTTCAAGGAATCAAGCTGGAGTTTTGAGGTTTGATCATTCTCTTCCTCATTAGATCATATCAATATGTAAGCAAATATGTACCAAGCCCTCAAGTTTTGCTAAGCCGCACCCTCAATGTTTCTTTCAATAACACTCCAGGTAAAAAAGAGTATTAAAACTATTTTGAATGTTCTATATAGTTATGTTCTATATGGTAATAACTTTTTTACTGAAATCTCTTTAACAGTAATAATTCATATCTTGAAAAATTTCTTGTCCTGAGGTTGACTCAATGGAGTGAAAAGGATAAGATGCGAAGAAGAAATAAAATGGAGAAACTAAGATGGCGGCATAGGTAAACATGGGGGAAATTGCTGCCTCCCACAACAACTTCAAAAATACAACGAAAAGACAAAACGGACATCATCCAGAACTACAGGAAGGCTGGCTGAGTGGAAATTCTATAACTAGAAGGAAAGAAAAGCACACTGAGAGCCAGAGGAGCTGCGGAAGTAAAGTGCAGAGGTATGGAGGCTCGCGCGCGCGCGGAAAGGGGTTAGCACCTGAGGACGCGGCTGTCTTTTTGAATTGGGAGGGAGTCACAAGCTCCCGACTGCTTTGAACTCCGGTTCCCGGAAGTCTCTGGGGACCCAGGACGCATACAGGGAGAAACTGGACTGTCTGGCAGCGGGCAGAACTCGGAACTCGAGGGCGGCTTTCCCTTAGAGGTGCTTGCAGCAATTATCGGGACACTGAGACGCGGGGCCCCTTAGGGCAGGGCTGAGGATCCGCCATAGCTGCTTGCTCCGCCCTTTGATTCCCTGAGACCCTGCCCCACCCAGGCTGCAGCAGAGGCTTTTGCATATGAATGCCCTGGCCCTTTGCAATCTGAAAATTACCTAACAAACTGCAGCTGGGCCAGACAGACCCAGAACTTCCAAGAGAAGGCCCAAGGTCCCATAGCAGCTTGCATTGCTTCACAGCTGGGCCTCATCAGGGCACCTCCAAACTCCAAAAAAGGAAGGGGAATCTGCAGTTCTCTTTGTAGCTCCTGCTGGGTAACCTCAGGCAGAGGCTAAATCAGCACCTCCTTAGATCCAAGAGCCAGTGTACCCAGTTGTCAGAGGGGGACCATCTGGATTACAACTCCTCAGATCCATAAGGGACACACTCAGGGCACAGACTCAGTGAGCACCAAAGCCCCACTGAAGCAAGTCTTGCCCCAGAAGGGTGTCTTCAGCACAGAAGTTCTCCCACTGCAGACACAGCTGATTCTCACTGCCAATTGGCCTGGAGGTCAATTCCTCCCAGTGATCCTACAACAATCAAGGCATAACTACAACAAGACTGCACTAAGCCCACAAGGGGGTGAACCAAGAGTGTCCACCTCAGGTAACTGAGGAGGCTGAGCCACTGGGCCCTACAGGACACCTAGCACACAAAACCACTCTACCAACACAGGGAAGCATAAAAAATGCGGAGACAAAGAAACAGGTCACAAATGACAGAAATGGAGGAAAGGAAACCACTGGGTATAGAGTTCAAGGCCACGTTTATAAGGTTTTTCAAGAATTTTATGGAAACCGCCGATAAATTTAGTGAGACCCTGGAGGATATGAAAAAAGACCAACTAGAAATTAAGCATACACTGACTGAAATAAAGAATAATATACAGAGATCCAACAGCAGACAAGAGGATCCCAAGAATCAAGTCAAAGATTTGAAATACAAAGAAACAAAAAAGACCCAACCGAAAAAGAAAAAAGAAAAAAGATTCCAAAAATATGAAGATAGTGTAAGGAGCCTCTGGGACAACTTCAAGCGTACCAACATCAGAATTATAGGGGTACCAGAAGAAGAGAGAGGGCAAGATTTTGAAAACCTATTTGAAGAAATAATGACAGAAAACTTCCCCTACCTGGTGAAAGAAATAGACTTACAAGTCCAGGAAGTGCAGAGAACTACAAACAAAAGGAATCCAAAGAGGACCACACCAAGACACATCATAATTAAAATGCCAAGAGCAAAAGACAAAGAGAGAATCTTAAAAGCAGCAAGAGAAAGACAGTCAGTTACCTACAAGGGAGTACCCATACGACTGTCAGCTGATTTCTCAACAGAAACCATGAAGGCCAGAAGAGAGTGGCAAGAAATATTCAAAGTGTTGAATAGCAAGAACCTACGACCAAGAATACTTTATCCAGCAAAGCTATCATTCAGAATAGAAGGTCAGATAAAGAGCTTCACAGATAAGAAAAAGCTAAAGGAGTTCATCACCACCAAACCAGCATTATATGAAATGCTGAAAGGTATTCTTTAAGAAGAAGAAGAAGAAAAAGGAACTCTTACCATTTGCCACAGCATGGATGGAACTGGAGAGCGCATAAATACCACATGATCTCACTCATTTGTGGAATATAATGAACAACATAAACTGATGAACAAGGACTGATCCAGAGACAGAGAGGCATTGATTGGACTGTCGGGCCTTGGAGGGAAGGTAGGGGAGGGTGGGTGTAAGGGGGAAAGATCAACCAAAGGACTTATATGCAAGCATATAGGCCTAACCAATGGTCACGGACAACGGGGGGATGAGAGCATGAGCGGGGGGGGTGGGGGTGGGGTAGGGGGTAACATGGGGATAAGGACACATATGTAATATCTTAATCAATAAAAAACATATTTAAAAAAAAGAAAAGGATAAGATGCATAATTTTGTTTTCTCAAGATGAAATCTGAAATTATATAATGACAGAATAGCTATTCTAGGTCTAATGTATTTTTACTAAATTCACAACATTCGTACCTGTGTAATGTTTTGCAGTATTCCAAGTGCTTTGATGCACACTATCTCTCTCATATGTTCAAGTCCACATGATCTAACCAAGGCTCCATCAGTCTAGGGCAGTGCTAGAACTACAACTTCAATACTGCTTTCACTTCAGATATATATACCGATCCCTAGGGGCCACTGGTACACATAACTGGCTCTATGCCTACCTCCATCTAAAACAATCTTGTTTTCTGAATTATCAGTATTGGTCTTCTGTGTGGCACAGTGTCTGCTGTTTCCAAGTATCACTCAGTTTCAACCACAACTCCTACTTTTATGGTTAACACCTTTTTTGTTTGTCCTACCTCTATTTTTAAAAATATATTTTTATTAATTTCAGAGAGGAAGGGAGAGGGAGATATAGAAACATCAATGAAGAGAGAGAATCATTGATTGGCTGCCTCTTGCATTCCCCACACACTGGCGATCGAGTCTACAACTGGGGGATGTGCCCTGACCGGAAATCGAACCATGATCTCCTGGTTCATAGTCAACGCTCAACCACTGAGCCACTGTCCTACCTCTATTTTTAAAATTCTGTCTCTGTTATCATTTCTCTTCCACTTACAAACTTTATGTAGAACAACTAGCTTTTTAGAGAGATGCCCTACTAACGAGGGCTTTTTCCCCTGACCATAATGTATTATGCATCTGTTAAAAAGAATGAGAAAAGGTTATATACTGACAGAAAGACATGCAGTGTAATTGATTAAATGAAAACAAAAAACAAACAAAAAAATACAAAACACACACAAATCCTTAAGATGTATTACTAAATGATACTTATTAGTTCACCCATAGAAAAGTTGAAATATCTAATAAACTGACGATATAAAAAATGGGAATTTTGGAGAAATTTTTGTTATGTATTTTTACAATGTATAAAGTTAACACAACTCTATGTATGTTATTTATAATCAGAACTGAAATTTAAATACAGTTGACCCATGAACAACACAGTTTTAAACTGCATAGGTTCAGAACCAAGATGGCGGCGTAAAGTATAGACCTGTGCGTGCTGCCTCCCACAACAACATTGAAACTACCAACTATAAGACAAACAGCTATCATTCAGAACCATGGGAAAGCTGGCCCAGTGGAAGTTCTACAACTGGAAGGAAAGAAAGAAGCGCATTGAGACTGAGTAGGATATGCAGAGGTGCCAAGAACAGAGGTATGGAGTTGTGCGCCAGGCGGGCTGCAACTGGACGCGCGGTTTTATTCAATTGGAAGGGGTTACAAACTCTCGAATCCACTGAGCTTGTTTGGGGCGGGATTCTGAGGTCCCAGACCCCTACGGGGAGAGGCGGGACGGCCTTGCAGTAGGTCGGAAAGCGGGGGTGGCTCTCTCGCGGAGCTGCTCACCGGCACTCGGGGACACGAAGTCGCGGAGAGGCGAGGAATTGCGGAGACGCCATTGCTGCTTGCTCCACCCTGGTGATTCCCTGAGACCCCGCCCTACTCAATTTATATCCCCGCCCAAGCTGTGCCAGTGGCACAAAAGGAACCACCTGCGCTTTTGCAGCTTAACCCAACAAACTGCAGATTTCAACTCCTCGCACCCATAAGGGACACACTCAAGAAACAGACTCAGGTTCAGAGGAAGCCGGAGCTGGATCCGGCTGGGCCAGTGACATGGAACCACTGTACCAACAAACGCGCAAGCAGGTCCACCGGATCCAGTCTCACATGGGACACCGGGAGACGGCAGACAAGCAGTCTGTGCACTTAGTAGAAAACGAAACCCAAGCAAGCACACCAGATATTCAGCCAGCTAGAACGCCTGGAGATTTTGTCCAGCAAGGAGCCTCCCAACAAAAGACAGAATGCCAAACTTCGTGTTGACCAGTTAAAGTATGATGTCCAGCACCTGCAGACGGCTCTCAGAAACTTCCAGCAGGAGAGACAGCGAGAGGAGCTTCTGACTCACACCTCCACCACCAACGTGGGATGCGGCGCCCCATGCGAGGCTGCGGCGCCCCATGCGAGGCTGCGGTGCCCCCTGCGAGGCTGTGACGGCCCCTTTGAGGCTGAGACGGCCCCTGGGAAGCCGGTGGAACCGCGCAAGCCGCCCAGACAGCTTCGTCTATGGCCCGCGAACCAGCGCGCAGCCCCAAGCACAACTATCACCCGAAGGGCGAGAGGGGCGAGAGCAGCTGTAGTGTTGCTTTCTCCTCACTTTTGGTAACGAAATCCTCATTTTAAACATAAGAGGACACATTATTTTAAAAAGCCGTTACGTGTCTCCGTACCCTTTCTGAGTAGAGCGTGAACAAGTCGTGAGAGACCTTTCCGAACACAGGGACAAGTCGCAGATGGAAATAGCTATATTTTCCATGTGTATGACCTTTGACCTGGCAACAAAAAGCGTACACCTATGGACGAGGACAGTGGGGGGGAGGGGGGGGTGGTAAGGGCAGAGGGTGGGGTGGAAACTGGGTGGAGGGGAGCTATGGGGGGAAAAAAGGGGAAAAACTGTAATAATCTGAACAATAAAGATTTATTAAAAAAAAAAAAAAAAGAATAAAATAAATAAATAAATAAACTGCATAGGTTCACTATACACCAGCGGTTCTCAACCTGTGGGTCGAGACCCCTTTGGCATTGAACAACCCTTTCACAGGGGTCGCCTAAGACCATCCTGTATATCAGATATTTACATTACGATTCATAACAGTAGCAACATTACAGTTATGAAGTAGCAACGAAAATAATTTTATGGTTGGGTCACAACATGAGTAACTGTATTTAAAGGGCCAGAAGGTTGAGAACCACTGCACACGGTTATTTTTCAATAAACATATGGTTGGCCCTGTATCCTCAGGTTTTGTATCCAAAGATGCAGAGGGTCAAATGTATGCATAGTTCTATGCCAGTTTATACAAGGGCCTTGAGCATCTGTGGCTATTGATATGGGGGCATGTGCTAGAACCAATCCTTCATTGAGGGACAACTACACAGTAGAAAAGTTTTGAGGGAGTCAAAAGTTTTCACTTCACAGGGTTGGCATGTTTTTCAAGGGTCAACTGTATATAGTTTTGCATGTTAGTAACTAGTTATTATTCACTGAATGCCTGCTATGTGCCACATGACTTATGTCTCATTTAATTTTCACCGCATCACTATGAGTAGGCTTCATTATGCTTGATTTACAAATAGAGAAACCTGAGCCTCAGGGTCCAGGGAGGCTAGGGAACTTACAAAAGATCACACTGGGTGACACAGCTAAACCTCAAAGATATTTGATTCCAAAATTAGCTCACTTTTCACAGTGTCATACTGCTTTCCATAATTCTTAAAAAAAAAACACAGTAGGGCATAACAAGGTTCTAGGATGTCTCTAATACACAGTTTTCCATCATGTAATGTTTATACTTTACAAGTAAAATTACATTAATAGACTTTCACAGACCCAAAAGGTTACTGTTTATTTATTACACGTGATCTTATGTACTTCACTTTTCAGTTATTATCCGTCAGATAGCAATGTTGTTTAGAATAATAATTCTACACATAAAGGATGTGAGACATTTTTCTTACATAGCATCAACTGCAACACTGCTGAGAAAATCTGTTTGACATAAAAAAACCCCACCATATATACATACTATAAGCTCAGGCAGTATGTATAATCAACAAACCAGAATACATATCAACAAAGCAAAGGCTGGTTTTTTGAAAAGATGAAACTGATAAGTCCCTAGCATGACTGAAAAAATTATTAAGCGATGTCAGAAGTGGAAAAATGAACACCACTACAGACCCTGTAGACATTAAAAAAATAATATTCATTCAAGGTGACTATTAACAGTGTCCTGTAAAAATACAAAGAAGATAACCCCCCAAAGTATGGCTTACTGCTTTGTAGCACTTTTAATCAGTTTATTCTAGCAACCTTATTTAAGCATTTTTTTTTTCTCTAACATTCATTACTATACTAGCCTGTCTCTCCTATTCTTTGAATCATCTTTAGCATCCTGCTACTTTCCTCATTATTTATTTAATATATTTTTATTGATTTCAGATAGAAGGGAGAGATAGAACATCAATGATGAGAGAGAATCATTGATCAGCTGCCTCCTGTACTGGGGATTGAGACCACAACCAGGCATGTGCCCTTGACCAGAATCGAACCCAGGACCCTTCAGTCCACACGCCGGCACTCTATTCACTGAGCCAAACCAGCTAGGGCAGTTATTTAAATAAATATTTGGCATATCTCATTTATACAAATAGTATAAACTAAGAAGAGGGGAATTTCATTAATTTGGTAATCTACAAAAAAGTAAATATAATAATGAATTATGAAAAGCTCCATTCACTGAACGATTGCAAATAAGTCAAGAATACATGCTATCATTCCTTTTATTCAAAACCATTCTGGAGGACTAGCTATCACAAGGTAAGAAAAAAATGAGACACAAGGATTGAAAAGAAAAATGGTCATTATTCACTGAGGATATGACTGTACAAGAAAACCCACAAAATCCACCAACAAATATGAAAATTAATAAGGAAATTTAGCAAGGCTGCTGAATATGAGGGCCAATACACAAAAATATTTTTTCTCTACATTAATAATAAAGAGAAAATAAAATTTCAACAGGATCCCATTTAAAATAGCTTAAAAATCAATTAGCTAGAAGTTTAATGAAAGATGTGCAAGACTGAAAATTATATTACTGAGAGAAATTAAAGAAGACCCAAGTAAGTGGAGGCAAGACCATGCTCTTGGTGACTCAATAGTGAAAAGATGTCACTTCTCCCCAAATGGATCTAAAGCAATACTGTCTAATGAAAATATGAGACTCACACATGTAATTTAAAAATTTCTAACAGCCACATTAAAAAAATAAAAAATTGTTAAAATTAATTTTAATAATATGTATTTGTAAAACTAATACTAGTATATCCAAAGTATTATCATTTTAACATGTAATTAATAGATATATATTAATGAATATCTTGCTCTTGGGGGTACTAAATCTTCAGATCAGTGTACATTTTATGCTTATAGCACATGTGAATTTGGACTAGCCACATTTTTTGCACTCAGTAGTCACATGTGACTAGTGGTTACATATTGGACAGTGCAGATCCAGAGAGTCAATGTAATCATAATAAAAATCGCAGCAGATATTTTTGTGGACAACAATATGCTGATTCCAAAAGGTGCCTGGCAAGTCCAAGGACCAAGAACAGCAAAGGTAACCTTGAAGAACAAAACTGACAAACAAACATCACCAATTAATAAGACGTATTATAAAACTACACTGAGATAATGTGGTGTTGGTCTAAGTACACAGAAATATATCAATTAAACAGAATATGAGTCCAGAAACATATCTAGTCTCCTGACCATGATAAAGGTGACTACAGGGCCCTGGGAAAAGAATGGTCTTTTTATTAAATGGTGCTGGGTCAATAAGATATCCTCTGGGGGAAAAAATGGATCTTGACTCTTAAAACACTAGGATACAAAAATCAATTCTAGACAGGCTGTAGATCTAAATGGGAAATAAAAAGGTAAATCTTTTAAAAGAAAACATGGGAAAATGTTTTCATAACATTGAGAATAATAAGCAGACTACTTAGGCAGGACATGTCAAACGACTGATAAAGGAAAAATGGATAACCGAGACTAAAAATGATGTGCTTACTTCCTCTTGATGGAAGGTAGGTGGCAATGTTGGTGAAGGTGCAAAAGGAGGTGGAGAGATAACCTTCCTTTCCTCTAGTTGGGCCATTATTTCCTTTCGTCTTCGATGTAGCTCATCTAGACTAGGGTGGGGCTGGGGAGGAGGAGGAAGCCGGCTATAAGGAGGCTCCTGAAAATGCAAAAATTGAAAAGAACTTCAGAACACACTAACTTATTTAGCACATTATTTTAAATAAGCTTATTTAACATTTGGAAATACCAACATCTAAAACAAAGCAAAACAAATCCCCCCCGCCCCCCCCAAATTCTCAGGATTTCCCAAAGAGCTAAATTTAAGTTTCTCTTTTTGGTCAGAGGCCATAATTTCCAAATAGATCTAGAATTGCTAATAAAACCATCTAAAGTTCAGAAACTAAGAAGGGTTATTAGTGAGAGTGGGGTGGGAATTTTTTCCCCTTTAATCGTTTAATTTAAAACAAAAACCTACCCAAATTATGACAAGATGAAAAATAAGGGCATGCTTAATTTTATTTTTTAAAACAGATGTTCCACCAGCGGTTCTCAACCTGTGGGTCGCGAACAATGAAAATACATCCTGCATATTGGATATTTACATTATGATTCATAACAGTAGCAAAATTACAGTTATGAAGTAGCAATGAAAATAATTTTATGGTTGGGGGTCACTACAACATGAGGAACTGTATTAAAGGGTTGCGGCATTAGGAAGGTTGAGAACCACTTTTAAAATAAGTAAATTAAATCTATGTAATAAGAAAAAAACACAGCATACTCTGATGTACGAAGGTCTGATCTGAGTTGGATGAGGAGCCACTGGATAGTAACCCTCCACCTGTTGGTATCTTTCTCTGGATTCTGGTATATAGGATGGTACTGCTGCAGGTGGAATCTCAATGGGTATAGGACTTTCTCGGAAAATCTCCTCTCTTGGATAAGATTGAGCAGGGTATACTCGACGGCCATCATAGTGTGGTGGGTACATAGGTGGGTACTGTTGTGGCTGTGTGCCATATTGAGAGTTTACAACACGATCTTGGAGGTAGGGTGGGTAATGATCCAAGTAGGGAGGACCAGGCTCAGGAGCAGATGGTGGCGGTCGGACAAAGCGGGACACACACGGTGGCGCAGTGTAGTACACACCTGTACATTACAGAAAAGCAACCAGAGCAACAATGAGCTAAACTAACTTTCTATCTAAGTCTTTGTCCATTAAAATATTTCAACACTAAATAATTAACAACTCATTTCTTTAGATATTTTCCCTCTGCTATGTACTCAGATTAACTTTATGAAAAATAACATGTAAAAATTGTCCTTAAAAGTGACAATTAAATTGACCTGAAAAAAACTAATTTAGAATCTACAATAGATTGGCTCTCTTAACTGTTTGACTGTCTTTCAGATGTGCCTTAACACAATGCAAACATTGGAAAGCAAAAGACTACATTTCCCTGAAGCTCAGGTTGCACAAATCACTCATTTGCATGAGTTCTGAATGTGCCACTGTGTTACCTGGAAGGAGATCTGGTGCAAACCTAGCAGCTTCCCAATTTCCAGACTTTTGCCTCAAGTGATGTGATTCTGGAGCTAGCAGTTAAGGATATAAGTTTCCAATTTTCATTGCTTCTTCACTAAAACAGGTTCTTTCAGCAGCTAGTTCTGGGACTTATTCCTGCAGGCCTAGCTTAAACCTGCTTTTCCAGAACTTTCCATTTATTTTATAAACACCTAACTTCATGCACTGAACCTCTTTCTGCTAACTATTGAACCCTAACTGGTACACTGTATTTAAGGTCACTGCAACAAAAGTAGTTGGGTTTTTCCGACAATGGATGGTCAAAAGAAAGATACAAACCAATTTTTATCATATTTTCATATATATTAATAATGCTGTATCAATTTAAAGCTATCCTTTCAAAAGCAGAGAAGTCAATTCTGACTCACAATGGAGACAGCCTTGGGAAAAGGCAATGGAAAACACCTTTAATCTATCCCTGTTTAAAAATAACAGCACTAGCCCTGACTGGTTTGGCTCAGTGGATAGAGCGTTGGCCTGCAGACTGAAGGGTCCCGGGTTTGATTCCGGTCGGGGGCATGTGCCTTGGTTGTGGGCACATCCCCAGTGGGGGGTGGGGGTGGGGGTGGGTGCTGGAGGCAGCTGATTGGTGTTTCTCTCTCATTGATGTTTCTAGCTCTCTGTCCCTCTTCCTTCCTCTCTATAAGGAATCAACAGAATATATATATATATATATATATTTTTTTTTAAATATATTTTATTGATTTTCTACAGAGAGGAAGGGAGAGGGACAGAGAGTCAGAAACATCGATGAGAGAGAAACATCGATCAGCTGCCTCCTGCACACCCCCCTTTGGGGATGTGCCCGCAACCACAGTACATGCCCTTGATGGGACTCAAACCTGGGACCCTTCAGTCCGCAGGCCGACGCTCTATCCACTGAGCCAAACCGGTTAGGGCCAGAATATATTTTTTAAAAAAAGATTTTAAAAAAATAACAGCACTATTAAAAAATTTAAATTAAAAACACACACACACACACACACACAGAATAAGCTGTTAAAAAAATAACAGCACTATACTATTTACAAATAGGAGGTTTATGGCAACCCTGAGAGGAGCAAGTCTATCGGTGCCATTTTTCCAACAGGCCCAGATGACAGGGGCAGCATTTTACCAATAAAGTATTTTTAAATTAAGGTATGCATATTTTTAGACATAATGCTATTGCACACATTAATAGACTATAGTATAGTGTAAACATAACTATTATATTTACTGGGAAACATAAACGTTCGTGGGATCGAGTCTGAGACCTGAAATTGAACCGATGACTTCCTGGTTCATGGGTTGTCACTCAACCACTGGGCTACACCAGCCGGGCACAGTTTTCTATTTTTTAATTTTTTGTATTTTTACTGATTTCAGAAAGGAAGGGAGAGGGAGAGTGAGATAGAAACATCAACGAAGAGAGAGAATCATTGATGGCTGCTTCCTGCACGCCCCCGAGCAGGGACCCAGCCTGCAGCCCAGGCATGTGCCCTTGATGGGAATCGAAACTGGAACCCTTCAGTCCACAGGCCAACGCTCTATCCACTGAGCCAAACCGGCTAGTGCATGTATGCTGCCTTTTTCATATACACTACAGGACCCAGAAAAATAGATAACTGAAAGGAAGAAAAATATACTGTATTTAATTTATACACACTGTAATAATAAATTTTTTCATGTTTGAAGAAAATTTTGGTCAGGATAATATATACTGCCTTAGCAAATTTCCATTGTTTACTTGGGTGACTAGTTATTTCCATAAATATAGGGGTGGGCAAAAGTAGGTATACAGTTGTGAGTATATAAAACACTTTATTCTTATATTATTATTTATTAATCATTGTATTATTTATTTGTATAACAACTGTAAACCTACTTTTTCCAACCCCTGTATATGAACATATTTAACATACAACTGCTTTTAGTAGTTAAGGCAATTTTCTTTTATAGCTTTGTTACTTCACTTAATTTATACTATTTAACTGATAAAATCTGTTTTCCCCAAAGTATTAAGAAATACACTTATCTTAAGGAGGCTACTGCAAATATAATCATTCTTACCTGGAATCGTTCCCACAAATCCTAAGAAAAGTGAGCGCAATAAAGGAAAGATCATTACCCTGCTGATAAGGTGCTGGTTCAAATGGTGGCGCGGCTCCTCGAGGATCCTGATAATACACGTCTGCCTGCTGGGCGGGATATAACTGCGAACCCCGCGGTACCATCTGCATTGGTTTAGTGACAGGCATGGGAGGCAGGTCTGATGGCCCCCTTGGAGGTACAGGATGTGGAATACTCTTGGGGACAGATTCTAGCCTATGGGAATAAAATTCTGCAAGTCAAGTTTAAGGTCTCGAAATGTACATAAATTATTAAATATAAAAAAAACTGCCACAATTTGGGAAACTATTTTCTTCTGATAGTTATACTTTCTATAAAATGTATAAAATGTGATCTTATTTCACTTATGCTTTCTTAAAAATCAAGTAACAGAAGAAATAGAAATAAAAAAACAACAACAAAATGGCCAAAAATTTAGTCTAAAAAACTGATTATTCTTCCTTTCCTCTACTTTGTATTTATAAAGAAGAAATTTTAAAATAAAAGTTAGGAAAATGACGTACAGGTCAGGAGGGGATCCAGGGGCACTGTTGCTCAGATGATCCATCTTTCCTGGTTTCAGAGTAGAATCGTAGTTGGGGTCTGTTCCTCGTGGAATCAGCTGAGTTACTGTGTTCCCTGCTGACACAATCCCATTGGGCAGAGAAGGGGGTTTTCTGCTCGGCAGATCGACCGCACCTTCGTCAGGAAGGATAGCTGCTGAAGGCAGGCCCACCTCATTAAGCTGACCCATAGAGGCACTCAAGGGTCTTCTGGGACCCAGGCGTTTGTTCATTTTACGAAATCTATGTAAAGAGCAAAGGCACACACCAAATTCAAAATTACAAAAGCAAAACCAAGAACACAAATTCATTTAAGAAACAGATACAAAAGTTAAAAGATTCCAAACACACTGTTTTCTAGAAATTCTCTTCAAACATTGGCTTTAGCTATAAATTTGAGAATGTGCTTGTGTGGCTATATCCAAGCTCATTTTATGAGGCCAATATTATCCTAATTCCAAAACCAGATAAAGACAATACAAAGAAATAAAATTATAGGCCTATATAAAATCTCAAGCAAGACATACTGATTAAATATAAAATTCCTCATAATATTTGTAACATTACAAATCATGCTAATTAAGCCCAGCTAGTGTGAGTCAGTGGTTGAGTGTCAACCTATGAACTAGGAGTTCATGGCTTGATTCACAGTCAGGGCACATGCCCGGGTTTCGGGCTTGATCCCCAGTAGGGGGGTGTGGAGGAGGCAGTCAATCAATGATTATCTCTCATCATTGATGTTTCTATCTTTCTCTCCCTCTCCCTTCCTCTCTGAAATCAATAAAAATAATTTTAAGAAAATTATGCTAATTAATATTTGTATTAATATAACTATGTTATTTTCATTGAAATTTCTACTTCTAAAATTTTTGAAGGAGAGGGTAGAAAAAGCCTTAAAGGATAGTGTTCTGAATAATTTTATCTTAGGTGCTCCTCAAATGCCTTGGGATACAGTGAACCTATATTATAAATGAAGAATAAAACAAAAGGCCAGTGTGCACTGAGAAAAATTTACTATTTATTTCATTAAAATATTTAAATAATCAAGAATTGTAATTTGTATCAGATCTGATGCTGATTATAAGTGTGCCTATGTAAAACTGAAATTATTTCAAAATGGGGTTAATGGAAATCATGTAGAATAATGCCTAAATTTAAAACAGACACTGTAGTATAAAAGGCTTGTAGATTCTAAATCTAACCACAGGATAAAAATTAAGTCATCAAACTCCAGTATCCTTGTTCATCAACAATGAAAGCAAATCTATTCACAACTATCTAGTGCATTTAAAAAAAGTGCAAACACAAGCCCCCAACACAGTAATGCTATTTTTTCAAATGTTTCCCATATCTGACAAATTTCTAGGGGGAAAAAAATCTACCCATCAGGGGTAACCACTGATAACAGTTTGGTATATAATCATACAGATTTTTCCTCCATATCCTGTCTTAATATTCGTATGTTCATAAGATTACTGTTTACAGAAATAGGGTCATATATGACTGCTTAGTAATTTTTTTCTCTACTTCACAATCCTGGCTATTCCTTTAAGTCAGTACATTTTAAGTTATTCCTAACTTATTTTTGCTGTTAAAACAATGTAGTAATGAATAATTATATACATGTATTTGCACCCTTGTGTGAGTAACTGGAAGCAGACTTGCTAAGTCTCGTGTATGCACATTAGAAACTGTTTTAATGCTCCAAAACTATTATCACGCCTACTGATAATGTCTTTTTTCAGTCATCAAACACTGGGTAGTATCAGTCTTTGTTAACTGATAGTTCAAAAATTCCAAGTTTTGTTTATATTTGCATTCTTTAGCAATTAGTGAAGTTGAACAGAGTTTTACAAGTTTATTGGCAATGAGTATTCTTCCACTTTGCTCATTTATCTTCATATTCCATCTTTCCACTGGTTCTTCATTCTTACACATTTATAGGAGCTCATTCTAGATTAGGGATTATCAGCCCTTGTATATCATTTCCCCACTAATCTTTTTTCTTTCAATTGTGGTGTTTAGGACATATCTTAGTTTTTAATTTTTATATAATCAAATTTATAAATCTTCTTTATGGGTGCTGGGTTGTCATGTTTCAAAAATCCTTTCCTACTATAAAATTATGTAACAACAACAAAAATCTCTAAATACTCTATGGTTTCCTTCTTAAATATTTAAATCTCGGATACATTTATAATTCATTTTGGTATAAAGATAAGAACCAGCTGCAACTATTTTTCCAAAAGGATAGTAGTTATTTCATCATCTTTTTTATTACTGACATAAAATGCCTCCTTTGGCACGTATGCCCATGTATCTGGAACTCCTTCTAGATTTTATATTATAGTTCATTGATCTATCTATTTCTATGCTTACACCATAGCATTTATATTCATTTTAGCTCATAATACTGGCGAATAGTTACTAGTTTAGTTCCTTTTTTCAGAATTTTCATGGCTATTTGCATATTACTGTTTAAAATACAATTACTGTTTAAAATACAACAAAACCTTTATAATGCCCAGTCTTACCTAAAAATATAGTATTCTTCATTTATCATTTCTTCCTTTATGTTCCTAGCTAGTCTACTAATTCAATTAATATAGATACTGAATATTTCTTATTACTTTATTACTTGGTATTTGTCTTTTTGTTGTTGTTAATGCAAAAGGAATCATTAATTTCACTTTACTGATTTATATGACAGCAAGTCATTTAAAAATTTTTCTGATTTGCCACCTCACTAAACTCATTTCTTTAGCTTCCAGTAGTTTTCTTGAATTGCTCCATGTAATCATTTTAGGCCTGTTTTACTCCTACATACATTTGTTACTACTTCCAGGACATTAAATAAAAGTTTTGCTAGTAGAAAATTTTGCTTTACTCTTAATTTAAATGAGACTGCATCTAATTAGTTATAATTAATTATACTAATTAAGTATGATACTATCATGCTGGCTTTTATATATGTTATTATTGTATTGATAAGGAATTTTGATCTATTATGGACACTGGGTTTTATTCAAATGCCTTTTGGAATCTTTGGATATGACCACAAGGTATTTCTTTTCTAACCTTAGTAACTAATATTGTGCTACCTTTGTCGTTAGCCATGGCATCTATTTTAATGCATTATTGAATTCTAATTTTAGTATTTGAAATTTAAGAAATATTAATATACAAGATAAATTTGTAGTTTAATTGTGCTGTGTTTATCAAAGTTAGTATTACTGGTTTTATAAAAAAGATTAAAAGGTTTTTCTTTCTATTATGTGCTGGAAAATTTAATATCATTGGAATTATTTGGTCCTTGAAATTTAAATTAAACCTGTGATATTGAACCTGGAAATAAAATAACTCCTTTAATAGAACAAAGGGCCAATTTTTCCATTGGTAATGCACTATTCAATTAGTTAAAGTCAGTTAAAACTGATGAAAATTCTTAGAACTTTCATTTTTTTTGATAGTTACAATGACTCACTTCTAGGTTTGGCTAACCATAAAATAGTTTCCTATTTTTAGGCACAATATAATGAAAGCTGAAAAAACTGATTCATTTTCTTTTTTAAAATTCTGCATTACTTTCTAAACATTTCCTGTTCATTAAAGAGAATGCACCTACTCTCCTTGTATTTCTCAATGGCAGAAAGTTATTCTACTTAATAATTCAACCTTATCTACTAGAAAGCTGAGTTTAATGCCTTTCTCACTTACTTTTCCAGTTCCTCCTGGGAGTGTGCAAATGTACAGCTGGCCCCACGAGGGCATCCTCCTCTCTGCTTCATATCTCGACACATGTATGTTTTATATTTGCTATGCTGTGGAGGCTAAGACCAAAATTGAAACATTAGACATTAGAAACAAATGGAAAATTTTCACTGCCATTTTAGGATCTTGGTAATCTAGATAAACAATTCAGATTGATGCACACACTTAGCTAGACTACCGAGAGCAAAAGTGCTGGGAAGTCATCCTGTCTGAAGTCTCAGCGTCCCCCCCAAAATAAATTAATTAAAAAGAATGCATCCAAATTTTCTGATATGTTCTCAAACATGCACCATCTCATAAATTCTTGATTAAGCCTCAAGGGGGCTCTATGATCTTCTTTCTAGGTTTTGTAATAAAAGACATAAACCATTGGAGTTTAGGACTTTCAAATGTTTAAACTGTGTTCTAATATTTCTTTTGAACAATGTGTAGGATAGTATACTTAAAATTATGTTTATTTATAACATAACACAAAATTTACAATAGGCCCTATAACTGAAAAATATTCTGTAACCTATTCTTTTTTTTTTTTTTTTTAAATATATTTTATTGATTTTCTACAGAGAGGAAGGGAGAGGGATAGAGAGTTAGAAACATCGATGAGAGAGAAACATCGACCAGCCGCCTCCTGCACACCCCCCACTGGGGATGTGCCCACAACCGAGGTACATGCCCTTGACCGGAACCGAACCTGGGACCCTTGAGTCCGCAGGCCGACGCTCTATCCACTGAGCCAAACCGGTTTGGCCTGTAACCTATTCTTAACATATAGACTATTCAGTGATGGCGAACCTTTAGAGCTCGGCGTGTCAGCATTTTGAAAAACCCTAACTTAACTCTGGTGCCGTGTCACATATAGAAATTTTTTGATATTTGCAACCATAGTAAAACAAAGATTTATATTTTTGATATTTATTTTATATATTTAAATGCCATTTAACAAAGAAAAATCAACCAAAAAAGTGAGTTTGTGTGTCACCTCTGACATGCGTGTCATAGGTTCGCCATCACTGGATTATATCAAAGACTTTACATAGCTCCAAAGGTACAAAGGAAACATTATTTACAACTCAGTGATAAGGCAGGACAACGAATTTGGGAGTTAATATCAAACACATTACTAAGTGAAATGATATTTAATGTATTTTATCACCTACTGGCAGAATTTCAAGGTTATTCTTACTATTTTTGTGACATTCTTCATGTCTAATGGAATAGGGAGTTAAAATAGGTTTTAATTTCTTTTATTTCTGAATCAAAACAATGTTCTGATCTGTTCTTAAATTGATTAGGATAAATATATCCATATTATTCTACTTGGGACAGTTTTAATATTTCTTATCTCCCAAAGACAATAAGAATAGTAAATCATTATTGTTAATATTTACCTGAGCCAGATGAATTAAAAACAAAGTTTTAATTTCTCAAGTTTACTATTGAAAAATAAAAGATCTAGCGAACCTAACATAAAACTTAAGAACAAAATAAAATTTTGGGGAATAAAATGAAAAACTCTAGCCACATGATCTATTATATTTTAGTGCCATAAATTTCATTTTAAAATATTTGAGGAAAATTTGGCCCAATGGCATAACGGATATTATGAATGAAAAATGTTAAAATACTAATATAGAAAAAGCATGTACAAATGTGTGAAGAGTACTGGAGAGATGTAGCATTAGCACTAAAAAGTGATACCTGTGGTCCGACAGAGATGTAATAGTAACCAAAGAGAATAATTTAATTTAAATTGAATAAACTTTGGCACAGAATCAAATGCTGCTATATCCAATGTGAACAGTGAGTCCAGTACATTATTTCATTCAATGTTGTCACATAAAATTGCTAGGCTAATCCAGGAAACTGGCTGCTAACCACACTAGCTTACTGTATTGTTTCTATAGTCAGAGCTTTAAACTGCTCATGCTACCTCACTGGCTGTGTCTCTTACCTGCTGTTGATCTGCTCCTTTCTTGCTGTGGTTCTGGATGTAATCAACCAGCCCATGTACCACTGTACGCACAGCAACCAGTCCATTTTCTAGCTGTTCCCAAGTAGGAGGAGGAGCATCTACACAACAAATAAAAATAATTTTTTTAAACAATGTTATCCCATGCTTTGCTCAGTATTAAATTAATAAAGGAGATGTGTCAGTTCTTCAGTGAAATCAACTTAAGCTTCAGGTAATAATAGCTTGTTCTCTTAAACATCATTTTAAAGAAACAGATATATCCTTCTAAATCTGGAGCTGTAAACTAAAATAGCTATAAGGACAAGGAAGGTAATATAAGGGAATTAAGTAGGCCAGACAATAAATGGCAACTGTCAACAGATGCTTAATTTTGGAAATGACAACAGATAAAGACAGGAACTGTGTTGAAATGTAGAATATGTTTCACATCTAAGGCCATGGTTACTATTAAACCTTAGCTGATGGTTATTATGTGAAAATGCAAGGCTGGCCCTGCCAGATACACCACACAGTTTCCCAGGGAAAGGTGAAATTTGAGATTTTTCATGTAAAGTTACCCAGTTTTTATGTGTTGGTATCTAAAAAATTTACAATATTTTCAGGCCATCACTGTGTGTACCAAACAAAGCTTAACTGTGGATTGTCTGCAGGCAACTAATTTGTAATGACTATTTTGAAATTCTGTATAAATGAAGTATTGGTAAACAGAATATTTTTAAAGTTTCACAGAAGAGCTAATATATAAAGCTACTATACATCCTCTTCATTTAGTAAGTTATTTGTCCAGGGCCAGCATTGAGATTTTATAAAGGAAAAATTAACCACAGGGTTTAATACGAAATATTCTTTAAAAGGAATACAAAATGAGAACACAGATGCAGATATGACTTCTGTTGGGAGACATTCTGAAAGATTTAGGTGATGGCATCTAAAATAGGCTTTGAAGGAGACAGGGAATTTTAACAACAACAAAAGGATGAAGATACAGAGAACGTAAAGAGAATAGTCACACAAAAAAGTATTTTTTTTTTTTTAACTTCTAATTCCCGGGAGTGTTCTCATTGCTGGGGAAGTAGTAGCAACCAAAACAAAAATCCCTGTTGTATTCAAGGAGAGGAGCCAGACAATAGATGAGATGAATAACCAAAATACAAAGTATTTTGATAATAATGAATTAAATAAGTAAAGGAGGGGAGTGAGACCGGTACAGGTATGTGTAAAGTTTCAGACAGGGTAGCCTGAGAAGGCGTCCTTGAGAAGGTTACATTTAACCAAAGACATGAAAGAAAGGTTGATATACTAGGAGAAAAATATTCTAGGGAAAGAGGCAATCCAAAGCCGCTGTGAGAGTACGCCTGGCCTGTATGTGGAGCTGAAACCAGAAAGAAGTTAAGTTGGAGAGAGGAAGAGAAAGGTAAAGGAAGACCAGATCTTGGGAGGCCTGGTAAGTCATGGAAAAGATTTTGGCTTTTATTGATTGACGAAGATCCTGAAGAATTTTGAACAGAGGGGTAACAGAATCACTCTGGCGCCTATGCTCAAACCAGACAGACAACAGGAGGCTATTCTATAGTCCATGAAGAGAGATAAGGGTGGTAGAAGGGAAAGTGATAAGTAGGTAGATTCTGAATGGATTTTACAGGATATGCTGATGGAGCAGATATACCTTATGAAGGAAAGATAAGTTGAAGATGATATCACCAAGGTCTTTAGACTGAGGAAATGGAAGACCAGAATTGCCACTAACTGGAATGGGGGTGGGGTGGAGGCTTGGAACTCACTTTTCAACTGATTAAGTTCGAAATTCCTGATAGTCAGAGAGGTTGGAATGTTGAATGTTGAGCAGGCAGGTGAATATACAAAAGAATTCTGGAAGAAGGTGTGGGCTGGAGATATTATGTTTCACAGATCCTAAAATACCATCAATTATAACATACACAAACCAGTATTTTATGTGACCCCATAATTAAAAAAGACTGCTAATTAAGTTATCACATGTCACAGCTTGTTCAAATGCATCCCAATTCAGAAATGCTAAGATCTGTAAAAAAACAACTGTAGGCTTCAGAACTGGTGAAATATAGTAAATTCATGATATATATATATATAATATTTAAAGTCATGAGACTTTAAATAATATTTCAAGCACATTCTAGGGAATAGGTATAAATAAAAACCAAAAGAGACACAAAGATTAAACTCTAGAAGCACTCTAAAAATTAGAGGGGGGGGTGGGTGGGTGGTTAGAAGCTATGGAGAGGAGGAGAAACCAGCAACGGAGGCTGAGAAGGAGGATCCTATAAAGAAAGAAGGAAACTAGGAGAGTGGTGGCCTGAATTCAAGTGAAAAAAGTGTTGCATAAAGTGAAGTAAACAACGTTAAATGCTGCTAATAGTTCAAATACAATGAGTATCAAGAGCTGATGTCAGCTATGTGGAAGTCACTTGTAACCGTGACAAAAGCACACTGAATTAAGTGGTAGAGATAAATGCCTGGCTACAGTGAGCTCAAGGGAGTGCTATAAAAAGGAGAGAAATAGAGAAATGAGTGGAAGGTGGATAGCAAATGGTGTCAAAAGTGTGTTACAATCAGAGCAATAATAGTATATTTGTATGCTGATAGAAATACTCCAGGAGAGAAGAAAAACTGGTGATAGAAACAAGTCTGTCTGGAAGGACAGCCTTGACAAGATGATATTAGTACAGGAGGAGAGAGGGTGGCCTTAGATGCAAGTACAGTTTATCCACTCTCACATGAGGAGCACAGACTCTACTGACACAGATGCAGGTAGATAGGCTGGGGGTTGATGGAGTGGTGAGCTTGTGAAAGTGCTCTTTTCATTGCTCAGAATGATCAGTGTGTGTAGTGGATCTCTGTGTTCTAGGAATAGGTCTGATCTGGTTTGATTAAGCAGTTTTGGTAGTAAATCTACAAAGGTAGATTGATAAAAATTAGAGAGCTCTGAATGCCACAGTCAGGATTTTGAAACCTCATTCAATAGGCTATCACTGAAAGTTTATGAATGTAGAAAGGAGAGATGTGATTTATTTTGTAGTAGTAAGTGGAATGGAAGGCATTCAATCTCAGGAAAAGGATTGAGGGAGGCCTCACTAAGACATATTAATATTAATGGGTATAAGATAAAGGGATATTGTGAAAGAAGAACAGATAGATCCTCTTGTCTGGAATGGTATGTAGAGCAAGTGAAAGGAAAAGATATGAAGTAACACAAAAGACTCAAGTTTTAAGCTCACATACCTCAAGAATGAAGTCATTTACAGAGAATGGGAAGACAGGAGGAAGAGTGGGTAATGAGTGAAAAAGAAATGAGGAGATAATGGTGAATCTCAGAAAATGGGTCTGGAGTAATGAAGAGAAAACAGTGATAGAGATATTTGGGAGTCTATTATCTATAAAGAGATAATACCTGATGCTGGGAATGAATGACCACCATCAACAGAGTGCAGAGAAAACAAAATTCCAAGAATACAACCAGCCAATACCTTAATGGGCAGGAGAGGAAAGAATGGTAAAAATAAGAGAGAACTAGCATTTAGGTCAGAAGAAAACCAAAAGACTACAGATATAAGCTATTATAAGAGTTTCTATATCAAGGAAGTAGTCAACATTATCAAATGCTGAAGACAAATCAAGTAATTTAAGGACTAAGAAGAAGCCTTTGGAATAAGAAACTGGGAGGTTACTAGTGAACGTTAAGAGGGTTTTATATCAGTAGTGGGAATAAACACAAGGACAACAATAGAATACAAGCTAAAATATCTCAGATGAAGTATTAGGTGAAAAATTAGGGTGATTTTCAGGTCAAGAAAGAACAGGAAAAGGGGTGAAAATAAGAGAGATATTTGATGGAATGAGATACAGAGAGGGAAAACATGGGACCAAAAAAACCACAATTAATGACATATGATTTAGAAAAAATGAGAAAACTTTAGTCAAAAAAGATGAGAATGGTAAAATACATCACAACTTGACAATGAGAGAAAAAAGAAACAAAGGATTCCAGAGAGAATCCTTTGCTGGTGAAATGAACAGCATAGTAAAAAGTATTAAATAAAAATTAGTTGAAATAATACAAAGAGACAGACAAGAATGGGAGCAGAACTTAAATACTGTAAAAAAATCTGGAATAGCCCATTCTGGGAATGGTAACAAAAAATAATTAAAAGAACCATTGAGCAGCACTGAGGCACACAGGACAGTCCATTAACATCCCTTGGGTTTACCTGGACTAGGGTCAATGTTTGCTAATAGCTCCAAATGGGGTCTTAGTCGGTTCAAATTTGCTGGATCTCCAGTCCGCTGGAGAGCAATTGTTAGTTCCTGGACACTTTGTGCAAAAGAGGCTGGAGTCTGCAACTTAAAAAAAGAAAAATATTAACTCTCCAAAGGCCAGATAATCCTTTGGGGGGGGGGGGGATTATTTACAATATCACAATCATTTTTGCAATTTATTAAATTTAATTTTATCCTTCCCCACATCCCGAGCTTTGGCCAGGTATGTATTGTGCCCTTACTTCCCTCTGCTATCACATTCCTTACATGTGAGACCTCTCTCAATTCTCAGTTTGGAAGTACTCTTTTATGTTCTTACAGTTTGACTGACCCTTGGGGTCCTTCCAAATAACTGAAATCTGGAAAGATAGTCTAGAAATAATGCTATACAAAGGACAGAACAATGAAACTGAACTTAATCTCAGTTTGAGTTCAAGTTTTGTTATAGACCAAAGATCATGACACAGGCTATAATCTTTACAGACTCTCTCTAAAAATCAATGGGGGAAAAATATCCTCAGGTGAGGATTAACAATAACAAAAACTATCATTACGAAAGTTTCAATATGTTATAATCAGTTAGTCGCATAATTTCAGACCTAAAAGTTGCAGGTAAAGTTTGGCTAAAGGTATCTAGGGGCCCTAGCCAGCTTGGTTCAGTGGATATAGCATTGGCCTGCGAACTGAAGATTTGCGGGTTTGATTCTGGTCAAGGGCATGCACCTTGGCTGCAGGCTTGATCCCTAGCCCTAGCTGGGGCACATGCAGGAGGCAACCAATCAATGTGTCTCTCTCACATCAAAGTTTCTCTCTTCCTCTCTCTCCCCCTCCTCCCTCCCTCCCACGCTCTCTAAAAATCAATAGGAAAATATCCTCATGTGAGGATAAACAACAAAAAAAGGTATCTAGGGAAGATTTATAGGACAGAACAAGTAATATATATCATATTGAAAATTTTGCACCAAGTAGTTATAAAACACATTTCCCAATTCTCCTTTAACATCAATCTTCTACTCATTCAAAGAATTCTATTTTGGGGAGTAGGAGAGAGAGGGAGAGGGAGAGGGAGAGGGAGAGGGAGAGGGAGAGGGGGGGAGAGAGAGAGAGAGAGAGAGAGAGAGAGAGAGAGAGAAAGAGACAGAGAAAAGCAGAGTAGCCCAGAAAGAGGCTTAGTGATTAAGAACATGGATTCTAGAGTCAGAATACCCTAGTTCAAATCCAGATCTGTCACTGGAGAAATATATTTAACCTCTTTATCTCTGTATAAAAGGGATGATAGATGGCTGTTGAGAAGACTAAATGAACTGTTTAAACCACCAGGCACATAGTAAGCTCTCAGTAAGTGTTAAATATTTGGGCAACATCTTGACCTTATTTCTCTCAGTTAATGGTTGGGTAACTCTAAGTATATCATCTCTATGGTTTTAAGTACATAAGGTAAAATAGTAAAAATTAAATTAAATACTATTATTGAACATAGTATATTTATAAGGTGTTTTTATAGCACTTTCATATATTTCATATTGAATTACAACACATTTATGGTCTGCTCCAGGTTGGTTTTTTTTTAGTGTGCTCCAGTTTTAAGAGAATTAAAATTTGCTCTTAGCCCTAAACGGTTTGGCTCAGTGGATAGAGCGTCCACCTGCGGACTGAAGGGTCCCAGGTTCAATTCCGGTCAAGGGCATGTACCTTGGTTGCGGGCACATCCCCAGTGGGGGGTGTGCGGGAGGCAGCTGATCGATGTTTCTCTCTCATCGATGTTTCTAACTGTCTGTCCCTCTCCCTTCCTCTCTGTAAAAAATCAATAAAATAAAATTAGCTTAGAGTCAGAAATAATGAGCCCGATCTAAAAATTCATGTGAACTCTAGTGATCTTTTTTTCATCATAACAAACAACATTAAGTAAAAATAAGTTTACTGAAAATTTGATCAAACTTAGAATGGTTGGTAAGTTATTATGTGAAATTTTTCTGCTGCCTATAATATGAAGCCTCAGTGTGTACATCTTCCAGACTTAAATGGCTGCTACAGGCAGACAATAAAGGCATTTAGGAAATGGGTTTGACTAACACAGTGAACAAAACTCAGAGAACAATAAAAGTAGGGAGAGAGGCAACGGTATAAAAGAAACGCCAGCCTCTCACAGAATGAGCGAATGTGGGCTGGAAAAAGCATTAAAACACTAATTAAATATTATATGAAAAATGTCAGTTATACCTCAATTTTAAAAAATCTTTATATTAGCAAACTGGTATATTGATGTGACTAGTTGCGACATGACACAGGACTATAGAGAATATAACTTAAATGAGTGTGACGTATAGTACTCACTTTAATACACACTCGTTAAATAAATGAATCACCCAAATTCCAGGATTACTGCAAGAATTCAGGAACAACAAAAGGGTCTACCTTGTCAATAATGGACTGCATATGAGATTTGTGAGACTGGTCTCCATAAAGCAAAGAGGACCACTGGTCTGGTGCGATTCGTAAGCCTGCTTCCATAGCAATCTGAACTATCTGGGAGTCATGCTCTCGCCGCAGAGCTTCATAGGTCCTGAATTCTTCTTTCAGTTGCATCAAAGAGGAATCTTCATCACGTTTGGTGACCTAACAAGACACACATAATCTCATTTTGAGTCAGGTAAGGAACAAAATGGGCTTATTCTTTGTAAGAGCATCTATGGATAACAGATAATTTTCTTTAAAAAAAAAAGTTTTTAATGATTTCAGAGAGAGGAAGGGAGAAGGAGAAATAGAAACATCGATGAAAGAGAAACACCAATTGGCTAGCTCCTGCACACCCCCTACTGGAGATCGAGCCTGAAACCCGGGAATGTGCCCTGACTTGGAACCAACCAGCGACCTCCTGGTGAAAGGGACAACATCCAACCAACTGAGCCACACTGGCTGGTCATAACAGATAATTTTTAATGTAACAAACAAATTTCTTATAGTAACAATAGCAAGGTTAAAATGGAGCACACCATTTTGCCAATAAAACACTTCCCCTTTTACAGATGTCAAAATCCCTGGAATGATATCAGAACAAAGAGCCAAATACAGCGTATTTCCTGCTTCAATGACTCTCTATCCAGACCAATTCTCCTTGTAGTCTTGGTGGAAAACTGAGCCAGCTTATTAGTCTCACCAAACAGAAAACTCTATAAGCCTTGGTTTGATCTATGTTGTTCAATATCTAATATACAAATTTAATACAAAAAGATTTAAGTTTAATAGGATGCCATCTGTATTCTTTAAAAGAAAAATTGCTAACTTTTCTGAAAAGACTCAGGCAACTTTATTAAACTAAAAGTTTTATTAATTGTTTAGGGAACGGATAATGTTTCCTTTAAGCTGTAATGTAACAGAGGTTCATACCTTGAAGCAGGAGGCTCTATACAGGAGCTGGACAACATGCCCAATGCTAGTTTTAGAGGCTTGAGGGAACCGTGGCTCTAACCTTTGCACCACAAAGAGAACCAATACTTTTCTTGACAAAGCAGAACCATCTTCTAAAGCCAGGAGAACCAACTTCAGAGCTTCCTCCTGCATTGCTAGGAAAGTTAGGCAAAATCAAAATTTATCATGTGCAGGGATAAGATAAATTCACTTATTAAAAGGGCAATACTCAATAATTTCTGCAGGTATCACTTAAATAGGCAACGCAATGATAGATAGTTACGCTTTTTAACCTTTCGGGGGCTTTTTGTATTACATTTTATTTAAGAAAGGAGATAAAAAGTTAATATGTTCAAGAAAAATGTCTATCAAAATGTATAAACTTTTGGCATTAAGGGAACAGTTAAGTGCTCTGAAAAACTGACGTGGAATCACCCAAACCATAGTTATCAAGTAGAATACTGCTTGGTAACAACAGAATTTGCAATAAACTAGCCGTTGTATATATTTATACATACTTTTAGACCATACTTTTAGAATTACTAGTGTAGTACATATGAAATTTAATTATATACCTGGTCCAAGGAACTGGCAGCCCCGAGCCCTGACTGCTGCCCAAAGATTAGAAGAGAGTTGCTGAGGATTCTGGTGCTGGAGAATGAGCTCTGTAACTGTTCGTTCACCTAACGATCGAGCTGCTCGCATGGCACGAATCCTGCCTTCTTCTTCCACTAATTGGCAGTGGACCAGAGTCACCAGCTTCCTCTGCATTGGGCGACTCAGAACACTCTGAGTAGTGCTATTCAGACCAACTCCTTTAAATAGAGTAAAAAATTATTTCTAGGTTTACAATGCAATTTTAGAGAGTTCAGAAAAACTTCCTTGGATGGGCTGATTAACTTATGGGTTCTACTAGAATATTTAAAATGAATAACAGAATTACACAAGTGAAGCATTTCTAAAAGTATACAAAAGCTTTTACCTCATGCATACATTAATGACATTAAATATACCATCATTCATTTTAATCATGGAGAAATAAAGATGAAAAGGCCAGGCAATAATAATTAGTTTAAGACCCAAATCTGGAGGTCATAACAGTTCTGACATTATTTCATAGTGAAATAACAAGCTGTAATGGCAAGATAATAATGGCAACTTCCAATTTTATTACCTTCCCTATAGCACACCATATAAAACTGAATAGAAGGCAGACAATTCAGTTTCCAAATGATAGTGAGCCCTTCTGAAACCATTATTGCATTTATACTTAAACTTATTTCTGTAACTCATTCAAATAATGCTTCCAACATCACATTAACTCTCAATTCACTACTTTGTTTGATATGGTTTGTAATAACATTATTTAGCACTAGTGAGTTTGATTTACACTAAATAAAGTAATTTCATTAACATTCATTTACAGCCCACAATTTTTATGTTAATAAAAGCATTTTTAATAAACATTTGCTTAGCATTACTAACTGCACCCGACTCACCTCTAGCGCTGCTGAGTGGTTTCAGGTACAATGCTAATTCTTCTACACATTTCCTGGCTTCGTCATAATGCTTTGTATCTTCAACCCCACTACACAATGTAACGGGCTGCTGCTCAGGGACCTAGAGATCAAAAGAAGCGACCTGTGTCAGTGCTTACTAATCAATTAAACAAGTGCTTTTTCGAGTATGTTTTACGCACTGCCATTTAACACCAGTAACATCAAAACTCCCATTAAATCTACTGGATTCTTAAAGAATTTCATATTCTTTTAAGTACTATTCCTCCCATATTTTTTCCACTCCTACCCCAGTCCAAAAAACTAATCTATTTCTGTCTCTATAAATTTGCCTATTTTGGACATTTCATATAAACAGAACAGAATGATACAATAGCTTCCAAAGTGGCTGCACCATTTTTCCATTCCCACCAGCAATAAATGAGTTTCTGTTGCTCCACATCCTCACCAGCATTGGGTGTTGTCAGTGTTTTGGATTTTAGATATTGTAATTGGTGTAGTAGTATCTCAGTGTTTTAATTTGCAATTCCAAATGTCAAATGCTGCTGAGCTCCTTTATTTGCTCATATGCTATCTGTGTATCTTTTTGGTGAGGCATCTGTTCAGAGCTTTGTCTATTTTAAAATTATGTTCTTTTTAATAAGCTGTAAGAGTTCTTTACATATTCTAGATGCAAGTTTCTTACCAGATATGAGTTACAATTATTTCTCTCATTCTGTGGGTTGTTCTTTCACTCTCTTGACAATATCCTTTGAAGCACAAAGTTTTAAATTTTGATTTAGTTCAATTTATCTTGTCTTGTGCTCCTGAGTGTCATATCTTAAAAAAAACACTGCCTACTCCAAGGTCATAGATATATCTAGGCCTATATTTTTCTTCTAAGAGTTTTATAATTTTAGCTCCTACATTTACCCTTTGTTCCACTTTGAGTCAATTTTTGTACATGATGTGAGGTAGAGGTCCAATTCATTCTTTTACATTTGGATATCAACTTTTCCTAGAACATTTTGTTGGAAAAACTGTTCTTTTCCCATTGAATGACCTTGGCAACCTTGGCAAAAAAATCATCTGACTGTACATTGGGTTTATTTCTGAACTCTCTATTCTATTACATTACCTAAATATGTCTTTATGCCAGTACCACACTCTCTTGATCACTTTAGCTTTGCAGTTTCAAAATCAGAAAGTGTGATTCTTTTTTGTTCTTCTTTTTCAAGATTGTTTGGCTATTTGAGGCCCTTATGATTCCATATAAATTTTATGGTGAATTTTTCTATCTCTGAAAAAAAGAACCACCACTGGGATTTTGATAGTGCTTACAATAAATCTGTAGGTTACTTTGGATATATTATCATCTTAATAATACAAAGTCTGCCTCTCCATGAGCATGTGATGTCTTTCCATTTGTTTATATCTTTTTAAATTTCAGCAAAGTTTTGTAGTTTTCAGAGTACAAGTCTTTCACTTCCTTTGCTAAAATTATTCCTAGGTATTTTATTCTTTTTCATGCTACTGACTTACATATGTGTTTTTAAAAAAAATATTTTTATTGACTTCAGAGAGGAAGGGAGATATAGAAATATCAATGATGAGAGAATCATTTATCGGCTGCCTCCTGCACACCCCCTATTGGAGATTGAGCCTGCAATCTGGGCATGAGCCCTGATCAGGAAGAGAAGACCTCCTGGTTCATGGGTCTATGTTCAATCACTGAGCCAAACCAGCCTCGGCTGGAATTGTTTAAATTTCCTTTTGGATTGTTCATTGTTAGTATAGATATATAATTAATTTTTGCATGTTGATTTTTTAACTGCAACTTTGGTTAATTAATTTATTAGCTCTAACTTTTCTTTTTTGTTGTTATTCTTCACCTGAAGGTATTTTTCCCATTGATTTTTAGAGAGAATAGAAGGAAGGAAGGAAGGAAGGAAGGGGGAGAGAGGGCAAGAAAAACACTGATGTGAGAGAGACACATCGATTGGTTTCCTCCCGGACATGCCCCAACCAGAGCCAGGGATCGAACCTGCAATCAAGGTACATGCCCTGGACCAGGAATCAAACCTGCGACCTCCTGATGCCAGGGCCAACACTCTAACCACTGCGAAACACCGGCCAAGGCTCTAACAGTTTTTAAATGGAACTCTTTAGGGTTAAAATAGTAGATATTATGTGTTAAAATGCATACGATCCTACCTTCAAATTTCACAAACATTAGCTGTTTCAGTTAAGATATGAGAACGACTTACTCATTTTGTAGGGGGAAAATCAGTTCATCCTTAGATATCTTTACGAAAAGATATCTGCCTCCTGCATGCCCCCTACTGGGGACTGAACCTGCAATCTAGGCATGTGCCCTAACCAGGAATGGAACCAGTGATCTCTCCAATGCATGGGATGACACTCAACCAACTGAGCCATGTCAGCCAGGGCCAATAAGTCTATTTTTAATATGTTTCCAAAATGTCATACTGGAATTTTCAAATTAAAAGAAAAATGATTATAAATAAAAAATTAAGTATAGGAAGAAAAGAAAAAGCTGCACTTTTCCTTTGGACAAATATTTTATAGTATTGCTGATGACATCGAAACAAGTATGTAAGTAAATTAAGTTTTCCTTTTGAATAAGAACTGCTCTCTTTACCTTCAACATACATAATATTAACCTTCTCTACTTTCTGCAGCCTTTAGGATATGTGAGTGGGGTTAGATCCAAAATTTCAGTATATTTATTCTGATAACGATTTACAGTAAACAGATGGTACTTTGGACACTATGCAAATTAATCTGGTGAGGGGTTATTTAAGTGAATCATAGCTGGCTTTCAAAACCCTGCCTCCCATGACTTTGTGAAGCCTTCTGAAGATACCACTGATCTTGAATTAAAGGATCTGACATAAAACTTTCAAAGTATTACTTTCAGAATTACCACACTAAACTTTATGGTTATCTAAGGATATTTGCTCCTACCCTAGATAAATGGTTCCCAAAGGCTGTGGGCTACAGTTTCTTGTCACCTTCTTCTTTCATTTTGATTAATATCTACTAAGTAAAATTGTCTGAAGCAGCTTCACTTTTCTTATTAAGTAAAATGCAATGGTTTTGTGAATAATATTTTCCTCAATATAAAAGTCCTTGTGACTTCTTAGGTTTCTCTAGTAATCAGAATTGCTAAATTTGTTGAGAAAGTCTGACACCAGATTAAAATACTGTTACCGTATTATAACTGAGAAACACTGGACTACCACTGTAAGTCTCCTAACAGAATGAAATAAAGTATTTGCACAGTACTGAACAGAATTTTATCTATTTAAATAGAGGGCAATATTATCCAGTTTTAATTCAACAAATTTGCCTCAGGAGGAAAACACACAGAAATTAAGAAGTATAGTAGGTCACCCATCATACCTGAGCACCCACTAGCTGAAGCAACGCTGAGTTCACGGGAAGGAGCTCAATGTCAGTATTGATAGTGGTCTGGTCAAATGGGCAAGCCTTCCGGTGGAGTTTATTCAGGCACATCTTGCAGACAGTATGGCCACAACCCAAACTGATGGGCTTTCGAATTGTTTCGTCGAAAGTCTGAGTGCAAATCGGGCAGGAAAGGAAATCCGTCCACTGTGGAGCTTGTACAGGCATTGCTTCTGGAGTTACAATTCACTAACACACACACACACACACACACACACACACACACACACACACACACACACACACACTATCTAAAGCAAAGATTCCACTGGAATCAAAATCTTTGAAAAAAGTTTATCTTTTTTTAATAGTTTCTGTAGATACAGTCAGCACATAGTGTGAAATATAACCTGGAAAACAAAGAAAAAGAAAAAAATCAATCTCCCTTTTTAAATTACACTGTCTTCTCAGCCTACTACCTCCAACCTTTTATAGTGCATTTATATCACCATACCCTCTTATTGCCCTTTTACAGAATTAGAGCCATAATTAAACATCCAATCTCAGCCCCTCAATTTAAAGATGAGGTACAGACCCCAGAAAGACAGAATAACTTGCCTAAGGTGACACACAAAGTTAGTAATAACATTACAAGATCCAAGACCTAAGTCTCTCAAGTTTATCTAAATCTGTGATTGTTTCATATTTAAAAATTAGCCTTTTTAAGGTGGTCAATAATATTCTGTGTTTTAATCTGTACACCAGTTATATGAATTTGTTCAGCTGTGAAGTTTTATCAAGCTCTACACTTACAACATGTACATTCCTGTTGTATGTTAACCCCTCAATAAAGAGAGAATTGGCCCAAAATAAAAACTACCTTAAACTATTTTATCATCAAATTTGGTATGGGTAATGAGATAAAAAGAGATTGTACTGTCTTTTTAAGGTTTATTTTTAAGATTTATTTTTAAGGATTTTAGATATTGTTTTTTTAAAAAATGTTTTATTTTATTGACTTTTTAGAGAGTGAGGAAGGGAGAGGGAGAGATAGATAGAAACATCAATGATGAGAGAGAAATATCGATTGGCTGCCTCTTGCACGCCTCCCACTGGGGATCCAGCCTGCAACCTGGGCATATGTCCTGACTGGGAATCGAACTGTGACCTCCTGGTTCATAGGTCTATGCTCAACCATTGAGCCATGCTGGCTGGGCAATAAACATAATTTTTAAAAAATAATAAATAAATCTCTAAATATTTATATTAATAAAATGAATAATTAATATTATAATTTTTCTCAGAGCTTTTTGTTTTACAAAGAAATAAGATCTTCTAGTAAGAAAAGTATTTCAGTGAACAATAAACAGTAAGACCAATGACTCATTTTACCAGCTCAGTAAGTAGTCTCCAGATATCCAACTCCAACTCTCATAGCTACAGTGTACCACTCAATTCAAATCCATGCCTCTGCAAAATAACAAATAACTATTTGTTGTGAGCCTCAAAGGTTTAACTGTGGTTAAAGCAACTGCTAAAGAGCTACTATAAACTTACGACAACATGATATAAAAGAGCTTGGTTTTCTGAAAAAAATCTGTGTGTCAGGCATTATTTTAGGTATTTTCAGATGCTTCTCTTATTTAAAGAGGCCCAGTGCCTGAAATTAGTGCACTGGTAGGATCCCTAGCAGATGCTAGTCAGGGCCTCCCTCCCTTCCCCCTGCCGGCCCTGGCCCCTGGTAGAACTCCCCGACAACTCCCAGTTGAGGGGACAATTTGCATACTATGCTTTTATCATATAGGATCTACCATAAATCTAAATCACAATATAATATCTGTTAGGTATTTTAGCATTTTCAGTGTTGTTCTATACACAGTACCTTATTAGCTGAATGCTCACAACAATGATATAATGTCATTATCTCCATTTTAAAGATAAAGGAACTGAAGTACAGCCTGGTCAGTGTGGCTCAGTTGGTTGGAGTGTCATCCTGTACACTGAAAGGTTGTGGATTCAATTCCTGGTCAGGGTGCATACCTAGTTTGACGGTTCAGTTCCCAGTCAGGGCACATATGGAAGGCAACCAATTGATGTTCTCTGTCAAAGTGATGTTTTTTTCCTTTCACTCTCTTCCCCTCTCTAAAAGTAATAAGCATACCCTCAGGTAAGGATTAAAAAGAAAAAGAAAAGAAATCAAAGTACATAGAAGTACTCAAAGACTCAAGACTAGTAGTAAGTGGCAGGATTGGGATTCAAACTCAGACAGACCTAACTCCCAAACTGGGACTTTTAAATCCCATAATTTGTGCCACCTTACAGATGAAAGTTAATAGTCACTAAAGTGAGGGAACTTTTAGGGGTGATGGAAATATTCTAAAATTGGATTATGGTGATGGTTGCACAATTCTGTAAATTTACTAAAAATCATTGAACCATGCACTTAAAATAAGTTAATTTTATAGTATGCAAATTATACTTCAATGAAGCTGCTAAAATAGTCATTAAAGGCTTTTTATAAAAGGTCAGTTTCAAATGTAATAACTTAAAAATATAAAGACACTTCAGATTTGTTCTATGAGCATAGCGATACCACTATTAGTTATATTGCTTTGAGGATTCCATTCACATATTATAAACTGACATTTTTAATGTTTTAAAGCATATTACCATCCCCTCTATTACAGGTTCATCTTATCTGCTTCTGCTTTAGAGGGCAAAACATAGAAATTAAAATTCATCAAGTATCTACTCTGGGCCAGTCACTCCTCCGAGGCTTTACTAGGCCCATTTTATAGAAAACTGCTGAGCTGCTGCAGCATTAAATAACTTGCCCGAAGCTATAAACTGTGGAACTGAGACTAAAACTCAGCTCTTATATGAATTGAAGCATAAGTTGCTCTGAGAAAGATATTATATCAAACAAAACCTACTGTCTGTAAGAAGGCAATCTTGATCTATTCCCACCCTACCCTATGAGATGAGTTTATCTCATAATTCTTGGGCTTAACTTAATCTACCATTTCTCTGGAACATTTCCATAGCAACCAACATGCAGGGCAACACCAGAAAAAAGTTTTAACTATCTTGAAAAATAAAGCTAAAAGCAGGAAATAAAAACAAAAAGAAGAAAAATAAGTGAAGGCTTATTGTAACTATTCAGTGTTATAATTCTCAGAAAAACATAAATTAATTTACAGATAAAATAGTCGGAGATGTTTGAGAAAGAGCAAGGTTTCTCCAGCAATAATACCCTGTGAAGAAAGACCCGATTGCACAACATCCTAGATATAAATAATTTCATATGCTAATGTTAGTACTAATGGAGAAATACTTGGGACAAGTGTGATGAGAAGGGCTTTTGATTTAGAGGGGGAAAGGCCTGAAAAATAGAACTTGATAAAGAAGGGTTAAGAAAGCTACAAAGGGTTCAATTAGGTCGCTTACTTACCCAGTGTGCAGAGGGACAAAAAGAAACATTTCTACCTCCAACTTAATGACAGACTTAGAAGAAACAGTAAAAAAGATAAACCCATTCCTGGGGAAGCTGCCTGCTCTGAAGCTGACACAGTACTCTAAGCCGTGAATAACTGTGTCTCACTTTGTGTCCACAGTCTGAAGCTCCAGGTTTCTATTCTATGTAACAAAGTTACACGTTGTGTGTAAATGTGCTATGCTAAAGAGGAAATCAGCAGTTGATTAATAGGTGATAGAATGACAAGGCCAGACTCAAAAGCATCATCTTTAAGATCCTTTAAGCAGAAAAACCGTCCCCATTATAGCAAAACAGCAAATAATTATTTTCTTCTTTCAGTCTTTGCATTAATACTCTGCGAAGTGGTACATATACTATACTATCAAGTACATAAGTATATCATCATCATTTAGTGGTAATCCAAACATCAAGGACATAACGAGAACTAATAAAATCAAGACAATTTTGGAATACACCAGGCATTTTAATTCATCTGTCATCTGTTAACTGCTTTCAAATTAAATGCAAACTTCTGAAATTGGCTGTTTCCTTTGTAAAAAATGATGTCTCCTTAATTAAGGTTGTTTGCTAAATCATAAAGATAACTCAGTCCCATACAAAAGATTCATGAATAAATTTTGAAAAGTAGGCCAAATATTTTAATGAGACTTTAGTTTTTCAGATCACATCTTGAAATCATCCTCCTGCTACAATAATGGCTCCTTTTTGTAGAGGAAGTTTGCTCCCTGTGTACCCAGAAGTTATTTTGAGACACAATGACAAATCTGATTGGCAAGTAGTCAATAATCATGACTGTAGGGGGAAAAACTCACAATGAAAAGAAAATCTAACTGTGCCTCATAAATTTATATTTCAGATTGTTAAATACTAATCTATAGACTGAGAAATCCAGTGAGAATGAGACATTTTAAGGAGAACTAGTATTATTTCTTTAACTTATCCCACTTTACTATTTCTTTCCCCACCAGCACACTTAAATCCTTGTTTAGAGAAGCTAAAAAACACATTTCTATCTCCCACCTGTCTTATTTAAAAAAATTTTTAAATCATTCAATCCCTGTCCCTGCCTTCTCCTAGACTTTATTCTCTAACCCCCTTACCTCTCAGTTTTCAAACTACACTTTTTCCCAACCACTATTTTGAAATGACTTTAACTGGCATATCAAAAACCTTCTTATGTTCAATAGTCACATTTCAGTCCTTAATTTTCTTCTTTCTATACAGCATTAATAATGTTGACCAGTTGCCCTAGCCCAGGGGTGGGCAAACTTTTTGACTCGAGGGCCACAATGGGTTCTTAAACTGGACCGGAGGGCCGGAACAAAAGCATGGATGGAGTGTTTGTGTGAACTAATATAAATTCAAAGTAAACATCATTACATAAAAGGGTACCGTCTTTTTTTTTTTTTAGTTTTATTCATTTCAAATGGGCCGTAGTTTGCCCACGGCTGCCCTAGCCTGTTTGGCTCATGGATAGAGCATCGGCCTTCAGACCAAAGGGTCCCAGTGTTCAATTCCACTCAAGAGCTAGGGCACTGACGTACCTTGGTTGCAGGCTCCTGCAGGAGGTAACCAATCGATGTGCATCAGTATTTCTGTCTTTCCCTCTCTCTTTCACTCTCTCTAAAAATCAATGGAAAAATATCCTCGGGTGAGGATTTAAAAAAAATTAAGGTGACTATTGAACATAAGAAGGTTTTTGATATGCCAGTTAAAGTCATTTCAAAATAGTGGTTGGGAAAAAGTGTAGTTTGAAAACTGAGAGAATAGAGTCTAGGAGAAGGCAGGGACAGGGATTGAATGATTAAAAAAAAAATTACAGCAAATGCTACTCCACTTTGGCTTCTATAATGGCACACTGTCCAAGTACTGCAGGCCACTCCTTGTGTGCTGCACTTGAGGGCTTCTCCTTCTCTGCCCATCCTTGGAATATGTGTGGTTCCCTCAGAATTCCTTCACTTCTCTTCTCTACAAAATTCCCTTGAGTGATGTCATCTATTTTTCAGCTTTCAACTATCAACTAGATGCTGATGACTTCCAAATCTATATCTCAAGTTCAGACCTCTCTTCTGAGTGCCACGGCCATATAACCAGTTGGCTACTAGTCATTCATGTTTAACTAGGTCTCAAACCATTTCAACCTAATGAAACCTTTTGTTCTCTAAGTCAATGACTGAGTGACTTAGCTGTTGACAGAAGCATTGGGGAATCATCCTTGACTACTTCCTTTTCCTCAAATCTGCCTCCTCAAATAACCAATCACCATGTCCTATTCATTTTATTTCTTCAATGTTTCTTGAAATCCTCCCATCCATTCCCAATACCTTAGTTTAGGTTATCAACATCTCTTACCTGGGTAACTGTGACAGTTTTTTAATTGGTGTCCCTGTTAACAGTATCCCCATCAATCAAAGCTAGGCTATATAACTATATTCTCCTTAAAATCAGAGAATATCTTGGGGATTTCCCCTTGCTTGCTTTTTGCTCTATAGTTTTAATATAGAAAAAGTCAGCCAATATACATTAGCAAACCTATCAAGCGGGAGTATTTGTTTTCTCCAAGACAACGTCAATTAGGCTAATGGAAAACTTTAAGGCCTTAGCATCCAGAATAGCACGCACAGCCCAACAAGGATATACATACAAGACTCGAATACCACTATAACGAAACTGGATCTAAAAGACATCCATAGAATACTACATCCAACAACAGCAATTTTTTTTTTCAAGTGTACATAGAACACTCTCCAAAACAGGCCATATGCTAGGCCAGGACAGGAACCCAAGGACTGTTTAACCCTACTAGTTTATTTAAAAAATAAACAAACAAAAAACAGACTACGGCAACTATTTCTTTTGAAGAGAACTACAGGAATATTTTACTAGAACACACTGAGAAATACTCAGGGGACTGAAATAGAAAATGACTCCTAATTTTACATATAATGTATTGAAGTATGGCATACATACAAAAAGATACACAGATAGAGAAGGTTCAGCTCAATGAATTATCACAAAGTACACATACCAACAGACATATTACCAGCACCCTGGCTAGCATAAGGCTCAATAAACCCTTTGTTTTAGAAAAGCATTCACATGAAAGTTTTTGTTTCACAATCCCAACTACAGGATATTCTGGAAAAGGCTAACTATGGAAACATTACAAAGATCAGTGGTTGCTAGGAGTTGGGGCGGAGCAGGGATGAATAGGCAAAGGACAAAGGACTTTTAGGGTAATAAAAATATTCCATGTGATTTATACTATCACGATAGATACATGCCATTACATATTTGTTCAGGCCCACAGAATGTACAACACCAAGAGAGAACCCAAATGTAAACCATGAACTTTGTCAATATAGGTTCATCAATTGTTACAAACTGTACCAAATCTGGTGGTGGATGTTGACAATGGGGGAAAAGCTACACATGTGTACAGACAAGAAGTACTGTATATAGGAAATCTCAGTACCTTCTTTTCAATTTTGCTGTGAAACCTAAAATTGCTTTAAAAAATAGTCTTTACAAACAACAACAAAATTAGAAATCAACAACTGAATCTGAAATCTCCCTCAAATGTATAGATAGATTTGCTACCCCCATCTTTCCTCTCTGCCTCACCATTTTGTTATGTGCCTAAGAAGATTCTTAAAGTTTTACCTTAACATCTGAGTATAATGAATTAATTAATAGCAATCATTAGGGGATTAGGCGCTGCCACTTCAATATTCAATCATGCTTTCATAAGAATATTTCCTTGTTTGGGCTCTGTGATAGTCTAAATTACTCAAATAGATTTAAACAGAATTATTTTCTATTCTAAGAATTTTATTTCAAAAAGTCAACTTAAAAAAAAGAAACAGTGGTAGAAAGAAAATAAATTCGAGGGTCTTTTGTACCCTTATGAGCTGGTTCTCATCCATTGCAGTTCTACATAATAAAATGACATTTCTGAAAAAATTGACTTTGAGCAAATGAGTCAATCCAAGGAACCCATAATTCAATTTTTGCTAAATAAATGGGGAGTCTTACATTTACTTTTTTAAAGTTTTTAATAAATTTAAAGAGGCCAGACCAGCCGTGGGCAAACTATGGCCCACGGGCTGGATCCGGCCAGTTTGAAATGAATAAAACTAAAAAAAAAAAAAAAAAAAGACCGTACCCTTTTATGTAATGATGTTTACTTTGAATTTATATTAGTTCACACAAACACTCCATCCATGCTTTTGTTCCGGCCCTCCGGTCCAGTTTAAGAACCCATTGTGGCCCTCGAGTCAAAAAGTTTGCCCACCCCTAGGCTAGACTCAAGCAAAGAGTGACAGTTTCAATCAAAACAGTTCAAAAACTGCTACAATGGAGTAATGTAAAAGTTGACATATAAAATATGGGTTTTAAAAGCAGTAACTATAGGGGAAGTATTTCAAAATGAAGATTAAAATCCAGGGTGTGTTTTTTTAAGTATAGAACTTAAATATGGAAGACTACTACTCTTAACAGAATGTCTCCATGAAAATGGACTTTTGAGCAAGCATAACCAGTATGCAGAAAAGGTCAAATCCAGATCATACACAGCATGACTACTTTGAGCAAAAGTAGAGGTACAACCCACCTGAAAACACAGACTAATATGAGGGTCTCCATTTTTCAAACTCTGGAAACTTTAACATGATGAGTTTAGGGAAATACAAGTTCATGCGGCAACCCATTTGGGTTCTACAGATCAAAATGTAGTTTGAATAGAATCCAAATGTAAAACTAGCACCAACAGAGAATTTCGGATACCAATAATGTTCAGTTAAATTCTATTTATCCTGGCCAAAACCAGTTTGGCTCAGTGGATAGAGCATCGGCCTGCGGACTGAAGGGTCCCAGGTTCGATTCCAGTCAAGGGCATGTACCTTGGTTGCGGGCACATCCCCAGTAGGAGGTGTGCAGGGGCAGCTGATCGATGCTACTCTCTCATCGATGTTTCTAACTCTCTATCTCTCTCCCTTCCTCTTTGTAAAAAATCAATAAAATATATTTTAAAAAAAAGATTCTATTTATCCTTACCAGCCAATTTGTATTAGTACTGGAAATTAATTTTTGTTATCTAAAATGGGTCACACTTGGAGGGAAAAAAGTTCCATCATAAATTAAAGAAAAAATCCACTAAGTAGGATAAATTTCTTCATTTAAGATTCTTTTTTAAAAAAACATTTTTTTATTGATTTCAGAGAGGAAAGGAGAGAAAGAAAGAGAGAAATATCGATGAGAGAGAATCATTGGTTGGTTGCCTCCTGCAACCAATTGATTGATCCCCTACTGGGGATCGAGCCCACAACCCGTGTGCCCCTGGCTGGAATTGAACCTGGGACCTTTCAGTCCCCAGGCTGACGCTCTATCCACTGAGCCAAACCAGCTAGGGCCTTCATTTAAGATTCTAATTGTTTAAAGAACAATATATCACTATTAAATCTATAGCAATAGCCTCTGTACTTTTGATTTGTAAGTAGTATATGTTAAATTACTCAGTATTTAATGAAATAGTGCTCAATAATCGCTTTCAAAGTGATTCTAACTTCAACAGTGATTGTAAAAGCAACCCCAAATAATGGGGATCTTAAGAGAGAACTAGAATAGGAAAATCTAAATTCTAATCTTAGTTATGCCATTTATTAGCTCTGAGATCTATATACATTTGATAAATATTCAAAATTTTTAGAGCAAAATAAGAAAGAAAAGGTGGGGACAAGGACACATATGTAATATCTTAATCAATAAAAAATATATAAAAAAAAAAAAAAGAAAGAAAGAAAAGGATGACTCCAGGTTGGGAACAATGAAGAGTGGAGTAAAAGATGATGCCCTGATAGGAAAATGAGGAAGCCACACTACAAATGGGCAACATTTGGAAAGTCTGGGGCTTTGGGAGAGTAAAGGGTTTTTAATTATTTCAAGGTTAGGGTTGCCAGCAGTGTAATTGACAAAGCATAGAAAACTGTAGGCTTGAGGACAAATTGAGGCCATGTAAATAGGTAAATTCTTTGTGAGAGTGACTATAAATGAAGGACTGAACCTTTGGGGAATAGTTTACAACAGCACTCTTCAACCGAACTTTCTGAGATGATGAAAATGTTCTATATGTTTCCAATATAAAAGCCGCAAGCCACATGTGGCCATTGAGCTCTTATAATGCGGCTACTTCAAGTAAGTAACTAAATTTTAAATTTTATTTGACTTTAATTAATTAAAACTTAAATGTATCCATACAATGGAGTATTGTTTAGCAGTAAAAAGAAATGCACTATGATGTCATGAAGATATGGAAGAAGCTTAAATATATAATATACATTGTTAAGTGAAAGAAAACAATCTTGCCCATAGAACTATACAACACAAAGAGTGAATCCTAATGTAAACTATGGACTTTGGTTAGAAATAATTTACCAATACTAGTTCACCAATTACAATAACTGCACCACACTAATGTGAGACGTTAACAGAGGTAACTGGGGAAGCTGGCTGTATATGGAAACGTATACTTTCAGTGCATTTTTTCTATAAATCTAAAACTATTTTTTAAAAATAAAATCTATAAAAATTTTTAAAAATAAGTAGCCACGTGTAGACAGTGGCTGATATCGAATAGCACAGGTCTATATTAATAAGACTGGTGTGGGAAGAAAACCAGAATAGTATTTTATTTTTGATAAAATACACACACAGTTAATGCTAAACTGTACAAAGTTTATATTTGGCTTTAATATTAACATTTTACAGCAGAACTTTTTTCAAATATTCTAGGTATCTTCCTAAAATGATTTTTGGTCAAACAGATTTAAGGACGAAAATAACATTTATTGACTGGGTACTAGATGTCAGCTAGTATACTAAAGACATATGTTATCTCATTTAAATTTCAAAACAATCTTTAAAGGAAGGTATTACCCTTTCTGTTTTTAGAGATGATGAATCATAATGCTTAAATGATAAAAGATGAAAACCTAGCTACATATGACTCCAAAGTCTATGTTCTAATATACTCTGTACATATTTTTTGATTCCCAAAATTACAAACATTTTCCCACAATAAATTTATTATCAGGAACTCTTAAAAATCTGGAGTCATCTTTTTCTTTCTTATTCTTCTCTAAACCTTTTGAATAAGTTATATAGCACAACACAATAATTAACCATACACTATAGGCATAGTACTCATCAGAGTCTAATGAGGTACTATGCCTATATCAAATGGCCCCAAGCTAACCTGGTTTTTTCCTGTCACCCTCCTTGCATCTTTTAATCTGCTATGGGATTAGAAAAGAGACAATCAAACTTCTTAGAATTACCTACAAAGCAAGAGATTTTCTAAGCCAGTACTTTAATCAGATGATTCAGTTAATTAATTTTGTGACAGTTAAAGGTCTGTTATCAACTTATTTTAAACTGGAACCTGGATAGATAAAATACTATTCTATAATAAAGTTAAAAATATAACAATCCGGTTTCATTCACAAATCTTCCACTAAATCATATTTTCAAGCACAGACCTTTAAACATCACCCACTTAAAGATGTTATTTTTTGGGGGGGGAGGGGCGGGGAGGGAAACATCTGAAATACTTTCGAAAAAGATAAATTTTTAAAAAGATGTTATTTTTATGATTACATATAGTACACTAGCTTTCCAATAAATGTTACTATAAAAATTAATGAGTTATATGTAAAAACACAAATTATTATAAAGAATTGATATTTTCCCGAAAAAAATCACTATTTAAAAAATGCAGAAATTTTACTGCATTGAGTCCTAGTCTTATATAATTCTTTTTAATCACTTCTTAAGTTGTTCTTAGAATTAACTTTATTAATTACATAACTTTTCCCTAAAAGGGGGAAGGTTAGTATCAAAATTTAAATTCTTTCCTTTTTTAAAAAAAATATTTTTATTAATTTCAGAGAGGAAGGGAAAGGAAGAGGGAGAGAGAGAGATAGACAGAAACATCAATGAGCGAAAATCATTGATCAGCCCCCTACTGGGGAGGCAAGCCCACAACCTGGGCATGTGCCCTGACCTCCTGGTTCATAGGTCGACACTCAACCACTGGAACCACCCTGGTCAGGCTAAATTCTTCTTTTCCACTTAGACCTCTTGTAACCTATTACAAATCTTTACTAAATAACATGAAATCTGTATTTCACTTCTCACCATACATTTTAAGATTTCAATAAACTAGGGAAGTACCATTCTGAATTTAAGATAAGGATAAAAGAATATTTTCAAAGCCCAAAACTGAAACTTTGAACTTAGTAGCAATGTTAAATTTACAGAAGTTCAAATTTATTACATTATTCTAAAAAGAAAAAAAACCTAGTTGTTTTCTCCCTCAATCAACCAACTAAAACAATCCAAAAAAGCTAAAAAATCAATCGCATCTGTAACAGTGTCTATGTTTCTGGAATGAGTCACATATAAAGGTTTCTAAGATTTATTCAACAAGGGATAAAAGCAGAGTTCAGGCAAATCTAAATATCCTAAAACATGGCTGAATAAAATAGTCACAAAGTTAGATTTATAAGGGTAGGATCAAAGGTTATCAATCTAACAATGATTTCCCAATATAATCTCAAATAAGTCTGTTAATATTCAAAGTTGTTGTATACATTAAGAAAACCAAAAGGCAAACAATTCGCAGATAACGGACAATAAATCGCTCACATGTGTAATGTAACATCGAAATTTAGTTAAGTCTCACAACCTAATGAAGAAATACAAATGTGTCTGAGTTTGAGTATAACTCCTTCAGAATGATCAAAACTAAAAGTGCAAATTGCTGTGACTTCCAACTTTTCTTCCATAAAAAGTACCTGGCAACAGCCTACTACTGTACTTGGAAAAGCATGAAAAGAATGAGTGGGTTTTAATTTTTAACAATCATATTCTAAAATTTTTTCTGCAATTTCAATGATACATGGTACTCTCCCTCGATTTTGGCTCAAAATAATGTTCTTTTAAATCCAAAGAGACAGAAAATAGAATGGTGGTAGCCAGAGACTAGGGAGAAAGGGGATTGAGAATAACCACTTAACAAGTATAGCATTTCCTTTTGGGGTGATAAAAATGTTATGGAATTAGAGGTGGCAGTTGCAAAACATTGTGAATGTACTGCCACTGTACTGTTTAATTTTTTAGTTGATTTCAGAGAGAGGAAGCGAGAGATAGAAACATTGATGAGAGAGAAACACCAATCCGCTGCCTCCTTCCTGAAGGCTTCCTACTGGGGATAGAGCAGTGATTGGCGAACCTTTTGAGCTCGGAGTGCCAGCATTTTGAAAAACCCTAACTTAACTCTGGTGCCGTGTCACATATAGAAATTTTTTTTTAGATTTGCAACCATAGTAAAACAAAGACTTATATTTTTGATATTTATTTTATATATTTAAATGCCATTTAACAAAGAAAAATCAACCAAAAAAATGAGTTCGCGTATCATAGGATCGCCATCACTGGGATAAAGCCTGCAACCTGGGCATGTGCCCTGACCTAGACTTGAACCTGCGGCCTCTGGGTGCATGGGGTCAACACTCAACCCTCTGAGACACACCGGCAGGGTTGTACTGCTTACTTTAAATGGTTAATTTTGTTGTGTGAATTAAACCTCAACAGAACATTTATGTTAAGATATATAAAATTGAACCCTTTAGAATTCTCTTCAAAACATTGCTACCATGGTCAAATGCTATTTAGATCTTGGAGATTTTTAGCTAAAATGCATTACAAGTTAAATTATTACCATATTTTCTCAGAAACAGTGAGAAGTGGGGTGACATCAGGACTAAAATGCTTGATAAATGTCAAAAGAAGATTGCTGACATATATTTGTAAATAATCTCAAAGAAAGATATAAATTAATTTTAGAATATTTATTCCTCTATGACAGAATGCAATTTCTGTCAGCTTAACTGCACATGTAAGGTGAACTCAAAATTTTTACTATAATTCCTTTCCTGAACTTCAACCAATCAGGAAAACATGTGCACTTATCAGAAGTCTCTAATATTATATGAAAAGCAAACAGGCATAAGCATGACCAATATGGATATAAATAAAGATGCTAGAGCTAACTAAGCATTTAGACCTGCTAGAGCTACCTGTCCTATGTAAATGCAGGGCAACATTACTTCAGATTAGTAAACTTCACACTTGAAAATGTATAGAAAATGGAAGAAACTTTGGAGAAAAATCCCTTTGCACCTGACAAATTAATCTTATGTTATAACCTCTAAGGCTAGTCCAAATCGAGACTAGACTCCAGGATTAAACAAAAGAGGAGATCTTAAAGAGGACCCTGCAGAACAGGCTGATTTCGAAATCTGTGACTATTTTGATGCAGGTCAGTCTGAGAATTTAAATCCCTTGGAATCCAACCCAAAAAAATACCTGAACTCCTGAGCACTGACAGGGCCAAAGCGAAACCAGGTCAGTATACCCTGCCAAGGAACAGCTTGCTCCGAGGTGTCCACCAAACAAGGATCATTTATCAGTTTATTCTTCACTTTGTTGGATGCCAAGCACTTGCAAGATATAATCAAGTGTAGACTGATTAGACCCCATCAAACTCCATTTCAAGCCCTAAGATTTAGAGGTTTAAAAAATAAATGCTGCAGAATTCTAAATGGTCTATGGCTTTTAAAAAATGAAGAATTTCAAATGTTGGCTGGCCCAACATTAAACAACATTGAACGTTACTAAAGTTATTTTTGAATTTTCATAAACTATTTCAAAGGCACACCTTAGTTATTGCTTACATAACAAATTAAAGCCATGACACAATTATAGCAATTCCACAGATCTGTTCTATGTAAATGGTATGAGTTTCTATATCTAAAGCATTTAGACCTATTAAAAGCAAATATAAATGTGCCTTTTGTAATTCACATGAATATATACTTTCTCAAACTTATAAGTAAATACTTGGCAGGATACAAATAATGATAATAGAAAGGATATCTGGGCTAAAGGCAAATACAGTAGTACAAGACATAGCTGGTGGTCAAAACAAGATTCTTCAAAGTTTAACCTTGAGCTATATGGTAGCAATAGTAAAGCCTCTAATTTGTGTCACAGGACCAGGGTTTGAGTAACTTTTTAACTATTAATTATGTGGCCTTTTTGCTAGTTACTTAGCTTCTCCTAGCCTTAGATTCTTCATATGTAAATTGAGAATATTACAGCCTAAGTAGGAGAATTAAATGAGAATGTTTTTATTCATTCAACAATATGCTTTGAAAAACTGTAATTTTCTATACAAAAAAACCCCACAAACCCAAACATGTTTTCAAATGAATCGAACATCTATTGACTTTCAATATTACCAAGAAAATACAAATCTGATTCTTAAGCTATGGTCCCAAAATTTTTTAGAAGAAAATTCTTTTTTTTAAAAATATATTTTATTGATTTTTTACAGAGAGGAAGGGAGAGGGAGAGAGAAACATCGATAAGAGAAACATCAATTCAGCTGCCTCTTGCACGCCCCCTACTGGGGATGTGCCCGCAACCTGGGTACGTGCCCTTGACTGGAATCGAACCTGGGACCCTTCAGTCCCCAGGCCGACACTCTATCCGCTGAGCCAAACCGGTCAGGGCTAAAAGAAAATTCTTAACTATTACTTGAGAAATTCTGAATTGAAGTAATCAGAATAAACATTGAAAATGAAGATATGACAGCTGAGGGATCATATCATAAAAAAGTTTTGACATAAATAAAAACTTAATTCTCTAAAGACATTTTTCAATGTTAAACAGAGATTCAACCCAGAAATTAATTGTTGGATCAACATCCAATTTCAAACACAATACCTTAACACTTAAAAACATTGTTTTCAGAAAAATGACATTAGGTATGAGGCAAATTAGTCCTTCAACAACAACATGATGAGATTTTTTCATAACAAAGCACAACTACTTAAAATGTACAAAGCTCTTAAGTTAATAAAATTGTTGTAATAGGTTTAGCAGCACAGACAAATGTAAGAATCACTGAAACATACTTTCCTTGTATCGTGTACTGACCTATCAAAATTCAGCATAAAAAAAAAAATCATGGATTTGAGCACTTAAAAGTGTCCTTTCTAAAACTTAGTCTCAGGAAATTCACATTAGCAAGAGCCATGTGAAAGTTGTTCTTTCCCCATCACTTAAAAAGTAAAAAAAATCCACAAGTTACTTATGCTACACATAAAATGAAAGTCATTCATATTCACCCACTATACTTCAATCCCAAACAAGATAGTTCAACCTCCAGGTTTATCCAATTGCTAGTCTATTTACTGTCAACTCTTAGACAAGAACTAAGGGCTGACTAGTAAGGGCAGCTCATTAAACTTCATATACAGTAACCTGAAAATGCTTTGAATTATAACAGACATGGACAACAATTCTAATTAGCAATTTACCCTAAAGATATTACCAAGAAAATGCAAATCTGATTCTTGGGCTATGGTCCCAAAACTTCTTAGGACGATACTAACTGGCATGTTCGCTGCACAGATCAACCTTCCTTTTACAAATACCAACTAGATGAGCCACACAATTTAGTCTTAAAGAGAGGAAAGCGGCCGAAACCGGTTTGGCTCAGTGGATAGAGCGTCGGCCTGCGGACTGAAAGGTCCCAGGTTCGATTCCGGTCAAGGGCATGTACCTGGGTTGCGGGCACATCCCCAGTAGGAGATGTGCAGGAGGCAGCTGATCGGTGTTTCTCTCTCATCGATGTTTCTGACTCTCTGTCTCTCTCCCTTCCTCTCTGTAAAAAATCAATAAAATATATTTAAAAAAAAAAAAGAGTGGAAAGCAATCTTCTTAGATGCATTGCAAACAACTTTAATATAATAATGTCTGCACCCTTAGGTAGAAAATGTAATAGAAATAACCTGAATCATTTGCCCCCCTCACTTGGAAATGGATGTGGTAGGTGCCTTTAAAAATTAAGTTTAAGAGAAGTAGTAGTTACCTGTGGAAGTCTCAGACACCACTACCATGGGACAAATATAACGAATACCTGTTTCTTGATAAGCTTAAACAGCAAAACAGAACAGTTGTTTCCAGTTTTTGAAAAATTACAATAACGTTTTTGGAATCTTATAAAATATGCTTTAGAAACCAAACGTCAAGCTCAGAGGAAAGGGTTGGTCTTGAATAATTTTAGGAGTTACTGAAAGACAAAATTAGAACATGAGACAGGACACAAGAAGTTCTAGCCTGCGGACCAACCACTCTGCCTCCTGAAGGAAGGAGTGCTCGCTCCATCGGGTCCATTTCACGCCAGTGGCTGTTGCTTCTTAGGCGGCACATTAATAATGCACAACGGTTCGGTTCTTGCGAAGAAAAGTTCTTTCTATTCAAACATTACAATTCGTCTTTGCGTCGCCGGCAAGCGGCTTTGTTTCCAGTGTCAGGGACTATTCTGGGACGTCAAGAGTTACATCCCGAGCGCTCCCAAAGCGCCCTGTTCCACTTGCACCGGGACGTGGGCGTCGCCGATGTTAAGCGATAACTGATCCCTGGAGATGCGTAAAGGGGAGCGCCGGGCTCCAGACCTCCATCCCTGTCCATCCTGCCAGCTAACCATCACCTTCCACCGTGCACACTTTTTGGTGCTGCACTTACATTTTTTTAAAAAGACACCTGCATCTACGATTTCCCTCTCTCGCCACCAGGAAGAAAGACGACTATCTGGATCGATCTCTACGGAAAGAGACGCTGTAAACCCCCCTGGGCCGGGGAAGGGAGCAGATCCGAGGAGCAGGGAGGCAGAGGCGGCGCCTGTTTACAGACGCCTTCACCTCCCCCACCCCGCAGACTGGGGGCGGGGGGGGGGGGTCCAGCAGCGTTTCCCGGGCGCTGTCCCCTCCCAGCCCGGCCTCGCAGTCTCGGAGCAGCTGGGCAGCCGGCTGGCCCCCTCCCTCCGGCCGCAGCCTCGCTCGCCCTCCCCAGGTCCCGAGCAGCGTCCGCACCTCCCACGGCCTACCCGCCCCGCAGGCCCTCCAGGCGGCTGGCCGAGGCCTAGAGGCCGCTGGCCACGAACTAGTCCCCGGCCGCCGGCGGGGCCCGAGGCCGGCCGGGCGGGAGGACGCGGCCCAGGAGCAGAGGACGGGCGGGGACAACCCCTTCCTCGCCGCCGCTGCCCATTGTTCCCGACCGAGCCCGGGCCGCCCCGCTAGCTCCCCGGGCCGCCGCCGCCGCTCACCGCGCTGGTCCGAGCAGAAGCTCCTCTCAGCTCCGAGTCCCGGCGGCCGTCGCCACCGCCGCGGCAGCCACCGCCACCGCCGCCGCCGCCGCCGCCACCGTCGACTCCGACTCTGTCCCAGGCCGCCGGGCCCCGGCCGCCGCCACCGCCAGTGCCGCCTGCGGCCCCCCACCTGCTGCTGCGGAGGCCGCTTGGGCAGCAGGGGCCATCTTGTTGGTCGGCCTCCTCTTCCTCCTCCTCCTCCTCCTCCTCCTCCGCCCGGTCGCTCTAGTCTTCGTCCCCTTCCTCTTCCTCAGGCTCCCGCGCCCGCCCCGGAGACTGGGCGGGGACCAGGGCGAGGCCCCACCTTCCGGGGCGGGGCGAGCGGAGGGCGTGGCAGACGGGGCGGGGCTAGCGAAGGGCGGAGTCAGCGGAGGCGGGGCGGGGCGGGCGCGGGCGCGGGAGGGTCGCTCTGAGTCACGGTCCGCCGACGCCACGCCCGACGGAGAGGCCGGCGACGCGCACCGCCCGGAGCCCGAGCGCACCGCGCCGGAGCGGAAGAACTGCTCCCGGGTTCGCCCGGCCCGGCCCCCAGCGCCTCCGCGCCCAGCCAGCAGGTGGCCCGACGGCGAAGGTGAATTGGAAAATTCCCGACGTTGCCCTCCCGTCCCGCACTACCTCTACCCGCGTGGCTTTCGCAGCCCTTGCCCCTCCATTCTTGTTGCTTTGCCACGGGTCGCCTCACCCGCCCCAGAAGCATTTGTTCTTACTTCATTTTACCCAGATTCTCTATCACAACAGCTTTGCCCCAGCCACCGCTCGCAAGTCCCCAAAGAGTTCGGCCTCGCAACAGGGCGAAGCGGCCCAAAGGCCTGCACACTTGCTGCCCCAGAAGGTGTCCCCAGGCCCCTGGGAAGGGAAGAGCTCTCTGGGGGGGGGGGGGGGGGGGGGGGGGGCAAGGGGCACAGAGCGGGGACAGGAAAAGATTCGGCCCCTGGAATGGCTCCCGGACCTGAGAGCCAACCTCGAGAAGGCTGAAAGTTTCTTCTCCCTTATGGAGAAGGAGCCATGCTGCTTCCGGGTAATGGGAGACCCCTGCAAGGCCATTCAGTTTAGCCAGATCCTAGCTTTTAAGAAGTGAGAGAAATGGATTGCTTTTCATACGATGCAGATCTAATTTCAAAATAAATGGTTTTATTAGAATAGAGAAGCGAGATCGTCCTCAAATAAGCACCCAGTTAATAGTTCTCTGCACTGTCATCCCCATTTCTGTGTTGTGGTGTGTGTGTGTGTGTGTGTGTGTGTGTGTGTGCGCGCGTGCGTGCGTGTGTGTGTGTGTGTGTGTGTGTGTGTGTGTGTGTGTTTGCCCCAGATCTTGGCTAAGAGCGCAGAGATGTTGCTTTCCCATCCTTTCTTCACTGCCTGCATCACCAATACCAAGGAAAGTCCTGTGCTATATTTAGAGACGCTTCTGCCCTTAAGGTGATAAAATCCAGTCACTATGACAGATAGTGTTTTTATATTTTCTGTAAATAGTACATCACACACCTTCCTTAACTCTGAGCAGGGGAGAGTTCTTTTTAATTGCTACCACCCTCCTGCTACTGGGATTTCAGCTTCTTTTTAGAAGCCCCACTGATGTTTTCCTATTGATTGGAAATGACTGCCTTTGAAGTGAACTAAATCTGTAACCTTGTCTTCAACCTACTAATTAGTAGCCCCAGTCCTACAAAGAGCAAATTTCCAGCTACCACAGAGGGATTAGGCTAGCCTGTGCTAACCTAAAGGCTATCTCCCACCTCAAACAGCCAGGCCTCAGTCCCCTGCTAGGAAAAACATTAATCTGCTCCTGCTTTTCCCCCTCCTCTCTTCTTTTCACTACTAGGGAACCTTCCACAACAGAAGGTTTGAGCGGCTGTTGCTAGGCAAACATACCAACTTAATTTGTTTAGGGGAAGCCAGTAACTTCCATTACAACCAAGCAACCTATTAATTCTTTGACCTATTAATAGTTGTACCTAGGTTGGTAAAGCCCCTTCAAGGTTCCCTTAAAAAAATAGAATTTTTAACTTAAATGTATTTCACCAATATTTCAGTTAAAAATAAGTTTAAAATGAAGAGGCTCCCCCCAAATTCACTTTAGTGGTATAATTAAACATTTGGCAGAAAAAGGGGAAGAGCAGCTTTGAAGTGTTTACAATAAAAACTAATCTACAAGAAGTCATTTTTATGCTTTAAATTCCCTGATTAGGCTAAACATTTAAGATATAGAGAATGATTTCTCCCTTCAGATTGAGCCTATTTACTAGTAGAATAAAGATAATATGGTTATGCAGTGAGAAAAAAAAAAGGATTTTATTCCCAAATTAACTCTGTAAGGATTTTAGCTAGTGAATTAAGCTCCTTTTTCCTGATTTTACTGTTTAAAAGTTTTTGCTATGTTATTGTTATGTAATAGTAACATTTTTCAGGGGGTTGAGACTTAATACAAATAAGATTAAATCTGATATTATGTTGAAATTTGAATTATATATATTTAATCTTCTAAACTCCTAAAATTGTTTTAATCCAGTGAAATTTTTATTAATACAATGAAACTGTGTTTGAGAAGTACCTTGAGCTAAGATAACAGATTAAGAATGAATTACTAAAAAAGAAAAAAAAAAAAAAAAAGAATGAATTACTAGCCCTAGCTGGTTTGGCTCAGTGGATAGAGCGTGAGCCTGTGGACTAAAGGGTCCCAGGTTCGATTCCAGTCAAGGGTACATACCTGGGCTGCAGGCTCGGGCCCCAATAGAGGGTATGCAGGAGGCAGCCAGTCAATGATTCGCTCTCATCACTGATGTTTCTATCTCTGTCCCTTTCCCTTCCTCTCTGAAATCAAAAATAATAATAATAAAAAAAGAATGAATTACTAAAGACAAACAGGTTAAAAGTTTTATATTATTTGTACAGACAGTCCTTTTGTGGTTATGTTGCCAGCTCCCATTTATTTATTTAAAAAAAAGTTCTGTCATTTTGATGTATGTACATATGTGCTTTATGTTTTTTATTATTTACCACAAGTGAAGGTCAGGAATTGTTATCTTTCTTTTAATTTTTTTTTTACTGTTTCACTTCATTACTGCTGTGTATGTGCTCCATGTGAGTGACGTAGGTGCTTATGTAGGTGGGTTACGGCGAAAATCGCATTACATCGCACCATAGGAATGGGTCTCTGAGTAATCTGAGGATCTACTGTACTCAGAAATCACTATATTGTAGCTTTAACACAATTTAAATAATTTAGTTTTATTTTATATTTTCTAATTTAACTAGAGACCCGGTGCATGAAAATTCACCGGCTTGCCCCCTCTCACGGTCCGGGAGCCCTCAGGGGCAGGAGGCGACACCCCTATCACACCTCTGCTGCTGCCACTGCTGGCAGCGCAAGCCTTGGCCGGCCCTGGTTACCTGAGCCCTGGGTGGCTGGGCAGCTGCCATCCAAGGCTTGCCTGCGCCTCGGGCTGGCCTTGGGCAGCTGGGGGCTGAGGGGACTGGGGGACTCTGGAGGCAGGCACCCTGGTGGGGCTGAGGGGAGTGGGTGCTGCCATCTTTGGTTGTGTTTGCTGCCATCTTTGAAGGCGGGACAGTCAATTAGAATCTTCCCTTCTTATTGGCTGTGGGTGCCGCCATCTTTTGAGGGCAGGACAGTCAATTAGCATATCCCCTCCTTATTGGCTGTGGGCACTGCCATATTTGTGATGGTGTGAGGGTCAATTAGCATATTCCCTCTTTATTAGATAGGATTCTGATATAGAATACCTAGAAATTTTATTGATTTCAGAGAGGAAGGGAGAGGGAGAGAGAGAGAAAAACATCAATGATGAGAGAGACTCATTGATTGGCTGCCTCCTGCACACCCCGCACTGGGGATCAAGCCTGCAACCCAGGCATGTGCCCTTGACTGGAATCGAACCTGGGAACCCTTCAGTCCATAGGCTGACGCTCTATCCACTGAGCCAAACCAGCTAGGGCTAAAAAATATATTTATATTGATTTCAGAGAGGAAAGGAGAGGGAGAGAGAGATAGAAACATTGATGTGAGAGACAATATCAATTGGTTGCCTTCTGTACATGCCCCAACCAGGTAACGAACCCTCAACCTAGGCGTGTGCCCTGACTAGGAATTGAATCCACAACCTTTCGGTATATGGGAGGATGCTCCAACCAACTGAGCCACCTGGCCATGGCAATGGTCAGCATTTTTTGGTAAATGCAGGTAATAAATATTTTAGACTTTACAGGCCAAGAGATCTCTGTCACAACTACTCAACTCTGCCACTGCAGCAGAAAAGCAACCATAGACTGTAAACAAATGAGCACAACTGTGTTTTATTAAACTTTATTTACAAAAACAGGGAAAAAGAGATAGTGGGCTGGATTTGGCCCCCCAGACTGTTATTTGCCCACCCTGTCTTATATGAAGAGAGATTATATTTGCTATAGCCAGGGAAAGTATTTTATTATTATTATGTTCAACAGCAGCATTAAAAGCTTTACATGTAATGACCAATGTTTGCTATTAAACACAATTAATTAAACAGACAGGGCTCCTGCCTTCCAAGGAATTACTAATCTAAAACAACAACAGCACAGACATAATATTTATAAGTATTCCTGAATGAGTAATTGCCATATAAACAGATGACTCTACAGGGCTAAATATGGAACTGAATTCAGAGGTGGGCAGATTTTCCCAATGCTATTGATTTACAAATATCAGATAAGGTGTTTTTTTTAAAAAAAAAAAAAAAAAAAAGCACAAGGGCTCATTCAGGAGCCAAAGAGAACAATGCCCCAGGCTAGCTCCTCCTTTTCAGCAAGAGGCTTTAAGAGAGCATTTTTCAAAAGGATCCCTCTCCCAATTGTAATTTCTTTGATAAGATACATTATTGTCAGATTTATCCTATGAGGTTAGGGGCTGTGTTATGGTTGCAATTTAAAAAAAAATTTTTTTTATTGGTTTCAGAGAGGAAGGGAGAGGAAGAGGGAGAGATAGAAACACCAATGATGAGAGAGAATCATTGATCGGCTGCCTCCCGCACACCCCCTACTGGGGACTGAGCCGAAACCCAGGCTTGTGCCCCTGATCGGAGTCAAACCTGGGACCCCTCAGTTCGCAGGCCGACACTCTATCCACTGAGCCAAACCAGCCAGGAGCTATGGTTGCAATTTAGTGACACCTGTGCCCATCTCCTTTATTTAACCTGCATCAAAGAAAAATGTTTCCCTTTCTCAACAGGAATACGAGTAAACTTAGAAGAAAAGTTAGTAGGGCAATTTGTTCATGTGCTCGTGTATGTATGCGTATGGTTAAATGATCAAGTGATTGGTAATTCAGTAACCTATTGCCTCCAATTACAGAAATGATGCAATAGTTGCTGTTGGATAGGGCAAGATTCCCTTATAACTCCTCATGTTCCTGAAAGATGGACGTGTATAATGAATATTTGTAATATTTTGGCTGCCCAATAGCTTAGCTTCTCCTCCTTAAACTGTTTGGGAATTTTCAGTTTGAGAATTTTTGTGGGTGGCAGGATATCTTCTACTATAGCGGCCAGAAAGTCCAGCTACTCACCTTCTGCCCTCTGCCCTGCCCCCACAGTGATCCTAGGGTGAGGGGAAGTGACCTAAACTTCTGGGTAAACTGCATGTTCTTACTTGAGTCTTTTAATCTGGACTGAGTTACACGGGAGTACGTAGAATTCATCCCACTAGCATCGGTGATATCCACAGTGTGGTGGGACAATGGCAGCAATCCCTAGGGTGGTGTCCAGCATTCACTGGCAATAGCAGTGGTACACTTACCAGGCCATTTCAGGACAGATTTTAGCTGTGGTTCTGGCTATCAAATCTACCTTCAGTTCCCTTTTTTACCATTAAACTGTGAGCCACTCAATGTTCTTCCAGAAAATTCCCTTTCTGCGTAAGTTAGCCACTGAGATAGTTTAACTTATGAAGGGAAGGGTGCAGAAATCCAGGGAAGGCAGAAATAATCCACTTTCCCATTTCTCATATAGTTGCCCTTCACTCAGTTTAATGGAGTTATCCATGTTTTTTCTTTCTTTGGGCCCTGATATGACCCTAGTCATTAGATTCTCAAAACTTAAGAGTACATCGGTGTTCATTTCACTTAAACTGAAGTGAAGGTATCCTAAGGTAGGTTTCCTTTTGTTAACTAAGTTCATTGATTATACCCAAATAATAAGCACTCCTCTCAAAGTTTTACTCATTCTGCTAAGAATGTTTAGTGTCTGCATTAAAAACAAATACACAGATTTCTCAAGGGGAAAAGTTCCATATAAATCTCTGTTTAGCTAAAAATCATTACAAATGCAAAGTGCTTTTTTTTTCTTTTCTTGAGTTCCTTTTGCTAACAAGGATCTTCCTAATCAAGGGTTTCATTTGGGGCAATCAAAGCCCTCCTTGCTAAAATTACATGGAAAAGGGATTCTTTTTAAAATTTTTGCAGGAGTATTTCAATGACCATAATTGAAGTGTTCATTTATAGATCTTTTCTGCAAATTTGTAACCTTGTTTCTGCAACATCTAATTCAGCCTCAGATGTTCTCAACTAATGATATTCACAGCGAATGGAACAAAATTAATTTGCATTTTCTTTATTACAATCACAATAAATATTTAATAACCTGTTATGTGCCCGTCACTATGTTGTGGTGTATTGGAGACAGGGCAAAAGTGCATGAGAAGTTTGCAAGGATATGAAGCAATTTGTTCTCTCATGTGATGTTAGTGAGAGTGTGAAATGCTTTGGAAAGAAATCAAAACATCGATGAGCTAGCCACCCAACTTGTGGGTATTCGAAAGAACTGAAGCAGGATCTTGAAGATATACTTGCACACCCATGTTCATTGTAGCATTGTTTATAATAGACAAGAGGTGGAAATAACCCAAATGTTTATCTACTGTGACTGGATAAAGAAAATGTAGTATACACACGCAATGGAATTATTATTCAACATCAAAAAAGGAAGTCCTATCATATGCTGGGACATAAATGAATCTTGAGGACATTATGCTAAGTGAAATAAGCCAGTCACAAAAGGAAAAATACTGTATGATTCCACTTACATGAGGTATCTGGAGTAATCAGATTCATGGAAATAGAGTAGAGTGGAGGTTGCCAATGAGGGGAGAGGGGAAATTTGGGAGATGTTTATCAGGTATAAAATTTCAGTTTTTCCAAATGAAAACGTTCTAGAGTCTGTTACACAACAATATAAACATAGTCAACACCACTGAACTGAACACTTAAAAATAGTTAAGATGGTAAAATTGTTTTTTACCATAATTTTAAAAATTAATTAAAAATGGATACTATTATAGAAGGACTCAAAAATCCTATCTATGTGAGGGAGTTTCTTTTTTTTTAATTAAAATTTATTGGGGTGACATTGGTTCACAAAACCGTACCAATTTCAAGTGTACAACTCAGCAAAACATCATTTACACACTGCATCGTGTGCCCATCACTCAAAGCAAAGTCTCTTTCTCATTTATCCCCCCTTTGCACACCTCCACCTCTTCCCATCCCCCTTTCCCTCTGGCTGTCACCACGCTGTTGTCTGTGTCTATGTGATACATATAAAAATTTCTTAATCCCTTCACCTTCTTTCATCCAACTTCACAACCCTACTTACCTCTGCTATCTGTCATTCTGTTCCATGTATCCATGCCTCTGGTTCTATTTTGTTTATTTTATTCATTACATTCCACATATAAGTGAGGTCATATGGTATTTATCTTTCTCTGACGGGCTTTTTTCACTTAGCATAAAAATCTCCACGTTCATCCATGCTGTCACAGAGGTAAGATTTCCTTCTTTTTTACATCTGAGTAGTATTCCATTGTGTAAATGTACCACAGCTTTTTTATCCACTCATCTTGGGCATATACCCACACTTGTGGCTTCGAAAATTGGGATCTTGATTAATAACCCCACCAAAAACACATGGAACCAGAATTAGAGAACTACACAGATAAATCTATGCTAAGTGCCTTTTGAAACATATGCTGATCACACTTTGCTTTTTAGGGAAGATGCATTACAAATCATTTTGAGATAATGCAATAAATGATAACAAAAAAGTAACAATAGCAATCAATATTAATTGAGTGCTTACTGTCATCAGGCATTGTTCTAAATGTACTGACTTACTTAATTCTTTTGTTGTTGTTGTTAATCCTCACCTGAGGATATTTTCCCATTGATTTTTAGAGAGAATGGAAGGGAGAGAGAGAGAGAGAGAGAAACATCAATGTGAGAGAGACACATCAATTGGTTGTCCCCCTCCCCTGCATGTGCCCTGACCAGGACTGGGGATCAAGCCTGCAACCGAGGTACGTGCCTTTGACCAGAATCGAACCCAGGACCTTTCAGTTCACAGGCTGATGCTCTATCCACTGAGCCAAACTGGCTAGAGTGACTCATTTAATTCTTACACAGACTTATAAATAGGTATTATTTTCATTATCTCCATTTTTTAAATGAGAAAAGAGAAAAATCAAGTTGCTTGTCCCGAGGTCACTCATCAAAAAAGTAGTAGAGCTGGGAATTGAGTCTTAGGCTGTGCTGACAGAGTAGGAGGGAAAAACCCACCCAATATATTTGGATATGAGAAAACATATTTTCAAGTACACTCAGTGGAAAATTTGGAATAAAACAAAAAGATCAATTTGGTTTTTAACTTTAATAAAATGTTGAAAACTCAGAAATGTTTGGTGAAGGTTGGAGTGAATTTTTAAAGAATTCCATCAGTGTTCAAAATCATCCAAGGAATATATTAGATAACAATGTATTTCAATCTCCTAGGAGAATATCCATGAAAAAGCACACCTTGCATCTCCTTGGGTATTAACTAAGAGCTTACTTGTGTTACAAACAGCTTTACCCACTGAAGGATTGAAGACAGTCTCTCTGTACATCTGAGAGCAAGCATCAAGCCAACCTTTAATTAAGTCAGAAGCTCTGGTTCAAAAGGAGATGGAGCGGTTTTTGTTGTTGTTGTTTGTTTTTTAAAATAATCCTCACCCTAGGATATTTTTTCTATTGATCTTTTTGTTTTTATTTTATTTGTTTAATACATTTTTATTGATTTCAGAGAGGAAGGGAGAGGGAGAGAGAGATAGAAACATCAATGATGACAGAGAATCATCGATTGGCTGCCTTGATTGGAATCGAATCTGGGACCCTTTAGTCTGCAGGCCAACACTCTATCCACTGAGCCAAACCAGCTAGGGTCCATTGATTTTTAGAGAGAGTGGAAGGGAGGAAAGGAAGGCAGAGAGAGAAACATTGATGTAAGAGAGACACATCGATAGGTTGCCTCCTGTACACACCCCCACCGGGGCTGGGATAGGGCCGGCAGCCCAGGTACATGCCCTTGACTGGGAATCCAACCCGGACCTTTCGGTGCCTCAGGCTGACGCTCCAACCACTGAGCCAAACCAGCCAGAGCTGATGGAGCATTTCTTGAGATCCAGTAATGTCTCTGGAGACCTTTCTTCTCTTGGGTTTATGGGCTAGTGAGTCCCTGTCTTCCTCTCTTCTTCACAGGTGCCACCGCCCCATCTATGTTTCTCCTTACAAGGCTGAGAAAACGACCAACTTCAGTGACCTCAGGAAAAAGCCCAGGGCCCTTTTGTTTTTAAGGAATTACTGTCAATTGCTATGGGAAACAAATATGTGGTCAAAAGAAACTGACAAAAATGGGGAAGTAGCAATATGCACAAGTTTTCAGTAAGTTCTTTAAATGATTCCTCATACTTTACCGAAATGAGTTAGCAGATTGCAGCTAAACTAATTTTATCATAGTCCTACCTGGAACTTGCCTTTCACATGATAATTATTTATTGAGGACTTATAAATAGATTGCATGACATTATGGCTGTGTATTTGTGCCTTATGAGTTTGGTCAGTGTGAATTGTCTTTAAGATACTCCTTATCTTTTTTTTTTTTTTCAATCCTCACCCAAGGAGAGAAAGAGAGGGAGTTAGGGGCAAGAGAGAGAGAGAGAGGGAGAGAGAGAGAGAGAGAGAGAGAGAGAGAGAGAGGGAGAGAGAGAGAAAGAGAGAGAGAAACATTGGTATGAGAGAGAAACATTGGTGTGAGAGAGAAACATTGGTGTGAGAGAGAAACAACGATCTGTTGTCCCCCATATACACCCCCCACTGGGGACTGAACCTAGAAAATAGGTATGTGCCCTGAGACTGGGAATCAAGCCCATGACCCTTCAGTATATGGGCCGAAGCTCCAACCAACTGTGCCACAATAGCCAGGACTCCTTATCTTTAAATAATTGAGAAAATCCAGTTTATAAAAAAAAAGCTCCTTGAAACCTGTATGATCCTATTAATCAATGTCACCCCAATACATTTAATTAAAAAATAAAAATAAAAGCTGAGGAACAGTGGCGATTCTTCCAAGTCTTCTGCCAAAGAGGGCCTGTCAGAGCAGAGCTCCTAAACCACATTCCCGACTCATTCCCCCAGACTGTTACACAGCCCTGCCTGTTCTACCCTGATTTTGGCTGCACCAGAGGAGCCATAAAGTGCCATGGTCAAGAGAATAGACTTTAGAGCTAGGCTGCCTCAGTTTGAAGCATGACTCTCTTATTTATAAAGTCACCTAGAGCAAGCAGCCAATCTTTCTATGCCTAAGTTTCCTCAGATGAAGTAAGACCAGGGATCCTGGAAAACTAGGAAGTTTGTTAGTGAGGATAGAATTGTAGCAAGGGAAGTCAAAGACTTGGCGGGTCAGTTTCCTTTAGGCTCTGGATGTGGCCGATGAAACATTCTTCTCCTGTTATGCCAGAGGACACAACCTGATGGTTCTCTCCAGATCTGATGTCTGTCTCCATGGGTCAGGGGCTGGATGGACATGTCTGGTATTTGCCTTGGTGGCTATCTATATGTTAGAAAATAAAAATCTTACCCACATTCATGCAGCAGAGGTGGAATATAAGTAGCAGAGGTGGCAGTCTCATTCAGCTCTGATTCCAAAGCCAGTGAGCCTCACAGGACCCACCCTCCTGGTTTAAAAGAGAGACAACAGCAGAGCACAGTCGGGATCAGACAATGAGGGGAACATTTCCTGTGCTCCTGGGAAGTGCTTCACTCTGACATGCAAAATGTGTATCCAGAGCAGTCCTTGCCCTCAAGGAGGTTACAGACTCCTCATGTAGGTAAGAGTGACAAACATGGAAGTCCGTGGTACAAACTAGGTGGTCAGATACTAAAAAGGCCAGAAAAGAGAAAGATTACTGTGAGCTGGCATAGTCGGGGAAGGCTTTAAAGTTGATCAGAAACTTTAAGAGTGGGCTAAGTTGATATTGATAGAGGGGAAGGATAGTACATCCCCGTGGTTTAAAGATTATGAAGGAGAGGATCACTCCCAAGGAGAACAACATGACTGAATCAAGGTCCTGCAGGACAGGCAGAGTGGGGGCCTGATGATAACAGGCCTTCACAGCAGGAAGATCGTTTAGATAGGATGAGTTTGGTATACAGGGTGAGAATGTTTAGGAAGGCCAGCCAGGTGGCAACTGACTGCAGTAATCCAGATCTGAGATGCTGAGGTATCCATCAGAGGTGAAGTAGGTGAGAATGAATAGGAGGAACTGATATTTAGGAGGGAATATTATTAGGTCTTCATTTTCAAGAGCAGTGAAATAGAAGGATAGGTTCAAAATAATTCTTAGGCTTCTCCTCTGTCCACTGATGTTTACTCAGTTTCTCCCCCTTCCCTCCCTTCTCTTCCTTTGAACTGTCTTCCCCCAACCACATGTAAAACTAATAAGAAGTAACATAAGATCAAGTTTTTGTGATAAGCTCTTCTTGATGAGTTTATAATTGTTTATCTCAATGGGAAAAGTATGTCAAGAAACAAGGATCTTTAGTCTTGCTTTTAGGCTATCTCCTTTGAACTCTCTCTCTCTCTCTCTCTCTCTCTCTCTCTCTCTCTCTCTCTCTCTCTCTCTCTCTCTCTCTCTCTCTCTTCCTTTTGATATTTAGGTATCCAAAAGGCTATACTTGCTTAGTCTACAACAATTTCCTTCTTTTGTTAGTTACATGTTCACCTGAAAAATCTCGAGTTTCATTCTGTTCTTCCAAATAGTGTTTGATTCTTCTGCAAACACTAATAAAAATAACTTGAAGTTACTACTGGACCTTTCATTCAAAAAGATTGCAATATTCTTTTACACTGTGTACGGATGTTATTATATTATGAAGATACATTGCATTTCCTTAGTGCCTTTTATCTGAGGATCATAAGTACACAGCAAACGCTAATTAATTCTTACAACAACCTTATGAACTATAATTTTTATGTGTATATAGTAGATGAATCACTCCAAAAGACCAGCAAAACACAGCCTTTGTGGGAGAGTAGGCTTGGCACAACTTCATGTATAAACAACCCAGTCAAATAGTTTAGAGCAGGAAAGGCAACATCGTATTTTGTTTAACTAAAACCACCAATGGAATTTCAGTAAGAGAATATTATCCAAATAATGACTTATCTAGGTTTCCACCAACAACACTTGGGTTTTGCAATAAACACCCCCAGAAAAAAAGAAGGAAGTGTTCAAACCTATTAATAACTACACCCTCAATCTCATTGTCTCTCCCAAATAAAGTGCTTAGGCAACAAAACAGTCCTAGTTATTAAAAGTGTGCTATGGGGTGACTCATCAACACTTTGCTTCCTGCTTAGATTTTCTTTTTTTTTTTTTAAATATATTTTATTGATTTTTTACAGAGAGGAAGGGAGAGAGATAGACAGTTAGAAATATTGATGAGAGAGAAACATCGATCAGCTGCCTCCTGCACATCTCCTACTGGGGATATGCCTGCAACCCAGGTACATGCCCTTGACCGGAATCGAACCTGGGACCTTTCAGTCCGCAGGCCGACGCTCTATCCACTGAGCCAAACCGGTTTCGGCACCTGCTTAGATTTTCATGAGGGTCTCTCCTTGAGGTGTATAAGTCTTCATTATTTTCAGGTAGGCTGCTCTTTATCATAAAAACAAAAATGGACTTTATAATGGAAAATATTTACAAGAAAATGGACTCTATTTTTCTAAGTTGGCCTAGGGAACAATAGAGGATCTATACCAACAAATGCTTTCTTTGCTCAGGAAAATGGATTTAACACCTTTTCTTTTATTGGGAGCTTACCTTTATTCTAGCTTTTTCATATAGAAATTTTCAAATGTATACAAAAGTAGACAGAAGGATATAATAAAGACCCTATGTACCCATCACTTAACTCAGTTATCACCTTGGCTCCTCTTTTTTGAAAACAATACATTTTTATTGAATTCAGAGAAGAAGGGAGAGGGAGAGAGAGATATAGAAACATCAAATGAAAATCGTACACCTATGGATGAGGACAGTGGGGAGGGTAAGGGCAGAGGGTGGGGTGGGAACCAGGTGGAGGGGCGCTATGGGGGAAAAAAAGAGGAACAACTGTAATAATCTCAACAATAAAGATTTAATTAAAAAAAAAAAAGAAAGAAAGAAACATCAAATGATGAGAGAGAATCATTGATTGGCTGCTTCCGATTGAGCCTGTAACCTGGGCATGTGCCCTGACCGGGAATCAAACCTGACCTCCTGGATCATAGGTCAATGCTCAACCACTGAGCCACACCAGCTGGGGCCTGTTTTGTTTTTAATGGTGTCATATAATCTCTTATCTCTTGAAAGTTTTAGAGTTTACTTTTGTTTTTTTGTTTTTGGTTGTAGAGGTGAGCCAGCTGGGCTGCATGGGCTCAGGAAACAAGTTCAGAAGCAAAAGAAGAGCCATTGGAGTTTATGCGAGAGAAAGACAAAGGTATGGAGCCTGGGGGAAGGCCAAAGGGGAAGGGAAAGGTGCCTTTGGTGTGCTCCTGAGAGGGAAAGTGAGCCTGAAAGCTTTAGAGTTTTAAAAAGAGTTTTCTTCCTATATTATCTCTGTTTTCTCTGGGTCCCTTTGTTCTGTTCCTCAGGTTTAGGATGATTGGACAGGAACCAGACAGTTGAGTGGAGGCCACACACTATGTATTTTCCCCAGGGCTATTCTGCAGAATCAGTTACTACTTCGTCTGATTGCAGGTTTTCAAAAGCTTGTTGAAATTTCTTATCTGCTGCTCTTTCTTCTCCCATTCTCTTCATTTTTGGAGGGTTAAGAGGTGGTCTTAGGCAGGAGTGTAGATACATTCATTCATATGATCAATCTGCCATCTTCAACCAGACTCTATTGAGAAATGTAAAATCTCTCAAAAATATAATTTGTAGATTATTTGATAATTGTCATTAACAGGAATAGCAAGATTTATAGAAATAGTCTTTAAATCTCATTTTTAAGTTTTCTATATGAAACTATTATTAGCTCAGTTGGGCAGAGCATAGCAAAATAATGACAAGGTCATGAGTTTGATGTCCATCAAGGTCAGCTAGCCTTTTTTAATTTCAAAGACTCCATCTTCTCCCCTAAACTCACAGAAAAAGTCCAGAATGTTGTTTTGGGTAGCTATAAAAGGCAAGAAATAATCCAGCTTTCATTTTCCTGCTGCAACATGCTGCCACGGGAAGTTAAAGGAACAAAAACCACTGGGAAGTTAAAGGGAAATGGTGAGAAGAGTACAGACTTATCACTATAAACCAATTCACTTCTGGTGGGGGAAAAAATCAACCCATACTCCTTAGGTTTTTTCCTCAGAGGAAGACTTGTGGAGAAAATTTTATTGAGGAGTCCTCCCAGGGACAACACCTGAAGGGTGTGAGGGCAGTGGGAAAAGTTGATCTTTGATGCAGCGATACCAGAGGCCTCAGCTGTTCCACAAAAAAGTCTGGAGCTGGGGGTTCCTTCAAAATTATCCCACTTTAAGGCAAGAGGCCAGACTTTTATAACCTCACATTGACCACTTATTGGATGAGAACTATGCCCAGGAAGGGAGCGTGACATTCTGAGGACATGTCTTCGGTGAAGTGGCTCTCATCAGATGGACAACAATTTCTAGAGAGTTTTGAGGTTGGAACCAGCAGGCAATGTCCCTGGCAGTGGGGGTAGCAGACCAAGGCATTGAATATGCTATACAACCTACTGCCCCTGGCAAGTTCAAGAGCTGAAATATTGCTTCTTTCTTCCACATCTCCTAGATCCTTAGGGAGAGAAGAAAATTAGAAGTTTGATGGCAGAAGTGCAATTGTGTTTGGAGTGAGATGGAACAAAGGATCGGTCCAGTCCATAAAGCAAATAATTAGCTTCCAACAGACAGAATAATGGAATGACCTCTCCAGGGTTTGAGTTTTTTATTTCTGTCATTTTTGCATCTTGTGCATTTGAGTATATTTACTTTGGTTAAAAATCATGCTTGGTTTTAAATATAAAACCAAAGTTGCCATGTGTAGGTTTGTGGTGCAAAATTTTGGAAAAGCTCAAAGACAATACTTTCAGGAGAAAGAAAACACTCAGAATGTATTTCAAGTTCAGTTAACAAAGCACAGAAAAGTAATAGTAAAAAATTATCACATTTTTCACTATTTATATGTCTAGATCTCTCTCTCTCTCTCTCATAATATACTAGGGGACCAGTGCACGAATTCATGCACCTTGAAAGCAACTGTGGGCCTCGAAGCTGTGGTCGGCACAGGGGCAGGTCTTGGCCCATCCTCCATGCCTCTACCTGACCCCTCCCACTGTGGCCCCTGGTCCCGTCTGCCAGTAGCCCTGCTCCCACCACTGCTGCTCCCATGCGTTGAAGACACCAGTCCCACTTGCATCTGCTGAAGGCACAAAGTGATTGGGGCCGGCGCCAGCAGGGGTGCGAGCGGTGGCTGCCATCCCCGATCACCCCTCAGGAGCAGGGGGAGGTGGAAAAGCCCTGAGGGGTGATCAGGGCTGGCACCTGGCACCGGCAGTGGGTGTGAGCGCCAGGTGGGACTGTGGTGCACGGGAGCAAAGAATTTTCAGTAACCACCAGAGGTTTGTCCCGATGACAGTGACTGGTGCCCTGCCTTGGTCTGGTGCCCCCACTCACCTGCTCCACCATCCTGCCACGGCTGATGCCCGCCATGTTCTGTGCTCTGCAACCTGCTGCCGATGCCTACCATGTTCGCGTGCGCCCAATGGAGGTCAGCGCACATCATAGCGACCAGTTGTTTAGTTGTTCAGTTGTTCTGCCATTTGGTCTATTTGCATATTAGGGAGATATATATATATATATATATATATATATATATATATATATATATATATATATATTAGAGGTCTGGTGCATGAAAATTCATGCACTGGAGGGGGGTGTCCCTCCGCCCAGCCTGCCCCCTCTCACAGTCCAGGAGCTCTCAGGGGTGGGAGGCAACCCGGCGATCAGAGGAAGGCAATGCCCCATCACACCTCTGCTGCTGCCACTGCCGGCAGCACAAGCCTTGGCCGGCCCTGGTTACCTGAGCTTCAGGTGACCCTGGGTGGCTGGGCAGCGGCCATCCGAGGTTTGCTTGTGCCTCGGGCTGGCCTGCCCCAGTGGGGCTGAGGGGACTGGGCACTGCCATCTTGTGACTATGGGTGCTGCCATCTTTGAGGGTGGGGCAGTCAATTAGCATATTTCCCCCTCTTGGCTGTGGGTGCCGCCATCTTTGTGATGGCATGAGGGTCAATTAGCATATTCCCTCTTTATTAGATAGGATTATTTAAATATTTATAGCACTGATATATGGTACTACCTATACTTCAGGCTCTAAAATTGTATTTTGTTGTTGTCTCTTAAAAATATTTTGAGGAAAATAGGACATCAGCTAAAGTACTCCCATTTCCAGCCTTCCTTCCCTACCACCACTGCCACCTCTCTCTTCCCTTCTCCCCGGTGAGGGTTTATGTGCATTATTTTATCTCTAATAGTTACATTTTACTCCTTGGAAAAGGCAGAGACATTTAATAACATCTTTTGATTCAGTTCATTGATGCTAAAAAGTCAGAAATTCAATATTTTTTTAAGCAAAGATATATCAAAATCATTCAAGACAAATAGCTAAATGAAACAATAGTTTCAAATTTTAATTCTGTTCCCTCAAGCTTCAAATCTGTGGGCAGCAGAAGGTAAAGGAAAAGAGGGGAACTTCGCAGCCTAAAAACCTCTTTCATATTGTTGGGAAACTGAAGAACATTAGTCAACTAACCCACAACTTTAAAAGAGGCTGGGAACCAGTTTTTGTTAGGTAGCATCCTAATGGGTTCAACAGGACAAGATGTATTGTGAAGACAAGTGCTGGCTGAGTCACGGGTAGCAAACAACTGAGCCTGGATTCCGACAGGCAGCTGGAGTCAGCGTGGTCACGTGGTAAATGAGAACAAAGCCGTTTGGTTTACCTGTGTCACAATAAAGGCTGGAGGGATGGCTTCAGCATCATCGCAAAGGATCTTCAGGAAACTGGAAGTTATGCTCATCTGGTTCCTGCCTTTATGTCAACAAGGGCTCCATTGCCCATAAAATCTTAAAGCTATGAAATTCAAAAGGTACTTCAGGATATACCATGGAAAACAAGTCTTCCTTCCTCCCTTGTTCGCCAGCCCTCTCATTCCCTTACCAGAGACCGAAGTTTCCAGTTTCTGATGCATTTGCTTCTAAGATATTCTCAAGTGTAGGTTTTGAAAATCTTTACTTTGTTTCTATTTTTGCTGCCACTACCCACTGTCACTTAGAATCAATATAATAACTTTGAAAATAAATTTGGTCTTCTGAGTTTGTAGTAAAACTCTGCTGGCTCAGAATGTGTCCCCACCAATAAGTAGTACATGACTGTAATGTTGTAAGTCAATTACACCTCAATTTAAAAAATACAGAGAAAGCAGTAATGGAGGAACAGGTAAACAACAACAACAAAACATTTTTTAGAAGAGAATTGACATTATCAGAGACCTTCCTGTGTCACCACAGTGACTTTTTTGGGTCCTGCTTGGTTTTAGCCCTCATCAGGGACATTTGCAAATGCTTCTCCTAGTACTTTGACTACAGTCATGTCACTGTCCTTCCATGGACCGTGTCTGGCTTCTCTCTGTACAAACCTTAAGACACTACTCATTTTTTGTCACATCCCCCCCAAAACAAATCTACTTCACACGATACTGAGAAGGAAAGAAGAAGGTGAAGAATGTCACATAATTTTAAATTCCTAATGGGACATTTTTGAACCCTTCCCAAAATACTACCAGCTACAGGGTCTCTCATTCTCTTCTAACCCTTCATATACCCTCCTCTTAGAGTAATTTAGAGTAACTTCTCTAACTTATAATTGTCAATCTTCCCATAGAGTTTTGAAGCCTAGCCTCTCTAAGTGGGTTTAGCAAAGCAAGTCTGGCCCTGGGAAAGGATTCTCTTGTTCCCCTGCCCCTAATCATCTTATTTCTATTATTACATTCCCAATTCTCTTTTTTTTCCAGGGCAAATCTCTCTTATGAACTCTGGTTCTCTATACTTAGTTGCTACCTGCCTTCTCTGCCTGGATGTCTCATAGGCACTTTATTTTATCATGTCTCAAATCAAATTTGCATTCTTTATTTTCTTTCAAATTCTGTTCCTCCTTTGTATCTTTTATTTCAAAAATGGTACCACCATCCACCCAGGTACTCTAAGGCAGAAACCAGGAACCATCCTTGACCCTTCTCTCCCTTCTCACACCTTCCACACTGGTAAGCATTTTGAGGAGGAGCAACATCTCCCAAATTTTACTTCTATACTCTTGGTGTTTACCTACTATTTGGTGAATTAATTAAAGTGCTTGATAAGAGCTTTTTCATTGAAAGAGTTAAAAGAACTCATTGTGCTAAGTTTCTGGATTTGTAATGCAAAAACCAGATTTATTTAAAAAATGCAAAAACTTATTTGTACACACAACGATGAAGGAAAGCAGTCTTCTGTCAAATGGAGAACACTGAGATTTTTAAGTAGCTGATTTGGGACCTACTACAATGGGTGGACTTGCTTTGTTGCCTTCAGATGTTAGGTCCCTTTACCTGACACTTCAGCAGGCTTTTAAAATGTGTCTTCTGCTGGGCCTGCTTTTCTAATCCCCTATGATATACAAGCTGGTGCTCCAGTCAGCCTGTGTTCCTCTTCTGTTTATCCAACTACTTTTCTGGGAAGCGTGAGAGATTGGTTTCACTGTTGGCAGAAGCCACAGTCTTCAGGTCTAACAGGAGCTTGTTTAACTTGTTCTCCAAACTCCAGAGCAGACTCTAGAGCTTGTATGCCAGCTCCCCAGTTATTTATATCAAGCCTGTTAATCACTGGAAGGCAGGTTTTACCTCCACGTTTTCTTAGAGGTCTTAGGAACTGTTTGACATGTTCCCTTTGCAAAAAGAGGTGTCTTCATTGTAATAACAGGCCGTAGATAAAGAAGCATCACTGACACGCAGCTCATAAGATGCCACGTGATTAATAGCAACCCTACAATCTTCAGAGATGAGGCCCTGGACCTGGGATGCCATCTCAGCTTTGGGGAAAACTAACAGTGCTATTTTTTCTAACAGCTTGACTTTTTATACAGTACTTTAATATACCTTACATATTTACAACACTTTGCAACACATTTTCACATTCATAAACAGAGGAGAAGGAGAAATTATACTATTTTAGAGGTATGGAAATGGAGATTAAGTAATTTGCCACCAGGCCATATGATTAGCAAAAGACGATGGGTAGGAGTAGGCAGGGGGAAGTGATCTCAGATTCAAGCCCTTTGCCTTTTGACCCAAGGCTTATTCTAATACTCTAAACCAGCGGTTCTCAACCTGTGAGTCGCGACCCCTTTGGGGGGTCAAACGACCCTTTCACAGGGGTCGCCTAAGACCATCAGAAAACACATATATAATTACATATTGTTTTTGTGATTAATCACTATGCTTTAATTATGTTCAATTTGTAACAATGAAATTGGGGGTCACCACAACATAAGGAACTGTATTAAAGGGTCGCGGCATTAGGAAGGTTGAGAACCACTGCTCTAAACCATCTTTTTCATAAGTGCATTTCCTAATAGAGAATTGCAAATAAGTAATGGAAATTATTTTATGAATAGAATCGCACAAAAAAATCTGTAATTATGCAAGCATCTAGAATATTGAACCTAGTGATCTCCCCAATATTAATACATCAAACCTTTTTATTTTTTGATTTAAGGCTTGTTTCATTTTTGGAACACTTGATATGTTTTTTAAAATCACGCCGAAACCGGTTTGGCTCAGTGGATAGAGCGTCGGCCTGCGGACTGAAGGGTCCTGGGTTCGATTCCGGTCAAGGGCATGTACCTTGGTTGCGGGCATATCCCCAGTGGGAGATGTGCAGGAGGCAGCTGATCGATGTTTCTCTCTCATCGATGTTTCTAACTCTCTATCCCTCTCCCTTCCTCTCTGTAAAAAATCAATAAAATATATTAAAAAAAATAAAATAAAATAAAATCATGACTACGTAGTTCTGAAAGATGCTCCTATTAACTATTTTGATAACTTGAAGTTCGAAACTATCTTGATCACCTAGTGCCCTCTACTGAATATGCTATAGTATTACAAGTAATTTCTTCTAAAACAGTATTGAATGGTCTCAGGATAGCGAGTGGCCTTGGATTTTGTAGTGATTCTTTTAGCACATTCTTTGTTGTTAAGTACAGGGTGGAACAAAAGTAGGTTTACAGTTGTGACTTTATTCTTGTATAATTTTTCATACAAACATCTGTAGACCTACTTTTATCCCACCCTGTATGAAAAATATATGCTGTCAGTATCTAGCTCAGTGACCATATCAGAGATCACTCAATACATGCTTGGTGAATTATTTTCCATGTACTCTGCTTTATTCTAGTAGTGTTCATGTGACAATCTACTGTGGCATTCTTCCAGCCTCTGACTGTGGGATGTCCCAGGACAGAGTCTTTGGCTGCTGCTCAATCTGCACTCTCCTTCAGAGGATTAATCTACTCTTATGCTTTACATCTGATATCTGATGACCCTCAAACTGCTGTCTGTAATCCTATCTTCTCCCCTAAATCGTCATCCTTTATTTTCAGAATGAAAGACATTTCTACTTGTCTAATCCACAAGGTTCTATGTCCCTGATGGATGTGTTCTTACTTTAATCATTAAGACTGCTAAACTAACAAAGCCCAAAAGTCATGGGGACAGGAAATAAATACTTTGCGTAAGGACCATTTGGTCAAACTGTGGGAGGCATAACCCTCATTTCCACTCCTTTGTTCCCCAAGAAGAGAACGTATTACCTTATATTAGTCAAAGGCTTAGAGCATTTACCTCACCCTGGAGGACCACACCCCAACTTCACACCTTAATACTGAATGGTTCCAAGAGCTGGCAATGTAACTGAGTTTTTATTTATTAATTATAATTTTTTTATGTTTTTAAAATTGATTTTTAGAGAGAGAGGAAGGGAGAGGGAAAGAGAGAAAGAAACATCAATGGGAAAGTCAACATCGATCCAGTCCGAAATTTGGCCATCTACTCTGGGAATTGACTGGGAATTGAACCAGTGACCTCTTAGTGAATGGGTCAACACTCAACCACTGGGCAACACCAGCCAGGCTTGTAATTTTTAAAATTATTCTTACCCAAGGATATTTTTTTCCATTGATTTTTAGAGAGAGTGGAAGGGAGGGAGGGAGGGAGGGAGGAGGAGGAAGAGGAGGAGGAGGAGGAGGAGGAGGAGGAGGAGGAGAGAGAGAGAGAGAGAGAGAGAGAGAGAGAGAGAGAGAGAGAGAGAGAAGCATCATTGTGAGAGAAACACATTGATTGATTGCCTCCCACATGCACCCTGTTGGGGGTAGAACCTGCCACCCAGGTACGTGCCCTTGACCAGGAATTGAACTCTCGACTCTTTGGTGCACAGACCGATGCTCTAACCACTGAACACACTAGCCAGGGCGTAACTGAGTTTTTAGTGGCCATGTCACTGTTCTCTAAGATCAGCACTAATTGCTGCTGGGTGATGTGATGCGAGATAGTTATTTTGGCTGAAGCTATATTGCATGGGAAATTCATATCATATAGGATGCTTCCAGTTGACTCCAAGACACTGACAGTCAGACCTAGACCCTCTAGGCAGGAGATTGGAAGATCCTTCTCTGGGGTTTGGACCAGTCCACAAAGAAAGCAAAAGATACCAATTCAGGATTTCCTCAACAAATGACCCAACCATATCATTTCACACTAAAACTCAGAGTTGACATATGCTCAAATCTTTAGATCAGCTTTTAGTGTCCTACTCTTAAATATGAGCAACCAAATAATTAAGTATCAGAAAGTTGAAAAAATCCTATGAAAGAAAGAGAAAAACCAAAATGCAAGAAAGGAAATTTGAGGAAAATTGGAGAAATCCCCAGTGGGGGACATGCAGGAGGAGCCCAATGGGGGACATGTACGAGGAGCTGATAATTCTCTCATCACTGATGTTTCTTTTTTCTTTTTTTTTTTTTTTAATATATTTTATTGATTTTTTACAGAGAGGAAGGGAGAGAGATAGAGAGTTAGAAACATCGATGGGAGAGAAACATCGATCAGCTGCCTCCTGCACATCTCCTACTGGGGATATGCCCGCAACCCAGGTACATGCCCTTGACCGGAATCGAACCTGGGACCTTTCAGTCCGCAGGCCGACGCTCTATCCACTGAGCCAAACCGGTTTCGGCATCATCACTGATGTTTCTATCTCCCTCTCCCTCTCCCTTCATTCTGAAATCAATAAAAGAGTATATTTTAAAAAAATGAGTAAGTGCAAGAAAGAAAGTTTGAGGAAATAGCAATTAGGCAAAGAGAAAAAAAACTAAACAGGAGAAGATATTACATTCATGAAATAAGACACTACAGAAGAATAGTATTCAGATAGCAAAAATCATTCTTTGGAATTAAAGCTAGGGTAGCATGAATGAAAAACTCAACAGAAGAATTGGAAAATCCAGTTGAGAAAATCTTTTAGAGAGTAGAGCAAAAATCGAACAACTAAGCAGTAAGTAAGAGAAAAGATGAAGAAAAAAGAGAACAACTCCATCTATGAATCTAAGTTCTGCCTCTCAATCAAGAAGTCAGCCCTAACCAGTTTGGCTCAGTGGATAGAGCGTTGGCCTGTGGACTGAAGGGTCCCAGGTTCAATTCTGGTCAAGGGCATATACCTTGGTTGCGGGCACATCCCCAGTAGTCAGTGTGCAGGAGGCAGCTGATCGATGGTTCTCTCTCATCCACGTTTCTAACTCTCTATCCCTCTCCCCTCCTCTCTGTAAAAAATCAATAAAATATATTTTAAAAAAAGAAGTCAGCAAACAACAAATTTTTAAAAATATTTTTATTGATTTCAGAGAGAAGAAGGGAGAGGGAGAGAGAGAGATAGAAACATCAATGATGAGAGAATCATTGATCTGCTGCCTCCTGCATGTCCACCCCCCCCCCCCACTCCGCCCTGTGCCCCGCAGATTGAGCTCACAACCCAGGCATGTGGCCTTACTTGGAAACGAATTGTGACCTCCTGGTTCATGGGTCGACACTCAACCACTGAGCCACACTGGCTGTGCAACAAATTTTTTTGGAGTACTTATTATGGGTAAGACAGATAACATAGTTCTTTATTATCGACATTACATTCTCTAGGAAAAGAACATGAGAGATTGCCCAAAGTCACCCAGAGAAACAGACAGCACCGCCTCTTCTAAGTGAGATCATTTGCCCTACACCCAACTGTTGTGATAAAGACACTCAGAGTAGGTGTGAGAAAAGAGTCAGAAGGGTTTATCCCACTTGAGTTTAACAGGCAGTGTAGTTTGTCTTCAACTCAAGTGTTGATGGCTGAAATACAAAAACTGGTGTGTCAATTCAGCCTCCACTGTGTTGAAAGGGGATTAAAAATAGAAAGGAATTAAGGTTGAGATATAAAGAGAACTTTTGTAAAGGAGAGGGCTTGAGATATTTCCCCACTGAGGAGCCCAAATTATGAAGCTGCCAGAATAAGCATCTTGCCTGCGTGCTTGTATTCCTGGTGTTTCTATCAATCACATGACTGTCCTACATCAGCACTCTTTACAAATTCACAGTTCCAGAGAGTTAATATGAGATTATCCAGACACTATTTAAAGGGCCAGAGATGGAGAAAACAAAGAAGCCTCTTCATAGGGGTATGTGCATACTTTTCTAGTCCTTAGGCACTTGGTAATTTCACAAAGTAGATATGGTATATTTGCCAAACAAATATCTTCCAACAGATTCTCCTCTACTTCATTTGTTCCCTCCCATTATAAATGGAGTTTATATTCTATACCTCCAATATGGGGCAACTATTTTAAGTAGAACAATTGTAATACTTTCTATTTGCTGTATTAATGGTTGTCTCCTGTATGGAATCTTATCTTGGACAGCTTAGGTTTAAAAAACAAAAATACTCAGAAGAGCACCCGCAGGACTTCAGCAACTATATATATAATTCAGAAAACTTTTGAAAGAAATGGAGTCTAGGAAACAGTAAGTGTAAGAAAACTGTATTAATAATTACCACTTAAAAATCTGTCATACATAAAATAACTAAAAACTTAAAAGGACTTACCTATCAACTTCAATAATTTTAAATTGATTTTCAGAGACATATTTTCTAGATAAAAGAAGCACTCTACATTTTCAAATAGTAAATGCTGAAAGATGTAATACAACAATAACACTTTGGATTTTTTTTTTTTGATGAGGGCTTTAGGTTTAGTTAGATCAGGATTCCAATGTCTGTACATCGGGGAATTTTCCTCAGAATCTACATTTAGTATATTAATTACAAATAGAGTATGTTGTAGAACATGATGAGGAGAGGAATATTTAAACTCATTTTCTTGTAATTTTTTAATTTGTGTTTTTAAAGTTTGGTGAGCCCTTTCTACTATTGCTTGGCCTTGAAGATTGTAGGGTATTCCTGTAGTATGTGTGATGCCGAATGTAGAGCATAAGTTTTTAAAAGCTCTAGAGGTATAGGCAGGCCCATTGCCTGTTTTAAGTGCCCTTGGTATTCCTAGGTAGGAAAAACATTGGAATAAATGTTGACTTACATCTTTAAAGGCTTCTCCTGTACGTGCAGAAGCAAGGATAACATGAGAAAAGGTATCAATACAAACATGCACATAACAAAGTTTGCCAAAAGGTGGGACATGAGTAATATCTGTCTGCCATAAGTCACAGGGTCTAAGTCCTCTTGGATTAACTCCAGTAGCAGGGCTAGGAAAATGAGTAGGACAATGGCCACAGTCATGCACAATACTTCGAGCAGCTTCTCTAGATATGCGATAATATAGATGGAGAGCAGAAGCATTTTGATGGTGAATGGCATGAGACCGCCAGGCTTCTTCTAGAGCTGTACAAACTACTGGGCGAGTTAGTAGATCCGCTTGATAATTTCCTTTGCTTAAGGGTCCTGGTAGGCAGGAATGAGCTCTAATATGTCCAATATAGAAAGCCTTTTCTCGTTTATGAATGTAAGTTTGTAGCTGAGTTAACAAAGAGAAAATGGCTGTTCTTCCTTGTGGGAGAGAGGCGGTCTCAATATGAGGAAATAATTTAACTATATATTGAGAGTCAGTGTACAAGTTAAAGGGAACCTGTTGCAATTGTTCAAAAGCATAAATGACTGCTAAAAGCTCTGTTCTCTGGGCTGATGTTTCTAGGGTTTGTTGAGCATGGGTTATTGAGTCAATGATTATTACTGCCCTACCATTAGAGGAACCATCTGTGAATACTAAGGAGGCAGGAGGTGATAATGGGAGCCGTCTGTTGGGGTCCAGCCCAATCAGGTCCCGGGGTTCCCAGAGGTGTGGATGGAGGCAGCATTCAGGTGATTATCATAGCCAGGTTCTGTGTTTATTGTCTTGTTACATCTGTATTTATACCAGTTGATTTCAATCCTATCCATTCTATTCCAAAGGTTAGGGCATTTCTTATCTCCATTCCAAGGTTACCCTATTGTTCTATTAAGCTACAAGGAAGTAACTGAAGGAGATTATCCTAAGTAAAGATTATGTAGCTTAAGTGTGATTGTTCGTAGTTAAAGTGATTAATTACCTGCCTGGCACTTAGTTAAGGGGTTTTATTCCCTCCCTAACTCCAGGGAAAAATCCCCACCTGGGGAAACAACCTTTCTCGGAGAGGTGACCTTGGTTAAAACACATAATGCTAAGAAGGGGAGCAAACATATTAAGAACAGTATGCCATATACACCAGGTCCCTTGAAACATATGCTGTGCAGATGTTTCTTCCCTTCAGCGACTGTGTCAAGCAGCAAGGATGGACCGGCTTCCGGCACTCAGTGACCTGGCACTAGGAGAACTAAGCAGAGGATGGGGCCCACCCTCTGCACTCAGAGCTCCCTCCTGTTGATTCGGTCCCAAGGGAGCTCTGGGATTCTAGAAGCCAGTCCAGAGAATATCGGATTAAGTAGGTTGGGATCAGTGTGTGCATCTGACTCCAGGTGCCCTGGGTTCTGAAAACCAATCTAGAGAAGATGAGACCAAGTACGATTCATTGGCTGAGCGAGTTAATCTGCTTGGAGATAGGCTTTCTGCTTATATAAGGGCTGAGGGCACCCAGCCTAGGCCATTAGACACCAGAGCCCAGGAAAGCAAGGACCATGTCGCTACCAGGGAAAAGTGAAGCAGCGCGAGCTCCAGCTCTCCTGAGGGCCACGGCACCGAGCTGGTTTCCTCCTGGCCATCTGCAAGCTCAGGAGGCCGAGCTGGGTGCCTCCTGCCCTGTCCCAACCCTGGTGCACCCGCCTTCCTGCCAGTGGCCCTGCCATCAACCTATTGGCCCTGGCGGCCTGCTCCCGGTGCCCCCCATATACACCTGGGCCCCCATATAGCTCATCATCCAGCCAGAGTCCATGAGGAGAGGCCTGGCCCCCCGCACCCGGCTACCCACCGCCCAGGAGCTGTGTGACCTGCTGCAGGGAGCAGACAAGCCTCCCATGGAGTCAGCCAGCCTGACCCAGGCTGCCCAGGATCTGGCCCCGAAGTCCCCTTCCATCCACCTCTCAGCTGCCAGAGACAAGAGGAGGATTGCCTGCGACACCATGCCCTGCCTGGCTGCAGGTGCCAAGAGGCGCTTCCCGGCCAGCAGCAGCAGCAGCAGCCCTCCTCCCAAGGCCCAGGGGTTGGGCAGCAAGCTCCCAGAAGCCCGTGCCCATCAGGCCAGGCGTCCAAGGCCACCAGCACTGTGCCTCCCAAACTCGTAACCTGCGGCCCACCTGAGCAGAGTTCTCAGAAGCCCGTTCCTCCAAAAGAGTGTGGGGGCAAAGTGCCCGCCATCACCCGTCAATGCCATCTTAGCCTCTTTATGGACAAAGGTCTCAAGTTCTGCTCTTCTACCCAGGATGCCACAGAGAAGGAGCTGAAGGAGGAGAAGGCGGTCTACCACCAGAGCCGCAACAAGAGGATGGACCGGGACGTGGCCGCAAACACCTTCCACAAGATGCAGGGCCTGGAACCCAGCCCTGGAGCCGGTCTCCACAAGACCTGGGACAGAGGGGCTGTGTTCCAGGAGGTGGTGCTGGGGGGCAAGTTGGCCGCCCAGACCAGCTTCTCACTCCAGTGCCCGAACAGCCCCCCTGAAGAGGATCCTTTGCAAGGGGCCGCCCTGTACCAGCGCCTCAAGGAGCACCTGCTAACCCAGGCCCAGCTCAAGGAGAATGGCTACCCCTTCGCGCACCCCAAGAGGCCAGGGGGCGCTGTCCTCTTCACCGCCCAGGAGAAGCCACCCAGGATGCCTCTTGCAGGCTGTGCTGCCGCTGTGGCACCCAGTACCTCGTGGCCCCCTCAGGCCACTGTGTGCACCAGGAAGAATGTCACTACCACTGGGGTCGCTGCGCCCCACTCCAGCGGCTGGGGGGCTGGGAGATTCAGTACACATGCTGCTCGGCCCCCATCGGCTCCCTTGGCTGCCAGGTGGCCTGGCACGTGCAGGACGGCTGCCAGCAGGACCTGCAGGGCTTCGTGCAGACCTTGGACAAAGAGCTGCCACCAGGGGCTCACCCCGGCATCTACGCCCTGGACTGTGAGATGTGCTACACCACCTCTGGCCTGGAGCTGACCCGTGTCAGCGTGGTGGACAGCGCCCTGCAGCTGGTGTACGACACCTTCATCAGGCCAGACCGCGACATCGTCGACTACAACACCAGGTTTTCCGGAGTCACCGCGGCTGACCTGGCCCACATCAGCACCTCGATCCGGGACGTTCAGGCCGCCTTGCTGACGCTCTTCAATGCCCACACCATCCTCATCGGACACAGCTTGCAGAGCGACCTGCTGGCCTTGAGGCTCATCCACGGCACCGTGCTGGACACATCGGTGCTCTTCCCGCACCGCAGCGGCCTCCCCTACAAGCGCTCCCTTCGCAACCTCACGGCTCACTACCTCGGACACGTCATCCAGACTGGATGGATGGCCACAGCTCCAGCGAGGACGCCAGCGCCTGCATGTGCCTGGTCATCTGGAAGATGGGACAAGACGCTGAGACTGAGCGCTGACCGCAGCCCAGCATTTTGTGGACAGGACTATGACTTTGGAAAGAGCTTTGTGATCACATGTATCTCTTGCCCCACATGTCTAACAATAAAGGAATGGTTCAGTAAACTATAGTAAAAAAAAAAATAACACTTTGTATTTGCTGTTCCATACTTTTAAAAATGCATATATATTTTCTCTCTCTCTCTCTCTCTCTCTCTCTCTCTCTCTCTCTCTCTCTCTCTCTCTCTCTCTCTCTCTCGGCCTGGTGCATGGATTCATGCACTGGGAGGGTGTGGCCTGCACGGATTGGCACTGCTCATTCCAGTCAGCTGAGTGGCTATGGACCTGCCCTTTGAGCGACTGCTGAATGAGGAAATTAGTCTGAACTGATATTTCAGGATATTGTCTTGGGTAAAGGCATGTTCTGTGTCCTGGAGGAACCTGGTGGAGAGCTTTACACCCAAAGCCACTCAGTGAATGTCCTTGATGTGCAATGCCAGGTCGGTGACACCATCGGGGATGTTCAGGGCAGCCGTGCTCCAGGATCCTCAGCCATCAGGACAGCCTCCTCGGGGGTCATGTCCCCTCTTGCCATCCACCTATGCCAGCTCCCTGCGCTCTTTCTAGAACACACCTTAGAGGGCCTGCATCAGCTGGTGGGGGCAGGCCAGAGTCTGGATTGTCTCAGGTATTTGATAGGTACAGAGACTCGGCCTCACCCTGGGCAGCTGCTCATCCTGGTCAGCCAAACGGTGCTCCCACTGTGGGAGTGCATTGACCATCAGGGGGAAGCTCCTGTGTTGAGCGTCTGCCCCCTGGTGGTCAGTTCATGTCATAGCGACTGGTCGACCGGTTGTTCTGGTCGTTTCGCCGTTCGGTTGCTGGGATATATATATATATATTAGAGGCCCAGTGCACAAATTAGTGCACTGGTGGGATCCCTCAGCCTGGCCTGTGCCCCTGTGCCCTCTCGTAATCCCAGACCCCCGAGGGATGTAGTAGTCCGCGAAGTGGCAGGCATCCAGGGAGGAGCCCAAGCCAGGGCCTGGCGCTGCACCGCTCTCTCTCATCCCGGCCCCGTTGTGCCTGCTGCCGCCACTGCTCGGTAGTGTTGCTGCGGAGGCGGGAGAGGCTTGCACCACTGCTGTGCTTGCCAGCTGTGAGCCCGGCATCTGGTGCCCATCGGACAGCTAAGTGGTGCTCTCCCTGTGGGTGCACTGACCACCGGGGGGCAGCTCCTGCAATGAGCGTCTGCCCCCTGGTGGTCAGTGTGCATCGTAGCAACTGATCAAATGGTTGAATTGTCGACCAGTCGCTTAGGGCTTTATAGATAGATAGATAGATAGATAGATAGATAGATAGATAGATAGATAATGCATTTATTATTATCATTTATGGATTGAGGAAACTGAGACATGAGAATTTAAGCAATATGACCAAGACCTCATTATATCATGAAAAGACCAGAATTCTTCTTCTTTTTTTAAAATGTATTTTTATTGATTTTAGAGAAGAAGGGAGAGGGAGAGGGAGAGAAACATCAATGATGAGAGAGATTCATAGATTGGCTGCCTCCTGCATACCCCACACTGGGGATCAAGCCCGAAACCCCAGCATGTGCCCTGACTGGGAATCAAACTTTGACCTCCTGGTTCTTAGGTCGACACTCAACCACTGAGCCACCATGGCCGGCAGGACCAGAATTCTTACTCCATTGTTTTGTTCTTTACCATCTACAAGTAGAAACCATATCTTTGATTAATTATAGGCATTCTCATTTTATAGTTCAATATATGAATACAAAACAAAAAATCTTAATGGGTTTGTTCCAGGTCATTCTGTAAAAGAAATGAACAGCTAAGAAAAATACGCAAGCATTGACTTAAAATCCTTTGATCAAATCACTTGACCACAATGAATGTAAGAAAGAATGAATGCTAAAGAGTTGTGCAGAACACATTGTCCATTACTGTTCTTAAGGTTTGTCCTAGATAAAAGGTTTCCATTAAAATCCATTCCTTCTAGGCATACATTGTAACCTGTGTATAACTACTTGTCTCCTCTAGAAACATTGAAAACAAAAAAGAAATTTGTGTGTGTGTGTAAATAATAGAAATGGAACAATGCTGTATGATGAACAAAATTTAGAAGGATTAAGTTTTTTACAAAGTATAGGATTATGCTCATCATTCAGTTTTAAAGTTTATAATAGTCATAAACTATTGTATGGTCAAATAATAAAGATAATATTATAGTAACCATCTGTTAATCTGAATTTCAAAACTTAATTTTAAATCAAAGAAACCACTATACATCAGACAAATGGTGGACTTAGTTTTCCTAAATAAATAATTTTAGACAATTAAAAATAATTTGGATATTGTAGTAGAAGTTGGTTATTATTTTGGCCACCTGAATGGCTTCCCTGTATTTAGAGAATTCTACACTTTAAAAATCTTGATGGTAAGCAAAGGTTTTTTCCTAATGGAAGTGGAAGATGTCCAATACCTTCTCTGCTCCCCTTGCAGCTAGGGTACAGGCATGTAACCTGGACTTTCCATTCAGACATTTATGCTGGACCTTTGACTCCTTGCTGGATACAAGAAATAGTTTGTCTCTTCCTCCTTCCGCCTTTCTTTCTCCCTGTCTCCTAGTGGCAGTAGATGTTACTGCAAGCTATAGTTTCCAATGCGAAAGTGGCCAGAGCTTGATGTCCATGGCATCAGATGTAGGGTGACAAACTTGTCACAATTTGCCCAGCATTTTCCCAGTTTTAGCATGGAAAGCTGTCTGGAAACTGAAGACAAGGATGGTTGTTTACTCTAGCCACTTACTTATCAGGTCAGTTCTGTGGGTGTTTTATCCCTGTCACTTAAGTTTAAGCCTAATTTTTCAGCTCTCCCAGCATTTCTGTGAGCCACCCAATATCCCTTAAAAATTTTGTGTAAGTGTAACCCAATATCCTTTTAATCAAACTGTTCTGCTTAAATCAGCAAGAGTTGGTCTCTATTGTCACTGCTACTAAGAACTTTGGCTGAAATGGACACCTTTGTGTGTAAGCAGTTTAGAAACCTGGGTTTGACAATCAAACCTATCATATTGGTTTGATTCTGCTCATAGAGTTATTATGGACCCTATTTGATGTTGGTGAAATCTTTTAACATTTTGAAAGATGCTGTAAAAGCATCTAGTGATCATGCTAACTGTATTTTTGAAATTCGGAGATAATTTTGATGGTATCAGCTTTCCATGCTAAAATAGTATCATGAACTATTTTCCCCCGATGATGAGATAACAAATAGTGTCAGAATAAATCACTTAAAAGTAAAGTTGCTAACAGATAATCTTTAAATTTCCTCATTCCATCCCATCCCACCTCCCTAAAATTTATGAATGCTTTGTTTCTCCAGTTGAAGAATTTTAAAATTAAAAAAAAAAAAAAAAGGACGTGGGACCTCACCCTCTCCCCCCATTCATCTTTGGAGCACATACAGAAGTTCTTTGCTGTTTCTCCTGATAATTAGACATCGCTAGTGAACACCTGGGCCTGTCATTCAGCCTAACCTTCATGACATCCTCATACTCCTGCACTTTGATTTTTTATCCTTTGGAGAGAAAACCTTCAGTGAGGATACTCCGGCTCATAAAATACTTATGAAAATATTATTACATAAATAGTATATCTTTATTAATAAAAATAGAAGATAAAAGAATTCAAATAGCAGTAAGCATCCATAATTCTTCCACTGCTAACAATTTTGCATTCTTTTTTGTAAGCATTCATATCTATAGCTATAGGATTTTTTAAAATTTGAGGTCACATTATAACTAATAATTCAGAAGTTGTTTTTATTAGCATTATAAATTTCTTTCCATGTGTATGCATAGAAGATATAATATTAAATGAGTCAGTCTTTCACAATGTATATAGAGAAATCATAACACATCATCAGTGGACTTTTAAATATGTCTTTATTTATTGCAGAGAGAGGATAGGGGAGGGAGAGAGAGAGAAACATTAAGGATGAGAATCATCCATCGGCTGCCTCCTGCATGCCCGTGGGATCAAGCCCAGAACCTGGGCATATGCCCTGACTGGGAATAGAACCATGACTCCTGGCTCATAGGTCAATGCTCTAACCACTGAGAAACACTAGGCAGAGCTCCTTGACATTTTTATGATTATTTCCCAAAAGTAAATATTAGAAGTAGAATTTTTACAGCAGAAACTATTCTCATTTTTGAGGCTTTTCTTATATTTTGCCAAATTGCTTCCCAGAAGAGTTATGCCTTTTATTTTTCTGCTAAACATCTATAAAACTGTATACTTCCACTGTCAACAACACTTAAGTATTATCATTGTTTTTGACCTTTATTAATTTGATAAAGAGATATCTTTTTGTTTTATGGATATAAACATAGGCTAAACATTTAAATATGTTTTTTAGCTTTGTACTTAAAAAATTATCTTCTCCTATCATGTGCCCATTTTCTTTACTGTGGATATATGAGATTAACCACTTAATTCTACCTTAAAATGCAAAAAAGCAAACTCGAATTCTGAAGATAATTATCACACTCTCCAAGAGTTGTCATTATTTGCTTTGTCATCATCACCTAGATATTTGTTTTTTACAAATTACTACCTCCCTGAATAGGTTTCTAGCTAATTTTCAATCTCTTATTCCCTTCTCAAGAAATCCTGATTTTAAAAATTTATTTTTGTTTATCCCATGAAGTCCCATGTTAATATTATACTCCTTATTTTAAATATAGATGTTTGGTAATTTATACTTTTTATAGGAGGAAGTCAAGCAGATAATACCAAAATGCAATTATTCTAATCAGTTTTCTCTTTGGGTTAAACATATTATCTCCCTTTTAAAAGGAAAATACGTCTTTTGGTTTTCTCTTCTATTTGAGGAACATATAAGCTATTCAATAAAATAGTTACAATGCTGGTATTTGTCTCTAGCTGGGAGTTTGGAGGAAGCCAATCAGTGGCCCTGCCGCTGTATTTGCTGCCTATTTCCCAACTACTTTGCTGTTTCTTGCTGACCCTCATGTCTGCTGTTACCTCAGAATCCATCATCACCCACTTCTACAGCCTACCTGCTGGGCTGTTGCTGGAGGCGCTAGTGTCAGTCACACCAGAGAGAGGAGAGTGGGCAGGAAACTCTTCAGGGGATCTTGGTTGGCTTCTATATCTAGGCTCTATTTTTAATGCTCTGCAGTCAATGCTGATGACATTAGACAATCGCTTAATCTCAGTGCACTCAGTCATCTTTCTTTGGCTCATTCCTCTCACGCCTTACAGCCTTCTCTCTTATGCCTAGAGTGACCATATGCTTTCTTTTTCTGGAAAGTCCCAATTTCAAATATTCTGTCCTGTTGCCAAATCAAATGTCAGACCATATGCTTCATATTTTCTTTGGGGAAATATGTTCACTTACCTATGTTTGAGTTCCCTGAACTCTGCTCATCAAAATTTATATTGGTTTTTCTAGACAGTTTGTGAAAAATGTTATTAATCCAAAATGTAGCTCAGATGCCAGACAAAAAGAGTGTGCGATTTTATCTGAATAAAATTCTAGATAAGTGGCTCCTTTGTGTTTATCATTATCAGTTAGCATTCCTATTGTTCTAACAAGGATTTTAGTTTTTAAAGCATAACATACTGGAAAACTATGCTTATTTTCTCTTGGTTAAACATGTCTCAAAAAGCCTTAGCTACTTTCATCCTGAGGCTGTCACAGGTGTAAAGGAGAGTGTATAGAATTTTCTACAGAAGCACTCCAATGCAACAGGTGTGATTTCTCAGAGTGAAGCACCATACTACCAAGCAGCAATTGCAGGCAAATATCCACTAGTTAGATGGTTCTTAAAAACTGCTAGGGTCAGAGAGTGGAAAGTGCGGCTACATTTGTGAAGCGTGTCCTTTAGAGAAAGCTGTGCTGTGCATGCAATAGAAGATATAATATTAAATGAGTCAGTCACTAGAGTGAAGGAGGGGAGGGTGCATGCCCCTTCACCTCTGGCCAAGGGAGAGGGTATTCTTACAGGATTGTTCAGGGAACTCTGATGGGAAGGGCATAAAGGGCTGATGTCTGACTCCCCACCCAGGAAAATCTAGAGGGCCTGGCAGGCTCTTTGTTATCAGAGAGGATATACCCAGTTGCACTGGGACCAGTCAGCTCCCTCAGAGTTTATCAGGACAAAGGATGTATCATGCCTCCCACAGACCAGATGTGGGTCACAAAGGGGAGAAAGAGCCAGTCCAAAGATCTCCTTGACTTCTGTCCAAGAGAACTTCTTGAGATTTTAATTGAGCTCTAAGAGAAAAGACCTGTATGGCGTGGATATTCAAAAATAAATAAATAAATAAATAAATAAATAAATAAATAAATAAATAAATAAATAAATATAAATAAATAAATAAATAAATAAATCTGAGGCTATGGGATAAGTGGCCTGAGGAATAGGATACCTGGCCCATGTCACAGGAGTTGTTGGACCAGTTGTAGCTTGATTGGCATGTGAGCCTCAGAGGAACTCACAAAAGTTCCCACAAGACAAAGAGCCAGCTTCAAACATCTGCAAGTCCCAGAAAGTACAGTCATCTCTCTCATTGTAGTACCAGCCAAGTAAGACCTTCCTGCTCCCTTTTGCTCTCTTCTCTCCCTGTACTCCAACCAGAGACTCCAAAAACAACAGTTACTGAGTGGAAGAGGAAGTCAGCAGAAAAGGGAGAGGCAGCTGACCACAGGCCTTTTCTCTAAGGCTTTCCTTTCTAAATGTCAGATTGAGGCTGAACGGTATGATTGAAAGTGGTTGTAAGAATAAGTGAGCAGACAAATCATGAAACTTGCTGAAATTTACATCTTTGTGGCAGGGGGAAAAGCTCACCCTTCTGAATTAATTTCTGAGAACAGTTATGTTTTGATTATATCTCACAAATCACACTAGCTCATTGTAATGAACACACAGACTGTCTACTGTACAGTCAGTAGAAGCCTTTCAGAACTTGTAGGTTGAAGTCTTAGAAGGAAATAAGCATTGCAGGCCCACATTTATAAAATAAAAAAATTGCAATTCCTGTATTAGGTTCATTCACCAATCACTACAGCAGCATCCTGAAATAAATGAATATAGAATATTCAGACTTTCCTTTCAGTAAAAAGATGATTGAACCAAAACATACTTTTTGGCCACAGTGGTAAAGATAATATAGTGACTGAAATGCTCCTATAGCTTTCCTGTATCATCTATTCTTTTAGATATGATGGATCCAAATAAAGAATTTCACTTTTAAAGGTTACATTATTATGAAACTATTTTAATTCTCTATTCTAAAGTCATATGAATGAGCTTAGAAGAAGTATGACTCTAAAAAAGGGTAAGAGCAGTGGTTAGAATTAAGTTCAACTACAGTGAGTAAAACAAAAAATAATAAATAATGATAGACTAAATATACAAGGTTTTATTCTCTATAAAAGAAGTTTGGAAGTTGGTGTTTCAGGTGGGTTGGAAGTTCTACAAAGTCACCAGGCACCTAAACTCTTCCCAGGTCATCACTCTACCATACCTCTGGTGCACTCTCGTACCCTGGTCCAAGATACTTGCTAGATGCACCCATCAAACCTATGTTCCAGGTAGTAAGAGGGAAGAAAGAAGAGCCCATTCCTGCTCTTTGAACAAAATTTCTGTCACTTCTCTTTTGCCAGAATGCATGGGTGCAAGGGAGGCCAGGAATTGTAGTTGTTCTAATTAAAGAATTGGGTTTTGTTACTAAGGTGGAAAGCAAGCATTTAGGAGTGACTGGCATAGAGACTTAAGTATATTTCTTCTACTAAAATGGCTGGGTCACAAACATTGCTACCAAGTTAGAATTATTAAAAAAGATCATTGATTTTACTGTAGATATTATTTTCTTTAAAAGCTTGCTTTCTCTTTGTAGAGAATTTTTTTTTTTGTCCCTTGCAAGCAAAGAAAGACTAATTTATGATTAATTATTAGGAAATTCAGTAATTTGTTATATTAATTAAGTTTGTTGTTTCATTAAGAAGAGAAACATCTCAGTAATTTCTAAAATTTGTGAATACATTCATTCATTCTATCAGGTATACAGTAAGCATTTACTAACTTTTTAGGTACTAGGGGGAAAAAAGAGATGCTTTTTGTCCTCAAAGAGCTAAAAATAGTGGAGATAGATGGTCAAATTTTAAATGTAAGAAATTGTTATAGGTACTGAAAGAAAGTGTGTACTGGGTGTTGTGGAGGCACATAAGAGTGAGGTGTTAATTCTATAAAAAGAGATTGAAAGGTATATATCCAAAGTAAGACACAAAATGATGGTGGAATTCAATTAAAAATTATTATGCAATTTTAAGTATACTGAAAGGCATCTATAATAATAAAAGCATAATATGCTAATTAGACCAGACATCCTTCCGGATGACCTTCTGGACGAAGCTGAGGCTGCGAGGGAAGCCCGGGTCCCAGGTGCCAGAGGGAAGCTGGTGCCGGCAGCCAGGGAAGGAAGGCCTACTCTTGCACGAATTTTGTGCATTGGACCTCTAGTAGAGAGTAACACAATGAACATCCATTTACTCACCATCTACCTTATAAAATATCACATTATGAATATGTAATCACAGGACACATTTCTTATCCTAGCTAATAAAAGACAAAAGGGTAATTAACCATACCTCCGCTATGCTTCCCATTGGCTAATCAGGACGATATGCAAATTAACTGCCAACAAAGATGGTGGCCGGCAGCCACGCAACTGAAGTGAACATGAGGCTTGTTTGCTCCAGTGATGGAGGAAGCCAAGGTTCCCCTCCTGCCGCGGCCTGGCTCTGAGCCCGAAAGCAACAGTGTTTCAATTATAGAAGCTAAACAAACCCCAGATACCTGCTTTCAGCAGGCCGTGGCCTCAGAGCTGCAGCGAGCAAGGACGGCAACAAAGTTTCGATTATAGAAGGTAAATAAATACCAGAATAAAAAAAGAAAAAGAAAAAAAGGAGAGGCTAGGAGCTTCAGTCGCCAGCCAGCCTGAAAACGGCCCTCAACCTCTCACCCAGACTGGCCAGGCACCCCAGTGGGGACCCCCATCCTAAAGGGGGTGTGACCAGCTGCAAACAGCCATCAGCCCCTCACCCAGGCTGGCCAGGCACCCAAGTGGGACCCCCACCCTGATCCGGGACACCCTTCAAGGCAAACCAGCCGGCCCCCACCTGTGCACCAGGCCTCTATCCTATATAGTAAAAGGGTAATATGCAAACTGACCCTAACAGCAGAAAGACTGGGAATGACTGGTCACTATGACACACACTGACCACCAGGGGGTAGACGCTCAATGCAGCAGCTGCTCTCTGGTGGTCAGTGCGCTCCCACATGGGGGAGCTTTGCTCAGCCACAAGCCAGGCTGATGGCTGCCAATACAGCAGTGGTGGTGGGAGCCTCTCCTGCCTCCTCAGCAGTGCTAAGGATGTCCAACTGCAGCTTAGGTCTGCTCCCCGCTGGCAAGTGGACATCCCCCGAGGGCTGCTGGGCTGCCAGAGGGATGTCTGATTGCCATCTTAGGCCCAATCCCCCGGGGAGCAGGCCTAAGACAGAAAGTGGTCATCCCTTGAGGGGTCCCAGACTGCAAGAGGGCACAGGCCGGGCTGAGGGACCACCCCTCCCCCCCCCGCCCCCCCCGCCGAGTGCACAAATTTTTGTGCACTAGGCCTCTAGTTAAAAATAATCCTAAAGCCCAGCTGGCATGGCTCAGTGGTTTAGTGCTGACTTATGAAGCAGGAGGTTGCAGTTTGATTCCTGGTCAGGTCACATGCCCGATTGTGGGCTTGATCCCCAGCATGGGACATGCCAGAGGCAGCTGATCAATGATTCTCTGTTATCATTGATGTTTCTATCTCTCTCTGTCTCCCTTCATCTCTGAAATCAATAAAAATATATTTAAAAAAAATCCTAAAACCTGGATTTTAGTATGAAGTTTGAAATTATTAGCAATGATGTATATAGGTATAATTATCATAAACTAAAGATCTTCACAAAAGGTTGTTATTGTCATTAAATAAAAGAATGACAGAATGGTAAGAGTCTTCCTGAAATTGTAGAAGTGTTAGAGAAAGTGCTAGGAATCTTTTTTTTAATATAGTTTTTAGAAAATTGATTTTAGAGAGAGACAAAGGAAAAAAAAAATGAAGAAAGAGAGAGAAACATCGATATGAGAGAGAAACATCAATTGGTTGACCAGGGATCAAACCCACAACATGGGTATGTGCCTTGACCAGGAATCAAACCATGACCCTTCGGGTGAATGGAATGTTGCTCAACCAACTGAGCCACACTGGCCAGGGCAGGAATTTTATAATATATTCTAAAGCAACAGTATCTGTCATTTAATAACCCCCAATTAATACTTTTATATTAGATAGACTCTTGTAGAACTTAGACACAAGTCATTTAAAAAATATTAAATTTGCAGCTTATTTTTTTTTATGTGGCAAGGGGAAAGGGCACTAAAAAATGTCTTGTGGGAGGGGAAGGGAATTGGTGGAGAGGGCATGAATTTCCCTTGACTCAGAAGAAGAAAGTGGTAATTTTCCTGGCTTTACCATGCAAGTATTTGTCATTTTTTGAAGTTGTTTTTCTGCAAAACATATGTATTTAACAAATATTTCTTATATGCCCAAAGCCTAAATTCTGGGCCTGTGGCAAAGTACTTCAAGGAGACTTGGGGTCATGCCAAAGCTATGTTTGTGTGCCTGGTGTAGAGAATGCATCAGGGAGCCAGAACTCTGCTAACATGGCTGCCACCACATCTACAGAGGCAGGCTCCCTATTCGACTATACAGCTTCTTTACATTTTTCAAAAATAGAATTCCTGTCCTGTCTGGTGTTTCTCAGTGGTTAGAGCGTGGGTCTGTGCACCCAAGGGGCACAGGTCAAGGGCATGTACGTGGCTGGCAGGTTTGACTTCTGGCCTGGTCAGGGCACATGAGGGAGGCAACCAACTGATGTGTCTCTGTTACATTAATGTTTCTCTCTCTCTCTTCTCCCTCACTCCCTTCCACTCTTTCTAAAAATCAATGGGAAAAATATCCTGTGGGTGAGGATTAACAACAAGAACAACAAAATAGAATTCCTTTTCAACTACTTCTTTACATTGTCATAAAGGAGTTCCTTTCAACAGTGTTTTTTTTTTTTTTACATTGTTATAAAATTAATCAAATTTATATTAATATGGTGAACTAGGCTGACAAAGAAAGACTCTCTACCTTTCCCAAAATATAAAAGTGCTGGATAATAACCTAAAATTTTTGAGAAAAAACCCCCACAAAAAAACAGATGCTGCCAATTTCAATATTTTGAAAGCAAGAAAGGGGAACACCTCAGGTCCTAGAAAAAGGAACAGGCAAACACAAAGCACTAGCGGGAACTGAAGCCAATGACACGCTGAAGTCCCGTGGGTACTGGAACTGGAGACATGCTTGAGACTGACAGATGAGGAAGAGGGGATTGGCCATATGTTGATAATTGTTTAAGCTGAGTGACTGACATACTATCTTCTCTTCTTGTTATGTGATTAAACACTTTTGTAATAAAAAGTTAAAATAAAACAAGCCCTGGGTGCCATCCTAGAGCAGTGGTCGGCAAACTCATTAGTCAACCGAGCCAAATATCAACAGTACAACGATTGAAATTTCTTTTGAGAGCCAAATTTTTTAAACTTAAACTATATAGGTAGGTACATTGTTATTAACTTAATTAGCTGGTCTTTGCTAAAAACGTCCTCAATCTGAGGGGTCGACCTCAGCAAACGTACCCCCACTTCTTCTAACGCCACTTCTTCAAAACAGACTCACCCAGGCCGAAAACCGACTTCTGCGCATGGGCCACAAAGTTTCAATCGCACTGTACGTGCCCGCATGTGGTATTTTGTGGAAGAGCCACACTCAAGGGGCCAAAGAGCCGCATGTGGCTCACGAGCTGTGGTTTGCCGACCACTGTCCTAAAGTTACGGAATCTCTTAGGGGTTCTGTATAGAGGTCTGCATTTTTAATATACTTCTGAGGTGATTTTGTTACCCCAGACCAAAGAAGAAGACTGATGGTGAGGTGAATTTCAGACATCTGCCACAAGGGATGGGAGAAACAGTTTTGGGTAGGTATCCTTTTCATTTCTTATCAAATTAGAAAAGTAGCACTTTGGCTAGAATTCAGAGAGACATTTATGGGTCTGCTGGCCTCTTCTACTGCTAGGAAACTTTCTGATCCCTATATACATATTGTTTGATTTTATTCTGATTCAGTGTTAAAAACATAGATTTGGCTGATCATACAGGCTCAGTATGGTTTTCCTGAATTGCTCTGAATTTCAGCCCTCCATAAAACTGTAAAATAGAAAACTTTGCCTTCTGTATGTAGGCTCCTCTTTGCTCCTTCTGTGATTCCCTCCTTCCTCTGGTTCTCAGTATCTCTTTTCCAATCTTCCCACTATTAAAAAAAACACCCCACAATCAAAAACCATCTAGCCCTAGCCAGTTTGACTCAGTGGATAGAGCGTCAGCCTTCCGACTGAAGGGTCCTGCTTTCGATTCTGGTCAAGGGCACATACCTCAGATGTAGGCTTGATCCCTGGCCCTGGTAGGGGCCCATGTGGGAGGCAACCAATTGATCTGTCTCTTTCACATCAATGTTTCTCTCTCTCTGTCTCTCCTCCTCCCTTCTGCTCTCTCTAAAAAAAATCAGTGGAAAAATATCCTCAGCCTGGCTGTTGTGGTTCAGTGGTTGAGTGTCAACCTATGAATCAGGAGGTCATGGTTGGATTCCCAGTCAGGACACATGCCTGGGTTGTGGGCTCCATGTTGTGTGGGGCGTGCAGGAGGCAGCTGATCAATGATTCTCTCTTATCATTTATGTTTCTATCTCTCTCTCCCGCTCCCTTCCTCTCTGAAATCCATTTTAAAAATATATTTAAAAAAATATACTCTCAGGTGAGGATTAACAAAAAACCACAAACAACAACAACAACAAAACCCATCTAACAAATTCATTTATGCGAGATTACTGATTAGAGTCATGAAGTATTCTTTTCAGGAAAAGTTTATTTAAATCGAGCACAAGATTTAATTCAAAACTAAAAAAAAAAAAAAGTATTCTCAGGTAACCTAGTCAGGAAAGGATTTTTGGAGGGTGGTCAAGTTCCTTTCAGGATCCTCTAAAATTTTACCAAGTAGGTTGTTACCTATTCATTCCATTGGAAATATATCCTTAGAAAAGTCAGATAATGTAACTACAGCTTTTTCTTCTGTAACCATGCATGAAAAATTTAGCTTTGGCTGCAAGTAATAAAAAGTCAAATTCAAACTTTCTTAAATAGCTAAGAAAATGTATTGGCTTGGGGAACTTACTGAATCCAGAGTAAGGGTAGGGCTTCAAGCTGGGTTTAAGCTCTTCCATCTTATGTTAGCTTTATCCTCAGGCTGTCTCCCGTCATGGTAGCAAAGTGGCAGTAACTATAGGACTCACATCCACCCATCACACCAGCCAGAGTAAGAGGGAAAGGACATATCTTCTCCCAACATACACAAGGTCTGGCCTTCCTTATGATTGGACCAATTTATTTTTATTTATTTATTTTTTAAAAATATATACTTTTTAAAAAATTGATTTCATATAGGAAGGGAGAGAGAGATAGAAATATCAATGATGAGAGGGAATCATTGATTGGCTGCCTCCTGCATGCCCCCTACTGGGTCTCAAGCCTGCAACCCAAGCATGTGCCCTTGACTGGAATTGAACCTGGGACTCTTCAGTCGCAGGCCAATGCTCTATCCACTGAGCCAAACCAACTAGGGCTGATTGACCAATTTAGACTTGCATTAGGGTCTACCCATGAACACTCACAGTGTCTGGTGAGGATAAGATTAGGCTGACTATGTACATCCATTAGGAAATATATCCTTAGAAAATAGGCCCACACCTGGATCTGGGCCTATTCCCATTTGAATCATTGCTGTGTGAACGAAAAAGGGATTCTATGAAAATAAGCTCACAGGGTGAACTGATCAAAAATTCCCAGCTGGGCAGGTCATGTTGGGTAGTCATGCTCAAGGCCTATGACTTTTTTAGTGACAGGTTTTTAAGCAAGCCCTGTCCATTGTTCTTGTGCATTTATGTTAACACACCAGAAGTAATAGCCCTCAAAGGTGTAACCACCCTCAAGAGAGCACATTCGTACCATAGCTAAGATTTGGAAACAGCCTAAGTGCCCATCAGCAGATGAATGGATTAGAAAACTGTGGTACATCTACACAATGGAATACTATGCTGCTGTAAAAAAGAAGGAATTCTTACCATTTGCAACCACATGGATGGAACTGGAGAGCATTATGCTAAGTGAAATAAGTCAGTCAGAGAAAGATAAGTATCACATGATCTCACTAATTTATGGATAATAAAGACCATTATAAACTGATGAACAAAAATAGATACAGAGGCAGAGCAGCATCGAACAGACTGTCAAACTACAGTGGGAAGGCCAGGGAGGGTTGCGGGCGGTGGGGTAAGAGATCAACTGAAGGACTTGTATGCATGCATATAAGCATAACCAATGGACACAGGACACTGGGGGGTAGGGGAGGTCGGGGGAAGATCAAGGGGGAAAAAAAAGGAGACATATGTAATACTCTTTGTAATACTTTTAGCAATAAAACAAAATTAAAAAAAAAAAAGAGAGAGAGCACATTCGCTTGACTATCCTGTACTCCAATCCCTGCCTTGTTTTCTTCCACTTTCATGGAATCTTCTTTACATTCCCTCCTTAATTTCAAATGCACAAAAGAAATTGCATAACTGGAAAAAGAGACTCTTAGGTGGAACCAAGATGGCGGCATAGGTTAACACCGGAGATTGCTGCCTCGAACAACCAATTCAAGGGGACACCTAAAAGACCGAACGGACATCATCCAGAACCACAGGAAGGCTGGCTGAGTGGAAATTCTACAACTAGGAGGAAAGAGAATATCATACCCAGACTCAGAGGAGGCGCAGTGCTGAAGTGAAATACTCAGGTGCGGAGTGCACACGGAGCGGGCTGGCGGCGGAGGGCGTGGTTGTTGTTTTCAATCGGGAGGGAGTTTCAGACTCTGAGCTCCAGATCTGGGCGAGTCTCTAGGGATCCAGACTCAAATGGGAGAAGCGGGACTGTCTGGCTTCGGTCGGAACTCGAAGGCAACTTTCTCTCCAAGGTTTGCAGCGGTTGCTGGGACTCTGTGAGGCAGAGCCCCTAGGGACGGGACTGAGAGCAGCCATAACTGCTTGCTCCGCCCGCCCTGTTTGATCCCGTGCGACCCGCCCCGCCCAAGCCCTGCACAGAGCCATTTGCCGGATAGCCTCAGGCAAAGGCTAGATTAGCACCTCCCCAGAGGACAGAAGTTTTCCCACTGCAGACACAGCTGACTCTCACAGTCAGTTGGCCTGGAGGTCAAATCCCCCCAGTATTAACTACAACAATCAAGGCTTAACTACAACAAGACTGCGCACAAAGACCACTAGGGGGTGCACCAAGAAAGCATAAAAAAAAATGCGGAGACAAAGAAACAGGACAAAATTGTCAACGGAAGATATAGAGTTCAGAACCACACTTTTAAGGTCTCTCAAGAACTGTCTAGAAGCTGCCGATAAACTTAATGAGATCTACAAGAAATCTAATGAGACCCTCGATGTTATGATAAAGAACCAACTAGAAATTAAGCATACACTGACTGAAATAAAGAATACTATACAGACTCCCAACAGCAGACCAGAGGAGCGGAAGAATCAAGTCAAAGATTTGAAATGCGAAGAAGCAAAAAACACCCAACTGGAAAAGCAAAATGAAAAAAGAATCCGAAAATACGAAGATAGTGTAAGGAGCCTCTGGGACAGCTTCAAGCGTACCAACATCAGAATTATAGGGGTGCCAGAAGATGAGAGAGAGCAAGATATTGAAAACCTATTTGAAGAAATAATGACAGAAAACTTCCCCCACCTGGTGAGAGAAATAGACTTACAGGTCCAGGAAGCGCAGAGAACCCCAAACAAAAGGAATCCAAAGAGGACCACACCAAGACACATCATCATTAAAATGCCAAGAGCAAAAGACAAAGAGAAAATCCTAAAAGCAGCAAGAGAAAGAAACTCAGTTACCTACAAGGGAATACCCATATGACTGTCAGCTGATTTCTCAACAGAAACTTTGCAGGCCAGAAGGGAATGGCAAGAAATATTCAAAGTGATGAATGCCAAGAACCTACAACCAAGATTACTTTATCCAGCAAAGCTATCATTCAGAACTGAAGGTCAGATAAAGAGCTTCACAGATAAGGAAAAGCTAAAGGAGTTCATCACCACCAAACCAGTATTATATGAAATGCTGAAAGGTATCCTCTAAGAAGAGGAAGAAGAAGAAAAAGGTAAAGATACAAATTATGAACAACAAACATGCATCTATCAACAAGTGAATCTAAGAATCAAGTGAACAAATAATCTGGTGATCATAATAGAATCAGGGACATAGAAAGGGAATGGACTGACTATTCTTGGGGGGGAAAGGGGTGTGGGAGATGTGGGAAGAGACTGGACAAAAATTGTGCACTTATGGATGAGGACAGTGGGTGGGGAGTGAGGGTGGAGGGTGGGGCGGGAACTGGGAGGAGGGGAGTTATGGGGGGAAAAAAGAGGAACAAATGTAATAATCTGAACAATAAAGATTTAATTTAAAAAAAAAAGAAATTGCATAACTGTTATTCTCTGGAACATCTGAGATCTTCCTGGCAACTGTTGTAAGTTTGTCTCAAATAAATTCTTATACAAATTATTTACATGTTTGGATGTTCTTACATCAATGGCTGCTTCACAATTCAGAGGAGCAGAAAGACATATTGGGGAGTCAACTAGTAATACCCACTATAAAAGCATTATAATATTCCACTCCATTAAATACCATAATTTTCACTCTCTCATTTTTGTTCAATATTTAACTTGTTCCAAGTTTTTTTACATTATGATATTTTAAATCAGCAGTTATAGACCAAATGAGGGAAATAGGATAGTGTATGGTACAATGGGGAATGGAGAAACTGTGGGGAAAGAGCATGCATGTCCTGTAGTTGATTGTCACCAGGTGAAAATGTAAGCCCACTGTTACCAAATCTTCTACGTTATTTATTTATTTATTTATTTATTTATTTATTTATTTATTTATTTATTTATTTCTATCCTTACCCAAGGACATTTTTCCATTGAATTTGAGAGAGAGAGAGAGAGAGAGAGAGAGAGAGAGAGAGAGAGAGAGAGAGAGATTGATGTGAGAGAAACACTTCGATTGGTTGCCTCCTGCACCAGGGAAAAGCCTGCAACCAAGGCACCTGCCCTTGACCGGAATCTAACCGGGGACCCTTTGGTCCGCAGGCAGACACTCTATCTACTGAACCAAATCATCTAGGGCCAAATCTACGTTTTAAAGAGAAGTCGGGAATGCATGTGAAATCTTCGGACTTTTAACTTTTGGCTTTGGCTAATTTTTTTGAAGCATCATTCAGATGCTTAGACAAACTATATTTGTGTGTTAGATCTGGGCCTAGGCCACCAGTTTCTACCATGTAGAATATTTTATAACACCTTCTGCAAAAGTAAGAACTTCAGTCCTTTCCTGGACTTGGGCTGCTAGGATAGTTTTAATGTAAAGGAAGCCATAGTGGGGAGAGGAGTGAGCAGCACACACCATATGAGGAATGTTTTATTATTAATTCTTTGGCATGTACTTAAGAATTGTTTTTCTTGTGGTAAGGATGAGTTTCTACCAAATCACCTCCACGGTCTCTTATCTGGGTTCTCCTGTGACTTGCCTGTTATCTAGGTTCTCGTGTGACATCTCTTATCTAGGTTCTATTGTGAGGAACAGTTCAGTGTTACAGAGTGACCCCTGGTGATTAGAGGTGTGACATGTGGCCATGGGACAGAGTTTTCCTTTTCCTGGTAACAAGCTGGCACATGGGTTGATCCTGTACTAGTGACTTAGATGTTATGCTCCCCTTTAATAGGATTGAACAGCCCATGGTGACCACTGTTACTGCTTTCAGAGGCCTAGGGAACTGAATTTGGGGAACACGGTATTTATTTTGGACTTACCATTTAAAAATTTTATTTTCTCTTACTGAGTGCAGATAATTACCACAGTGCTGCCCTTTTTGTCAAAAAGCTTCTGTCTATTTAGGAGATACCAGGAGGCAGAACTACAGCTTTTTCATCTGTGACTTTGTCATGGTGCCTAGTGTAATTTTACTAGTACTTTATTCAGTAGAGGCTCAGTACCTACTTCTTGGCTGATTTATTAGTAGGTACTATCTCAGGAAATCAATGGATGATTTGAGTTATTCTAACCCTAACTTGATTAAATATAAAAATTCCAGCATTTGAGTCGGGCCCAGAGCTAGGTATACTCTTGGAATACAGAGGTTACTAAAGGACCTCAGAGAAGGAGCTCCTCAGGGAGGAGAAATCACACAATTGCCACACCGGATTTGTTCTATAGACATTTAAATTACGAAAAAAGAAAAAGAACTTGAGGGAGAAGGTTTGTTGACAAATGTCATTATTTCTCAGAAGCTTTTGGATCTAGGTGGGCAAATGAGTGCAGGGGAATTGACGTGGGACAGAAGGGAAAATTTCAAATTAAAGGAGTCATTGTAGAGCCAAATCATTAGACCCTGTACTTAATGAAGTCTTGCTGCACTATATTCACTTGTTCGGCAGTAGCATTTATGGCAGTGGTTCTCAACCTTCCTAATGCCGCGACACTTTAATACAGTTCCTCATGTTGTGGTGACCCCCAACCATAAAATTATTTTCGTTGCTACTTCATAACTGTAATTTTGCTACTGTTATGAATCGTAATGTAAATATCTGATATGCAGGATGTATTTTCATTGTTACAAATTGAACATAATTAAAGCATAGTGATTAATCACAAAAACAATATGTAATTATATATGTGTTTTCCGACGGTCTTAGGCAACCCCTGTGAAAGGGTCGTTCAACCCCCAAAGGGGTCGCGGCCCACAGGTTGAGAACTGCTGACTTATGGAGTACTTTCTTTTTTTAATTTTTATTATTTTTTATATTTTTATTGATTTCAGAGAGGAAGGGAGAGATAGAAACATCAATGATGAGAGAATAATTGATGGGGTGCCTCCTGCACAACCCCCCACTGGGGATCGGGCATATGCCCCCAACCGGAATCAAACCCAGAACCCTTCAATCCCCAGGGCGATGCTCCATCCACTGGGCCAAACCGGCCAGGGCTGGAGTACTTTCTTTTCTTTTTAAATGTATTTTATTGATTTTTTACAGAGAGGGACAGAGAGTTAGAAACATGGATGAGAGAGAAACATCGATCAGCTGCCTCTTGCACACTCCCTACTGGGGATGTGCCCTCAACCAAGGTACATGCCCTTGACTGGAATCGAACCTGGGACCCTTGAGTCTGCAGGCTGACGTTCTATACTCTGAACCAAATTGGCCAGGGCTGGAGTACTTTCTATGAGCTGTGCACTATGCTAGGCTTTGTGGAAGACGCAAAAACGGATGAAGCAGGTTCTCCAGGATTTCCTAGGGGGATAAAATTTTGCGCAGATTTACCCAGATAAGGTTGAATATTAGGTGCCACAAACATAGAAACAAAGTGCAAAGGAAATCGGGAACATTTACAGGTCATTTCTGGCTGCAGGATCCAGAAAGGAGAAAGTCCACACAGTTCAAGGATCAATGCTTTTATTTTTTTTGGTACATTATTTGTAGAGGAAAAGAGTTGGTTATTTTATCTCTACCTCGTTTGTACACCTCCATTTATTACCCCAACGGAAAAAGAGGTGCACGTTTTCTTCTTATAAACACCAAGCAGTGCTTAGCGCTCTCTGTTCAACCCCGTGGGTTATTTCTCTCTCCAATCTCCCCGAGTCCCACATGACCCACTAACAAGGGAGCGTTTCATGAGCTCGTGACACCGTGCAAGAGACACAGACAAGAGTTCGTATTCTTTGAGGAGGACTGGACATTAACGAAAGGATGGAAACCAGGTTTACGAGCAAGAAAACCATCGTCCCCAACTCAGAATTCTCCAACAACTCGCAACCGCTGCTGTGGCGTCCCGGGGTGCGGTTCCGGAGGGCGGCGAGCCGCTTTCGCCCCTTCCCGGGTCCCCCCTCCAACAGCCCAGGTCCTGCGGGACCTCCAGCCCCCAGTCCGGCAGCCCCGCGGCCAGGCCAGGGCCGCGCGCGCCGCCGCCGCCGCCGCCGCCGCCGCCGCCGCCGCCGCCGGGAGCGCGCGCGCCGCTCCCGATGGTTCGACGTGCGCGTCCCCGATGCACCTCCCCCGCGGCCCGCTCCCTCCTCGCCTCTTCCTGCCAGCGGCCTCTCCCCCGCCCTCTCGCTCCCTCCGCCTCCCGCGGCTCCGGCTGCCGCGGAGTGAACGGGACCGGCCCGGCCGCAGAGCGCGGGCGGCGGCGGGGACGCGGCGCCTGGCAGAGTTGTGGCGGCCCTGCCCGCGGGGACGTGAGGAGGTGAGGCGGTCGCGGCTGCCTGAGGGGCCGGCGGGCGGCCGGGTGGCCAGGGGCGGCGGGCCGGGCGGGGGTGTTGGCTCCGGGGCTGAGCTGAGGGAGGAGGGTCGAGGAGGGGGCCGGGCCGGGCCGCGCTGCGAGGGGACCTCGGGAGGAGGGCACGGGGCGCGCTCGGGACGGTCGATCGCCGCCCGGACTGCGAGGTTCTCCGGGGTGGCGGCTCCTCGCGGCCGGGGCGGGCGGGGTGGGCGCCTCTCACCTGGGGGCGGGTGGCCACTGGGGCGCTCGGCCCCGGCCGTGCCCTCCTGACATTGCCTTCGCCTCCGCGGTGGCCGCCGCCGGGGTCGCCGCCGCAGCAGCCCCGCGGCGCCTGGTGGGGTGTTTTCTTGCCCACACTCGGGTTTCTTTCCGTTCGTGACCGGGTCGCGCCCTCGCACTCCCTCGTCTCCGCCCGGCACTCGCTCGCCTCGGCTCGGCTCGGCTGTGGAGTCCTGTGGTTTTGCCGCGTGGGACGGGCTGCGTCCTGGGCAGATGTCCACCTGCGAGGAACGCCCCGCGCGGACGGACCGTCCGCCTGGCCCGACAGCCCCGTCCAGGTCGTGGGTGCTGAGTCCCGAGAGTCGGCCGAGTCCAAGTTTCTGGGACGGGCGAGGGCTTCGCACGGGTCGCCACGGTGCAGGGCGGGCAGCCGTGCGTCCGCGTGTGGACGGGGGCGCCAGGGGACCTCACCGCCCGGGTTTCTAACCCCTGGTGCTGGGTATGCCCCTTGGACCTCGTGGGAAGGCTGACCTTGGAAAACGTACCCCGATTTAGGTGGTCCGTGGCGGAATTGAGGGTTTCATGAAAGTGAAGGGAACCGCCAGTCTCAGATAGGGAGAACTTCTGCTTGCCTGACGGATTTCAGTGCTGTTTGGAAACTGACCTCAAGGCCTGCAGGTTTAATACATGTACATTTCCTTGTGCATCCACGGCGGGAGGAGGTACATGGTTGCTTGTTGCGATTCTGGAAACACAATTGCATGAAAGCCTGCTGACTTTTCTCAGACTCGTGTTTTTATATTTGGTTTCTGCTGTACTTCGGAAGATATCCAATACTAGGACAGCAGGAGATACAAACATGAAGTCCGCTTGCGGTCAAATGGGGAGTGGAGTTTGCCCATGGAAAATATTGGTCCACGAGCTGGTAGCCCTGGAGAACTGGGCTGTGATTCATTGTCTCAATAGAGAGTCCCGTATGAAACTGATGATGAAATTGCAGAGGGGAAAGGCAAGAGGAATTTCATGTATACAATATCATAAAATTGTATTAAGTGCTCACCTGCTTGGGGAGTTAGTTGAGACTCTGAGTTAGACTGGTGTCTGTATTAAATCGGTTCAAAATGTGCTTTTTTTTTTTTTAAAAAGAATATTTTTTATTTATTTCAGAAAGGAAGGGAGAGGGAGAGAGTGAGAAACATAAATGTTGAGAGAGAATCATTGATGGGCTGCCTCCTGCACGCACCATACAGGGGATCCAGCCCATAACCTGGGCATGTGCTCCGACCCAGAATCGAACTGTGACCTCCAGGTTCTTACGTCAAGGCTCAACCACTGAGCCACGCCCAGCCGGACTGTGCTCTTATGTTATGTATTAATAAGTCATCTGGGAAGAATTGGATGTCATTGGGCAGTGATTAACATGTGAACATATTATATGGCCTACTTTGTATGCTAGAAAGCTAGAAACAGGTAGTAGGTCCCAATACTACTGGGGCATATAGTGAATAGACCTAAAAAGATGTGACTATAAATGTATGAAGCTTTTTTGGGGCCTGAGTTATTTGATGCCAATCTGTATATATTATAGTTGAGATAGTCTGAGAATTGTTATTCCTTTGCTACTTGTTGCATGATTTATATAATTTTCTTTTCATTCTAGTAGTTATTATGATATTTTTTATTTGGATGACAGACTTTTATTAGGCATGTGAAGCAGGAGTTTTCATATTTCAGCTAATTGATTCTAAATTTATGACTTCTAAAATTTGTATTTAAAAAATTGTTTTTGCCTTAATCCATTCTGAATTTGTTGAATTCTTGTATATTTATTTGAACTCAGATGAAACAGCTTTAAAGCTGAAAGCATTTTTATCCATTCTTTTGGAGTAGTCAAAAGGAGGAATTCTGTTGTGCTGAGTAAAAATATTATGAGTGGGAGATAGCCAGGCTTGTAGAGATTAACTCTGAAGAGAGTAGTAGCAAACATTTTTTGTATTTAGGGTCTGCATTCTAGCTTGCCATTGTCTTGAAGTGGTGTGGGGATGATTATGGCTGGATAGAGGGTGTTTGGAGAATAAAATAGATACTGTAGCCTATGGGATTCCCATGATCAGAGTTTTTTGCTATGTCCCACAAATTTTTTAAGAAAGATAGTTTTATTGATTTCAGAGAGGAAAGGAGGAGAGGGAGCTAGAAACATCAGTGAGAGAGAATCATTGATTGACTGCCTCCTGCACGCTCCACGCTGGGGATTGAGCCTACAACCCAGGCATGTGCCCTGACCAGGAATCAAACCATGACCTCCTGGTTCATAGGTCGAAGCTCAACCACTGAGCCACGCAGGCTGGGCAACATACTCAATTTTTAAGGAGAGCATTAATATTCTCAGCATGGTGACTTGATTTGACTCTTGGCTTTTCAGAGTGGGGAGTGATTTTCACTTTATGATCAATGGACCTTAATAAAGAAGATGGGATTAAGCAGAACTTGTATCTCAACATTCTCCTTTTCATACTTCATTTACTTGCCATATTGTACTCATTCAGCAGATAGGATGCCATCATTGTTTTGAGTATAGTAAGTTTGTGCTCATGCTGACTCCTTTCTGACATTTTTGGGGGGAATTTTTTGGTGTAATTTTTGGGGATTTTCCTGGGAAACTTTTAGGCATATATTCAATTGATTTGGAGTTAGATTTGGGCTAAGATTTGAAATTCTGAGCCTTCTTGTTTTCTAAATAGTCTTAAAAATAGAAAACAATTCTTTATAAACACTCATGAACAATCTGGTTACAGATTTTGTTGTGATAGACATAGTACAGCCAAAAATATATTCAAGAAACTTTTCCTCTCTTTGCCCAGTTTAGAAAGCTTAAATAAGAAGTAAGAAAATAAAGTATTTTTTGAATAAAAGCCTGATTTTCCCACACTACGAAGTCTAACAACTGTTTGCTGTGGTATTTTCCCCCTTGCCTATTCTAAATTCAGTAAATACTACCTGTCTCTAGTCCATGGCAAAAACTTAATTCCAGTAGGGAATTCTTAGTGATGGAGGTCTCATTGAGGGATGCAAGTTTATGCTGGGGAATTTGGCTTGGAAATGTTAAGTATGGAAACTTACTTTATTACAATATTGGTATTCTCTGTACCCAGGTTCTCTGAGGGGTGGGGGTGTGGCACAAACATCACAATATTTGGATTTTTGTTTTCAAACTATAGGTTTTCTCTTCCTTTCCTCCTCTTCCCTCAACCCTTCGCTAAATGAGCCTTTGCTACTTGTGGGAATATATTGTGTCCCTCAGGTGTGTGGGGCTGAACAAAGGCTGAGAATCTTGGTCCTTTGCTGATACGTCCTAAGCCAAATTTCCACTCCCTATACTTTGCCTGTGTTACTTTCATTTTTGCAGAGAAATACAAATTGTGGTGAAGAGACTACAGATGTACCCAAGAGTAAGATTTATTGCATTGTGTAGTACATGTGGAAGAGACTAGGTGATTATTTAGCTGAATATTTATTAAATTGTTTTGATTGTGACTTATAGTAAGAAATACTTATACCCTGATTCAACACATGCTCACAAAGCTGAAAGAGAAGTTTGGCAAAACAATACTTACCTTTTTAGGACCTTGCTAGAGCTGGCTCATCATACTGGTTTGCAAGGCAGTTATGCATTTCTCTTCCCACTTAGTCCATGTTCAGTGACATTATGTTGGTAGATTGAAATCAGCCATGGTGGCAGTATTTACACCAGGGGAATCAGCTAATGGTATATTTTAGGGTTTTTTCCACTCTGTATAGCAACTGTTAAACATTTATAGCACTCTACTGCCTACAACACACTTTGATATTTTTTAAAAAAATCTGGGTTTTGACCCCTTAATTTGTTTTACAGCCAGTTGATGTAGCAGCTTACAGTGGTTTAGTCCACCTCTTTAGTTTGCAGATATACATGCTAAAAGACTAAAGTTGAAGGCTATATAGTTAGTTGTTAATAATGCCAGGTCTCTGGACTCCTAATCTGGAGTTGTTTCTAATGGACTTCTCTTTTGTCTTAACCCAAGCTGTTCATGTAGCTCAGTTGAAGGGCCTCATACTAGTATGTGCAAGACACTGTATTAAGCACTTTGAATAGAGATGCTTAAGGCATGAACCTTGACCCTGAGGCCTTTGTGCTCTTGTGGGGGGTTAAATATGGAAGCAAAGATAATGTAAGGCAGAAAGTATTGTGTAGTAAAGAAATATAGATAAGGTACTACAAGAGTTTAGTGCAGGGGTTCTCAACCTTGGCTGCACATTAGAATCACCTGGGAATCTTTTTAAAATCCTGGTTTCTGGGCCTCATCCTCCAGAAATTCTGTTTCTTTGTTACTAATGTTGTGGCCCCACCCAATAACAAAGAAACAGAATTTCCAGAGGATGAGGCCCAGAAACCAGGATTTTAAAAAGATTCCCAGGTGATTCTAATGTGCAGCCAAGGTTGAGAACCACTGGTTTAGTGAGAGGAGGGAGAGATTACTTTTAGTTGAAGGACAAAGGAAATGATGACTTTTACACCATGCTTTGAAGAATGGATAGGATTTGGACATGTTGAAATAAGATAAATAGTATAGAGAGAAAGGCCTTTCGGGGCCATGGTGATCAAAAGGCATAAAGGGAAAGAGCTAGGCAAGAAAGAGTCAGCACCAGATGGTGAAGAGCCTTGAATGCCAGTGCCCCTTTCTGCTTTTCAGTTTACCTTTCATTTTTGTTTCTGGAGTCACCCGGTACTTCTTTTTTCGTTGTTGTTAATCCTCACCTGAGGATATTTTTCCATTGATTTTTAGAGAGAGTGGAAGAGAGAGGGAAGGATAGAGAGAAACATTGAAGTGAGAGAGAGACACTTGGTTGCCTCCTGCATGCACCCTGACCAGGGCTGGGGAATCAAGCCACAACTGGTACATGCCCTTGACTGGAATTGAACCCGGGACCCTTCAGTCTGCAGGATGATGCTCTATCCACTGAGCCAAACCAGCTAGGATCACCCAATACTTCTTAACATTAAATAAACTTTATATGCTATGCTCCTGATTAGAATATGACGCAAAGAACACTTAGGTATCTATTCTTAGAGTAAAAGCTGAAGGGAAAAGTATGTGTTAGGGAAACAACCTTAAGTTTACAGTCCTAAAATTGTTGCAAAGGGAAAAATATTTTTATTTTTTTTGTAAGGAGATACCATTATTTTTTGTTTTGCCAAATAGACAACATCAAATTGGCTGTAGCAGAGCAGGAAACTGTTTTGAAAGTCTTTTCAAAGTGCCCTCTAAAATGTGTTTTTTAAATAACTGGGACTTAATTTTTGGAGGCAGGTCTGGTTCGGACAGAAAGGCATTTTATATAGATGCTCTGCTGAGCTGACTAGCTTTCAGAATTTAGGGCGGCAAGGCCGGGTATTTCACACCACAGCCAGCTGTGGGAAGGATTGATAGATTTTTTTCACTCAAAGAAGTTCCTTGGATTTCAGCATTTATGTGTGTGACAGCCTGTATGACAGGATGTTTTGAAGTCTTAGATGGAGCTTGCCTTGTTCCACAGTGGAATTAGGTGCCTGGAAATGAAGATAAATGGCCTCAAGTTGTGTCTGTTAATCAAAATGAGGCACTGGTGGCAGTTCTCAAGGTTTTCTGTCTGTTGATGATTTCACACTTATTGCTTCTAATTAAAATGATGTACAGTCAATATGAAGAAGCTTTATTTCTCTTTGACCCACTAGTTCTATAAAGGTAAAACCACTTTTAGACTGTTGCCCAGGTAACAACACATACAGAGACTGTTGGAAGTGTGTGGAAAATTTTGGTAATCTTGGTAATGAAGTTGCTATAGTAAATAGCTACTTGGTTTGTAAAAAAAAAAAAAAGGGGGGGAAAAAAAGCCAGTTGACTTCTGAATGGTCGACAAAGAATCTTCAGGATAAGCTTTGGTTCCATAATAAGTATGAATAGTGTCTTGTATATACTGTGTTCCTCATTTATTTAAGCTTCTGATACGTAAAGTATATATATTGTCCTGTCATTTTAGGAAGTTTCATCTGAACTGCTCCACAAGACAGCACACCCCAAGTAGCATGATAAAAGTTCAGATGCAACCTGCCTGATACCTCCCACCAGTTGAATGGACTAGCTAATCATGTCAGCACAGTCTCTTTTTTTATTGGTTTTTTTTTTTTTTTTTTTTTGGGGGGGGGCGGGGGCGGTGGGCAGGGAGGAAGATGTGTTAGGCTTTACAAATTGAGTTTATTAGAATCCTTCCAAATTTTCTACCATCATTTTTTTTTTTTTTTTTTTTTGTGGTACAAAATGTGATGTTGATGTCCTTAACTTAAACTATGCAAACATTTTTTAAAGATATACACATATACATAGATGTGTCTATGTGTATGTGTACACACACACACACACACACACACACAGACACCCCTATTAGTTGTAGGAATTTGTGGTGAAAATACAGTCTACCTGGCAAATATCTAAAAACAAATGTCTAGCTCTTTGTAGACTGTCATGTTAAATAGTTACAATTATGAAAGTAATGCATACCCAAAAGGATTTTTTATATGCAAAATTTCCAAGAAAGGGGCACATTTTAAAAGGCAAGTGTAGAACTCATTCACGTACCAGTGAAGGATTTCTCAGCCTCTCTTCTACCCCACATATACACTTGTATTCTGCCCTTATTATTAGCAGTAATGCAAATTGCAGGACTTTAAAATCAGACTTCCATTACAGAGGATGCAAATAACAAACACTATTTTTAGAAAAAATATAAGCCCGTGTTTTTCAGTTTTTAAGGTTTAAGAGACAAATAACACTAGTTTTGATAAACCATGTAGAGTATTTATTCCGTGCTTCAAGATGTGGTTGTCATTTTGAGGCCCTCTGCTAAGAGCATTATGTAAATACAAACGGTTGTTAAAGTGGTAATTAGGTATTTGCTTGAGTAGTTTGTTTCTCTGTAGTAAATTTATCTTGGTATGACACTTTGAATAGATTATACGTTAGTGAAACCGTCAACCATTAAAGGGAGCCTTTACATATACTGGCAACAGTTCGGTTTCTTAGATTATTTTACTGTAATTTTGTTATTTCAGCGGCCATTTGCCATCATATCTCATTCATTTATTGTTTTAGTTCCACAAACCTCTTTTGTCTTGAATCGTATTCTTTCATTTTAAAACTTCCTCTCATATTTTAACGGCCATGTTTGGACTAATGTTTTGATTTGCCTTTGCCCTAGTCTTTTTGTGTTAACAAAGATATGTTACTGCCTATCAAGTTAGTACTGAATTGTAATTCAGTTAATGTCTTCTTTCTTCCATCCATTTCCCCCCTTCAGTAGTCTAGAATAGATTCTAACACTAACACAAAGTTCCTGGTAGTTAATGGGAAAATTGGGTAGTTAATGGGAATTTTTATGCAAGTGTTATGCAGCTTGCGCAACCGATTTGGCTCAGTGGATAGAGCATTGGCCTGTGGATCAAAGGGTCCTGAGTTCGATTCCAGCCAAGGGCATGTAATTTTGTTGCAGACTCCTCCCCGGCCTGGGCCCTGGAAGGGGTACGTGCAGGAGGCAGCAAATCGATGTGTTTATCTCACATCGATGTTTCACTCTTTCTTTTCCTCTCTCTTCCACTCTCTCTAAAAGATCAATGGAAAAATATCATCAGGTGAGGATTAATAAAAACAAACAAAAAGTGTCAGGAATTATTCCTAGGCAAATCAAGTTTATTAAAAAAAAGTTATGCAGCTTAATTTTCACTAATGAATCTTGGCCTCTAGGGTTTTTTTTTTCTTTTTAAATTTTGGCCTGCATTTTGTATTTCTTGTCAACATTGTCAATAGTTCTGATAGATGAAACAGGTTTCTCCTGTTGCACTTGGTTTCACAAACACTAAAATAGCAATCTCTATCATTTGAAGATATCAGATAGTTTTAAAAGATAATGCAATAATAGTAGGTTAGGGAAGCCTGTTTGTTTAGCAATTAATGTGATACTTCCCATTTTGCATATACATCTCAGTATGTTTGTATGCGAATCATAGTAGAACTTTATTATGTTGCACTGAGAATTCACTTTCCTAAAGAAGCGCTTTAGCAAATTTGTGCTTTTGAGAATTGGGTTTGGAAGAGGATGACAATAGTAGATTTTGGAAATTTTAATTGGCCAGGAGGTGTCGGTGTGTGTGTGTGTAAAGAAAAATAGTCATTAAGCTGCAAATAACTAAAAACATTCTGATTTTGTAGAAGACAATGTAGGTAAAACAGGACTTCTTGATGTAGTGCTGCTATGAAATTCAGAGAGAATAAGGGATTTACCACAGTTTTTTCTTTTTGCATAATTAATAATAACTAACATTTAATGAGTTAGTTATAAGATAATGCACATTACCTAGTTAATCTTCACAATAACTGTGTGAGGTAGGAGCTATTATACTATTTCCAGTTTTCAGCTGAGGAAACATTCGGTTTAGTGTTCATTCACTTGCTTAAAATCAGAGTTCTTAAGAAGCAGGTCTCTTTTGCTCCTAAATCTGCCTAAATTGTCCTAGTAGTGACTCTCAAGTCCTACTCTATATTGATGGTTCTTTATATGGGGATGATGAGACTTGCCTTGTCTGTTTCATAGGGTGGTTATGAGGGTGAAAAAGGTAAGGTTTACAAAATAACACCTATAAATGTGCCTGATGTTTTCATTTTACTAGTTAGTTTTGAGAAACCAAAGAAATCTTTGAACTAGATCAGCTAGATTACATATATTATTTTGCAATCACTAATGGCATAAAATAAGTCAAACAAATGAGAATTTGAAAGGCTACACTGCAAAGTAGAAGACATATTTTGTGTGAGTCCAGAGGATCAGTGTGTAAATGCTAAAGGAAGGTAGAAAGGTTGTGGTGTATTGAGTAAAAGTGGGTTGGATGATTCCTAGTGATCTGAATTCTCTCTACAATAAGGAGCATATGTAAATAACATTAGGTGACCTCGAAGATCCTTCTAGCATTAAGAATCTATGAGTCTTTGTAATGGGTGACTTTTCTTCTATTCTGATACCTCAAAATAGCTTGATAGACCCAAGGTAACATTTTCATTTAGCTGGGATTATCAACAGGCACCATTCATTAAATCTCTCTCTCTCTCTCTCTTTTTTTTTTTTTTTTTTTTAACGTAGATTGAACAAACGTGGGAAAGGTATAGTTATGTATTTTTGCTCCCCTCCCCCCCCATAGAAAAATATGTTTTTGAGGATGTGGTGGGTAGAAAAACTTAAGAATAGGTTGTCACATGTTTGTACTTAATACTTTTCTTATGAGTGTCCCTTAAATTTAGATTTCCTGAGTGTATATTTTCAGGTAAAAGTTAATATCATGATGAGTATGAAAGGTCATTTTTTATTGTATGGAGTGTTATAGCTCTCTGGCTCTTTATACATTTCGTTTCATTCTCTGACATTGTTTTATTTACATGGCAAAGCATGAATTCAGTATGAGAGAAGCAGAGATAAGAGGCTGTTAAGGAGCCGACAGTCATATTGGAGAAACATAAAAAAAAAGGGGAGTGTAGCAAGGATGGGGCAGCATAGGATGTGTCATACAGGAAAGCTTCAGAGGGTTATGTATCCTGGTTTGGGGTTTCAGGTATGGCTGCCTGGAGTATCTAAATCGACCTGCAGATTTTATGGAATACTAGACATAGTTCAGCACAGCATTTGCTATATAACATTAGTGAGAGATTATTTGCTTATATAAGATATTAGAATTAGGGTTCTTGACCATTTGGCTATCAGCTATTTTTAGAGAGTGTGGACCAGGTCATTTTTCTGTTCTGAATGGTTTATTATAGCATCATCTTGAAAGCCTTTACTTAGACTGTAGACTATTAGAAATCTCTCATGTGTGCTTTCAGAGCATCCTATGTTGTGATACTAATAATATTGTCTTGTAACTTGTCTGTTTTTGTATTAGACAATAGGCTTTTCAAGAGCAAAAACTTTTGTTTAGGGCTCTGAAATTGGTGTGCTGTACATTGGAATCTTGGCTCTGTATGGCATCAGGAAGTTATTTGTAAAGTGGGGATAATAGTACTCACTACATAGGGTTGTTTATCTTGAATAAGTTAAAATAAAGAGGAGACATAGCACAGTTCTTGGCACATAAATCCTCATAAATGTTTTCTCCTTTTCTTTTTGTGTTTGGTGCTTAGTAGTACTTTCAGTCATACTTAAAAAAAACATTTTTATTGATTTCAGAGAGAGGAAAGGAGAGGGGAGAGAGAGACAGAAACACTGATGATGAGAGAGAAACATCGATCGGCTTCCTCCTGTACCCTACCCCACTGGGGATCAAGCCTGCAACCCGGGCATGTACCCTAACCTGGAATCGAACCTTGACCTTCTTGTTTATGGGTTGACATTCAACCACTGAGCCACACCGGCTGGGTTCAGTCATACTTTTTATAAAAAAATCTTTATTGTTGAGATTATTACAGATGTGCCTCTCCCCCCCCCCCCCCATTACTCCCTCCACCCAGTTCCTGCCCTGCCCCAGGAATTGCCACCCTATTGTCTGTGTCCATAGGCAATGCATATATGCATATAAGATCTTTGTTTAATTTCTTCCTGCCCCCCAACCCCCTTCTCTCTGAGAATCATCAGTCTGTTCCATTTCCATGCCTCTGATTCTATTTTATTCAGCAGTTTGTTCTGTTCATTAGATTTCTTAATTCCTTTATATTATTTTTTTAAAATATATTTTATTGATTTTTTACAGAGAGGAAGGGAGAGATAGAGAGTTAGAAACATCGATGGGAGAGAAACATCGATCAGCTGCCTCTTGCACACCTCCTACTGGGGATGTGCCCGCAACCAAGGTACATGCCCTTGGCCGGAATTGAACCTGGGACCTTTCAGTCCACAGGCTGATGCTCTATCCACTGAGCCAAACCGGCTAGGGCTTAATTCCTTTATTTTCATTTTTAAATTCAATTGTTGATAGGTATGTATTTGTTGCCATTTTGTTGTTCATATTTTTGATCTTTTTCTTTTTCTTCTTCTTCCTCTTCTTAAAGAATACCCTTCAACATTTCATATAATACTGGTTTGGTGGTGGTGAACTCCTTTAGCTTTTTCTTGTTTGTGAAGCTCTTTATTCTGTGAAGACCTTCAATTCTAAATGATAGCTTTGCTGGGTAGAGTAATCTTGGTTGTAGGTCCTTATTGTTCATCACTTTGAATATTTCTTGCCACTCCCTTCTGGCCTGTATAGTTTCTGTTGAGAAATCAGCTGACAGCCGTATAAGCATTCCCTTGTAGGTAACTAACTGCTTTTCTCTTGCTGCTTTTAAGATTCTCTCTGTGTCTCTAGCCCTTGGCATTTTTAATTATGACGTGTCTTGGTGTGGTCCTCTTTGGGTTCCTCTTGTTTGGGACTCTCTGTGCTTCCCTGGACTTGTAAGTCTATTTCTTTCACCAGGTAGGGGACGTTTTCTGTCATAATTTCTTCAAATAGGTTTTCAATATCTTGCTCTCTTCTTCTGGCACCCACATATTATGAATGTTGGTATGCTTGAAGTTGTCCCAGAGGCTCCTTACTCTGTCTTCATATTTTTGGGTTCATTTTTCTTTTTGCTCTATTGGTTGGATGTTTTTTTGCTTCCTTATATTTCAAATCATTGATTTGATTCTCAAAATCCTCTACTGTACTGTTGAATCCCAGAATATTATTCTTTATTTCAGTAAGTGTATGCTTAATTTCTGACTGGTCCTTTTCCATTTTTTTTTGAGGTTTCTAGAAGATTCTTGAGTAATCTTAACCATGATTTTGAACTCTGTATCCAGTAGTTTGCTTCTTCCATTTCTTTGTCTCCGCATTTTGGCTGCTTCTCTGTGTTTGCTTCTATGTCTCCTTGAGTTGGTAGAGTGGCTTTGTGTAGTTGGTATTCTATAGTGGCTCAGCCTCCCCAGTCACTTGATCTGGCAGCTCTAGGTGCACCCCTTTATGGGCTGAGAGCACAGTCTTATTATAGTTGAGACTTGATTGCTGTTGGTGTCACTGGGAGAAACTGACCTCCAGGCCAATTAGCTGTAAGGACCAGCTGCGACTACAGTAGGAGAGCTGTGATGCAGGAGACACCCCTATGAAGCAGGACTTGCTTCAGTGGGGCTTTGGTACTCACTGAGTCTGTCCCTTGAGTGGGTCTCTGATGGATGTGTAGAGTTGTAATCTGGTATGGTCTGATACTGACCACTGGGTATACTGGCTCTTGGGTCTCCAGGGAGATGCAAAGTTAGCCACTGCCTGGGGCGACCCAGCAGGAGCTACAGAGAGATCTGTAGCTTTCTCCTATTGGTATTGGGTTTGGAAATGCTCAGGTAAGGCCCAGCTGTGAAGCAAGGCAAGCTGGTGCTGGGTCTTGGACCTTTTATTGATAGGTTTGGAGCTCCCTGACCCAGCTGCAGCTTGTTTGAGAGATTTTACCCTGAGCAAGGAAAGGACATTCATATGCAAAATCCACTGAACACATCTTGGTTGGGGTTGTAAATTGGATGAGGCAGGGTCTTAGGGAATCACCTGGATGGGACAAACAGACATGGCTGCCAATTAACTCTGTGACCAGGGAGGTCCCAGCATAGGAACAGTGATTCCTGCGAGCACCTCCATCTGGGAAAAAGCCGCTCCTGAGTTCCTGCCCTGATGCCAGACAATCCAGTTCCTCCTTGTATGTGTCTGTGTTTCACAGAATCTTGCCCTGGTGCTGGAGCTCAGAGGAAGCAGGATCTTTTAAGTTCAATTCATGGTGCTGGCCTTTTAAGAGGAACAGCTGGGTCTCCAGCAGCCTCTGTGTCACTAAGCCCCAATCCCTACTGGTTTTTACAACCCGTAGTTCTTACTGCCCTTAGGGACTTCTTTTCCCAGCTCTGGAACCCTGGGCTGGGTTCTGGTGTGGGTTTGGGACCCCTTGCTCCTCGGGCGGTCTCCACAGGGATGATCTCCCTCCCAATTAAAAAAATGGCACACGTTCCATGTCTCCACACCTCTTATCAGTCTCAGTGTGCTTTCTTCTTTACTTCTCTATTTGTAGGACTTCCATTCATCCAGCTTTCCAGTAGTTATGGATGATGGTTGTTCTGTATTTTAGTTGTAATTTTGATGTGGTTGCGGGAGGTCATGAGTATAGGCGTTTATCTACGCCGCCATCTTCAAATCTCTCCTCAGTCATATTTTTTTTTAAAATATATTTTATTGATTTTTCACAGAGAGGAAGGGAGAGAGACAGAGACCCAGAAACATCGATGAGAGAGAAACATCGATCAGCTGCCTCCTGCACATCCCCCACTGGGGATGTGCCCGCAACCCAGGCACATGCCCCTGACCGGAATCGAACCCGGGACCCTTCAGTCCACAGGCCAACACTCTATCCACTGAGCCAAACCGGTTTTGGCATGATTTGTTTAAATTAAAAACATTTTTGGGCACCAGCATTTATGGTTGATGCTGTGTATATCATAATGCATTATATCTGGAGTCACAGATCTGATTGTCCTACTCTTAGTGGTGCTGATATTGATCAGCGAGTAAAGCGGTGACAAATCTAATCATTCTATTATAAAGTTTATTTTTTCCCTTATAAGCAACATGTCATCTGTGGTACAGTGCTTTGACTCTAAGTACAATATAGTGTTTTTTAAAAAATATATTCTTTATTGATTTCAGAGAGGAAGTGAGAGGAAGGGAGAGATAGAACATTAATGATGAGAGAGAATCATTGATTGGCTGTCTCCTGCATGCCCCTCACTGGGGATCAAGCCCACAGCCCAAGCATGTGCCCTGACTGGGAATTGAACCGTGACCTCCTGGTTCATAGGTCGATGCTCAATCACTGAGCCATGCCAGTTGGGCAGTACCATATGATTTTGATAATTATTATTTAGGGTAGTGTGGTTGCCTAAATGCCATCAGTAGGGTTGTTATGAGTCGTAAACATTTGTCATTTATTTACTTTCAGCATTTGAACCTTTTCCTGCATTTGGCAAACCCTTCAATTTGTGAGTCAGTGCCTTCCACTAGAAAAGCTAAAAATGTTAGATACTTTATTACGAGCCCCCTTTTCATCTCAGACATGGATAGGTTCCATCAGTATAATATGCCTACCTCCAATTTTGGACCAGAAGCTAGTCATATTGAAGAAGATGGTACTGCACACAATCCACTCTGGTGATGGGTGGTAGCAGTAGCCATTCTTGTTTAGTTTTAGAAGCATCAGAAACAGCGGTTCTAAGTGTGGCATTCATCCAGTGTCAGCTGTTGGTTGTGCAAGCTATGACATCTGGGCACAGACACTGGGCAGGTTGAGACATACTCTTAGGTTTATTCTTGGCTATGTGGCCTTTAAAAGTTTAGTTCCTTGCTGTTCTGGAGATACTTTTTAAAAAAAACCTTTTTTTTTTTTTTGCTTAGGTACCTATAATTTGTTTTTCTTCTTAATAACTAATAACTCCAAGAGAGACACTTTGAAGGAATAATTTAGATCGAGGGATCCAGTGTCTTCCTAGGTCCTCCTTAAATCTACAGTTACATTTGTCTACCCCTTCTTAGTTTTTAAAAGTCATCGTATATTTATATTCTCATTTCTTGTTCTTTGAGATGTAGTTTGTTATCGATTGTCAACTCTTAGAAATACTCAATGCTTTTTTGAGGTGGGAGAATTTTGAAGAGTTTATTAATTAATAGCATCTATTGCACTGACTGAATTTTGGCCATGTGCATTTGTTAAAATTTTAATTAAAAACTTTTCAAGTGGCCACATAACTTATGCCAATACATGGCCTTTGAAGTCTCCATCATCCTTTCCAACCTTTTCACATTTCTTCTCTCCTCCTTCCATCTCCTCCTTCCATCAGTTCTATAAATGTTGAAAAAACCCTCATAGCAGTTCTTCACTCTATTGGAAAACATATTCTCTGCACCTGCTCCTTCCTTTTGATCTGGCTTCTTCTTGCACACCTTTTACATTTTGGTTTAGACATTACTACTTGTACGTAACTTCTCTTTCTTGGCTGGTCAGCCAGGTTAAGGTCCTTGGTCACATACTCTCATCAGCCCTGCAGCATTTGCTTTGCAGCTGTGATGAGTTATTTAGAACACTTTCTGTTATAAGTGGGAAACCCAACTCAAAAAGGAAAAAAGAGAATTAGTGTCTCCTATTATAGAAAAGCCCAAGTTTTGGGTCTGATTCAGGTATGGCTGCATTCAGAAACAAGTTTCTATTCCGTTTTGTTACCTTCATGCTCAGATTTCACATGGCAGTCTTCACGAGTTCTAGGTTTCCATCCTCTCAAGTTCAAATCTAGTGGTAATAGAAACTATAAAAACATGAAGGCTTTATATCCTAGCATGTCTTTTTGAAGACTGGGTCAGCAATGCTAAATTAGGAGAGGCAAGCTGAAACCCTAGAACAAGGCTGTTATATACCTGATATATGAAATATTGAGATAAAAACCTTTTATTGAAAAATAAAAGCAAAATTTACCTTACATATCATATGAATGCCAGTTTAACTTAATAAACTCTTCATGCAGTTTAGTTATTTGTTCCCTTGTAGGCAACAAATAGCAAACTCAGTCTTTCCAGAAAAAAATGAAGCAGCTCAATAATTGAATTTTTGAGAAAGCAGTTTATAGACAGTTACAACCAAATGCAGATTTGAGCAGGATAGGAGATTCTTAGGAACATTTTCCCTGTTAAACCTTTATGTACATTATTAAATTCAAACTTGGTGACTGAAGTTAATGTTTCATAGAAATTCACTGACAACTATAAAAGAAAACATTAAGCAAAAGCTCAAAAATACATTCAGTTCTTATAAAGCCTTAAGTATTTGTCACCTCTTAGTATCACCTTTATAGATTAAAGCAAGACAGGGACTGCTAATCACATATCATTGCCTCTGGTAGCTGCATGAAAACAAGTGTCCTTGAAGAAGCATACTTGTGTTACGCTAGCAAAACACATAAGAATTTGGTACTTTCTGTGCCCTTGTGGGGTGGCTGTTTGCAGGAGGACGCTGTCCCTTCCTGCGGGGGCAGCTGTGGGGATGAGGACACAGTGCTGTGTGTGACAGCTGACTGCAGGTCATAATCAATAGCAAAAGCTTAAAGGTGGCCCGTGGGGTGGAGGGCTGGGGTTGAGGGGGGCTGTGGTTCAGACCCAGGAGGAGGTTGGGGAGAGGACATGCAGCAGTCTCAATGAAGGACCGACATGGGTAGCAACACAATGCTCTGGCAGGGCAGTGCCCAGAGCAGCCATGTGCTGCACATGTTCCACGGCTCCACGGGGAAGCTGCAGCAGCAGCTGTGCAAAGGCGCATTTACCATGTTCAAGCGCATTCCTATGTTTGAGAGTGACTTCATCCAGATCAGCAAAAGAGGAGAAGTGATTGATGTGCACAACAGTATGCAAGTGATTACTGTGGGCATTGCATATACCAGCCCCAGCCTCACAATACCTGACGTCATGCTGCTGGCACGACGAGCTGTCAGCTGTGCAGTCTATGCCAGACATGATCAACACACCCAAGGAAGGGGACTCAAGTCAGCGAAGACCTTGGAACTGACCAGGCTTCTTCCTTTGAAGTTTGTAAAGTTGTCTGTTTACAGTCATGAGAAAAAACAGCTCCACTTGAAGCTTGCCACTGGCCGCTCTTTTTACCTACAATTATGCTCCCCTTCAGATGCAAAAGAAGGTGTGTTTGCACACTGGGAAAACCTGGTGTTGTTCCTGAGACCACCAGAGGATGCTTATAGCGGTACCCGAGTTGTATCCGCTTGGGACTCGATGGATGTACCTGTGTTGGAGGCAGAGGACAGGAAGAGCCCAGGAGTAAGTTTTTGCAGAGACTCTCAGAGAGGGGCCCGAGTGCTTCGAGAGAGCAACTGGAGGCTCCCAGGCTGCTCTCTTAGGCTGCCTGGGGAAACGGCATGTGGTAGGACTCAGGCCAGTAGAACCACTATGTGGAGGCCTTGCTACATTTGGGAGGTCCCGAGTACATCTGAATATCCAACATACTTTAGACCCTGTACCTGATGTTGTAATGCCGTCGACAGCATTCTGACTGTCCAGTCTGTTCTGAAACACATACTGCTGTGGACTCAGGCAGTCTGATCTGCTGTGGGACATTTTTAACTATGAGAAAGCCCTTTCTTTATTTGAGCCATGAACTGATATTTGCATAAATCAGTGGCATTGCAGCATGCATTGCACACAGGTGCACAGTTTGTTAGTAGCTCTCAGAATGTAGGATGGACATAGCTTTTGACTAGTGGTTTCCCTTTAGGAATCTGTTTTGCAGAAATTATAAAACAAGTATATAAAGCAGTGATGGTGAACCTTTTGAGCTCGATGTGTCAGCATTTTGAAAAACCCTAACTTAACTCTGGTGTCATGTCACATATAGAAATTTTTTGATATTTGCAACCATAGTAAAACAAAGACTTATATTTTTGATATTTATTTTATATATTTAAATGCCATTTAACAAAGAAAAATCAACCAAAAAAATGAGTTCGCGTGTGTCATAGGTTCGCCATCACTGATATAAAGTAAAAGTGTGAGGATACTCATTGGTGAATCATACTAGTAATCTCCCTGGCACTGAAATTGTCCAACTTCAGCTGGTCCACAGGTATTCTCAACACTTCTTTCTGGTCACACGGACAATTCGGGGTCCCTTTCTCACAACTCCCAGCACATAGGAATCCACACTGGTTTCTGGCTCCACCATCTAGTTGCCTTTACTGATGTTGCTTCACGGTACCCTGTACCTTTGAGGAAAGTTAAAGTCTGAGAGTGTGCCAATAGCCCTCAAAGCTCTCAGGTTTCCCAAATAGCTAATTATTTCTACTCCTGCCCCTATGTTTATCCTTCTGGGCAGGTTTGAAAACAAAACTCCCATGTTTGTCCCCCTAGATCTACCTGAATCTCCCTTCTCCAACAATCCCATGGAACCAAAAGGCTTAAGCTTTCCTCAAATCCTATCAGTCGGAGGAGGACCCTCCTTTCCACTTATGTAATATTGTATATACATGGTGGCCAGAGCTACAGTATTTTATGCTGAAAGATAGAATAATAGATTTTTAAAAAATTCCTTTTTTCTGGATTACTCTGTACTTTTGCAAATATGGTCTTGCTAAAGAGGTTATGCAAGTCAGCTTTAAGACTCAAAGCGGGAAGGAGGGGAATGGGGACATCTGTAAGAGTGTCAATAATAAAAAAACGTTAAAAAATAAGACTCAAACCAGGGTCAATGTCCCCTTTCTTCTAGGAAATCAGTAAATATTTGAGGACACGGATTTTCTGTGAAGATTAGCTGATAAAAAGCAGGCCAAGTCCTTAGCACTGTGTTCACCACATAGTGATCACAGTGCTGTGATTTCTGCTATGTTGGCTGCTATGATTGCTGTGGTATTTCAAGGACATTAAAGGGGAACTTCCCAATCATTTGTTAGAAGTAAAAATTTCAGGGAATGCCTTTAAATATTATTTTGGATCTTGGCTTTCTCAGAATTGTGTAATCTTTTCTCTCATTCTCTATAAAAGCTCTTTGGATTTCAGTGCATTCCTCTGAACATATCCTGCACGCATGCACTCACTCACCCCCTGGGCCCTCTGCCTTTATCCACACCCTGAATTTTCCCTGTCCTTATTTCCCTCTATATTCCCTCTGCATATGTATATTCCTTGTGCATACTTTTTCTCTTTGCAAGCACTCTCTTAATCTGAACAACCAGAAGCTGAGCTGGAGATGAATAGTCTGCACTCAAGGAAGATAAATCATTTAGAGATGTTAATTGAGAGAAGTTCAGATAAAGTACATTGGCAATTCAAGTAGGAAGAAATCATTTGTAGTAGGAGATGATGAAAGAGGTAGCTGTTGAGCTGAGTTTTGAAGGATTATAGCATCTAGATGTGTCCAGCTGAGAGAGGAAGGGTGCTTTATTATTTTTTTCTTCAAAAGAAACAATTTAAAAGCAGCTCAATTGTGAGTGCATGTTTGAGTGACTGCTACTTTTATTTATTTATTTTTTAAAAATATATTTTATCGATTTTTTACAAAGAGAAAGGGAGAGGGATAGAGAGTTAGGTTGCCCTTGACTGGAATCGAAACTGGGACCCTTCTGTTCACAGGCCGACACTCTATCCACTGAGCCAAACTGGTTAGGGCAAGTGACAACTACTTTTTTTTGTTTGTTTGTTTTTTCTTTTCAAGGCCACCAAAAATTTGGTTGCCTCCCCCCAAAAAAAATTGGGAGAGAGAGAGAGAGAAGATGTGACAGCTACTTTTAATCTGTATGAGCCAAAAGGAAGGGTACTTAGGTAAAGGGAACAACATGACCCTAAAGGTAGGATGTTGGATATGTATAAGGGGCTATTTACTCTATTAGAAATTAAAATTTAAAATGCTTATTAGTTAAAAATAACAGTAATAAAGGCATTGCATGTTAACTTAAATAACATTTTAAAGAAAAGTAACTATCTCTGAAACAAAACAATTTAGTGAGACGACAGCATCATTATACATTTGGCAAATCCCCTTAATGTCTACCTTATTAGGAGACAGACTCTCATTTCTGCTATTGCATTCACTCTGCTGTAGTATGTTGTTTGAGTTGAAGTGTATAAAGAGCAGCTGGCCATTAACCTTTATCTTTAATCACCACTCATCTGGGGCCTGGATAGAAGCTGAGAGTGTAGGCATTTGAAGGTCTCCTCCAAGTGCATACTGTTTAACTGGAATTAATAAGATAAAAAATGAATATGAATATTTTTTGGGATTTGAGGTGAGACTAGTAGGCATTAGATAAATAGGAGAAAATAGAAAGGCTTTACAGTTGAAGCCATATAGTACAAGTTATGGAAAATTGCACTTCTCAAGATCAAAAGATTGGATAGTTACTAAGAATTCAAGAGGTAGAACAAAAGTAAAAATGACTACCTTAAACTGGGATCTGATAAAGTCTCAAGGATAATATAAGACACTGGGACAATTAGTTGGCCAGTAATGCTGGGGAAGAATGTAGCTACCCATCTATTAAGTGCTTTCCATATGACAGTTACTGATCTAAGTGTACTATGTGTATTCATGCATTTAATCTGCAAATAACCCTAGAAGGTTGGTATTATTATCATTATCATTATTTTACATGTCTGAAATCTGAGGCACAGAGAAATCATGTTACCCACCTGAGATTACACAATTAGTAAGTTGTAGAATTGGAATTTAAACTAAGGCAGTTGGGTTACAAGGCCTGTGCTTTTATGAAGCATTCTAAGTGCCCCTTAAATATTAACAAATAAAATTATATAAGGAGGATGGTACTAGTTTAAAAAAGAACCTTAACACAAAACAGAGGATTTTGAACTTGATACAGGAGACTCTCAGTTAATGTTTGCTTTTTTTTCAATTGAGCTGATTTAAGAAGTAAAATAGATTGAGTGCCACTGTTGTATGTGTCATTCATTATGGCGAGGATATAAGGATGAGTGTGGCAGGGCTTGGTAATTATCCCTCAATAGCTGTCTTTCCTTTCTTCTGAATTAATAGCATTTTCAGCTGGCCTCATGGTCATCCTATATAATAAAAGGCTAATATGCAAATTGTCCCCTTGGGAGTTCCACCGACTGGGAGTTCGACTGCTCACTATGATGTGCGCTGACCACTGGGGGCAGCGTGGAATGAAGGAAGGTCCCAGCTGGCAGCTGGGGGTAGATCGGCCCTGACACTGGCCAGGCCTGGGGAACCTACCCGTGAACGAATTTCATGCACTGGGTCTCTAGTCCATAATAAAGACTATATTCACCAGACTTTCTTCTTTTTTTTTTTTTTTTAATATATTTTATTGATTTTTTACAGAGAGGAAGGGAGAGAGATAGAGAGTTAGAAACATCGATGAGAGAGAAACATCGATCAGCTGCCTCCTGCACAGCCCCTACTGGGGATGTGCCCGCAACCAAGGTATATGCCCTTGACCGGAATCGAACGTGGGACCTTTCAATCCACAGACCGACACTCTATCCACTGAGCCAAACCGGTTACAGCCTTTCTTGAAAGCTGGAGTGGCCACGTAATTAAGTTCAGGCCATTGGGATGTGAGTGAACCTATGCTTGTCAGAGCTTGTTGGAACTTGGCTGAAATGATTGGTGGTATACATCCTTTGTCCTCTTTTTTTTTTCTTTTGGTTTGGTATTTCTTCATTGCTATTGCCTGGGCAGTGCCAAAGGGAAAGGTGTTAAAAGGAAGAGCATAAAATCTCTTTGAAATGGAAATTCTTATAAAGAAGGATTACATAGAAATCTGCTACAGTGGAAGCAGGTGAAGGAAAAATCCATCATAGGAATTAGTTTGGTAGGGGCAGCAAGAATACCAAAGATGTGTGGAAAACAGTTTATCAGATTAGTAGTGCTCAGTTGATGAATTTGAATCTGTTGATCCTGGAGCAGCAAACACCTCCACTCCCAACCTGGTGTTCTCAGGAATTCAAATTCATAAAGATGCTTGACCAGAAATGGCCATGGTAATCCACTCATTTGAAATGTCAGCAAAACTCAGGAAGAAAGTGGCATTAGGCTTTTAAATCATATGAAGGTTGCCTTCATATGGAGGTTGCCTTATATCTTCTTGCTTTTATAAAACCCCATAATGCTATTATTTTTATTTATTTTAAATTTTTGAATAATTTTTTTTCAGAGAAGTTTTGTGTTACAACAAAATTGAGCAGAAAGTACAGCAACTTCCCATCTACCCCTGCCACCATACACACACAGCCTCCCCCACTGTCAACATGGGGCATCAGAGTGGTACATTTGTTACAATTTGATGAACCTACATTCTTGCCAGAACTTGGCAATGTAAGTGTTCTGAATTTTGACCATTTTAGTAGTTGTATAGTGTTATGTCATTGTTGTTTTAATTTGCGTTTCTCTGATGACATACGAAGTGGAGCATCTTTTCATATACTTATTTGCTATCTATATGTCTTCTTTGGTGATCTAACTGTTCAGGTCTTTCGCCCATTTTTAAGTCAGGTTGTTCATTTTCTCATTATGCTATGATTTTCATGCTCTTTCTTCCTCTTACAGGTAATGTGAGAGACAGTGATTAAAAATGATTTCTTTATAATCAGATTCACTGTAAGAATCCTGTCTCCATTATGTAATAGCTGTGTGACTTTGTGAAAGTTACATAAGCTCTTTGTGCCTCAGGTTTCTTCTTGGTAAAAGGGGGTTAATAATGTGTGATGGTCAAATGAGTTGATACATATAAAGGACTTAGACTAGGACTTGACTTGTAGTAAGTACTTAATAAATGTTAGTACGTAGTATTTATTACTCCATTATTTCATATACTCATTATCACTGTCTGCTCTTTACTGTATTCCCTGTAGAAAATGTTTGCTAAACGTATCCACACAAAATTGTAAATTGTTTTTATGGGTATTTATATTTTTTAGTCTTTGTTGAACTAAAAAAATCATTTACCATACGAGTATAGTCTCTTGGTAAAAGATTCAGCAAATACACAAATATATCTACATATATGTAGTAAAAATGAAAGTTCCTTTACATGTAACACCTCCCCCCCACCCACTTCCTCTTTTCTTTCCAGAAGTAACTACTGTTAACAGTTAGAATAGGTTGAGGCTGAGCAGATTGGTCTGTGATGTTCCATATTACTTTTTTTTTAATTGGAAGCCTTTGGCAGTGTTTTTGCCTAGAGTCTTGTAGTAGAGGTTTTCTGAGATTCTGCAGTGTTAACCCCTGTACTCTCCTTAGAACTTCCTAGTAGGTCCGATTCTCAGACTAATACCTGCTTCTCTTTATTTACTCCTTCAATTTGTAGCAACCAGGGGTAATTAAATTTTTAAAAAATATACTTTTTGTTGTTAATAGTATTATAGATATCACCCCTTTCCCCCCACTTTCCCCCATCCTCCCAGCCCCTCATCTCCCCCCCCCCCGCCCCATGTCTTTACTATCCTATTGCCCATGTCCATGGGTTATGCCTGTAAGTATATAAGTTCTTTGGTTTATCTCTTCTCATCCCCAAACTCCACATCAAGATATGTCAGTCTGTTCCATGCCTCCATGCTTCAGGTCTTATTTTGTTGGCCAATTCATTCTGCTCATTGGATTTCACAAATAAGTGAGATCATGTTATATTTGTCTTTCTCAGATTGGCTTATTTCACTTAGCATAATTTTTTCCAGGTCCAACCATGCTGTCCCAAAGGGTAAGAGATCTCTCTTTTTTACAGCTGCATAGTATTCCATTGTGTAAATGCCCCACAACTTTTTTTATCCATTTATCTACTGATTTTGGCACTTGGGTGCCAAGAATGTCCACCTTATTTAAGATGTTCAACCTAAAAGTGGTGTGGAAGGTGAACTTAGCTGTCACTCAGGGTTGGGGTAGAGTTGTGCTGGCAACCCTTTCCCTTGACATGTGACCCAAAGGATAGAAGGAATCTAGGAGGTGTCTTTCAGTGCTCTCTACCCTACCATTCTCCTATTTCTGATGACAGGATCTGAGGAATGTGCGGAGATCTGGAGATGCCTTATAATCTTTTAGATCTGACTTCAGAGTGCACTGGTTAAGGACTGTTCAGTAAGTGAATATCCCAGTTGAGATGGAGATAATTGCAGCTTGCTTTGAGAATTATAGAGCTAAAGTATGTTGAAGGGTAATTAAAATTTTTATTTCTTTTAGGTTTTACTTGTAATTAAAATATTTTTGTTTTATTTAAAGGTTAGAGTAAGAATATAAATTAATGTAAAACATTGTAGAAACACTGTAGAGGGGTGATTGACTCTTTTTGGAAGGATCGGAGAAGGTTTCCAGATTTGATAATCCAGACAAGTCCACTGTTGGCATTTTACCCTCCCAAATTTGTGTAAAGTACCTGTAAATTTGTGTAAACTACATGCAAAGAACCTTAAAGGCAGAGGAGAGTGAGAATACCCACTGGAAGTTCAGGATATACCTGAGAGCAGCTTGAAAATTTCTTAAATTCTCTGTTTTATCTTAAGAATTCATGTGAATGTTGCATTTCATTGCATTCTGATTGTGTAAATGTAGAATTATTTTAATTACAACCAGAAAGAAAACAAAACAAAACATTCTCTGCTGATCTATTAATTGTGGAAAACTGAGGTGAATAAAGAGAGCTGACACTACCTATATACCAGGTTTAGCACTCACCTTTCTTTTCTTTTTTGTTAATCCTCACCTGAGTATATTTTTCCATTGATTTTTAGAGAGAGTAGTTGGGAGGGGGAGAGACACACAGAGAGGAACATTGATGTGAGAGAATGTTCTCATTCTCACTAAGTTCCTTGAAGCTCTTATTAAGTTCCTTGAGCATCCTTATAAACTTTGTTTTGAACTCTATCTTGTGGTTTGCTTACTTCCATTTCATTTAGAGATTTCTGGAGATTTCTTCTGTTCTTTCATTTGTGACATGTTTCTTTGTCTCCATGTTTTGGTTGCTTCCCTGTGTTTGTTTCTATGTACTGGGTAGAGCTGCTAAGTTTCCTGGGCTTGGTAGAGTGGCCTATTGTAGTAGGTGTCCTATAGGGTCAGCCTCCCTGATCACCCAAGCTGGGCACTGCAGTTATGCAACCACTCCTTCTATGAGCTGTAAACCCTCTTGTTGTAGTTGAACCTTGATTGCTGTTAGCACAACAATGGCTGGGATTTACTCTTCAAGCCAATAAGCTTTAAGGCAGTGGTTCTCAACCTTCCTAATGCCGTGACCCTTTAATACAGTTCCTCATGTTGTGGTGACCCCCAACTATAAAATTATTTTTGTTGCTACTTCATAACTGTAATTTTGCTACTGTTATGAATCGTAATGTAAATATCTGATATGCAGGATGTATTTTCATTGTTACAAATTGAACATAATTAAAGCATAGTGATTAATCACAAAAACAATATGTAATTATATATGTGTTTTCCAATGGTCTTAGGCAATCCCTGTGAAAGGGTCGTTCGACCCCCAAAGGAGTCGCGACCCACAGGTTGAGAACCGCTGCTTTAAGGCTTGCCTGCGAGGAACCACCACTGTGGATGATCAGCTGTGCTGGGGCCCTCTCCACAGAGCAGGATTTACTACAGCAGGCTGTGGTACCCACTGCCTCTGCCCCTTGCGTGTTGCTGTGGAGGTGGTGGGGTGATGTTTTTATGTGGTCTGAAGTTGTCCACAGGGAGCACTGGCCTTGGGGCCTCCTGGGAGAAATAAGCCTGCACTAGAAGTCAGGCCAGAAGTCAGGCTGCTGCATCTTCGCAGTCGTTGAAGACAAACTTCCCACGCCCAGGGCCGCTCTGGTACTGGCTCTCGCCCCTGCAGGCGAGGTGGGACCGGAACCCCCTACAAATTAGCCACGGCTGCACCCGCCCAACTCCACAGGACAAAGAAACCCACCAACCCCGGAAACTGCCCTTGTGGTTCTCTTGATGTTAGTGTTTCATTAATGACAGCTTCATCCCAATCCTGTCTATTTCTCTAACTTTACTGCACATATCAGTTGGAGGTTCAGGAGGGTGTAATTAAGTCACTTCTGGAACTCTCTGGATTTTTAACTAATTGAGAACAGAAGCAGGAGCCACATGTAGGATGAAATAAAGTATTGAGCTTTATTACCAGTACAGGTGGATTGGAAAATGTGGTGAGGATTTTAGTATTGCACTCTACTCGGCAAGAAGTGAAAGCCCCCACATGGAGTAGAACAGAAGAATAGGGGTTTGTTTTCAGTGCAATGAGTCATGACACCTGCCAAAGCCACAGTCCCTTCAGATGGAAACTTTGGGCAGGAGCTAGGCAGGCATGTTTTAAAGCACTTAACCTGGTTTCTCCCCACTCCCACCACTGGGCTTGAGATGGGCACTTGACCAATGGGCAGTCTTAGCAGACAGACCCCTACAAGGTGAGATTGATTTGGTTGCTTCACATCTGGACCCCATATTTAATTTGCTGTATTAACTAGAACAAATTATTTAATCTTTTGAATGCATTCCTTCTTTTGTTAGGTGGGAATACAAGTATGCTAAGTGATTGTTGTGAACACACACACAAAAATGCCCAATACTGTTTTGTTACTGCTATTTGTGAATTGTAGTAACTTATTCTTTTTAAAAAAATATATTTTTATTGATTTCAGAGAGGAAGGGAGAAGGAGAGAGAGATATAGAAACATCAATGATGAAAGAATCATTAATCGGCTGCCTCCTGCACGCCCCCCACAGGGGATCGAGCCAGAAACCTGGGCATGTGCCCCGACTGGGAATCAAACTGTGACTTCCTGGTTCATAGATAGATACTCAACTACTGAGCCACCGCCGCTGGGCCTGTAGTAATTTATTCTTATACTAGGCCTTGAATGTTTACATCTTCAAAAATTACAACTGCTACATTAAAAGTATAGTAAATTACTTCTTATATTCCTAAATTGTACTGTTAATTGAAAACATGTATGGCTTCAAATTAATATTGCTTCTTTGATTTACTCATTTCATGAAAGCAGAAGGTTACACTTGCTTTATGCTGATGTGCCCTCATATTGCAGACTTGACCATATGAATATTACACACACCACCATGTGTAAGTTTTCATTTTCTTGTCAGAATGAAACCTCAATCATATTCTCCATATTTTGAGGGAAGGGAGCATATAGTTAGTGGACACTAAGTGTCTTAAGTGTCATTTGAAATCAGAGCTTTAATTTGTTTGAACCAATGTGATGATATTTTGAAAAGAAAAAAGGTGTTACTTATATCAGTGTGTAGCAAAACACTCAAAAAGCATTAAACTGCCTTAAACTTTATATGGATGCCTTGCACATAATTATTGTTTAGTAAGAATTTTTTCACTGGCCTTGTGTTGTACATTGATTTATTCAGATACATTAAGGGAGATCTTAAGGTACTTAATTAAGATTTGGATACTTATAACAGGATAAATTAAAAAATAAATTTCTCAAAATAATGAGTGGTCCTACTTGTTGTGTTGGGACAATGCTCTAACCAACTGAGCTACCCGATCGGGGCTCTTTAATTCTTATCTTAAGTTTTGAAATATCTTCATTTTTATTTTGTATTAAAGTTTAGTAACTGGCTAGGATAAATGATTTGCTCTAAGAGTCTAAACAATAATTTTAGAGCGTGGAGGAGGGTTGTTTGAAAGTGCTGGAAGTTTTGTTTTCTTTCATTTTTAGAGATCAAATAATCTATAAGGTGTATGTGGCAATTTGAGAAGCTGCAGGACCCTTTGCACTATTAAAGGAATTAGAACTTAATGAGCCCACTGGTTTTATTCATCTCTAAACTCCAGTTTTTATGTTAGGTATATAGTAGACTTCCAGTAAACGTTTGATTTACTAAATCCATGGCATGCACATTAAAAAATATTTATTGGCACCTTTTGGGCAAGTATTTAATTATTTTTCTTATATTATTGGGGTCATCTTCAGAAATTATGGCAAGTATAGTTGCTTCATTTTCTCAAAGTTAGAAAGACATGACTTAGCCGTCTATAGAAATTTTTAGTTTTTTTTTTTTTTTTAAGCCTCACCTGAAGATATTTTTCCATTGATTTTTTTTTTTTTTTTTTTTTTTTTTAGCGAGTGGAAGAGAGAGGGAAAGACAGAGAGAAACATTGCTGTGAGAGAAACATATAGATTGGTTGCCTCCTGCATGCGCCCCAACCAGTACCCTGGCCGGGGAGGAGCCTGCAACGAAGGTACATGCCCTTGAATGGAACCGTCGGGACCCTTTGGTCCGCAGGCTGACCCTCTATCCACTGAGCCAAACCGGATAGGGCTAGAAATTTTTATTTTTTATCTAGTGTTCGTACTTTCGTTGTTGTTAACCAGTTCACTAAGTGTTTCTCAAGAAATTCAAAGATGGAGTAGTACTAGTTTCTGATTTGCAAGGTTATTCCTATTGTTCAATATAAGAGCTTCTGCCCCACCTCCCCTCAATCTAGATACATCTCTCATAAAAAAGTCCCTAGATTTTAAGATGTGGCATAATTTAAGAATGGTACTTGGAGTAGACCTGGATTTGCATCTCATTTCCATCAGTTACTGGTTGTGTGGTTCTTGGGTGAGTTACTTCCTTTTTAATTCCAACTAACAATTAAATTAATTAACAAATACTGTAAAACTCCTGACAGAGCAATTAACAGACAGTAAAGTGGTAAATTCTAGTAACTACCAGCTTCTGACTATGTGTTTACTAAAGGAAAAGTAGAGTTAAGCATGCAAATTAGGATATGTTTGAACGTAAGGGTGAAGGAAAATTATACAGTTGTTAAAATTGTGGCAGCATAGTGAATTTCTATTTTTAAGGTATTGAGGACTCTAACTTTGTCTTCTGGATATAGGTTACTTTTTCTCTTAAACTCATCATCCTAAAATGTCATCGAAATGGCAAACTAAAAATCTGTTTTGGTTGAGATATAATAGCAGCTGAACTTTTAAAATTCTAGAGTTTGTTTAGTAGTTCTTGGAGGGATTACATTAGAAACAGAAGAAAAGTATGTAGTACTGTGCCTGCTACATAACTGTTGTCAATTGTGTGTGTGTGTGTGTGTGTGCGTGCGCGTGTGTGTGAAGTGGTTGAGAATATGGCCTCTCTTGTCAGACTGCTATACTAGTCTTGTGACCTGGGGTAAGTTATTTAGCATTCTATTGTTTCTTTGTTTATAAAGGTGGATTAATATTAGCTCTACCTTATATTGTGAGGATTAAATGAGATGGAATATGAAGTGCATAGTACAAAATTAGTACTTGATAAATGTTAGAGATTATTATTGTAAAATTTTTCTTTTAGGGGGCATCTATCAGTGGAAAAAGCAGGATCTTCAGAGTCAGGTTGAATTAGTTTTGAGTTTTGCTTTAGCTACATACTAACACTGTGACCTTGGGCAGATTACTTAACAACTACTCTTTTCCTGTTTTCATATGTATAAAATGAGGATAATAGCTACCTTGTAGAGTTTATGGAAGCATTATAAATACATAGATACTTAGTAAATGGTAATTATTATGAGCATGGTGCCTGTAATTCAGGTCAGTAGTATGATCTTGGGTTGGCAATGTGAGCTAGCTGGCTAGATTTTTTTCCTGACACTGATGCCTCTATTTGAATTGAGTACTTAGTTACAATCAAGTCAATTATGCCTTTTCTATAAAAATAAAACTTTATAATAACAGCTAAATATTTACTTATTTATAAAATCTTAGGTGAAATATAAATTAGAGTATTCTTTGTTTGTGTTCTCTTGTTTATTGTTGTAGAACAAAGGTAAAAGCAACATCAGTGTAGCTCAGGATAAAGGGCCGTTCGTTATTCTGACTTCCCCTAGATGTCTTCTGCCTTATGTATCCTGGAAAAGAGAAATCCTGTTCCTCTGGGGTTGTTTCTAGGATGTAGAGGCTTTCTAGAGAGGTGACAGTCATCTGCCTATTTAGGTAGACAGCTTAGAACTTGTATTGCGTAGATAACACAGAACTCCTAACCGAAAGTGCCAAGTGACTATTGTATGAACATGGCTGCCAGTGGGATCAGGCAGCTCAGCTCCCAGCTTAGGTCTGCAAAGGTAGGAGCAGTTTTTTCACAAGAAAGGATCCAGCTATTAGAATTGACTGAGCAGCCTTGACTAACATGAAAAACACAGAAATGAAATTAGAGCAGGCCACTCTGAACTGAAACTTTAGCAGGCTCTGACAGGTCTCTCAGAGTAGAGTTTGTTTATGAGGAATGTTAGCAAAGAGTTTGCATGTCCATTCAGATATTCAAATTTCATGGCTTATTAGGGAGACAAAATATGTACTTGTACCCCCCCTCCCCCAATTTATTTCCCCTGAGAAAAGAGATCTTGGAATATACAGAAAGTACAGCTTAATAGCAAATTCTTGCTAAACACAAAACTTCTGATAGTTTTTTACATATTTTTGTAATAGTTATTTTACATATATTTTCCTTCTCTTTTTGGGAGGTTTTACATATAGATTTTAGTTACACTTTTTGTTGTTGAGATATTGTTTACATATCATAAAATTCACCATTTTAAAGTGTACAGTTGGGTGGTTTTTAGCATATTCATGAGATTGTGCACCATTATCTATCTAATGGTATATTCATGATGTTGTGCACCTCTATCTAATTTTAGGAAAGACATCTTTTTTCAGATTTTGATTAACTTACCCCTGATTTTCTTTAATACTTTAAGGAAAATCTGACATACTAGGGCTTATCTCTGAGTTTTTGATAGTTGTTTGTAGTTCTGCTATAGTTTCAGTTAGAGGGGTTGATCATTTGTTTCTTTTTCTTTTTCCATAGTACTCACTGGTGCTTAGTAAATTCTAATAGCTTGGTGTCCTCTTGAGAGAAAACTGTTGAAGAAGCCCTCAAACATCTGTCTCATTTTAATTCAGTTTCAGAATAAGAGATATAGGAAAGAGTATCATTTTGTACGACTGCCATTAGGCTGGATGAATGTTGTTCTTGGACAGTGGAGCAAATGTCTGTTAACTTAATTATTCACTCCTTCCTCTTGCATGCTTAGTTATGTTTTATTATTAGTTATGTATAAAATTGTGTTTTATAGACCAGCTAAGGATGATCATTTTCTTTAGAAGCTCACAAAACTGTCATGCAAGCATTTTATGAACTGCTGCTGTAGGTCTCTTAAATAATCATCTTTATTCATAGAGGAGCTTTACCTTTCTTTCCATCTGAACAATTTTGGTCAGATTGGTACAAGCATTATAATTTTTCAACACATTTAGTTCCCCTGGACAATGAAAATATGTGTTTATGTAACTTCTATACACAAGTAGATACAGATCAACAATAGATATAGAATTTAGCTTTATCTATTTGTCTAGCCTAATATATGTGTTAGTAGCTGGTTCTCTGAAAAAAAAATATATTTATTGATTTCACAGAGGAAGGGAGAGGGAGTGAGAGATAGAAACATCAATGATGAGAGAGAATCATTAATCTGCTGCCTCCTACATGCCCCCTACTGGGGTTCAAACCGTGACCTCTGGTTCATAGGTCTTTGCTCAACCACTGAGGCACACCAGCCAGGCTGAAAAATATTTTAAATGTTATTTTCCAGTTTACTGTTATTTTCAACCGAAACTAAAATGTAATTATCTCATTAACTGCAAAGCATGTCTCTTTAGGTTCTTTAACTTCTAGTGAAATAAAAACGTTTTCACTTTTTTTTTTTTTTTTTAGCATCATTCTTTACCTTTTCCCTGACACCTGAGATCTTTTATAGGCCTTATATCTATATGCCATGCTGTCCAGAGGGAGGAGAGACTCTCTCTCTTTTCCAATACATTCTCTTGTGGGTTTATTCTGAAGAGACAGTTTAGTTCTTATATTCTTCCTTGAACTATTGTCAGGAAAATGCCATGTTAATTGCCTTAAGACTTAGTGCCCCGCTTGAAACAAAGTGTTAAAGTAAAAGGTATTTAGTTAATTGGCGTAGAATTCATTTAGAGACTCAACCTGCAGCATTCCTCCTCCCTCTATCACCCTCCCCCTTCCCCCAATAGGCTAGGGACTGAGGCTGCTATACAGTTGGGGAAGAGATAGAATAGATGCTAAAAAAAATTTAATAATATGTGTATTGGTCTTTTGTCTTTTTGTGTTCTCTATTTCATTTTCTATTGATGTATTTATCTTTTTTTCTTTATTTCTAACAGCTTGTTATATATTTAGGACAATACCATTTCAAACTCTTGCCTTTAAATTTTGCCCACAATACTTGATATGCTAAGTTTATCAGTCTTTTTCTTTTTGGTTTCAGGTAGGGATCAAATTTAATTTTTCCCTAATAATTAGCTGGTTGTCTTATCACCTTTATTAAATAACTAGAGGCCCAGTGCACAAAATTTGTGCACGGGTAGGGACCCTAGGCCTGGCTGGCAATCAGGGCCTGGCAGGGCGATCAGGGGGCTCCTGCTGGCACCTGCCTTGGCTGGCCTGGGGCCTGTGGGCTGGGGACAGCTCCTGCATTAAGTGTCTGCCCTCTGGTGGTCAGTGTGCATCATAGCGACTGGTCATTCTGCTGGTCATTCCACTGTTCGGGTGATTTGCATATTAGGCTTTTATTATATAGGATACATCCTTCCATTATTATTATTATTATTATTATTATTATTATTTTGTTAATCCTCACAAAAAAGTACATTTTTTCATTAACTTTTAGAGAGTGTGGGAGGGAGAGGGGAAGGGAGGGAGGAAAGGAGAGGACTCTGTACTGTATTCTGTCATATGATGGATTTTTTCCCCCTTGACCATATACCTGTACTCATTGGGCACAAAGATGATTATTAGTCTTAAGCCAAGTTTATGAAACTGAATTGCATCAACTTTACCTTTGAATTGATTGCATATGTAATTATAGCAGAAAAACCAAGAGAAAAATATAGAATTAAAGTTAATCCTCATTAAAATTTTTGAGTATATATATTTTACAATATTTTAAACTTATATTTATTGCCTAGAAGTTATTGCTGAGTAGGCTTTTCTAAACTACAGTATGAGACATGGGTTAAAGTTTTACATAACTGAATATATCTAGAGTTAAATATTAGTATTAGAAGGGTGGGCTATTAAAGTACATTTTAATTCAGTGGAATGTCAATAATAATTATAGAAACCGCTGGAGTTTTTTTAGGTAATAGTTGAAGAGTCATAGCAGTATCTCCTTGAGAGATTGATTTGTTAGTTGCTGTTAGCTTTCCCTGAGTTTAATCTCAAGATAGTATAACAATGCTGAAGAAATTTAAAAATAGTAGATCACTTAATTAGCTGTTGCTTTGGGAGTGCTGTGTGACAATATTGAAATGTTTGATGGCTTCAACAATAAACATTTTGTTTTTTAACTTATGGTTCTGGGGGTCTGTGAGGGAGACTATACTTCCGGCTGTGGATTAAATTCAAGTCTTATTCACATGTTGCATTTTGGGTGCATATTCTTTTCTTGGTCTTCTCAAGAGACCAAGCCAAATAACTCAAGCAAATTTAAACTGTCTGCTCAGGTTTTGTTTATTGATATTCTGTGGCTCATTCCAAAATGATTTGGCCAGGGAGATATTTTGCCTCACTTACTCTCTTGGGAGGCATTATAAAGTCATATGGCCAGAGGCACAAATGTACAATTCTGTAATAGGGAGTAAAAAAATTGGTAAAAATAACCTGATCTATCACAGTTAACTTATGAATGTCATCATCCTAATACAGATTTTTAAATAAAATATTTTTTTTCCTGTATTACATTCTGTTTTTATGATAGGAGCATTATGCAGCAATAATCATAATGTGCCTACCATTTTAAATTCCTTTTTGTCCTTTGTTGGCTTCTTATTTTGGTTATAAAATATTTTCCTATTGTCTTTTAAACCATCCTTTGACTGTAATTACCACTTGTGTTATCCTGTGTTTGTTCCTGTGATTATTTCAATTAATTCATTTCTCTATTTTTTCTTTCATTCATCATATCCACTACACTGTTAATCTGGGAAATTATTGTCAATTTTTCAGATTCTCTGCTCTTCCTTTACCCAGATTTCTGTTCTCATACCTACTATATGAAACCATATTGCTATCTGCAGCCTGTTAAAATATAAGCTTATATGTCTTTTGGCTAGCATATAGTTACATTAGGACTCATTAGGCTTCAGGTGACAGAAACTCAATTTAAACTAGCTTATGCAAAAGGAATTTATTGGAAGGGATATTTTATAGAATTAAGGCAACAGTGGATTTACCAAGACTGAGGATGGGAACAGATGGAGCTAGGCTTCAGGAGTGACTCAAAATGATGGACTCAAGTAAGACTCTCTTGCTTGTCTGTGTATGGGAATGACTTCTCACTCTCTCCCTACATACTGGCATTCTTCAGATGGGTAAAAACATTGTCACCAACAATTCCCAGTTTACATCTTAAAAGTTTCTGCTGTAAGAGGGGCACTGTCATGATGAACTCTTTGGTCATCAGTCCAGAAATCTTAGGAAATACGTTAATTGGTCTAGTTTGGATTCATTGTTTACCTTTGAATCTGTTTGGCCACAGTGTTGAGGTTTCTATAAAAGTCATGTAGTTTGAATAGAGGGAAGCCTTATTCTCAGAAAAGTAGTTTTGCAGATGATTGCTGGACTAATAAAAGTAGGTGTCCACTAAAGTAATATGAATTAATAAGACCCCTTTGTGCCCTTTTCAGGGCCAGGGACATTCTTGCATACACACCTACATATTAGTGTGGCTCTTGCCTGCTATTTTCTTATTGTAAATTAAGAATATTTTTTATTTCCACCTTTGTAATGAGTCTACTATAGTCATTCTAATTTTCATGCCTCATAGTCCTTCCTGCTTACCAAATCTGGATTTACATTCATTTTTTTTTCAGTTTTCTATTTCAGTTTAAGAGCTACTTGAAAATTAATACATGCAAACACGTAATATAAAAGCAAGAAGCAGACTAACCACATTTGGCACAGAAAGAAATTGGACCATGTGCACTACGACTTTATCTTTTGAATGTGTTTAGTTATTTTGGGAAGAAGATAGCTGCCAGTTAGACTTTGCTGAATGTGGTTATACGGTTTCTAGTATATGTGAAAATTGTAGTTTTAGGTATCCAAGTGAGATGCTAATTTAGATATATTGCTTATTTGACAAAAATGATGTGGCATTAGAGTAAGAATTAATAGGGATTTCACTTGTTAAAATTGTTACAGGTGTGGGGATGTTTATGTGATTTAATTAAACAAAAAATATTTATTGAGTTTCTTTGGGTTCAGAACAGGTGAGAAGGTAATGAGGAAAAATATATCATATATCATATTCTTGGTAGCACTGATAAGTTTTCTGTCCCTTATTCTCATATACCTTTAAAATGCCCTAAAAATTAAAATTTTTATGCCTATAGTTCCCAGTAATGTTTTTTTTTTAATCTGAAGAGATGTAAACATTCTTTGTCAGATTTTACATTCTAATTTTTAGATTATAATAGGGCAGCCTTTAACCAAATGCTGTTAAAATAAGTTTTGCTTTTGTGTACTGTACTGTTTTACTTGCTGAATTGAAATGAATCTATTAATCTTGAGTTCACAGAACAGCAAACTCCATATTTAAAAGATCTCTGCAAATCTAATTTGAATTGAGCAACCATTAATAGTTACTAACACTCTAATGCAGAGTTAACTCTCAGGTTACTTATCACTGATCTAAGAAGAATGCTTTGGGGGAAGAGACAGGTAAGTTTTGATGTGGGAAGGAGTGCAGGAGATCCGGTGTGCACAGTGGCATTCTGTAGAGACACATACCAACCCTGTTCTCAGCCGATGAGTAGACTAAAAGGCAGTATGACAGTGCAGGGCAGAGCATTACTCTGAAGTAATTACTGAGTCCTGGCTTTACATTTGCTATTTTGTGAGAACTTTCAAGTGATTGGTGCTTTTACGAACAATTTGTTCCACACATTTATTGAATATCTACTATGTACTATGTACTATGCAAGGAATGGAATATTCCCTGGTAAACAAAGCAGAGTTTGGGTTTGGGGAGGGTGCTTATTTAGATAGCCTTACGTTGTGACGGCTTCAGGCTTCTCTGTCATCCTTTCTGTATCTCAGCTCCTGCTATTCTCACCCATACTCACTATGATCTAGCTATCATGGTCTCCTTTCCATTCCTCAATAAGGCGTTTCTCACATCAAGTTCTTTCTCCCTAGTTCTTTCCATGGCTTACTCGTTCTTTTAAGTCCAGACATCAGCTGGATCCGTATTGCCTCCTGCCTTCTCCTCGCCTTCTGTAATACTTATTCCAGTATGTGATCCTGATTTACTCACATTTGTATTATTTATCTCTTCCATAAGAATGTTAGCTTTGGGAAGACCAGGACTGCATTGTCTTTACTCATCATTTAGTCTCCAGTTCCCATTATAGTTTCTAGCTAGTAGGGACTCATAAAATATTTGTTGAATGGGTGAATGAAAGCTGATATCAGTGGAGTCAGTCATACGAAGGTAGGAAGCAAGAGCTAAGACTCTAAGTTGGGACTGAATTTCCTGTGATTAAAGAGTTGAAATGATAAAGTGACAGAGGCAAGGGTGTGTTGGGCCTTGTAAGTGCTGTTTAGCAGTTTGGATTTTGTTTGAATTTTAGTAAAAAAATTTTAGTCTGGAGTTTTAATGTAATTCAGTGTATTTCCTAAAAGTGTTCTTTGGTAGCTCTGCGAAGAGTAAATTAGGGAGGAGTAGAATGGAGGAAGGAGATGGGTTCGAGACTTTTATAGTCGATAAAAACATTGCTTGGATTAGGCTGGTAAAATGGATATAGAGCAAGATGGGATAGATGTAGGGTGTATTTTAGAGGTGGGGCTGACATGCTAATGTGAGGAATGCAGTAGAGATGAGTTAAGGATGAGACCCAGATATTTTGTGTGTGCAACTTGGTAGGAGGTGTTGTTATTTACTGAAATGGAAAATCTGAATGAGAAGCAAGTTTGGAGAAGACATTAGAAATTCCATTTTGATCACATTTGCATTACTGAGAATTCCACATGTGTTCCAAATAAGTAATTTAGAGGAGTCATTTAGGTTGGGGTAGAAATTTGGGACACTGTCAGCATATAGGTAGTATTTAAATTCATGACAATGGGAGATATTACTTATAGTGTGTGGCAAGGAATCAGAAAAAAGCTCAGGACCTGAACTTGGGGAATTTCTAACATGTAGATATTAAGTAGAGGAGTGGCAGCTGAAAAGGACTTGGAGAAGGATTGGCCACACAAAGAATACCTGGAGTGTGTCTTGGCAATCAAGGATTCATGGGGCAATCTGGAAGGGTAAAGACATGGCTGCTAACACATACTGCATTTTTAGAAACATATAACATACAAAATAAGAAAAACTTTGAGAGGACAGATGAATGTACTTGAAGGGTTTTAAAAAAGAAGGATATTAACATGTCTAACATATAAATGATGGCTATCTTGTTAGCCTAGGAGTATAATTATTTTTTATTTTGATATTAGTGGAATTTTTGATTTTTTAAATAAAGCTGGGAAGTAATTAATTTTTTTAAAAAGTATAACTTGAAGCTGCAAGTACTTTTTTTCTAAGGGTCAGGAGTAATGGTGTTAGTGTCACCTAATGGCAAAATGAGATATTGCAGCCATATTTATATGCTGCAATGAGCAAAGTAACCGAATTAGAAAGAGAAAAAGAACATTTCTGGGGGAATTTAGGCTTAGATCAGCAGGCTACTATAGTTACATGGTCCTCTCCTATTTAACCCTGGCTTACTTGTTTTACCCCTTTTCATATTACCCTTTGGTCACTGAGCAGGTCCTTTTTATTGTCTTTGAGGTTTCAGCTCAAATATTACCCTTTTGGAGAGTCCTTTCCCACCACCTTACTTACAGCTAAGCTACCCTTTGTCACATTAACCTCTTTAGTAATCTTCATAGCCTTTAGAGCAGCGGTTCTCAACCTGTGGGTCGCGACCCCTTTGGGGGTCGAATGACCCTTTCACAGGGGTTGCTTAAGACCATCGGAAAACACATATATGATTTCATATTGTTTTTGTGATTAATCACTATGCTTTAATTATCTTCAATTTGTAACAATGAAAATACATCCTGCATATCAGATATTTACATGACGATTCATAACAGTAGCAACATTACAGTTATGAAGTAGCAACAAAAATAATTTTATGGTTGGGGGTCACCACAACATGAAGAACTGTATTAAAGGGTCGCGGCATTAGGAAGGTTGAGAACCACTGCTTTAGAGTGATTTGGAATTATCTTATTTGCGTCATTGCTTGTTTTCTCACTATATGTCAGCTCCAGGAGAGCAGGCTGTTCACTCATGTAACTCCAGTGCTGAGTGCAATGTCTGCTATGTAGTAGTATTCATGCTGAGTTAAAGTGTGAATATTTGGAGAATGTTGAGTTTCTGTGGTGTAGAGATCTATCCAGAAAATAGAATTACACTGTATTTGATCACTGTAACATTGTTTGCTACATAAATGCAATGTGAAAGCTTTGACACCCCCCCCCCACCCCCCAGCTCATAAATGGTAATGTGTCTGGGAAAAAAAAAGACATATGGCTTAGGGTGTTGAATTGTATATTAGTTAATTTTAGTAACATAAAATATTTTTGAAAGTACTATATATAGTCTTGAGGAGATACGTTTTTTAAGACATTTAGATTTAATTACAAAATAATTCTGTGAATATATTTTTGTGTGTGTGAATTTGTAGATACTTCTAATATCATGCTTAATTTTTCCTCTATTTATTAAAAACAATAAAAATAGTATTTCTAGGAGAAAAATAGTTAAACAGTAGTAGTTGAGATATGGGCGGGTTTATATTGTTTTTCAGGGAACAGTATGGTTCTGTTAGTCTGGAAACTCAGGGCGAAGAGAGTATATTTCCATTATGTGGCACAGTCCAAGAGGGTAGCTTCCTTAGTTTTGAGATAATTGTCTAGTGAGAAGAATTCTTCTTCACATGAGCCATTTTTAAAGGCTGAGGATTGATCAGTTCATGTTTTTATTCAATAGTTTTTGTTTTTAATCCTTGCGGCTTTTACCAGGTGGATGTGGGAAGAGATTTTTGCAGGACTGAAATGGAGGTCAGAGCTTCCTTACAGAAGGTTACTGGGTCATCAGATTCTGTGGCTGCACAGAACAGTGAAGAATTTGTTTTGGTTCCTCAGCATGCAGATGATACTTCTACAAAAGATGAAGAAAAACCTGAACTGAAGGTAGTTTTTCTTTCCTACAAACGATACTATTTTAAATTATGGCTTTTTTAACTAGGTGAAAGGAGATGTATAAAATCCAAAGGTTTTTCTCCAGTGTTGACTGTGAGAATAGAGTCAATGTTTGATGTATTTAGAGGCTTCTTATTTGGTTTGTATATTTTTGAAATTTTTTGCTTTTGGTTATTTATCTTTTAATTCGGAATTTAGAAAGAATGGAATAGACGAGGAGAAAGAGAAAGGATAATTGAGAATTAGACTTAATGGTTAAATCTTACATAAATGTAATTTATTTGAATATTTTTATCTCTCTTACTACTGGGTTAAGTTGATTATATAAATAGTTATGTTTACTTTCACTTTTTTTTCGTTATGACCTCAAATCAGCTGGTAACACTGTAGTATGTGATTTAACAGTTGCCTTGTTTAGATATTTTAAAAATATATGTCTTTTATTTTTAGTGTTTGTATTTGGTTATGCTCCTTTTCCTTTTTCATTTTTGTGTTGCCTTTCCTAACTCAAAGAAAAAAACAAGCAAACCCAGGTATAGATGCATGAGAATTGCATAGCTATCTTCTAGAAACAGTAGTAGAGAAGGTAGTCAGAACTGCTACATATTTTTTAAATGATTTTTGTTTAATTTAAACTATGGCATCAAAGATATATTAGTATACAAATCTAATAAAATTATATAAAAATCAGATTATTAAATACCCATTTTACCTTATGTTGAAGATATAGTTTTATAATTTTGTTAAAATAACCAATAGCTTTATTTAAATTTCTTTAAATTTCTATTTAAACAAATAACTATTTAAATTTCTTTGAATATCTGTATTTTAGTATTAATGTATTTAAGATGTTATTTATTACTTAGGTTTTGTGTCTTCTCTGCTTTTAAGAAAAACCTGAGTTAACATAAATATAAAGAAATTAGCAACACTCCTCTTGGCAGCTAGAAAACAAAATTTATAAAGAAATCAGAAATAGGCCTGCGAACTGAAAGATCCCAGGTTCCATTCCAGTCAAGGGCACATGCCCGGGTTGTGGGCTTGATACCCAGTGGTGGACTTGCAGGAGGCAGCTGGTCCATGATTCTCTCTCATCATGGATATTTCTTCCTCTCTGAAATAAATAAAAATATATTTTTTAAAAAATCAGAAATATGTTTATGTTATGATAAGAAATATGACATTTTAAATGATATCACAGTAGACTGTGGCCTATTTAAACTTATCAGGCTTTCCCTAAAGCCCGTACATTTAAGATTATTTGGTTCTGGAATATGTTATGAAATACTAAAAAGAAAATAACAAGGAAAGAAAATATCTGTAAACAAGTTCTCAGATCAGATGTACTTGGAAAGTGCCTGAAGCATTTTCTGAGAAATCCTTTTCTGAAACTAATAATCTTCTAGTTTGGCTGTTTTTGTAATTCAGGATTTTGTATTATATCTTGTAAAATTAGGTAAAACTGTGTAAATTCTTGATGTTAAGTTAACTATATTTAAACAAATATTTAGATTGTTTTAATTTCTTCTAGAAGTGAAATATTTTCATTCAGCTCCAGAACCATAATATGATTGATACAGAATTGTCTTGCTTTGTCTGTAGATAGTTTCTAATGGTGATGAACAATTGGAAAAAGCCATGGAAGAGATTTTGAGAGATTCTGAAAAAGGGCAAGGCAGCCTTCTAGTGGATCGTCAAAGTTCCAGTGAGATTTCAGACCATTCGCTTGGAGGTGTTTCAGCCAGCCAAACAAATAAGCCATCTCTTCAGTTAATTTTGGATCCATCAAATACAGGTACTGTACTGAACTCATAGAAACCATAGGAGAAGTGGGATAAAGTGATACTGAAAATTTAAAAATCCTGTTAACTTTGTTTTTAAGATCACAGCCACCAGCTTTTCAGTGCTGGTTGAGAGCTCCCACTTTGGTTCTTATGTTTCTGTGAAATTTTGCATTGACTTTTGAGTGCTTTTTTTTTTTCTTTAGAAATTTCTGCACTCAGACCATCTTCTCCAAGTGGATTGCCGGAAGAAGATAGTGTTTTATTTAACAAACTGACCTACTTAGGATGTATGAAGGTTTCTTCCCCACGTAATGAAGTAGAGGCTTTACGGGCAATGGCAACTATGAAATCTTCGAGTCAGTACCCCTTTCCCGTTACTCTGTATGTGCCAAATGTTCCAGAAGGTTCTGTGAGGTGAGCTGTAATCCCCCTTCTCCTCTTAGACATATTGCAGATTTTGTGCGATGGTGATGATGTTATATCATAAATCAGCCTAGGACTTACTGTTAATTCACTTTTACTCTGTAATGCAAAGGAAACATGATTAGGCTTAGACTGTGTTCCTTATTTGCAAGGGGCATGTGCAAAATTATACTTAGAATATAAGTGGAAATATAACCATAAAATACATGTAATTCTGTTTTTGTATTCTGAAGAGCCTAATAGCATGCCTCCACCTTGTCATTAACAGTGGGTCAAAAAATTGAAGTGAGCCCTTCATTTTAAGCTCTTTTCATCAGACTGGAAAGAAGCAAAATGGTTTTTTTTCCTTATGCTTAATTAGTAATAATGTTTAATGTCATCTGAACCTTGAATTTTTATTTTTTTAAAATATATTTTTATTGATTTCAGAGAGGAAGGGAGAGGAAGAGAGAGTTAGAAACATCAATGATGAGAGAGAATCATTGATTGGCTGCCTCCTGCATGCCCACTACTGGGGATCGAGCCCGCAACCTCAGCATGTGCTCTTGACCAGAACCGAATTCGGGACCTTTCAAATACGCAGGTTGACACTTTATCCACAAACCAGCTAGGGCGAACCTTGAATTTCTTTACATGTAAATCAGATGTTACTCCAACATTCAGCCCTCCAGTGGCCTTCAGTCACACCTGTGATTATATTCTTTCTCCTCGCTGTTTTTTTCTTTTCCCTTCATAGCACTTTTCCTTGACTTGACATTATATACAACTTACTTGCTTTTTGTTTATTGTCTACTTTCCTCACTAGACATAAGCTCCATGGGAGCAGGGTATTTCTATTTTTCCCTGCTGTTACTTCAGTGTCTAGAGTAGTATCTGGTCCAAGTTTTCAGCAAATATTTGCTGAATGAACAAATAAGTGTACCAGCTCTAGGAATTAGGTTGAATGTATCCTAAACCTATAATATTCCCCGAAAGTTGTCTTAATCTTTTTTCAAACTCTTCCCGATTTTCATCATTCTCTAAAGTTTAGAATGTGAAAAAAATGTTAGCTAAGTTCTAAAATAGCAATATAAATTGCAAGGTTTTGGTAAAAATGCTTTGAATTTTTCAGAAAAGGGTTTTGTCGATATATTGTTTGTATAACTGTTAAAAATGTCAAAATGCTTTTTAATGTTACCTGTTTAGTTTCAAAGTACCAAATACTTCTTGACAAACCCAGTGCTTTGACTTGCCTCTGTTTTTAGTGGATACCCCTCAGTTTCACAGTTTGAGACCCTGCAGTGTTCTTGAATTTTTAGATCAATCTAGGGCTTGGAATTTGTATAGGGAAATTCAGAGAATAATTTGTTCTTAAATTCCACAGACTCCTTATACTTCTTTTTTTTTTTTTTTCCTTATACTTTTAAATTCTCCTGTTAATTGGATCTGTGGAACCACTCTGACCGTTTTTGTGATAAAAGAGGTCTCAGTTGAACAGTGACCTGGGGCTTGGATAAACTTACAGGTGCTGCTTTCAGTAGAAATGAACTCCCTTTGGATCATCTATGCTATTCTGTGCTGGCATTCCTTTTCCTTTTCCTGTAACAGAAAAAGGCTAGCATTTAGGGATGGGTGACAGGCAGTAAGTGAATTAGATCATAGGAAACATAAAAGTGAAGTAATTGTCAAAAGAAGGTGAAGAATTTGTGTGCTTATACATTATATACATACTAGAGGCCTGGTGCACAAAAATTTGTGCACTCGGGGGGGAGAGGAGGGTCCCTCAGCCCGGCCTGTGCCCTCTCCCAGTCTGGGACCCCTTGGGAGATAACGACCTGCTGGCTTAGGCCTGCTTCCGGGTGGCAGAGGGCAGGCCTAATCCCTAGGTGCAGCCCCTGGTCGGGCTCAGAGCAGGGCTGATTGGGGGGTTGGGGCGCCGCCCCTGTCATGCAGAGAGCAGGGTGGATTGGGAGGTTGCGATGCCACCCTCAGTCACGCTCAGGGTAGGGCCGATTGGGGGGTTGGGGCACCGCCCCGTCACACTCAAGGCAGGGTTGATGGGGAGGTTGCGGCGCCACCCCCTGTCACGCACAGAGCAGGGCCAATCAGGAGGTTGGGGCGCTGCCCCCTGTCACACACAGAGCAGGGCAGATCAGGGGGTTGGGGTGCCACCCTCTATCACCCACAGAGCAGGGCCGATCAGGGGGTTGGGGCGCCGCCACTGTCACACTCAGGGCAGGGCGGATGGGGAGGTTATGGCTCTACCCCATCACACACAGAGCAGGGCCCGTGGGGTGGGAGGGTTGGGGCGCCGCCCTCTATTACCCACAGAGCAGGGCTGATCAGGGGGTTGGGGCGCCGCCACTGTCACACTCAGGGCAGGGCCGATGGGGATGTTATGGCTCTACCCCATCACACACAGAGCAGGGCCCGTGGGGTCGGGGGGTTGGGGCGCTGCACCCTGTCACACACAGAGCCGCAGGGCAATCAGGAGATTGGGGAGCTCCCCCCTATCAGGCACAGAGCAGGGCCGATCAGGGGGTTGGGGCGCCTTCCCCTGTCAGGAACAGAGCAGGGCCGATAGGGAGGTTGTGGCCCCACCCCCTATCACACACAGAGCCACAGGGCGATCAGGGGGTTTGGGCGCTGCCCCCTGTCATGCTGATCCCGGTGCCGGGAGACCTCGCGGCTCCGCTGATCCCGGTGCTGGGAGGCATATTACCCTTTTACTATATAGGATAGAGGCCTGGTGCATGGGTGGGGGCTGGCTGGTTTGCCCTGAAGGGTGTCCCAGATCAGGGTGGGGGTCCCCACTGGGGTGCCTGGCCAGTCTGGGTGAGGGGCTGAGGGCTGTTTTCAGGCTGGGACTGAAGCTCCCAACTGCTCCTTTTTTTCTTTTTTTTTTTTTATTCTGAGCCAGCTTTAGCTCTGAGGCTCCAGCTCTTAGGCCTCCGCTCCTGAAAGCAGGTATCTGGTTTGTTTCGGTTCTACAATCGAAACTCTGTATCAACTCCAGGTCTGAGATACCAGCTAGCTGAAAGCTGGTTTCTGGGGTTTTGTTTATCTTCTATTTTTGTAACTATGTTTCAAACTGCCAGCTCAGAGGCCTGCAGCGGCATGCAGGGAACGTTGCAGTCCTCGGTCACTGAAGCAAGCAAGCTTCATGTTAGTTTCAAGCTGCCTGGCTGCCGGCGGCCATCTTGGCTGCCAGTTAATTTGCATATCCTGCTGATTAGCCAATGGGAAGGGTAGCGGTCGTACGCCAATTACCATGTTTCTCTTTTATTAGATAGGATAGCAAGACTATGAAGACAAATGGTTTTCTCACATTATTAGTACCAGTTTATTTTGTGATTTTAAGATGATTATGTTTATATGTTATTGGCATAGTAAAACTATTTGCTTTTGTTCTTTGATAGTTAATATTTTATTTCATTTTCCACCACTGTTCTGCAGAATCATAGATCAGTCCAGCAATGTGGAGATAGCATCTTTTCCCATCTATAAGGTGCTGTTCTGTGCACGTGGACATGATGGGACAACAGAGAGCAATTGCTTTGCATTTACAGAGAGTTCCCATGGTTCAGAAGAATTTCAGATACACGTTTTCACCTGTGAAATTAAAGAGGCAGTAAGTATAATATATTGTAGCAATGGGCTAAGGAGACGAATTAGAGTAGTATTTTTGAGCCCTAATCTTAGTCATAAATTTGTATGTATGCGTATGTACCATATTATATAAACTTGGAGTATATTTCTAAAGAGAAAGAGCATATTTTTACTGGCATAGAACTGAATATGGAAAAGTCAAATCTTATAACTATGCAGGAAAGTGGTATTATAGGTGGGGCACACTCAGCCTAATAGATGTAACAGGAGAAGGCCACTTGACGAGCTGTCCTCCCACCCCACCATGGTAGTCATTGCTCAGGATTAGTTAGAAAGAGGGATTTTTTTTGCACCTTTTTATTATTTTGCCCAAGTTGATTGGTCCATGTGATTTGAAAAACTGCCTCTAATAATACCTTTTCGTCTGCCGGGCATGATGGTTGCATATTGCTTGCACTTGGATACTGTACTAAAGTGGTTTCATAGAGCTCTGTAGTTTCACTAGAGACTGTTTTTTACGTACATCCACTTAGCGGCTGGCTTTGGCTCTAGAAAACTGGCCTAATTAAATATACAAATGCTCACATATAGCAGGGTGTCAACTTGGAGGCCTTCGAAGGGGCCAGGAAGTTCCTTTTAGCCATTCTTAAGTGGTGGTTTCTTCTAAGACTGGAGAAATAATTCAGAATCAAATGGCTGGTAAATACATGGGGAAATTTCCTTCATTTCTGCATCTGTTAATTAAAAAGAAATTGCACTTTTAGAACTTTAGTACTTAGGCTTTAATCAATGGGTTTGGATAAGCAAGGTCGCCAGAGTGTGTGCTTTGGGGAATATAAATTGTCAGCAGAAAATGCTGAAAGCTGTAGTTATTGTCTTTGCTCTTTACCATGAAGCGTAAACAAACATTGTATTAACAGGAGTTCTGAGAGCTTATTTCTGGCCACAACATGTAAACTTGTGTGTTTGATACTAAGCACGAGGGGCATGTCAGTCTTTATTTCCTGAACACCAAAATGAACATGCACAGACACATGTAACTTAGATTGTAGCCATAGAGTTCTCTATCAGAATCCATGTCTGTGTGAGAAGTAGTTCTGATTCTATTTCAGCCAACATTTATGTACACACACACTCTGATGGTAGAGTGCTGGCATTTCATGTTGGCAGCCACCATTTAATATCCCTGTGTGGTTTCTGGACAATTGGCACTCAACAGCAAGGAAGTGAAAGTTGAAGAGCTGCAAAACCTGCTGCTTGGAGAGGCAGAAACACTGCGGCAAAAGGAAGTGGAAAGGGACCTGGCTGCAGCAGTCTTCTTAATTGTGACGGTATGAAACTCTCTTTGGATTATAGCATCCACTTATTTATGGGTGGGGAAATCTTTGTCATTTTTGAGGTTTTTAAAATTTTTAATTTTTTATTATTTTTTATTATCCTCATCCAAGGACATGTTCATTGACTTGAGAGAGAGAGAGACAGAGAGAGAGTGAGAGAGAAAAACATCATTTTGATTGCCTCCTATATGCGCCCCTACCAGGGATCGAACTTGCAACCTAGGCATGTGCTTTGACTGGGAATTGAACCGACAACCTTTTGGTGCTTCAGATGATGCTTCAAACAACTGAGCCACACTGCCAAGGCATCTTTGTCATTTTTTGGAGCTTTAACAGTGAGAAAGCATGGATAAAACTGGGGAATTCTTACCCTTACCATTTTGGATATGGTATTAAATAGTATTTCTAGAGAGAATATTTGGTACTTGGCAGGCTGTGAGCAAGTGATGTCCATGTATTTTTTTTATTTCCATGTATTATTATTATTTTTTAGAGTACATTTTTCAAAGTGTTACATTATAGGACATTGATGGTAAAATTCATTGCTTGAAGGAGAATACAAAATTGTCATTAAACTTTATTACAAGGCATCCTTTCTAGCCCTGGCTGGGCAGCTCAGTTGGTTAGAGCATTTGCCCGATATGCCAAGGTTGCGTGTTCGATCCCCGGTCAGGATACATACAAGAATGAACCAATGAATCCATAGATAAGTGGAACAACAAATCGATGTTTCTTTTTCTCTCTCTTTCCCTTCCTCTCTCTCTCAAATAAATTAATTTAAAAATTTTTATGAAGAAAGGACATCATTTCTAAACAAAGATAACCTCATGTAAATATAGAGCTTATGCCTGGCACAATGCTGAGCACTTATCAATACTCATCACAGCTCCATGACATAGATACTATTTATTTAAACTGATGATCTTATGCTCCTTCTTGCCTGGGGCAGTCATAGTTTATCCCTCTTCTCCAGGTGTATTATTAATGGCACTCCGTTGTGTTCTTAGAAGTGCTCTGGTTTGTTTGGCACATGTAGTTACCCTTTGCTTATCTGAAGACTAAGAGAATAGAGGATGGAGCTGGGTTTCCAATGGAAGTCTCTGACTCTGAAGCCCCATGTAATTTCTTTCTTTTTTTTTTTTTTAATATATTTTATTGATTTTTTACAGAGAGGAAGGGAGAGAGATAGAGAGTGAGAAACATCGATGAGAGAGAAACATCGATCAGCTGCCTCCTGCACATCTCCCACTGGGGATGTGCCCGCAACCCAGGTACATGCCCTTGACCGGAATCGAACCTGGGACCCTTCAGTCCGCAGGCCGACGCTCTATCCACTGAGCCAAACCGGTTTCGGCCCCATGTAATTTCAGTAACAACTTTTCTGTTGCTTTAATATTGTAACAGGCAAATATGGATTTTTGTCATTCATTTATGCTTTATAAAGGGATTGATTGGTTATAGAGTTTGCATCCCACCTGCCTTTGTTTTTTACCCATGCTTTTATAGAAGATCTTCCTCTCCCCTCAAAAAAACAATTACCCTTTAATTAATTTAAAGTCTTTTTCTTACATCTACCAGTTGTCAGGTTATTTTGTTCCCAGAAGTTTCTTGTTCTGTGGTGAAGGGACAACTTTAGTCCTTAGTATTTGGGCTGTCTTGGTGAGCACAAACAATTGGCAAAGATAGTTTCGGAACATGTGATAGACATTATTATTGCTTAAATATGTACTGTGTAGCAGTGTTGCTAATTAATTTGTTTTTCGTTGTTTTCAGAGTCCCTGGATGAGACATGAAGAAGTAGGTTAAGGCAAGAAGATGTCTTTTCAAGTAGGAAAAGCAACATGGCTACCATTACCAGCTGTACTGTCATGCTCTTATTTCACCATATAGTCCCACAGGCAGCAGCCAGCAGCAGTGGCAGAGGGGAAGCTGGCGAAGGTGATGGCCTCTTTGGACCTGTGGCACAAGGATTAGGGGTTCTAACCCCACAGAAGATTTAGCGCACATTTGCCTCACACCCTAGATGTGAGGCAGGACTCTGCAGGACTCTGCTGGAGCGAATCTCAGTGATCTGTGGCGAAAGATCTGGGATCCAGCACAAAGAATCCTGATGCCGGTGATCATTGTACAGGAGAATGATGGGCTAGGCTTCTGCTGAAAAAGTGAAATATCAGAAAGCATAGAGAAAAAAGCCAAGAAGGCACCTATTTTTGTTACATTTTTATGGATATATTATACAAAACTGTTCTTAAAGATACTTTAAAAGGCTTAGTTGACTCTTTAAGAATTTATTTCTACTAGTCAGTGTGATCGTTTTCTTCAAAACAGACTTTGATGTTTGTGTTATTTGTATGTTTTAACATACTTATCATTCATTACTAGCAATTCTCAGTGTTATATTTTAGAAGCACGGTTGTTATCTGGTTTTAGGCATTCAGAGGTGTTTTATGAGAAATATTAAGGGTATCATTGGGAAGATCTTAATTCTTAATGCACTGGTTTTTATTGATGTTATTTTAGCAAAACACTTTACATTGGAAATTAATTCAGAAGTTATGCTGTTAGTGTTTTCTGTAGATTTTTATAAATTTTTAAAAAGTTTATTTTATTTTATGATATGCCTCTTATTTTAGCCCCTTTCACTGAGTAATAAATTTGAGCGAGATGTTTTAAAAATTTTAATACATATCTTTCCAGGTGTCTTTTATAGAATGATTTTCCTACATTTATTTTTGGGGTGAATATTTTCTTGACATATGGTGTTTTTATTTATTTGTTTATTTATTTATTTATTTACTTTCCACTTACAGTTTACATTTAATATTATATCAGTTTCAGATGTACAGTGTAGTGGTTAGACATTTATATAATTTACCAAGTAATTCCTCCTGATAAGTCTTGTGCCCACTTGGTACTGACACCTGGTCTTTTTAAAAGAGTTGATTCTCTTTTACCAATATTAGTAAAAAATATTTATTTTTGAAAAATGGGCTAGGTTATTTAATTAACTATATTATTTAAGTAAATGTCTTTTTTAAAAAAAATCCTCACCTAAGGATATGTTTTTACTGATATATTTTATTTATTTATTTATTTATTTATTTATTTATTTATTTATTTATTTTTGTTAATCCTTACCCGAGGATACTTTTCCATTGATTTTTGGAGAGAGTGAAAGGGAGAGGGAGAGACAGAGACACAGACACATCAATTGGTTGCCTCCTGCACGTGTCCTGACCAGGGCCAGGGATCGAGCCTGCAACTGAGGTACATGCCTTTGACTGGTATCAAACCTGGGACCCTTAAGTCTGAGGGCCGATGCTCTATCCACTGAGCCAAACCATCAAGGGCTAATGGTATATTTTAGAAATCAGGGAAGAGAGGGAGGAAGGAAGGGAGAGAGAGAAAAACATCAATGTGAGAGAGAAATACCAATCTGGTAGCCTCCTATATGCTCCCTGGCCGGGGATCAAACTTGCAACCTAGGTATGTACCCTAACTGGGATTTGAACTCACAGCCTTTAGGTGTACAGGACTATACTCCAACCAACTGAGCCACCCAGCCAAGGCTAAAATAGCACTTTTTTTTTTTTTTTTTTTTTTTACTATTAACATGTAGTACATATTTGAGAATTTGGAAAATACCGAAATAAAATATATATATATATATATAAAATATATATATAATTCAAAATTTCACCAGCGTTAAGATTTTGATGTTTCTCCTTTCCATGTATCTACATGCATTCTCCTTTTCACCTCTTCAGAACCAATAACACAATAACAACAACAATCCCAACATAGTTTTATGTTTAATTAGTGCTTTCTATACGTACTGTGTTCTGGGGAAAAATTGTACTGTATTATGTCAATAAACTTTTGCCTTCTGCAAAGAAAAGGCCTATTCTAGTACATTTGTGTGTGTGTCTTTGTGTGTGTGTGTGCGCGCGCGTGCGCGTGCGTGCACATGCAATAGTTGGCATATATAGAAATGTTTGCCATGGCTTGTGTTAATTTTCTTGTAATGATATTGGTTACCCGGTTTGTTCCAGTAACTATAAATATTGGTCATTATTGTTTCTGAAGCTCTCTACCTTACTAATCTGTGGATACCATTCCAGCTTATTTACCACTCTAGAATTCACAAATGATTTTAACCTTTTGTTGGAAATAGCAACTTGTAAGATACGTTCAGGACTAAATGCAGTTTGATTGCTATTAATGATGTTAATGTACTGTTGTGTCTTTCCTCCAAAAAGAGAGAAAGGTGTAGTTTGATCCTCCCGCCCCCCATCATTCTCTACCTACTCTGGCTCAGCCCCATATACTTAACCTTTTAAAAGAGAAATTCCTGAGCCTTGCCATCTACTTTAGAATTTGCCAAGTTTTTTTGACTTTTCTTGATGTGGTATGATGTGGTAGGCTTGCTGATAGCTTTGACACAAAGAAAGTGAAATAGACGATATAGGAGAGGAGAAAAAAAGAAATATAGTTGGAGTTTGACTATACAAATGTTTGAAAAATTATGTAAAACAGGGGAAAAAGGTATTTCCCTGTTTGCACATATAGTGTTTTCTTAAAAATATGCTGAAGTTGAATGGGTAAAAAGAGACCAATAGACTTCACATTTTATTGGTGGTTAGGAGGTGGGGAGTACTCAACCAAAAGTAGTTTAAAGTTCCTATTTACACTTTACTTTGTAGGCACAATATTCAATGACATATTCTTAGCATGTTCTTTGGTTCTGTTTTCCTCTATAACACTTAAATTACTGAGCTAAGTCAAATAAGTATCCAGTTGAGACTAAACATTTCTGCTTTTGGCTTACCTAATAAGTCCTCACCTACCTCAAGCACATTCAGCTTTCATATATGTGCTGGAATGTAAACTTCATGTTAACTGCTGTATAATACTTAGTGCACCGAACATGTTCAAAATACATTTGTGGAAAGAATGAGTAAATTTATCGTTGTTTTAAATGTCTAAGATATGAGGCCTACAGTTTTTGTTAATGTCAATCCTTTGCTGTTTTTATTCATTAATATAACATTAAAATCAGATGACACATTAGAATATTAAAATTTTATGTGCAATGTGATATTGCTGAAGTTAAACATTCTTATACAGTTAAAAGTTTATATTTAAGAAGCTATGAATTTGGCATTGGCAAGGCATTTTAGGGTAATATAGATTAATATGTGTAAGTATGGCTGATGGAGGTTTGAGAATTACTTGTTTTTGAATGTGACAGACTGAATGTATGAGAAAAGGTAGAATATATGAATATAACAAGATAGAAAAATGGGGAAATACCTCATACTTTAAGAAATTCTACTGTTGATGAAAGGGTTCTTGTTTTAAGCAAATTACAAAATATTACAGTCCTAGACAAATATAATTCAGTGAGTAATTTGAACCCACTCTATTTAAAGTGAAGGATTTATTAACATCCAGAGAAGTCTCTTTACTTGTTCCTCCCAATGTGAGGTTTTGAAAATATGACCTTTGTTAAACCCTTCTTATTTCATCGTGTTTCTTTGTTCAACCCATGAGTGGCCCAGGAGATTTGGAAGGTCTTTTGTGCTTTAGGCTTACACAGATGTGAGATGGTATGATGCTTCTTTTGGAACTGAGGAAGAGAATAACTTCTGGAATAGTGTGTGATATTTTTCCACTTTAGGGGAAGTGTATGAGGGTGGCTTACTACTAGTAAAATAGATATGACCATTTCAGCATGCATTCTGGAATCCTGCAATACCTTTATATCACAACCACATTTGTGACAACACTGGAAACAACCATATTATTGTGTTTGTTTATTGCAAAAACTAGTATTTGCTTCATTCTATGCCTAAATGTCTAGTCCTCTGAAGCTGAGGGAAGTGAAAAGAGAAATTGACGACTTGGGCTAAAACCTTGTTTGTGTGTGTTGATTGGGAAGGTTTAGATGCCGGCATCATTCTAGTAATTATCTTTCGATTCATTCGTTGCAATATACTATATTCTGAGGTCTAGACTCATCTATAAATAAATAGAGATCTTTTGTGAACTTAAATATCTTTATTACTGTGTTTAAATGCCAGATCGAAAGAAGTAGCTATATATATATATATATTTAAATTTTACAGACTATACAACATATATTATAAACTGTATATATGCCTATACTATATCTGCTGAAGAAAAATGTTACGGTAAATTATAGATTCAAGAATTAGGAGAGAAGGGTATAAAAATGCAATTAAAGCCTTGCCTAATGGTACTCCCATTTTTATTCTTTTAGGTAAGCAGAATTTTATATAGTTTCTGTACAGCATTCAAACGTTCTTCCAGACAAGTGTCTGATGTTAAAGACTCAGTTATTCCTACACCCGACAGTGATGTGTTTACCTTCAGTGTCTCCTTGGAGGTAAAAGAAGATGATGGAAAAGGAAACTTTAGGTGAGGTTATTTGGAATGAAAATAAATTGATAGTGTGCCTGAAATATGATATTGGCTAATATAAAGAGGCCAGAAACTATACAATGTTCGTTTCAAGCTTTAAAATGCTAAAGAAATATTTGGTGAATATGTTTCACTTTTCTCCTGATTTTAAAATATTTTATGTAAGTGATTTTCTTAATATTTATTTATTTTATTTTATTTTTTTTAAAAATATATTTTATTGATTTTTTACAGAGAGGAAGGGAGAGAGATAGTTAGAAACATCGATGAGAGAGAAACATCGATCAGCTGCCTCCCGCACATCCCCCACTGGGGATATGCCCGCAACCCAGGTACATGCCCTTGACCGGAATCGAACCTGGGACCCTTCAGTCCGCAGGCCGACGCTCTATCCACTGAGCCAAACCGGCTTCGGCTGATTTTCTTAATATTTAAAAGTCTTGATATTTATTATAGAAAACTTAGTAAAATAATAAAGGTAGAATAAAAAACAGCTGTAGTATTGTCAGCTAAGACAATCACTTTTAATATTTTAGTTATTTCCTTTGTTTATTTCTAGGAGATATTTTTAAATATATTTCTATACATGTAAATTTTTCTTTTAACTTTATAAGAATTTTTTATTAAAATGTACTTAATCAAAATTATTTTTAATGGTTACCAGTAGTAGATTGTGTGGTTTGACCATCATTTACTTAACCAGTTCATTCTATGGTATATTTAGAATGTTTTTTCCATTTCAAAAATAGGCGGATAATAGGACACAGTTGTATTCTTTTGTTTTTAATCCTCACCGGAGGATATTTTTGTGTTGATTTTAGAGAGAGTGGAAGAGAAAGGGAAAAACAAATATTGATGTGAGAGACACACATCGATTGGTTGCCTCCTGCATGTGTCCTGACCAGCCCAGGCTGGGGAGGAGCCTGTAACTGAAGTACGTGCCCTTGACTGAATCGAACCCCAGACTCTTGATCTGTAGGCCGACACTCTATCCGCTGAGCCAAAACAGCGAGGGCTCCATGTGTTTTTTTTCATTCATTCCTCACTCCCATTTGTCTTTACACTCAGGGTGAAGGATTTTTATTCCAAGCTCTATGTGAGCCAAACCGGGTAGGGCCAGTCATATTCTAATGATCACTTACTAGTAAGTGCCTTAACTGTGCTTTCAATTTTAATAATTGTTAGGTAGGTATTTTATCTGTTTATTATAGATACAGAAATTGATCCTAGGTCAAATAAGTTGCTCAAGGTTTCTTTCTTTTTCAGATAAGACAACCTATATTTTAGACATTTATTGTTTTAATAACTCTTACGAATATTCAGTCTTGCCTAGGCTAGAATGCTGCAATCTATATCACTTTGTCCATTTTTTATGTATATTTTCCTGGATATATCACAGTTATCGCACATTCTAGATCAGTGGTTCTCAACCTGTGGGTCGCGACCCCTTTGGGGGTCGAATGACCCTTTCACAGGGGTCGCCTAAGACCATCGGAAAACACATATATAATTACATATTGTTTTTGTGATTAATCACTATGCTTTAATTATGTTCAATTTGTAACAATGAAAATACATCCTGCATATCAGATATTTACATTACGATTCATAACAGTAGCAAAATTACTGTTTTGAAGTAGCAATGAAAATAATTTTATGGTTGGGGGTCACCACAACATGAGGAACTGTATGAAAGGGTCGTGGCATTAGGAAGGTTGCAAACCACTGTTCTAGATGTTTAAAAGTAAGCTCATCTTCTAATTTTTTTTGCCTTGGGTTTCACTATGTTAAAAGAACTCAGAACTGCACTTCCAGCTAAATCAGACATGGGACTATCTTTAAAAACAAGTTACTAAAACATATTACTAAATTTGTTAAATTTAAAAAATAAAATTTGAAATGATGTCATTTACAAAATCTTGTTTTTAACCTCTGTTAGGTTTTGTTGACTATAAAATTACTAGAGGCCCAATGCACGAAATTTGTGCAAAAGCAGGCCTTCCTTCCCCCGGCTGCTGGCACCGGTGTCCCTCTGGCACCCGGGATACAGGCTTCCCTTGTAGCCCTGGCTTCCGGAAGGTTGTCCGGAAGGATGTCCGGTCTAATTAGCATGACACTTTTATTATTATAGATAGTTTGTTACTGTGTGGCAGGATGAGAGTTTAGTACATTTTAAGAATAAGGGTGTTGTTGCTTAAATACCTTGTCTCATTCTAATGTTGCAATAGACTATCTTATGTTATTTTATTACTTATTGTATTGATAATTCCTGTTCTTTTTGCATATTTCAGTCCTGTGCCTAAGGACAGAGATAAATTTTATTTCAAATTGAAGCAAGGAATAGAGAAGAAGGTTGTGATTACAGTGCAGCAACTTTCTAACAAAGAATTAGCTATTGAAAGGTAAGCAGCTTGCTCCTAAATGCTACGGCAAACTTGTATTGACATTGTTATTATGTTTCAAGAGACATACTATTGAATCTCAGCTGTATCAATCACTGTGGCTTTTCACCATACTTCAGTTTCTTCATTTAAAAAATGAAGATGAGGGTGAGAATCATAATACTTTCTGTGCTTAAATAAGTTAGATATAACTGATTCATTGAAATCTCATTGATGGGAGCAATAAACATGAAATGACTATTTTTTCAGTAACAACTTCTTCAACCCTGTTTGGTCAAATCAATCTTTCTTGCTATTCCTTATTTATATATATGAGATAGATACCTCAGAAGGCAACTTTCCATTTGTCAAGTCTGTAATAACACAGGCCAAGAAGTATTAGATGTTGAGTACAGTGGGGCCTTGACTTACGAGTGTCCCGACTAACGAGTTTTTTGAGATACCAGCTGTCTCTTGGCCGATTTTTTGCATTGAGTTGACAGAGTAATTTGAGTTAACGAGCTCCTTAACGAGCTCCTTAACGAGCTTGGTCTCGGAACGAATTAAACTCCTAAGTAAAGGCCACACTGTAATTTAACTTTTAGTAATTAAAAATCTTGGAGTTTTATGATTAAGAGGTCTAATATGCCTCTACTTTAGAGGCATATAGTGTACTTATATATAAGGTATAGGCCTTCCTTTTTCCAATGAGAAGCTCCCAGTTTGAACTCCTTGAATGTAGAAACCTTGATGAATAAAGGTGAAATCATTGAATGCCCAAACATAATATTTTTTTTGGTTAATTTAAACATTTGCATATACATTTAAAATATATTACACAAAATAATAACTTAGAAATGTTGCTTTTTGTCCATGCTCACATTCATAAGACAACTGTAATTATAATCTCTTCAATAATCTTCAACATCAGTGTCTTCATTATCACTTCAGCTGCTTTTGGAATAATTTTAAGGCATATTTTAGAGCACATTATGTGAACTCTGCCTAAGTTGAGGTAAAGCACTTTTGTAATCATAACATATTGCTGCATCATTAGAAATTTTATCTAAGCCCCAAGTACCCACTTGCATAATATTAGGGTGGTTAAAAATTATTACCTTTATAACCACTTACTGTATTGCTCTTATTTTAATATAAGTAATATTGACGATAATATCTAACAACTGTGAGTTCATATATACTGCAATAATTACTAAATTCATGTTAAGTTTCTTTGTTTCCTTTTTCACACATCTGTCAGATGAGCTCTGCAAACATAGACTCTAGTGTGATAGGCCTGGTGTTGGAGGATACATGCAGAGTGGAAGGGGTAAATGGAGAAAAAAGGGGACATCTGTTACACTTTCAACAATAAAATAAATATACAATAGAATGAACTGGTTAAGTAAATAAAGATAAATTAAAAAAATAAAATTTACTGAGATTGCTTCAGGCTAATGGTCTTCCTTTAATAATAATTTAACAGGCAGAATTTCCTGTGATGTGGGTTTTTTTTTTTTTGTAACTGCTTGGAATTATTATTATTATTATTATTATTATTTAAAAAATACACCCTTGTCTTTTTTTTAAAATACATTTTATTGATTTTTTACAGAGAGGAAGGGAGAGGGATAGAGAGTTAGAAACATCCATGAGAGAGAAACATCGATCAGCTGCCTCCTGCACACTCCCCACTGGGGATGTGCCTGCAACCAAGGTACATGCCCTTGACCGGAATCGAACCCGGGACCCTTCAGCCCGCAGGCTGATGCCCTATTCACTGAGCCAAACCGGTCAGGGCACACCCTTGTCTTTTATTGGTTATATGTGGTATTTAACATTTTAAAATCTCAAAATGTTAAATTCTGGAATTTAAGGTAATCCAGTAGGTGGCAGTCTTGTCAAGAGAATTCTTAACACCTCTGGATTGTAAATGCTGGCAGTTACCTTTTTTGAATTATTTTCTTAAGGAAAAGATTTCCAAGCCAACAGGTACTGAAAAAAATTCATCAGGGGCTATTTTCTTCTTACAGTCCAAACAATTTTCTAGCATAGTTTGACATCGCTAAAGTAGACAGGTGGTAGTGTTTGAGCTGTTTGTTATTTTTGTGCTGATTTAATTGGATGTTAGTCCATTCTGAGGGTCTTTTGCTGAATTTGCCTAGCATATACTTTTGTCTTTACCCTAGGCAAGTTGTTCCCGTTTGATTTAGAAAGAAGCTCAAGTCACTGACTTCAAGTTGCCTAGATGTTAGTTTTATTTGCATCTTTTATCCCCTTATGTAAGTTAGTGTATCTATGAAATCTTTTAATCAAATCAAGAGTCTCAGATATCCTAATAACTTTTCTTAATGGATATCCTGAGAATGAGAAAAATTTATTAGAAAGATGACTCTCTTTTTCCTTAGGAAAGCAAAGTTTAGTTATACAAAACGATTTCATTGTTCTCTGATAGTTACTTTAGATGCTTTGAGAGTTAATAATTGGAAGCTTCTGTTTTTCAGCCTTTGGGCTAGAACTTGTGATTAGGACAGAATTTTCAATGTCTTTCATTGCTGGCTTCTGCTGGCACCCAGTAGATGGAGATAGCACTATAGACGTATGTATGTAGTACTACTACCTTTTTAGCGTCAGATACTAAGAAATACTATGTTTGTATAAGTTCATCTATTACAGATGTTGGAGCTTATATTTAAATAAAATTTTAAATTTGAAATAATTATGGACTCACAGGAAATTACAAAATAGTATAGAGAGGCTCCATGCATACTTCCCCCAGCTTCTCTAAATGGGAACATCTTATATAACTCTAGTACAATAGGAGAATTAGGAAATTGACATTGGTACAATCTATAGATTTCTATTGGAGCTCTTTTAAAAAAATATATATTTTTTGATTTCAGAGAGGGAGAGATAGAAATATCAATACTGAGAGAGAAGCATTGATTGGCTGCCTCCTGCAGGAACCTCCCCTTACCCCCCCACCCCCCACCCCCCTCTACTGGAGGTTGAGCTCGAAACCCGAGCATGTGCCCTGATCGGGAGTTGAAATGTGACCTCCTGGTTCATAGGTCTATGCCCAGTCACTGAGCCACATGGGTTGGGCTATTAGAACTCTTTTTGAATTCTTTTCTAAATCATAGTATACTTCTATAATACAATAATAATTTATTAATTAATTGATTGCTTTTCTAGCGGCAAGAGACCTTTACTTAGCTTTATTTAACTTAAGGTGACTAATCCAGACAGTTATGGACAAAGGGGCTTCTGGGCCTTAGCTGAGGAGAGTTCCAGGTTGTTCAAATATAGAAGTAATTTTTTATTATGTTATACTAGTGGCCTGGTGCACAGATTCGTGCCCATTGAAAGGAAATTAATTAGAAGATTCGTGTGGTAATTATGTTACTGCAAAAAATTACATGTCAAAATAGTATTTATAATATAGTATTATACTGGCACCAGCGAGAGCTTTATATGTATTGTGCATGCGCAAGTCCAGGTTTATTTTTAAATTGCCAGTGCGTATCATATGTACCGACTGGTAGGTCAGTCAGATGATCAATGAATAAATCACGATGTGGTTCACGTTGAATGTCAACAAAAACAACCAAATTGACAATGACAAATCAAAACACACGCAAGCGATTGGCACCAGTGAGAACTTTACATGTATCGTGCATGCGCGAGTCAACGTTTATTTTTAAATTGCCAGTGCTTGTCATATGTACCAACTGGCTGGTTGGTTGGATGGTCGGACAGAGGTGTGGTTGGTCACTTAGCCTTTTTATATATATAATGCTATATTGATATATAATACTGTAAATTCAAGGTATACAACATATTGATTTGATATATTTATGTATTATAATATGATTGCTATTGTAGTGATAGCACCTCTGTAATGTCATATAATTATTTTTTTGTGATTGGAATAATTAAAATTTGGTCTCTGAGCAAGTTTGATTATACCACAGTACTGCTTTCTACATTCACTATACGGTGGGTTAGACCTCTGTTACTTATTTACTACTAGTTGCAAGTTTGTGCCCTTAAACAACATCTCTTCTATTCCCCACTCTCACAGCATAGTATCTTCAAGGTTCATTTATGTTGTTGCAAATGGCAAGATTTTCTTATTTATCATGGCTGAATAATATTCGTGTGTGTGTGTGTGTGTGTGTGTGTGTGTCATCTTTATTCGTCCATTGATGGGTACTTTGGTTGTTTTTATATCTTGGTTATTATGTATAATGCTGCAATAAACATGGGAGTGCATATGTCTCATATCTCTTTGATATCCTGTTTTCATTTTCTTTGGGTATATATCCAGAAATGGTATTTCTGGATCATATGGTAGATCTATTTTTAAATTAAAAGAAGTTTTTTTTGAGGAACCTCCATATTTTTCATAATGGTGAGCCAATTTATGTTCTTAATTTACATTAAGAAAATAATTTCTTATTTATTGGTTTAGGAAATTGTGATTTCAAACCTGGCTGTTAAATAATTAGAAGAGATGGGGTATTTTAATTATATTCTATGCTGGTAATCAGTTTACTGTCTCTTGGTTCCAAATCGACTCTTTTTGTCTGCATTAGTTGAAGCTTTACCTATTTCTTCTTTGCAAGCAAGCACAATATTAAATTGTGCCAGTAGAGGGTGCTGGAGGGACACTGCAGGAGAAAGGGACTTTTCCTGGTTCTGGTGTGCTTATTTCTTGCTGCAAGATTCTGGAACATCCAACGGTGCATCCAACGGTGCTGCGCTCCAGCTGGGCATCCAGTGCACGCTCACCCTCTATTAGCCCTTAGTCCTGGTGCTGACTCAGCGAGACCTTGTGGCCTCCAGACACAAACACTGTGGGCTCCGGGGCTTGCACCACTCTGCCAGTAAGCTGGCTCCAGGAGCCCTCATTTCCATTGTTGCCTGCCCACCTTGGCTGCCTGCACCTCAAGGGTTGTTTTGCTTGCTTGTGGCCCAGCTTTGCCTGAGCAATCCAATAAACTTCTTTGTCTTCCACTAGGTTGCCATCATACCCTCTCTAGTGAGGTCTGAATAAAGCTTTAGGGCAGTGGTTCTCAACCTTCCTAATGCTATGACCCTTTAATACAGTTCCTCATGTTGTGGTGACCCCCAACCATAAAATTATTTTCGTTGCTACTTCATAACTGTAATTTTGCTGCTGTTATGAATCGTAATGTAAATATCTGATATGCAGGATGTATTTTCATTGTTACAAATTGAACATAATTAAAGCATAGTGATTAATCACAAAAACAATATGTAATTATATATGTGTTTTCCAATGGTCTTAGGGAGTGGACCCTCTGAGTTTGCTGTTCCTTGGGGCTCTCCCTTAGCCTTAGGGTATTCTTTAGAATTCACTTTCTATTACATTTAATAATTCGTTTTTTTGTTATTGTTAATCCTCACCTGAGGATATTTTTATAACTTTGCAAACTCATCAAATGGGAGTGTCTTTGGACATCCAGAAATAATCTTTTCTTGATGTAAAGAAAAACCTCCTTTAAGTAAAACCTCCTCCACACTCATGTATTCTGTTTCCCTTCCTACCCTCCCCCATCAATATCAGTAAGAGGGTGCCCAGAGCACCACATTCCTCTGGTAATACTGCTCCTCCCTTGACTTGTGCACCTTAGCTATCCAAACTGTAGTGAAGCAGGGTACTCCAGAGCTCTGCATGCTCTTGCCAAGGTCCTTCTTCTTACCCTCAACCTTCAGCCTCACTGAAATAATCTATTTCTACTTTGCCTGTTCCTCTTAGGCCTTATAAGACTCCTGGGTTTTTCATCAATACTCAGATTCTAATCCCCAAATGACTCTGTATATCCCCCCCATCTTTCACCTGGGCCCAACTTTCTAAACCACTCCATTCTACACTCTAGAACTCCTAGTCCATCATCAGCACAATTCCTTTTTTCCTCCACCTCCACCTTGTTTTTGAATGTCCCTTTCACTTTGTAGGACCTGGCTTTTGCTTTTCAAATGATGGCTTTTTCCCACTGCCTGTACCCTCTGGACTGGAGGTGTAAAAGCATCTTTCTTGTATGCCTTTGCTTCTTCCACTGTTGTTCCTCCTTCTTCCTTAAAAACTTACAGCTTTAGAGTTTATGCTCTCAGGTTTTATCGTCTGCTCACCTGTCTCGCTGCAGTTATCTACAAATTCTTAGGGGTTCCCATCATTCTTTGAAGATTTAGCTCCTGGCTCACTGTCACTCTAATTATTAGGCTTATTTTAATTTTGGCAGTTTTAGCATCTATGTAGATCATTTTTCTAATAATCTACCTTCTTAGTTTCTTGATTTCTGTTTGTCCTAAGATCTTGTCCTTTTTCCTGCCTCAGTCACCTACTTCCGTGGTCATACTCTAGAATTTGTCATTACCAATATTTAAAGATCACAGAACAATCATATTTCCCCCGCGGATTATAAGGTAACTTTTGCAGAGTTCCAGCTTGCAAGGTTTTTGTAGTTCCACACTACTGTGCATACTGAGGAATGCCTGTATATCTTTCTCTCCTTGATTCCTTCAGTAAGGCAAAAACAATCCAATAATTTTATGTAGGAGGCTTTTCTATATTTTGCTTTAAATTCTTTATGTTGAAACATACTGGGATTACAATTTTTATGAAATTGTTTGGAGTTTTTATATGTTCTAAAAATATGATTTGTTTTAGCTTTTCTTGTTTGTGGTTGTTTGCCCCTTCTGTCATACTGTCATTTTTTTTCATTTTTAATAACAAAGTTTAGCCTGCCTCCTTTTCTTTTTCTTTCCTCTCCTATTTTTTATCCATAATTTTTATGGAGGTGTATAGAATCCTAATGATTTGAGGGACAAAAAGCTAAAGTTGAAAATAATTAGTCTCCTATTGCAGTGCATTAACATATCATCTTTATCTTTCTCACTTATTTGCCCACTGTTAAGTCTAAAGCAATGCTAGATACACTGAGCTTTTGGTGTTGGTATGGGTACTAACTTGGTGTTAAAGCTGTTTAAAACTGTTTTGAGTAAAAGCTCACTAGGCATTATGGAAGACTGAACTTTCTCTTTGGTAATTGTAATAATTTATAATTGGCACTGCTCTGTAGTTTGCAGTGTTAGTCCACTATTAGTTTTTTTCATTTCAACTTTACATTAACTTCATGAACATGTATACAGGAAGTATTGGTATTTCAGAAATGTGGTGAAACTTTGAAGTGTGTGACTTGCCCAGGATCACCCAGGAAATGTATAATCTGTTCTACCGATAGTCTAGGGAGGCAGTCAGAATATAATGTGTGAAAAACCAGGCGGTTTTAGAGTCATAGACAAGAGCTTGAATCCCAGCGTTATAATTTAATATGTGTGTGGTTTGGGCAAATCACTTCTACTTATTGAAAACCAGTTTTATTATTAGGTTATTAGAAGGTTGTTTTGAAATGTAAATGTAACAATATAGTAATGTCTGACTTAAAGTTAAGGCATTCAATAAACAGTAGCTGGCATAATTAATATGATAATATCATCTCATTCTCAGAAGGTTTGATTTCAGAGTTTGGGCAGGTCAGCTACTTACTATATTATAAATAATGCTGGGTGTGTCTTTGCTCTGCTTGTTAACATTCTGCATTTACAGCTGTCAGAGAACTCACCATCTCAGGTTGTAATTGTCTGTTTACTTATTTTCCTCCCTTACTAGCCTGTGAACTCCTTCAGAAAATAGGTGCGCTAGCAATTTGCTTTCTACATTATTTATAGAGTTAATAAGTGAAGGTTGAATGCTTTGAACTCCCCAGTGAAACACTTACTATTTGCCTTAGGTGTTAGTGGTGATAATAATATCTATCTAATTACTGACACCTTATTCCTAATAGACCCTGCTTGTCCCACAGGAAACCTGATGTGCTTTAATGAAGTATAATTTTGGAAATGACTAATACAGCTTGATAGAAAAAAAATTGTGCAAATTTAGTGCTGGAAGAACCCTCAGAATGTATTTATTATCCCCCTTTCTGAAAGAGGAAGTGGAGGCCCAAGGGGGTGGGGTGCTTTCTCTAAGGTTACACTGCCAGTTGGTGGCAGGATTTTTTTTATAACCCAGAAAAAGAACAGTACATCAAGCATCATCAAAAGAAGGTAATAAGCATTGCCATTTAAGGAATACCTAAACTTCCAAGGCTCCTTTTGCAGTAGATCTTAACATAGGAATTATATTAAAGAAATATAAAATTGTACCATTATAAAAATATAGCATTTACCTATAAGTGCTAGATGAACAAAATAAGAGTTTAAATTTTCAAAAACAGCAAAAGAAAAGTATGGAGGGTGCAATTAAACTTTGGCATTAGTTTCTAATGGGCCTAAGATAGGGAGAGAAGGGAGAATTAATTTTTTTCCTATATATTTTGGTATTCATTAACTTTTTACAATGAGTATATAATAGTTTTATAACTTAAAAACCTTAGAATATAGGGAATTGTTCTTTTAAACTATGATTGATGAAAGCTGAAGCAAAATGTGTAGTAGTTTCTTCTTATCCTCAGTTTCACTTTCTGCGGTTTCAGTTACCCGTGGCAACTATGGCCTGAAAATATTAAATGGAAAATTCTAGAAAAAAACAACACATGAGTTTTAAATTACATGTTTTTTTTCTTTTTGTTAATCCTCATTTAAGGGATTTTTTTTTTATTGATTTTTAGAGAGAGTGGGAGAGAGAGGGAAAGACAGAGAGAAACATTGATGTGAGAGAAACACATTGATTGGTTGCCTCCTGCGCGAGCCCCCAACCAGGGCCAAGCTGGGGAGGAGCCTGCAACCAAGGTACGTGCCTTTGACTGGAATCGAACCCGGGAACCTTTGGTCATAGGCCGAGGCTCTATCTACTGAGCCAAACTGGCTAGGGCTATATGCTGTTTTGAGTAAGGTGACAAAATCAGGCAATACACTCTCCCTGCCTGTTAGTCACTTAGTTGTCGCCTTGGTTTTCAGATCTACTGTTAAGCTATCGCTGTACTTGTATTTAAGTCACTGCTATTTTACTTAATGATGGCTCCAAAGTGGAAGAGTAGTGATGTTGACAATTTGGATATGCCCAAGAGCTGTAAGATGCTGCAGCGGTTCTCAACCTGTGGGTCGCAACCCCTTTGGGGGTCGAACGACCCTTTCACAGGGGTCGCCTAAGACCATCCTGCATATCAGATATTTACATTATGATTCATAACAGTAGCAACATTACAGTTATGAAGTAGCAACGAAAATAATTTTATGGTTGGGTCACAACATGAGGAACTGTATTTAAAAGGCCAGAAGGTTGAGAACCACTGCTTTAAGTGAAAGGGTCTGTATGTACAGCTTAAACATAGTATATATGTGGTTTGGTACCATCTGTAGTTTCATGTATGAAATGAATCCCCAGTAGATAAGGGGGGACTGCTATCCAGGGAATGTGAGACAAATCTTCTGTCTTTATTGACCTGATTTCTTTGTTGGGGGATCAAATTTCATATCTGAAAATAATTAACTTTTATTTTTGTTTATCAAGAATTTAAGCAATAGTCAGAGAAATAGTACAATGAATTGCATAATTAATTAACATTTAATTTATACAGGTAATGTTTATTATAGTAGTTCATAGGAGAGAGATCAAATAGTGTATAGTAGTAATATTGCAATTATGACTATTAGAATATAATTATCTCTGTATTAGTAGATTATATTTTGTTCAGTGATACAATAATATGCTTGGAAAGTTATCCTCAGAGATTTTCAACTTTATCTTTGTTATGTACTTGATTGTTTTCGGATGCCAAAAGGAGCCCTGAGCAAAATATCTCGAAGTACTCACAGGAAGTAGATATCGTTTCACTGCTTACTGAACTCCTGTTTGGATAGGATCAATCACTTACCTTGATCATAGAAAAAAAAGAGAAAAAGCTAGTGCTACTAGAAAAGTAAACCTTTGGGAAACAACAAGGATCAGATTCAATATTGACTGGTTAGCTGCCACTATTTTAAAATTTGAAAAATCTCGCCCTAGCCAGTTTGGCTCAGTGGATAGAGCGTCGGCCTGCGGACTGAGGGGTCCCAGGTTCGATTCCGGTCAAGGGCATGTACCATGGTTATGGGCACATCCCCAGTGGGGGGTGTGCAGGAGGCAGCTGATCAATGTTTCTGACTCTCTGTCCCTCTCCCTTCCTCTCTGTAAAAAATCAATAAAATAGATTTTAAAAAAATTTGAAAAATCTCATATTTAATTGATTTACATTCTCTACTCCTTGTATAAAGTGCTTCATAGCATATTAAATTTGGAAAGCTACAATAAAAACACTAGTACGTGTGAGTATGTGTTGTTGGCTGAGGGACACAGTGGACAGATCACATTGCCTCTTGAGTTACAAGACCTGTGGAATAGCCACATTAATATGAATAAATTGTTTAACTTCTCTGGGCTTTACCTTTCTTCCCTCTAAAGCAGAATTAACAAGTATATCCTAACAAATAAAAATATTAGATTTAACTGAATTTTGCAGCTTATGAAAACCTTCTACAAATGAAGGGGTAGTGTTGATGGGATTTCTAACACTTCTTTTACATCAGGAAGCATGGAATAAAGTAAATGGTTACTAACATATAATACATTGGATAATGTTTTCACTGAATAATAGTACTTTTAGTAATGTATTTTATATTATTATTTTTCTTTTCAAATGAGGACATAGTTTTAATAAGCTACTCAGTGAACATGACTGGTGAGGGCCAGGGTGATTGTTTCTATTAATATAGCTTGATACAAAGGGAGAGCACAGTGTCTTTTTCTTATTCTTTAAAAAAAAATCTCCTTTTTAATTTAATTGGGTTATATGATCTTGACCTATATGTTTGGAATAACTTCAACTGTTTTCTGTTTCAATCAAAAATTTTTGTGGCCATTTTTATCACAGTTTCTGATCACTGGTAATCTTTTACATGTAGAAATAAAGATTTGGCAATTTAGATAAGTTATTTCTATGTGATTTTTATTATGTATCTTAATGAATTTTTATCTGTGCTGTTTCTCTATAATAAGAAAGCTATTTGTAAGTACAGAGGTCAGATTATATAGTTATTATAAAAAGGCTTTTTGTTCACTGGGCTTCTATATATTTTTGATACCTTATTTCTCCTTTTTCCCTCAAATTTTCAGATGTTTTGGAATGTTATTAAGCCCAGGTCGAAACGTGAAGAACAGTGACATGCATTTACTGGATATGGTAATATTAACCTTAAACACTTTAACCAAGTATAGATCTAGTTATTTTATATTTTTAAAATATTTTCTATTTTAAAATTGTCATATTGAGAGATCTGTTTCTGACTTTCAGCTGTATAATAGTAATAATGAAATTTGAAAACCTAAACTTAAAATTACTTATGAGGGAAAGATTTGGGACAATTCCCACCAAAAAATCATATGCAAGTTCAAAGCAAATAGAAGAACAGTGTTATGACGATGTCCATCTATTCACCTGTTTGGCTTCTTAGGAGGATGTCTTTTCTTTGAGCCAAAAATAACAAGGACATGATTATCACAGGCATATCCAGAGTGAATATGGTACCTTTTATTTATTTTAATGCACTGTTATTAATTTGAGTCCTGTGATAGATGCTTTTATTTTCTTAAAAGCATTTCCCTTTCTGAATATCTCCTCCTTCATTATCTATCCTTAGCAAAGTATATGTATTGTGGGAGTGCTATTTATTTCAGGAATGCCCTTAAAGGTCAATATATATTTAAGAGTTTGTATTTGATGTAAAAATAGCAAGCCATCCTAACTTTTAAACATAAACACCTTCTAATATTGCAGTTAATGAAAACATTTACTTTGCAATTTAGAAATGTTATAGGAAATGGTCATCTTAGAGTAAGCATAAAGCTTTTTACTTACTTCACTGCAGTTTTTATATTTAGTGATAACAAGTACTAAATATTTTTTTTTTCTTTTCAGCTGTGTTTTGCAAATGTCAGATAAATGTCACCAATTATGTCAACATTTTCTTTATTTCATGGTGACGATCACATGGTTTTCTAGTGGTACTGGGGTGTTTCAGTCAGCCTTTTTGAACTTCTAACTATGTGCCAAGCATTGTGTGAAGTGCTGGGGTTGTAGATAAGGTAGAACACAACTCTCACCATCTGTGGATTCATAGTCTTATGATGGGAACAGACCTTATGAGTCTGTAACTATAGCAGTGGGTTAAGTGCTCTCATTAAGTGGGTTGAGTTGGTCCAGTGAGCCACAGGAATTTAGAGGAAGAACCCCATGGTAAGGACAACCAGTTACAGTGAATGTGCAAACAAATGAGCTTTTGATCCATCTCTCCTCCATCCCTCTTTAAGGCACAGCAGTAATGCAAGTGCTTTTACCTGAGGCAATCCAGAGCATTTCAAGCCCTGAAAATTCCATGAGGCGGTAGTCCAGGGACATTAAATGCGTACATGCTTCTAGGTCTTAACTAGTCATGGTCTTTCACAGTTTCAGAGATTAAGATGAATCACTGGCAGAGATTTTTCCATGAGCTTAAGTTCACATTATAGAATTACAGGCCTGGCATGAACTCCTGAGGCCCTTTGTATGTCTCATTGTCGTGCAGTCTCCACCTTTAAGAGTCCATGTTGAAATCAAAGGGCTTGTCGGCATTAAAGCCCCAGGAAAGAGAAGTGGGCTGACCTGTACAACCAGAAGTTGGTCAGGTGGGAGGGCCAGCATTTGCAGTTATCAACAGTTGTGACTTACTACCCAGTGCTGTTAATCTTTCATACCGTCTTAATACATGGTTATTGAGCTTCGGCTAGACTATGCCTAATAAAAAGGAACTCGTTACTTTATAATGAAGATTATGGGACAGTGCTGGTTATTACAAAGTTATTTTTTGTGATCACCTGATACTGTATTCCTTGTAACTTGGTCTAATCTGTGTTACTTCTCCCCGCTAGAGCAAGACTTTGATACTTCTCTGTCTTCTATGACATGTCCAAATATGTGAACATTTTTGAAAACAAATTTCACCTTCTTACATATTATTCTGACAAATTTTGAAAGTTTTGCCTCTTTCTTTCTTTCTTTCTTTCTTTCTTTCTTTCTTTCTTTCTTTCTTTCTTTCTTTCTTTCTTCTTGCTCTTTCCTCCCCTTTTCCCTCCTTTCCTTCCTCCCTGCCCTTCCTCTGCCTCTCTCCCCCCTTCTCCCTCCCTTCCTGCTTCTCAATATTTGCCTTTGTTTTTTGACTGTGTGACTAATTATTTTAAAGGATTTAAAAAATATTTTCCATTTCTCTCAGCATTTAGCAGTTTCCTCATACTCTGCTATTCTTTATCTGTTTTACCTACCATATAGTTTCTATTATCATCACATATCTA